>NC_089593.1:38634674-39278902 GCF_019320115.1 Miscanthus floridulus | reverse complement strand
CTATATTTTCAAAAGAAGAAAACGTATTCTAGAATTGCACATTGGACTATGGGTTCTAAAATAGAAAAGTACAGGGGCTCTTTAGAAAAATTGCAAGGCAAATCGGTATGATGAGATCTGGACCATTAGATCTGATTTGGACAGCTCGGATTAAATCGAAGGGGGGAGAGAGAGCGTTGTCGCCGGGGAAGGAAGCCGAAGGCGCGGCGGCCATTAATGGTGGCGAGAAGTTCACCGATGGGGCTAGATTGGGACCTACGGACCACCACAGAGCAAAGAGAGGGCACAGGGAGAAAGAGGAGATGACAGCGAACTCACCTAGATGGAATACCAAGGCGGGGGACCGACGACGACGCACGACGGTTGCGTAGAATCGATAGTGGCGGCGGAGCTTAGGGTTGCGGCTTTGCTGTGGCTCAGAGCGAGGGCGGCATTGGCTCTAGGATTAGATAGGAGTGCGGCGTAGCTCGGGGTGGCTATTTATGAGTAGGGTGGTGTGGAGCGCACGCCAGCGGGCGTAGCGGAGGCAGACTCAGCGGCGGTGTCTGGCTTGGACAGAGTCTAACATGGAGACGAGCTAGAGAAGAAGAAGGTGGGTAACAGCTGGGGCCTGACTAATAGTGGCACAAGGCGTAGGAGAGAGGAACGGCACGGGTGACGCTCGGCCGGCCTATTGGGCCGTTGCGGGAGAGAGCGAGCAGGCCGGGCGGGAAAACAGGCAACATGGGTAGCCAGGCCGAGCGGGAGCTGGGCCAGAATTCCGAGGGAGAGAGAAAAAATTCTTTCTTTTTTTCAATTTCATTTTCAAATCCAAATTCAAATTCTTTTGCAAATTTCGATCAAACCCACACATCACAAAATAATATGCAGCGGCATGTATGCACCAGCATGTAGATAAACCCTATAGTTGATTTTAATTAACAAAAATTATTATTCCACTAGGTTTAAACGCTCACACCAATGCATAAATAAATCATTTTATCCTATTTTAAAATCATGCAAATTTTAGGGTGTTACACGAGCTTATAATACTTAGTCCATTTCATACAACACGGAGTCTTAGAAATTATTTATTACAATACCAGAGTTTAGAGTGCGATAATTAAACAGCGGAATGTAATAATCATCTAGCGGAAATGATACACGGGTCCATCTGTGCCCACCAGAAGAATCCTCCACACAAGAGATAACTCCTCAAGATGCATCTACAATAGGGTAAAATAAATCCTAAGTACATAATGTACTTGCAAGACTTACCCGACTAGTGAGAATATTTTCCCGACTCTCAAGGATATGATAGGCAATATGGTTTGTTGTTTTGTTTTGTTTGCGAAAAGCATTACTAATAGTGCGTCCATAAGGTCTAGTTTATTAGCAGTCATGATTACTTTATTAGCTAACCATTCTAGGTAAGCACCTGTTCTACTTTCAAGTAAGAGTTGAGAAATTAGAACCATTTTACCACCTTTCATCTTCTAGTTCTTACTACGGTGCTAGACCATAGCCAAGTCATACCGTCTCACAGAAACAGTTATTTCACGAACCAATGTATCCCAGCTGGGTACCCCGAAACACATACCTCGCTCGTACCCTAGGCACAAACAAGGCCAACCCATTCCACTCCTGTTGAGGGGTCTAGGTCCTCGTCCATACTTGGACTCTAAGCCCCACACTTGAGACCTAGTCTCAGTATGGTGCTTAGACCTCCACCATTCTCCACCTCCAATCAGTCGGTCTGGAAAAGAGCCAGAACCCACGACAATAGCGCAACGAGCCTTCCTACTCCCATAAGCATGTATGTGCTTAGGATGATAAGTTTGTGACCTGACTACCATCCACAACAATGGACGGTCCTGAATCGACACGGACAGGGAGAACATTGTAACCAAGCTAAGCCCCATTGGCCATGGGACATAACTTGTTACACCCACCAATACCCATACCATATCCCTGTCTAGTCACCATTTTCTTTCCATTATTTTATCAGGAGAATAATAATAATATTCCCTACTTGTGAGTAACAATAGGTTACCCATGCTACTGATAGCCTAAGCATAGGAGCTACTTGAACCTGCACTAGTAAGACTTTTAGGATAGATATATATACATGTGGTTTCCATAAAACTCCTGCAACGTAAATGCACAACACACACACACACATACAGGATGTATATGAAAAATAGGGGTTATGCATAGGGGCTTGCCTTTGGTCGGTGCGGTGTCAACTGAGTCAGTCAGTGGCAGCTCTAGGACCTCCTTCTTCACGAGAATCTCCTCCTCATACTCCTTGACAATCTCCTCGAACTCATGCTCGCCGATGGTCACAATCTCTGCCAACTCGTTCTCTATATACATGCGATGATGATGCAATAATTTGTTATTTAAACAACAACAACTTTTAAAATAAGAACACATAGGCTAAACTAACAAGCTAGCTCTAATGGCTATTATACTAAACCAACCATCAGCTCTATCAAATCAAGTGTCAAGCTCACCCTAACAAGTGCTTTATTTCATAAGTCAATATTTTTCTTTTATTCATATTAATGGTTTAATGGATATTTAGCTACCCTAATAAACAAGCTATCTTAGGGCTACAAAAATTATAGTAAGCACATAATAATACAATGAAGCTACTGTGGAAATTTCAGGATTAAAGCTATCACCAATTTACCACAAAAATTCCTAAAATATTTATCCTACTAATATTAAGTACTTTTAAATGATTTGATAGGCCTTAGCATTAACATAGATATGTATGAACTAACTACACTATCAGGTAGACAATGATTTTATGAACCTAACAAAATTAGTTTCACAATTTTTGGACACCTACACGAATTTATATTAAATACACAAGTTTAGCTCAGAAACTAAATTAGAAAAGCAACAACTAATTCATTTAGAAAAAAGAAAGATGATTTCACTGCACAACCCACATATGCGCGGCCCGTGCAAGGTGGCCCATGCACGCGAGGCGGCCCACGGCGAGGAAGCCCACGTGTGCTGGTGCTTTTGCAACAAAGTCCTCAGTTTCCTTCTGAATCACACCTAAGTCCTAATACTATTTCCCCTTCTCTCAGACACTCTCACTTAACCCCCTGACCTTGCTAGAATTCCCACATGCACACCTCCGGTGACCTAGCGCATGGCGACGTGGCAGACGCTGACATAGCGCAGCCACGCTGGCCACCTAGGACCTGCGCAGACCCACCTATTGGGTCGGTCACCATCCCCGACCATGGTGGCTATAGTAGATGGCGGTGAGGGGTGGCGGGACTCACCAAAAAAGGTTGTAGTGGCGCGTGGCCATCCGCGATGGTGGCACAACTGCTCCGGTGAGCTCAAGAAACTATAGGCCTAGACGGTTGGCGAGCAAGCATCAGGAGACTACCGCGGGTCTGGCCAAGGTTACTGTTGGAGTGGAGGATGATGGAGGAGGGCGGGCCATGTGTGACCAAGCCGAGCGGCGACATACTACGGTGGCACGGTCGCATCAGCGATGCCGAGGAAGCGGTAGAGGTTCAGCTAAGACACACAGGGTAAAGAGGGGATGGAAGCGAAGCTAGCGGTGCACCAAAATTTGTTCGGGATGCATAGGTGGAGGGCTGCCCTCGGCTATGACCGAGCATGGCCTTATCGGCATGACGGTGGGGAAGACTCCAAATTGGAGCTTGGCCTTGCATGCTTCAAGGCTAGGTGGGGTCGGGTAGCGAGAGGGCTTGATGACGGAACCGTGGACACACTGAATTGGATTGAGGTGATCTCTCGCTGGCTAATTGCATGGGGTGTGGCTCCATCAACGGAAGTGGTAGGGAGAGGAGATGGGTCCAAGCTCTAGCCGTCCCCGCCTTGGTGGCAAACGGTCAGCCAGACCCAAGGCAGTGTCCATGCACTCACTACACGACAACACGACTAGACCACGTGCGCACGTGGGGAGGTAGGTGGGGGCATAGCTTGAACTGTAGCAGCACCATTAAGGTATGGCGACAATGCAAGCAGTCGGGATAGCCCATGTGCGCGCGGTGGCAAGGTAAGCAGCAGCAGTGTAGTATGGCATCATGGTGGTAGCAGCATTGCACGACAGCAGTCGAGGGCGGCAATGACTGTGCCCTGGTAGCTCGGCAAGGCGACAACAGCGGTGACGACGGCGTGGTGGTGAGTGTAGCAGCAACGCAGTGGCCCACAATGCCTGGCTATAGCCAGGCCATGTCTAGGCCAGAGGCGGCCTTGGCCCACCACACACGGTAGCGCACATGCACGTGTGGGGCGAGGTAGCATGGCGATGTCGCGCCCCTTGGACGTGGTGACCGTGCCCACCCGGCCAACCAGCCCGAAATCGTATCGTGCATGAATTTTAAAGCATCTATAAAAACTAAATGGTTGCTCTTAGAACCAAACCACCTTCACCATACTCAAGAGGGCATATCAGGCTACCAACCAGAGCTAAAACATGACACCACCACTAAACTCAATTCCACAAAATAAATTCCCAACCATGGCATTGTGTTGCTGTCTATATACTTAAAATCTTCTAAGTCTTTGAGCTGAATTTTGATTCCAAGTTCCATTTCTAGGCTATTAGAAGTATTGGCTAGCAATGTTATTTTTCTATAGCAAAGGTTGCATTGCCATCTACAAAGTTTGTTCTTCAAGCTTTATTTAGGTACCACATACATGTTCTATAATATTTTTGCTCAATAAAAATTAGTTTTCAACCCTACTTGATATACATGAGCTATTGAATCAACTTTCATTTAACATTTTTATTATTCATTTTAGGTTACAAGAAACTTATCTACACACTTTATCACATGTATTATCACATAAACATGATGCTCATGACATGGTTAAGTAGGTTGTTATGGTGTAACACCGAGGGTGTTACAAGGTAGGCCTAAGGTCTAGGCACTCCGGTAATTCCTTTGGGGCCTGCTCTTCACTTTTTGGAGCTACTTGTTGTGGTGCTTCTTGGTTCTCTTCTTCCACTACCTCAAATTCCAATAGTGTTATTCCCTCTGGTGATCCTATATGCATGAGCACGCAATAAGATACAAGGATGCATAGGTGATGATATGGATGATAGGTTATGGCAAAATGCATAAACGTACATGTACTTAACAACAGGGTACTATGGTGATGACAAGATTAACTTTATTTTTACTAAGTAGGTGTATATCTCTTCTCTAGTAACTTAAACAAACATTCATCTAAAGCATTTTCTGGATTGCAAGACATCAACCACTTGTTCTAGCCATAACTGGAGTTCTAAACATTCAAATAATATGATTATGGACTTTCTGGAAAGCTTATAAAATTGTCCACAACTTTTTATGGTGAAAACATCATGACACCAAAAGCTATACATGCAGTCATCTGATTGAATTATGGAGCCCTAATTAACTAGTTGCCTATACCCAATTATTTATAAGCACCACTACTAATAGCAACAGATCACATGCATAACAAGCACCCTAGAAAACATCATGGTTAAGCCCAATGAATTTATTTATACTCATTTATTATTTTCCTAATATAATAGGGTGATTTAAAGGATAAATATTTCCATTGCACAATAAATCCTAAGAAATTTACAGTAGCCTACATATGACTCCAATAGTATACTGTACAAATTTTAGGCCATTTGAATAAGTATAGCAACCTCTACAAAAATGGCCAGTTGCATAGGCTTATAATAGCAAGAATAGTTTAGCCGAGTGAAAAGTGTGAAATAATAGATTTCATATTTTTCTTACTTTCATCCTTGCACAAGAACACCATGTAAAGATTTTCATGATCATAAGTTATGTATTTTTATCCCAATTAATTTCACTAGAAACTAGCAATTAATCAAGGTTAAATAGCACGACCATATTTGAAGTATGCCTACTATAGGTTTAGTATTTTTTCTAGCTATAGCATGTCATCACAAGACCAACAAAATTGGAATCACAATTTTTGCATCTCTCTAGATCAAGTTATGCATTTTACAAGATAAAAGCTATTTTAAAAGCATTTAACTAAATCAATTTAATTCCCTTAGAAAGCTATCCAAACAGTAAGTTTTATATTTTTCTCAAATAGTACACTTCATGATGAAACCAACAAAATTTGGATCACCTCATTTGGACACCCCTAGCTCAAGATATGATTTTTTTCAAGTTTGCTACAAAATCTAGAAAAATAAATAAAGAAAATCAAATTCAACTCGAGGTTTGCTACTAGGTACACGCGGTCCAGTGTACCCACTATGACTGACACACAGGACCCATAGGTCAACTGGTCCCACCCGACAGAGACATAGAGGCAGGGCACGGCTTTGACCGCAGCAGCTCGCTGATGATGAGGTTGCCACCATCGTGTTCCCCATCCTCGTGCGCATCTATTGGTACCCTTGGTTGGCTCAGCAGCTCGCCGAAGCTACCTCGCCGGTGAGCATGGTGGCTCGGCGGCAACGTGCGGTGGCGGACTCGCCATCTCTGGTGAAGACAGGCTCGGGTGAGCTCGGCTACGGTTCTAGGAAGACCTAGCGAAGCTATCGGGTGTAGATTAGGGTTAGCAGCCACGCTAGAGAGGCACGATGATGATGGACCAGGGTAGAGGGAGGTCGAAGGAGCACAGGTTATGGCTGGCCATGACGAGCTCAAGCTCAGCGGTGCACCGTGACCATGGCACGGCGGCAACGCGCAATGTGGCCTTACCCTTGCACGGATGGTGGTGTTAGCAGCTTGGGGTGGTGGAGCAAGTCACTGCAAAGCTATGCATGCGACGAATTGGGTGGTGGTGCTGCATGGATGGCATGAGAGCTTGGTAGAGGTGTGCAGCGATGGCGACAGCGGCGCGGCTCAGCTACGAGAGAGAGCGAGAGGGAGGCAAGGCAGAGAAAGAGTGAGCGCGAGTGAGAGTGGAGGAGCATGATGCGGCATCTTTGCTGTCCACCTTGGCCTGACATGCAGGCCCGACACCAGTGTACGACCACTAGGTGGTAGCCACGGCCTGTGCGCGGTCGGCCATGACGGCGCCCTCGGTACCCGGTTCAGGACGGCATGAGCCGGCTGACAGAGCGATTTCAAGTCGTTATTACTTCTAATCCGTGGCAATTTAGCAAAAACATCATTACTAAGAATTATAGAGCTATAGGAGATCTACAACTTTGCTTAAATGAGCTTGGTCTAATTCGAGCTAGTTTACAAGTTGCAATGCTCCAAAGGGGTGTACTTTGAAACTGAAATCAGCTTTTGACTTAGAAAAATTTTCAAGTCTTAAAAACAACATTTAGTTGATTCTTGTGGGCCCTATTTAACCATGTTAGGCACTGAATTAGCTCATGACCCTTATATAAAGTTTGTTACCCATATCAAGAACTATAACTTTTTTAAGGGTGCACTGCTATGCAAACACTCTAAGCTATAGTTCAACTCTAGTCAAAGTCGTATCATGAAAAATGAAATTTCGAGTAAACTATGACTTAGAAGCAAATTTGGCCCATGTTATGAATACAAACATTGTTCCATTTTCCATCCTAGATGTGTCTAAGGTTTTTTGTGACCTGACAACCGTCTCTTGCATGAGTCACACATGATCACAAGCATATACATGTATATAATCAACATCACATGTGATAAAGGTAAGGTGAATGAAATGAACTTCTTATGCTCATGCTCATGAATGCTTGGATGATGCTTGTGCTCCTGAAATGCAAGTACCAAATGCAATGCTTAACATTAGGGTGTTACACTTACTTCGATAGAGTTTCGCTCCCCGAGAGAAAACTCTATCTACCCTCTTCTAGCTTGCTTGCCTTCCTATTCCTAGCTTGCCTTCCCAGTACTTCGATATAACATATAAATGTCTTGGGTAGACATTTTGTTGAAGACCCATGTATATGCCTAACGACATCTTATCTGTACTATAGTGTCTCTTTGTCCCAAACATTATTTGCCCTTGAAAAGGACCATGAAGATTAGAAGATAGCAAGTGACCCCTTCCTCAATCGCGCCCTATCCCCATTCACGCCGTGCCACCCCAACCATGTCGCACCCCATGGCCGGCCGCGTCGTGCCCCATCCCCTACGAGCGGATGACGCTGGACGACTGTGGCCAATCAAGCAGCAACGCTGGAGTAGAGGCAACAATGCCGCTGCCCATGGGTGCGAGCATGGGCCACGAGTAGGCGTTGGAGAATTGCAGGAGGGCGACGCCGCTGCTTCACCAGCGTGCCACATGCGTCGCTGCCAACCTCCACACTGGTATCAAGCTCCGCAACCACGAGCGTCCATTTGTCCAAGCAGCAAGGTGACATTGTGCTGAAAGCGCATGTCACAAGTGTATGTTTCATGTTTCAAGTATTTTAGATGTGTCATCTGGATGTTGCAAGTGTTTCATCAGGATATCGTAAAAGTAGATTGGGATGTTGCATATATTGCAAGTGTTTTAAAGGTATGTTGCAAGCGTCTGCTCCCAATGTTTCATGATATTACGTATGTTTCACACATATGTTGTGACTATTTTATTTGTATGTTGCGTATGTTTTGCAATGGTTTTCAAGTGTTTTCAGGTCTTTTTACAAGTGTTTCAAACGCATATTTTCAAGTGTTTCATCTGTATTCTTTTTATATTGCAAGAGGACATCTGGATATTTCAAAAGTAGATCTAGATGTTGCATATGTGTGCACGACATCGGGGGCACATTAGGGATGGGGCACGACAGAGATGGGCACGGAGGTGAACGGGGCGCGGCGAGGGATGCAGCATGGTGGGGGTTGGCGGCACGGTGGGGATGGGCCACCGCAAGTGATCTATTACGTGGGGACAAACGTGCTCGCTCAAATCATTTTCTATTGCGGGCCAGTTTCATCGGACGGGTGAAATCATAAGCTGAGAGCTGCGTCCGGACGCGTCCTGGCACTGGACGCCCGGGTGCTAGCTGTTTCGTAATTTTAATAATAAATCTGGCCATAATGACCTGAGATAATGTGCATGCGTTCCTTCCTCCAATAGGTGCCACTCCGCTCGCCTAACACAGAATTGAGAATAGTTCCCACTGACCCATCAACGTCACGGTTTGCTGCATAACTACCTTTGCCATTTCTCCACTTGCTCACCTGTTCTTTCAATAACTCATTCAATTAATCATGGCAAGATAATCAGCAGCCAACGCAAGCATGGACTCCTCCAAAATTGTAACTGGCGGAATGTGGAGGATGGCATTGATGATTAGCCGAACGGTGGGATAAATGGCTGGTCGTCATATATATTGTGCAGCTTCAACAACACTAGCTCACGCACGCACTTTCCTTTCCTGCCACTGGAATACTGAAAGCGCGCTGATACTGCAGGCGGTGATTCTCTGAAAGCAAACACCGTGCTCCCTGTATGCAGTAGACAGCGATGCCCACATCTACTAGGCAAGTTCTTTGTCACTCTCCCCTCATCTATAAATGGTTCCCTTAAATTGTGTGCAGGATTTTAATCAGAGTTTCTTCATCTTGCTACAACCAGTTTCAAGTAATGAAGTAAACTAATCATAGTGGGTTGCTGTTTGAAGTAGAAATGATGCAAAAATTTATCTATTCGGCATATATTAATCAGTCAATGAAGAAGATGCATCAACGATTTCTGCAATTGGCCTGATATAGTTTGAGCGCGTGTAATGGGTATATATCTTAGATGTAGTGCCTAATATTGTTTGAGTGTCTGTAATAGCTAATTATATTTAGATGTCACTTCAGCCAATGTATATTTGAAACATTAGCTATTTGCATGGCTACCCACTATTTCTAACTATAAAAACACAACGCTTCAACATCATGAACCTAAATGATCGTACGGTGCTATACATTTGCTTTTTTTCTAATGTAATATAAAATTACTCTACATATATCCCCGCAACAACGCGGGGGGAATTCACCTAGTATGAGAGTAATGGAGACAACAAGTTGAGATCACAGGGATGAATAGATCACTACAATCAGGATATGATGCAAACAACTTAATGAGGGAGCGCCGTTTGTGTTGAAGTCAAGGAAATCAAACATTGTTTGCCTTTGTATAAAAAATTGAAAAGAAAAAATGACCTTTTCTTTCTCATACACAAGACTATCAACAGAGGAAATTATGATGACATAAGGTGATCTGTCAATAAGTCATGAGCATCAGGAACTGTTCGATTCGACCAGGCATACATGAATTATGAATTGAAGGTTCCTTCATGTCTTGCACTACTTCTATTTGGCTCCGACAATAGTAATGAACAATGGCACTATATGTCTCACTTATTCTGTCTGTTCTAGTGTTCCATAAAAAAAGATATGGGTTATCAATCTAATTTCAAGAAATAGCAGCATTTCATTGATTCAAAAACAGATGAAATACAACAGTTCAAATAGTTCAAGAAAATCATACCACTACATAGCTAAAACATACATGGAAACTGGATCTATCTTACATAACTTTGTCTATGATCACAGCTTAAAAAAGGACCCAAAGAGGGACTAGGTTGTTTTATATAAAAATGATCATCAAAATTCAAGCCGAAGAGGAACACATAGATCGGGGGTTGGCAGGGGTGGCACATCCACACCTCCCGCCAAACTTAAGACCATAGGTTAAAAGCTATAGACGATACAAAAGAGAACCAGCATGACTACACTAGAGAAACATGGGGATTCCATCCAAGATGGCCTGCTTCTAGCTAGCCTACTACAAACAGTGCAAATTTGCACATACAACATGCGAGAACCATGAACTGGTCAGTAGCTAGGCGATGCAGAAATATCTCTCTTCTAGAGTCAAGGGGCAAATTCCCAATCCCCGTCAATCAAACAATCACCATTGTTGACGAAATCCTTCTGAAAGAAAACATCATATAAGTAGTAATCATCAATTCCACATGCAAATCCTTAGTCTAGATGGGGTAAATTTAAAATAAGGTAGCAATTTAACATGTCTTATGGTCAGGTTATGCATGAACAAGCATAATGAATCTGAGCAATGCACCGAGTACTAACAACTAGAAGTATTTTTTATTTAACTAGAAGTAATTAAACCGACATTAGTTAGGTAAATTCCTCATGTGTTAATTTACTTTTGCACAAAAATGTGAAATGAAGTAAAATGAAAATAAGGACAGAGACAGATTTTATGCATAAAAAGGAGGAGAAAGGATCTTACTTGATTAACCAAGGAAGCAAGGAAATCATCCAAGTCATCACTGTCCACACTCTGTGCCTCACTTGTTCCCATGAGGAATTCATTGATGTTATTCACTTGGTCACTAACAGCTTGATGATTAACGGTGCTACCATCATGGTGGTTGTCACTTGCACCACCGCCATTCAGCACCTGGGTCAGCATTGCAGAATTGTCTATTTGAAGGTCAGGTCTAGTGCTTGAAGAACTAGCCAAAGCAGAATTCCTAATCGGTGTCAATGTAGAGTGTGTGTCATTCCCAAAGCTAAATGGTGCCACTTGCTCTCTGAAACCTACCACTGGTACGGCTTTCCCCATGATTCCTGTGATTTTCTTCTGATACTCATTTCCGAAAGTTGGAATCTGTCCAGAGGAGTGTGCAAGTCTAGACAACTGGTTGATCTTGAAAATGTTACCTTGCTTAGGATCTTCAGGCTTTCCAACATTATGACCAAGATCAGAAAACCTTGATGGCACAACAGCTTTCGAGGAGTTGCTAGGTCCTGAAAATTGGTGAACTTCCCTAGCAACGTTAAATCGGCCAGCAGAACATGATTGAAGCTGAACCGAAGGCTGTTTCACCAACTCAGGAGACTGCAATGGTAAATGACCAGAAGGAGCCAGCATGTCATCATTTGCTATGTCTTCGAAAGGAATACCTCTACTTGATCCCAAAATCATTCCACGCAATATACTCGCATAGGAGCTGCAAGAACGAGACGAAGAATGGTTGCTTGAGCTCGTAGAGCCAATGAAGGAGGGGACATGCATGTTTCTCCGCAATGCTTCAGTTTCAACAGCAAATGGATTGGAATTCCTCAGTGTGCCATCACCGAGCTTTCTGAGATAGATTCGGTACTTCTAAAATCACAAAATAGGAAAAGCATTTTGTTAAGAAACATGTTTTGTCCAAATATCTTTAACAATAATATAGTGGATAGGAACACAAGCATAGTGATCGAGCATAAGAGTAGAAACCAAACCTGCAGATGACTAGCAACATTCTCTCTTGTAAGGCCTTCCACATTCATGATTTCTAATATCTTCTTTGGAACAGCCCCTGCATTTACAGCAACAAAATATTTGTTAAGAGAAACATATTTAACAGAAAAATTGTTGTTAGATAAAGCCATGAACGTGAGAACACTACTACAGTACTTTATTAGAGACGGGCGTTTTGGATTAACGGAGGCGGGCAACGCAACCGCCTCCGTCCAAAGGTCATGGTTAATCCAGACCTACGGAGGTGGCCGCCCAGCCCGCCCGCCTCGGAAAATAAAAGGCCAATGCCTTGGAAAAGATTTTCTGTAGTAGTGGAACTTACTGTCGATGCCAATCTGACTGACAGCTTCTACAAACTTCTGGTGTAGTTGACCACACCACTGGACCCTTTGCTTTTTCTGGGCTGATGTGTTCTCGTTGTCCTCATTAGAAACATCCACAACCGTTTTGTTTTTCTTTGAATACTTGTTTCTATGGTTTGCTCCATCCTTCACACCTTTATCACCATCTCCATATGGCAACTTCTGAACATCATCATCACTGCCACTGTTGATGCTGTTCCGTGGATTAGTCTTACTGTTCTTCACCACATGTGTCCATATGCCCCTAAGCTGTTCAAGGTGCACTGGTTTTACCAAATAATCACATGCCCCATGCTTTATCCCTTTCATTATAGTCTGCGTCTCGCTGTTTACGGATAGCACTGCATGACATAAGGCAACATATGTCAATTATTTCATACAGAAGTCAACAAGCTTAATAGACTAAACAATGAATGATCTAGTGGCCTTCATGTTCAATTGACTAGGCACATTTTTCAATCTCTGTTTTCTTTAGGCATTACATTTGTTGTTTACTTTCATTTTTAAGAAAATGTGTCATACACATAGTAAATGCAATTCTCTATCATTTCCACTTTTGTCATTTCAAATAATTTCATAAAAGAAACTTTACAAATTTATTAGAATGGGGCATTGTTCAAATCCTAATGGAAACGACTAGTTATTATGAAAATCAATAATAATGAACCAAACTGCAGGCAACAAATTCAGAAGTTATCTTGGTTGCACCTAGAGCTTACTAATCCATCGCAACGTATGAAACCACACATAAATGATAGGATTCAATTGTTAGACTGATTGCTCCTGTTACTTAAATACGAACAAATGGTAGCACACGAAACTACACGAAACAACATTTAGTAGTTAGTGATTGCACCTACTACATACGGACAAAAAGTAGCATATCAAATGAACTACAAACAACAGTTCAGAAGCTAGATTCACTCAGCGATTTGGATTTGGGTTTGTTGAAAATTTCTTTTTGCAGCTGAAATTAATGAAATTCACAAAGTTTCAGAAATTTCGATCCAAACGCAGTAAAAAAAAGTTAGATGAAATCTGAAAATGTGAATTTCTAAATGGTTCACTAATATGCTTCCTACTTTGCATTTACATCTTACGTGTTGTTTGGTTGACATATTTTGTAATGTGATGGGTAACAGATGATGTTAAATCATGTTTGTCTATGTCCAGCCGTAATGAGATATCACGCTGGGAACTGATACCGGCCTATTTAAATTTGTTACCACTGGCACTCGAGTGTGAATTATTACCGTTGTCATTTACATTATAGTTCTTGAACCAAACAGTTCATTAGCCCTAGGCCACAGCCTAGTGGACAATCTTCAGTTATGGCTAGAAGGGGTAGCTGGTTTGAACCATAGCGCAGTGAGGTTTTCCCCTCTTAAATGCAAGAAAATGAAAGGAAAAAAATGGTTTAGATGATAAATCTACCCCAAGACCAATTAGACATAGGAAAGGGTGCTTACCGCATCAGCAAAGTATATAACAACAATACAATTCCAAAAGAAAGATACTCCCTCTGGTCGCAAAATCATGTCATTTTGGGCAAGCTTTGGTCGAAAAATACAAACATTATTAACTTTTAAATTAATGAGTTTTAAGATATATATGTTATATGTATAGATTTGTATTCGAAACACTTGCAAAGCCTCATGAATTTGAAGAATTTTAAGAAATATTCTAGAACAAATTAGAGGTCAAAGATACACGTTGACCTTTTAGTGAAAAAAGATGCGCATCAAGAACCGTGCAAAGTCAAATGCGAAAAATTATTTTTGACCAAACGGTAGTACTTCAGAAGGAATGTTTTGGCGAAATAATTTTCTTTTTGACAAACCAATGGTAGTGCACAAAACGACAAAACAACAAAACTTAATTACATATAGGGAACTGTAGCATATATGTAACTAAAACTGGAAACATCAATGTTATGTAACTATTTAGATGGTCGACTTGGCTATACAAAAAATACACACACAAGTATAAAAACAAAATGTACTTTCCATAGGGCTAATGAATGCGCTTATGAACAAAAAGTAACGGTCTAATGGACACCGAAAACGACGGACAAAGTTTTAGTTTCGATGCAATGCTTACAAACAAACTGTGAATATGAAGCTATACAAATGACAAAAATAAGCAGCCAGCTCCATTCTACTTAGCACTAAGGAACAGATGGTGACATACAAAACTAGAACACAAACAGTTATTAGCTTTATTGTATCTGAACACATGCACCCCAAAATCAAGATTTATGATTGGCATATGTATCATTTATTGATATCCTGCCCAAACATTCATAACCAGCAGCTCTATTGAGTTATAATAAGCAATCCGTTCAATGCATCTATCCAAAAAAATGGTAGTACTACAAATTCTCAAGATTGCTATTGTCTGCACGATCAGAAGAATGGCATGCATAAAAATGGGAAAATGAGTTTGAGCGAGGGCCGGCTTTACTGATGACTGGGAGATCCATCTCCAGGCCGATGAGCTCAAGGAGCTTGAAGCCGTCCATGTTGGGCATGACGACGTCGCTGATCACCAGGTCGAACTGGTTCCCGTCCTTCCTCTCCCTGAGCATGTCCAACGCCATCCTGGCGTCCGACACCACCGTCACTGCATCACAGCACCAGACTTCCAACCGTAAAAACAAAATCACCCAACCGTCAAAAATTTCATCGTCTCGCCTAAAATTGTATCACAACGGAATCGGGGGAAATAGGGGCGGCTAAGAAGAAGGCAAGAACACACACCATTGTAGTTGCAATATTTGAGCTGCCTCTCTAGGATCTTGAGGCAGACGCTGTCGTCGTCGATGGCGAGCACGCGCAGCCCCGCTGGGAATGTGTCCGCGTCCATCTCTTCGCCTATATAAAAAACGAACAAGATCAGTTTCAAGAAAGCAACCGCCGACCACCAAATCCCAGCAAGGAACCCGAGAAGACTCGAACTTTCTTACCTGCTGAAATGGTTTCCGTCCAAGAACCTTCAGGATGCAACAGAGACAGAGGGAAAAGCTAAGTAAGCGAGGCGATTTCCGGGTGAAGATTGAAGAAGAGGAATGCAGCGAGTGAGATGGGAAGGGGGGATTTATAGCAAGGGCAAGGAGGATTGGGGGAGGAGCGTGGATCGGAATGCATGCACATGGCTGCAAAGATGGAAGGTGTTCATCCTTGCGATGCGGAGTTTCCCTCGCATTAATACATGGCTTAGCTAAGCACCAGCCTTGGCCTCGCTGGGTTTGCTCGTCGCTTGTGTACTGTGGTTCGCTTCAGTTTCTTGATGGATGGAAAACCAGCCGAACCACCCAAGAATCGCCCATGGTTTAAGAATTGCGGTCTGCAGTGGAGTCTTGACGGAGGGGAAAGGGGGATCGGGGGAGGAGCGCGGATCGGAATGCAGGCGTGCGGCTCAAAGATGGAAGGCGTTCATCCTTGTGATGTCCATTAATTGCCTTCGGTTATCCTGTGCTGCTGCCACCAGCCTTAGCCTTGCTGGGTTTGCTCATTGCTTGTGTGCTGTGGTTCGCTTCAGTTTCTTGATGGATGGAAAACCAGCCAAACCACCCAAGAATCGCCCAAGGTTTAAGAGTAACGGTCTACAACAGAGTTCGACGGAGGGGCAAGGGGATTAGGGGAAGAGCACGGATCGGAATGCATGCGCGCAGCTGCAAAAATGGAAGGTGTTCATCCTTGCGATGTGCATTAATTCCCGCCTTCAGTTATCCTATGCTTCGATGTCGCATCCTAAAATTTCTGATTTTAGGTTGTGCATAGAAAACACTAAATAAAATAAATTATTTTAATATTTGGATAAAATTTACCAAGTTTAGTTTGAGCTAGCGCAAATTTAGTTATAGGAAAAACGTGAATTTTCAAAGTTTTCTAATTTTGACGGGCGTTTGGATGATATGATGTTTGCTTGTTGCTTCTGTGTTGAGAGTGAGCAAAATCTTTAAAATGCGTTAGTAGATCGATTTTTCGTCTTCAGCACGTCTTTATCTTTTTGTACAATCAAATTCTTTGTTTCTTGGCTCAAGTTTTTGTTGGGAGCTTACTAAAATCTTTTTTTTAACACAAATCACTCCTTTTAGTTCTCCATCCGTCAATCAATCTCTACAAACTTCTTAGGAATTTTTTCAGCTTTTTCTGGAACTTGTTCCTACTTATCTGTGAGCATAATTTAATTTTTAGATGCTCTAAATTATCTTATCATGGGCTCCAAATACTTTATTTGGGTTCCTCATATTCCATAATATCTCTGAAAAATTTTCCCAAATTTTCAGAGCTTTCGGAGTATTTTTCGCGGCTTAAATAATAATTCTAGACTTTTCTAGAATTATTTTATCCACGAAATTAATTAATTTTGAAAATAATAAATCTCTCATTTTTTCCGATGCTCAAAGCCTATGTGCAATAATCCTAATAAATTCTAAAGGCCCATGCATTTATTTATTAATTGGCTTTAATAATTATTTAGGCCCATTAGTAAATGTGGAGTATGTAACATTAATTAGTACCATATTACTAGTTGATGTAGATGCGTGGAGTTTTTCTCCCTATAAATATGTACCAACCCCTTGGGCAAAGAACATCAAAACTACCATACGGGGAGCCTCTAGTTTGAGAAATTCCCCGCGTAGTAAATTAGATTTTTCTCCTCCTTCTCTTGTCGTCACCATTGGAAAATCCCTCCTATAGTAAATTAGATTTTTCTCCTTCTTCTCTCGCCGTCGCCGCCGCGCTTCCCAGCCCGGCCATCCTCTCCTTCATGCAACAAGTCGAGCCCACCCCTGCGCGGCTGTTGTAGCCATGGCTGTGTGGTGGCTATACGGGAGGCCAAAGGATGAAGACCAGGTAATTACGAAATTACCACCAGTTCGTAATATCGTCGTCGTATATTCATTTTAAGTCCGTTTTGAGTCATTCCAATTGTGTTAGATTCGTATCGATGTGATCTACATGCTAGTCTTGTCGTTTTTCATGTCAAGTGACTTATATATATATATATATATGCTTAAATATTAATTTGATTAATATGCATGCAACTAGTTTTTATAATGAAAAGCAACATAATTATATACAATGCTCTTTTGCAAATAAGTTTTAACATGACTAGTTGCTAATATAAATATGTTTCTAAATTATAATATGTTTAGTCTAAACACACATCAAATTTGATTAGATGTTCTCACATGTTAGTTTATATTTGCAAGTTAAAGTTTAATCGACATAAATGATATCAAAATATTTATAAATAAAATATGATTAGCTTCAACTCAGTTTTTAAGTATAAATATGATTTATTTAATCTAAATTAATGCTACTCACATAGTTTTTCCTAATTAACATAAATCAGGCTTATAGTCTTCTCTTTTCTATTATAATATAAAATCATGTAGTCGTATCTTTACGACCATAGTTCTGATTAGCGTGCTTTTCGTGTCTGTGTTCGTAGCGACGTGTAGAACATCTTTAAAACCTTTTAACTTGCTGTTTCATATGTTTGGTGTACTGTTCTAATTTAGTTCTATTGTTTGCTTCGTGTATGATTGCATGTATGCTTATGTGGTGCTTTATGATCTTCTCCAGTCGGTGAGCTTTACGTGTTGATCAAGGAGTTCCTTTGAAGGTTTGGACTAGAAGAAGGATCTGAGTTTAAGACAAGTATAGCATGGGATCTTTCTTATTGTCCTATACATCTTTAATCATTTAATTCATGCTGCATATATCTATCTTGACTACCACTAAGAATTTTTTAGTACTTTGTTACCTTGTACCTTTGTCACCTATGGGGTATTGTATTGGGTAGTATGATGCTAGTGCTCAATTAAAGTCCATGATCTTGTAACTTCTAATGGTATATGCAATAAACACTAAAAGATACTTTTTAGCAATATGAAACAAGGGGGCTAAAACATTGGGTTGTTTTTATGGTGCTTTAGATTCCTCTCCCTAAGGACTTATCTGTAAGTGATCATCAGGGACTTATAGTACAGCTGTGAGGGCTACATGGCTCTGGCTTTAGCTCAGTATAAGGATCTTTTTTAGCTTGTTAGTGGTTACCTTTATTGGCGTAAGAATGGCTTGACGAATCGGGTATAGTGCGTCCTCTGCCCCCTTGTGTATAGATTGCGCGTCATTGTGTTATCGGGAAGGGGGGCTCTACATCTGTTTGTCGAGTGAATCTAATGGCCCTAACTTGTTAGACAAACCTTTGAAAGGCTTCATAGTGAACCCTGTCGACCTTCCTTGGAAGTGGGTCAAGAGATTAGTTACCTCGGGCGAAAGGGTAAATCACGACTCACAGTGAAAGTGTACAACCTCTACAGAGTGTAAAACTGGTATATCAGTCGCGCTCACGGTCACGAGTGGCCTTGAAACATTTACGAAATAGATGATCATTAATGGTTAATGATGATGAACACTAATGATAAAGATACTCTCTAATGAATACTGTTTATGCTATTCATTATTCATGTTTACCTGATCATGAGTTTATGTGGGTTTGTGATAAACTTGTTGCTACTCATATACTAAAATTGTGACAATTAAAAGCTAATCGCAGTTAAACCAGTGTCAGCCTTTTGAGCCTCGTGAACTCCATGTTATATTTGTTGAGTACGATATGTACTTACGCTTGCTTTATTTTTTCAATTATTTAGAAAAATCCCGAATGGGTACTAGATTGCTAGAGTTTGGAAGAATTAGGCTTGTGATCAACCAGACAGTTGTTCCTATAGAATTGGAGTCTTCACCCAAAGATCAGAGTTGTCTTTCCGCTGTTTGCTATCTAAGGTTATATTCTTTATACTAAATACGTTATATATTTAGCATTGTTTATTGATATTACCCTTATTTGTAGCTATATGTGGGATTTGACTTTCTGGACTCACATATGGTGCGTATCTGGTTTTGTTCTTGAAACCTGGTGCTACATTCAACCACCAGCCTTAGCCTTGCAGGTTTGCTCTGTGTGCTGTGGTTCGCTTTAGTCTCTTGATGTATGGAAAACCAGCCAAACCACCCAAGAATCGCCCATGGTTTAAGAATTGTAGTCTACGTTATATATTTAGCATTGTCGATTAATATTACTCTTATTTATAGCTATACGTGGGATTTGACTTTCTAAGCTCACATATGATGCGTATCTGTTTTTGTTCTTGAAACCTGGTGGTACATTCGACCACCAGCCTTAGCCTTGCAGGTTTGCTGTGTGTGCTGTGGTTCGCTTTAGTCTCTTGATGTATGGAAAACCAGCCAAACCACAGAAGAATCGCCCACGGTTTAAGAATTGTAGTCTGCAGCAGCCGGTCTTCGCCGCCGGTCCTGATGGAGGAGCCTCCCGAGATGTTGATACTCGCCGTCCATGCATGGTGTACACGACGCAATTGGAGATCTCTGACCTGCTTTAATTTCATGAGAGTCTCCATCCCCACTATCGATCGGCCACTCAATTTGTTTTCTGTTGGTGCATCTGCTGCGTGGAGAGGTGCCGGCGGGGGAGTCGTGCGGATCGTGGTATGGCAAACGCTGACCTGGTGATAACCATAATGTGGTCCATGCCAGTCAACCTGCGTATCTTTTAGCTCGCTTATTTATTATATGTAAACAGGGAATTAATAACATATATATCAATTATAAAAACGAATTATAAAAACATATTCAGGGGGCACAATGAAAAACGAAAAAAATAAAGAACAAAAGAGGTTCTTCTTCCTCAGTTCATGCCCGAGCAGGCACAGGAACCGCGTGGCTCGCGGCACGCGGCCACAGCTAGTCCCGCCTCGGCGGTCACAGTCAGGCGCGGCGGTGCAGCCACGCGGCTAGGCGCGGGCACGGTCGGGCGTGACATCCTTGGCCACAGCCGGGTGCGGCCAGGCGGCCACGACCGGTTGCGTGCGGCCATGGCGCAAGTTGGGGGCAGGCGCGCCACGGTGGCCGGTTATGGTTGCTGGGGGCTAGCCATCGTTGGGGGCAAGGGGCAAGGCCAGTTGCGATGGGGGTGGTGCTCGCTGGTGTCGGTGGAGGCGAGGACAGTAGTGACGGACACAGTACAGGGGAGAAGAAGCGAAACAGAACAAAACACAAATAGTTATTTCTGCGTAACGAGCGGCGGCGGTGGTTAATTTTCCCCGACTCCACCAAACTCAAGTTTTTGGTGGAGCACACTCTAGATCCATGGTTTTCGTGCAGCAGATCTGCGGTGGATCAAAAAGTTATTGGCTTGGAAAAGTGAATCTAGATATGTTTTTTATGGATCTAGAGTTGGTGGAGCTCTGCCAAACAGGCCTTAGATACTCATAAAATATATTGTTTATATTAGAAGGAATAGATTTTTTTTCGCAGCCAGATTATGAGTACATCCCTACTACAGAAACGAAATTTAGCTCCATTTTACATAGAGACGGCTCAATCAATAACTGCTTAACGGTTTGTGAGCCGGCCGCGTCTGAAAACAATTTTTAGAGGCTGAAAAGCCAAGCTACTTTAGAAATGCCCGTATTTTAATTTAGAGATGGTTGGAAAGTCGAATTCCTCTAAAATGTCTATTTTAGAGGCAGATAGACCTTCTGGCCGCGTTTAAAATGGATTTATGTAGGCGGTTGGTGATTTGGGCCTCCTCTAAAAATAGGTGCACCATAGTAAATTCATAACTTTCTGAAATTTCAAGTTGGATAAGACAACCTTTATATCAAAGATGTAGTAATATCTATCATGTCTTGGTACTTTCTTTGCTCTTTTCTTAACGAGTCTAAGATGCTCAACCGACTATTGGCCATATCGATGACCATCAATATCCAGTGATTGCTGCATATGTTTTTATACACAAATATGATCGACATTAACTAGAGTCAACATATATATATATATGGAAGATAGCTTAGCTAGTAAGCAAATAATTGAACAAATGTTCATATGATCGACATTAATTATTTAACACTCACTTGAAGTTGTAGGGGAATAGTATGTCCTTGTTTTGTTAGTTCACTAAGAACCTCATGAGATTTTTCTCGAGTTCAGCTTTCCATCCAGGCGGGGGATCAGGGTGTTTGAATACGACATTTGGATCAACGAAACCAATATCATTATCGTGTCTCTTTCTGAGTTCTGTCATCTCATATCTGCATATATAAAAATATAGTGTGAGGATATATAATTTATATATATACATGTAGCTTTATATATATACACTTTAATAGTAGAAAATAATCACACTTATAGACAATAGCAGCTAATGAGACTTTTGTCGAGAGAGTCCAGGTGGCATAGTTGGTGTAATTCTAAAAACTCGACATATATAATGTCATCGCCACGGAAGTAATGTTGGTTTCTAACTCTAATAGAAACAAAGGTCTCTCCCCGTTCACACGCCGCCATGTACCACTTGTTTAGCAGGTACATTTGCGTACCCAGTTCACCTAATGCCTCAGGGTTGTATAGACTCTTTCCATGTTCAGATTTCTTCTAAGGATCCACTTTTAGAGCAGATGGTCCTTCAGCGAGCACTTGGGCAAGGTCTAAACCAGTTTCCTCGTAAAAACAAATTAGTTCCTCATAATCGACATTCAGTAAGTCTAAGTTTGAACTATATTCATTACGAATGACAAGAGGGGGGACTGATTGTTGCCATTGTTGTCCGAGTTGTGCAACACCTTTCCCTGCTCTAGTCTTTTTCTGTGCCACCTCAAATGACTTGGTGAGAGAGCGGTCGTAGTCCTATTTTGGCAGGGTCTTTTGAGATTCCCGCTTTTTCTGGTCCACCTTCTTTCTTAGAAGATCTGGAGGTAGGTACAAGTACGGTTTCTCCGGGTTCTCCCTCGCTTCTCGTTGCTTTCTTACTTTTTCGAAGAAACTTTTCACATCTTTTTGTACTGCATCCTTTAATTCCTTTTCACTTTTCTCGTAAGACAGTTTTCGAGGAATAACAGGATTAGAGGAGGCTTTCTTCTTTGCCAGCTGGTGGGCCAATGGCTTTGTTTGCGGGGCAAACCTCTTAGGAGCTAGAGACCTCCTTGGAGGCGTTGGAGACCTCCTTGGAGGTGGTGGCGGTGAAGACCTCCTTGGAGGTGGAGGCGGTGGCGGCGTTGCATAATCATTGCCCGGAGCACTATGATGATCTGTAGATTGAATAATTATACTTAGGTTGGCGGAGGCCCTGTTGTGTGATTACAAAAAAGAATAATTAGGTATAAGAAATTGTTATTATTAATCATGCATGTCAATAGAAAATTTGTGAAAAAAATTATTTCGTCACTTTTGTCCGCACCTATTGTCTGGCAGTTGAGGAGGCGGCGGTGGACTAGAGACCCCAGGAATAATGATGTAGCGCTTGCGCCATAGTATGAATGTCTTCTCTGCTTCTCCTAGAGTCTTCTCCCCATCACCTCCTAGAATGTCAAGAGGTAGATCACTAAAACCTTTGTTAACTCTATCCACTGAGACGCTAACATATCCAGGTGGTATTATTGCCCCATGGATTCTTGGTGTCTTGGTAGGATCTGGAGGAGAAAAAAACACCGAGAGCCACCATGATTGTGGCATTCTCTTTTGGAATATGTAGCTCACATGATGTAAATGGTGTAGTGATGTCATCCACGGAGAAACGTAGCATTGCGTCATTTTGATTTGGCAACTCCGTGGAAGCGCAGCTGCTTTTCAACTGACCAGGGGGGCTAATATTAATGTTGATTCCTGGATCTGATGCCTGCCTTTGGGCACTTATTGCTATTTGCACTTGCTTTCTGATTCCGTCATGCATTCTAGCTTGCATGTCTTTTTCGCGCTCCTGTGCTTGAAGCAACGCCTCCCATGACTCACGAACCAATTCCTCCAACCCATTGATCCGCGCTGTATCCTCATCCTTCCTTCTCTGTCGGCTTCTATAGGTATCTCTGTCGTCAGGGAAACCATGCTCCCAAAGAAATGTTCTGTCCTAAACCTCTTGTTCGGCCACTGTGTTCAGCGGTCCCGATGGCATACGGCAGTTCATCCTTCTCTCTATTGGGCCTGAACGCACCAATAGCTTTAGCTTGTAGAGCATAGACAATCTTTGTGTTGCTCTTTTGAGTTTTATGCCATGAACCAGCTTCTCGGTCTCTAGGTCCAGTCTTACCCCATGAGCGAAAAACTAATTCTTCGCGCGTTTGGGCCAATTGAGTGATTTTGGTGTGATACCCTTAGCAAGAATGTCCGCTTCCATTTCTCCCACTTGGGAATGGCAATCGCGTAGCCACCTGATCCCATGCCATGGTGGTATACCTTCTATCGGGCATTCTCTTGGTTCCTTCTCACCCGTTCCTCACCCTCTTCAGATGTCTTGTACTGTACAAAATCATTCCAGTAGGGCCTCAACTTTGTGAGCGGGCCGCTAGTATTGAAATTGGGCGCTAGGTTCTTCTTGACATATTTCATGTATAGGGATTTCTTCAAAGTCTGGAATTGTGTGGCCATCTTCTTCATAGCCCACTTTCGAACTAGTTCCTTCAATTCATCATCGTTGATAGCATCATAATCATCCGCTTGCAATGTGAAATGTTAAAGGATATCATCCCAAATTAAATTCTTATCAAGATCAGAGACAAAACTAACATGAGGCTCATTGATCTTTTGCTTCCATTCACGGGCACTGATCGGAAGACTGTCCCTTACAAGGTACCCACAGTGTTGCACGAATTTCCTTGCATGTGGACCAAGTGGTTCGCCTGTCTCGATATTGAATTCCGATATTATATAGCGCCCCCCAATGATTTTTTCGGGCCTCAAATATTTTTGCTTTTCGCCGTTGTGGTCGTCGATCTAGAGGGCTACGTATAAAAAAAGAATAAATAAATATCATGTGTACACATAATAGATGATAGATGTTCAAAATATATATATAATATTCAAATATATATATATAAATATATATACCTTGCCAGTATTTTCTTGCACAATATTTTCTTGGTTATCTTCAAGAGCCAGGTATTGACTCCCGTCATCTACATCCTGCTGGTCACCACCGGCAAATTGAGTGCCGGTGTTGATAATATCCATCATTTCTTCATCCAAGTTGTCTCTCGGGACAGCCATCTAACTTTTACTCCACTAGATATATCTACAAAAAATAAAAACTATATCTATAAAATGGACTACTACAGGACGTGCCACCTCGAGGATAGTAACATTTGTAGATGACATTTGTAGGTCTGAAGTTATCAAATATACATCAAATTCTAGCTCAAAAACATGTTTAAATAAGTAACCATCCATACTAGTTGACCTTGCTTACGTGATCATCTCAGCGAGCATTTCTCCACCGGACGGCACCGTACTTGGCCATGGAAGAGCTCTGTTTCTATGAGAAAGGAAACACGGTCTTCCACGACCGTTGCCGCTCTCCCTCATAGAATCAAAGCTCCTCCTTGATGTCCATTACCGCTCGGCAGAGAACATGCTAGCAGAGATGAACACGGTCCGCAAGTTCAACTAGTACGGATTTTCTACAATTTTTTGTATTTTCATATTTTAAAATAAGGTTCTAGCCGGGGTTCTAGCTAGATAGGTGTATGAGAAATAAGGTGTAGGAAAAAGGAGCTGTCGAGTCACCCACAATGAGGTTGATAGCCACATATATGTTCCGGACAATAACCAAAACAAACTAGATAGGTACATACAAGGTGAAACACATACATGTATCTTTGCTATGTACGGTTGATGTCGTCCGTGGATGTGTGTGATTGCGTCTCGACTTAATTGATAGCATGTGCGCTGATGTAGCTAAACATCCCTCGCCAAACTAAATAGCACTAAATATCATCATCTCTCAATCTATCCCTTGATGATGAAGAAGCGCCATATATTCTCTTTATTATGTTGGAGTCATATATTTGACAGTTACAAATTCCTATCCAAATCAGGGCTATTTGTTTCCTTTATTTGTTCTTTCAATGCTAAAAACTCAGGTTCGTGCCTACGAACGCCACCGATGAAATAAAATAAACTCTAATGGTACATTGGAGATGAAGGGCGCCCGTTTGGTTCGTGCCTACGAACGCCGCCGATGATGCAGCTGCGGCAGAAACGCGATGATGAAATCAGCCAGAAATGCAGGTTCGGCATGAACCAAACACGAGTGGATCGGAAGTCATGAACCAAACAAGTTCGGCGCTGGTTCGGCATGGCGAGCTATGGCAAGGTGAAGGCATGAACCAAACACGCCCGAAGTCCTCCAGAGCTGTACTCCATGGCCCTGCTCCCTCTCCATGGCCGTCGGTCCGAGCACACACATACACAAATACAATCTACAAATAAAATCTATCTATGTGCACACACTGTTGCTGACGAGGACGACGAGGGTGGAGGACGACAAGGATGGCCAGAGGTGATCTCTCGACGACGAGGATGCGACGGGGACGATGATGAGCGCTCTGACAAAGGGGACGACGACGAGTGCTCCGGTGAAGGGGACGATGAGCGCACAGCGATGGCAAGCGCTCCGGTGAAGGGGACGATGAGTGCACGGCGACGGCGAGCGCTTCGATGAAGGGGACGATGAGCGCTCCGATGAAGGGGATGACGAGCGCACAGCGTGGATCCGGGCCACTGGTGGAGATGGCGAGAGACTAGAGAGGCACGTGGAGGCGGCTGGAGGCTATGGGGAGCGGCGGCGGCATGGTGGCTCTCGGGCGAAGAATTAAGACGATGGATGGGGGAAGAAGACGAGGCGATATATATATTAGGGATCTTTAGTCCCGAGTGAAGCCACGGACCGGGACTAAAGGCCTTTAGTCTCGGGTGATGGTAAGAACCGGGACTAAAGGTCTAACCTTTAGTCCTGGATGCATCCATTTAGTCCCGGGTGATGGTAAGAACCGGGACTAAAGGTCTGACCTTTAGTCCCGGGTGCATCCATGACCCGCGACTAAAGGTATTTTTTTGGCGGGCCACGAAAACGTAGCCCCACCTTTAGTCCTGGATGGTTGATCGACCCTGGAGTAAAGGTGGGCTACAGTTGGCTTCCTACCGGATCCAGAAGTTTTTCCTTTTTTTATATATTTCTTTTATATAAATATGCAGACAGTTATTAATTCCCTAATAAATAAAATATAATCCAAAAAATTATAATAAATATTCCTGGCATTGGTTTTGCATTATTATACACAACAAAAATTTGTAACCTATACTCTTTTGTTTTACTGTATAAATATTTAACATTGTGTAAATAATAATTACAATTTGCACCATGCAAAAATATACTACTTGATTAAAATCATTAAAACTATTACTTTTCGATAGGAAATAAGTTTTCACATCTTATTAACGTTGATCATTTGGTTTTTCATCACACATTCTCCATGGGAAATCCACCGCCAAGTAGAAAATTTATTTAAACCTTAGAAAATACAAAAACACGACAAAAAAATCTGAAGTCACAATTATTACATAATAGGTCTAATACATCACTATATATATCAAGCGGGCACAATAGTGAACTTCTTCTTAACGTATATCCCTTGGTTATGATCGCGCCGTAACCATGGAGTGTCCTCATCATTTAGCTGGATGCTTGGGTCTTTGTTCACTGTGAAGGGTGGAATTCGGTCATCCTTTTCATAATCTTCTGATATGTCTGACTTGTCTTCAATTCCGACGATGTTTCTTTTCCCTGAAAGAACTATTTGGCGCTTTGGATCAATGATTGGGTCGTTGTTGTTTTTCCCTCTCTTCGGTTTTGTAGACATGTCCTTGACATAGAACACCTGATTCATATCCTTGGCAAGGACGAACGGTTCGTCTTTGTACTCAATATTGTTGAGGTCCACGGTTGTCATTCCATACTGGTTGTCGACTACTACCCCACCTCCAGTCACCTTTACCCATTGGCACTTGAACAAAGGTACCTTAAAAGTAGATGCATAGTTTAGATCCCATATCTCCTCTATGCGGCCATAATATGTTTGCTTATTTCCATTAGGGTCGGTGGCATCTATGCGGACACCACTGTTTTGGTTGGTGCTCCTTTTATTTTGGGCTACTGTGTAAAATGTATTCTCATTTATCTCGTACCCTTTGTATGTGAGGATATGCCACGATGGCTGCCTAGCCAATAAATACAGTTGGTCATCAATACTCTCATCACCTTGACATTCTTTTGCAACCAGTCGCTAAAAGTTTCCATGTGCTGACACGTAATCCAAGCTTCAAACTTCCTTGAAAACTCGAATCGAAACAACTCTTTATGTGTCTTGATATATGGTGTCACCAAGGAGGAGTTTTGCAGAACTGTGTAGTGTGCTTTATTAAAATAATTGTCCAGCGTACCAATATATTTTCTTCCCTAGTGTCCCCTTTCCACTTAGTCTCCCCTCGTGTCGCGATTTAGGAACACCAATCGGGTCAAGGTCGGGAATAAAGTCAACACAAAACTCAATGACCTCCTCTGTTCCATAGCCCTTGGCGATGCTTCCTTCTAGACGAGCACAGTTATGAACCTATTTCTTTAGGACTCCCATGAACCTCTCAAAGGGGAACATGTTGTGTAGGAACACAGGACCGAGAATGCTAATCTCCTTGACCAGGTGACCTAGAAGGTGTGTCATGATATTAAAGAAGGAAGGAGGGAACACCAACTCAAAGCTGACAAGACATTGAACCACATCATTCTATAGTTTATCTAGATCCATTAGATCGATTGCCTTCTAAGAAATTGCATTGAGGAATGCACATAGCTTCACGGTGGCTAGACGTACATTTAGAGATATAATTCCTCTTAATGCAACTAGAAACAATTGCGTCATTAGCACATGGCAGTCATGGGACTTTAAGTTTAGGAATTTCTTCTCTAGCACATTTATTATACCCTTTATATTCGAGGAGAACCCAGATGGTACTTTGATGCTTGCTAGGCATTTAAACATGCTTTCCTTCTCTTCTTTTCTAAGAGTGTAGCTGGCAGGACTTAAGTAATGGCATCCATCATCTGTCTTCTCTGGATGTAGGTTGTCTCGTTCTTTTAAACACCGCAGGTCCTGTTGTGCTTCAAGTGTGTCCTTAGGCTTCCCATACACACCCATGAAGCCTAGCAGGTTCACACAAAGATTCTTCATCAGGTGCATCACGTCGATCGCTCTACGGACCTCTAGGACTTGCCAATAGGGTAGCTCCCAAAATATAGACTTCTTCTTCCACATGGGTGCGTGACCGTCGGCATCGTTCGGAACAAGTTTGCTGCCATGTGCCGTTCTAAATACTACTTTCACATCCTTGACCATATTGAGTACATCCTCACCAGTTCGGTTGCCCGGCTTGGTCTGGTGGTCTGCCTTACATTTAAAATGCTTGCCTTTATTTCTTAGGGGGTGATTCGCAGGAAGAAATCGATGATGGCCAAGGTACATGGCCTTTCGACATTTTTTCAAGAATATACCTTTAATGCCATCGAAACAGTGCGTGCCTGCATTATATCCCTTGTTTGATTGTCCTAAAAGATTACTTAGAGCAGGCCAATCATTGATTGTTATGAACAACAATGCTCGTAGGTTAAAGTGCTCCTGTTTGTGCTCATCCCACACACATACACCTGGTCTATTCCACAAAATTAGAAGTTCTTCAACTAGTGGCCTCAGGTACACATCGATGTCGTTGCTAGGTTGCCTTGGGCCTTGGATGAGCACTGGCATCATAATAAACTTACACTTCATGCATAACCAGGGAGGAAGGTTGTAGATACATAGAGTAATAGGCCAAGTGCTATGACTACTGCTCTGCTCCCTGAAAGGATTCATACCATCCGTACTTAAAGCAAACCTTAAGTTTCTTGCGTCATTTGCAAACTCCGGGAATTCTCTATCGATTGCTCTCCACTGGGACCCATCAGCAGAGTGTCTCAACATATTGTCTACCTTACGGTCTTCTTTGTGCCATCGCAACAACTTTGCATGGTCTTTGTTTCTGAACAGACGTTTCAAGCGTGGTATTATAGGAGCATACCACATAATCTTGGCAGGGATTTTCTTCATGGGACGTTCGCCCTCAACATCACTAGGGTCATCTCGCCTGATCTTATACCGCGATGCATGACATATCGGGCATGCATCTAACTTCTCGTACTCCTCACCATGGTAGAGGATGCAGTCATTAGGACATGCATGTATCTTCTGGATTTCTAATCCCAAAGGGCAGACTACCTGTTTTGCTTCGTATGTAGTGACGGACAATTCGTTATTCTTCGGAAGCATCTTCTTTTGGATTTTCAGTAACTCCACAAATCCCTTGTTAGATACACCATTCTTTGCCTTCCATTGCAGCAATTCCAGTGTGGTACCCAACTTTTTTTGTCCCGCATCACAAGTTGGGTATAGCAATTTCTTGTGATCCTCTAGCATGCGCTCGAACTTGATCTTCTCCTTTTCACTTTTGCATTCTCTTTGTGCGTCATGAATGGCCTGACCAAGATCATCAGCAGGCTCACCTTCTGCCACTACCTCTTCTTCAGCTTCCCCCATTGTAGTATCATTGAAGGCACCATATTCAGCTATAATGTCATCATCATCCCATTGTTCTTCTTTACCTTCTTCTATTACAACCCTGGTTTCTCCGTGTTTCGTCCAACAAATATAGTTTGGCATGAAACCCAACTTCAATAAGTGTGAATGAAGACTCCTTGAGCTAGCATATTCCTTCAAATTCTTACATATGGCACATGGGCAGCACATGAAACTATCGCGTTTGTTTGCCTCGGCCACACATAAGAAAGAATGCACGCCCTCAATGAACTCTTGGGAGCGGCGATCAGCATTGTACATCCAATGCCAGCTCATCTGCATTACATGACATACATACCATATTAAAACCTATAACATAATTAGTTAATTATAAGACATGCATGCCACCACACAAGGTATTAATTTATGAAAGTCTCGCTACAATGTAAACAATCCCAACTACCAATAAAAAAACTAAAGCTAAAATGCACTTCAGTATCACAAGGATTTTGTGATCAATCCCAACTAAAACAGATAGATCATGCGTTTGTTCAACATCTATGGGCTTCTTCCATAGGATCACTGCCTCATCAGCCATCGTAGCCGTCTGTGCAAGAGAGTTTTGCACGTGTTCAACATACTCTTTCTCCCAGTACCAGCCTGAACATCCAGTGCCATCCCACTGAAATTAAAACAAAAAATTAGAACTTTAATCACAATCATCATGAAAATAAGTATAAATTAACCATAATCATCAAATTCGATAAAATAACTCACATTGCGATCCGAACACTTGTAGAAGATACGGCCTTTGTTGGGACACTCCTTCCTCACCTGGTACTCCATCACAATCTTCTCCTCACACTTGCCGCATGCAATGAGAGGGAGGTCCGGCCTCAGTCACTTTGGAACTCGATGAGAGGCCGATGACCTAGAAGCAGTTGCCATCTACTCTCTATACTCATTTTTAATATAATATAAATTTCTTATTTTATAAACAAATAAAATTAAAAAACTCTAAAATTCTCTATATCTCTAAACCATGAAGTTTGCTATGCATGCTAGAAATGAAAGTTGAATACTAGTTTTGAATAACTACTTTAACCTTCCTTCATCCAAATATGCAAACTTTATAGTGATTTTGAGCTTAAATGGCTTACAAATAAAAAAAATTCCACCATAAAAAACCACATATATCTAGTCTACAAAATGAGATATGCTACTGATGAAATATGAGAGTATAAAGTTGGTAACCTTTATAACCGAAGAATCGATGGAGGAATCGAAGAAAATCTTGTGATTACCGGCGATGAGGAAGAAGAGAGGCCGGCGATAAAGCAAGAAAACACTGAGCTCGAAGTGGCTCAGACTCGGGTAGGAAGAAAGGCTATATAGGAGGGGACCTTTAGTCCCAATTGGAGCTACCAACCAGGACTAAAGGTCCCTTTCTAGTCTCGGACGGAGCCTCAAGCCGGGAGTAGACTTTTACTCCCAGTGGAAGGTACCAACCGGGAGTAAAAGTTAACCTTTAGTCCCGGTTGAAGCTACAAACCGGGACTAAAGGTCTCTCTAGTCCCGGACGCGAAAAATACCAGGACTAAAGCCAAATTTTGAGGCGGGATCAAAGGTCGTTTCTCTACTAGTGATGGTTGTCTAACTCATGACCGTGTAATGCCTAAGAGCAATTATAATAAAGTGACATAAGCGAGCTTTAAAGAGAGAGAGGAAAAGAGAGAGAAGTAGACTGTAAGTTTACATCTAGCTGACATACTCTTATAAAAATTTTTAGAGAAGAAAGTAGATCATGTATTAATAATGAAATATGTCCTAGTAGCCAATTACTATAAAATTAAAATAACCTATAAATATATGTACAGGTAGCAGTGGATTTTATTATTAGGCATACTCTAACTGGCAAGATCAATTCAACTAGAAGAACATAGTACTATATAATAGTACAACATGTGGATATACACTACTACAAAAAACCATTTTTAGGGGCAGCTAGTAACCCTTTATAGGGGTGGTTTGGCCAGCCGCCCCTACCGAACCGTCTCTACAAATCATGCATTTGTAGGGGCAGTTCCTAGGCCGCCCCTACAAATCGATTTGTAGGGGCGGTTGGTATTACGAGCCGCCCCGACAAATAGATTTGTAGGGGCGGCTCAATCACCAACCGCCCCTACAAATCGATTTGTAGGGGCGGCTGTAGTGCCAGCCGCCTCTATAATACCTGTTTGTAGGGCAGTTCAATCTAGAACCGCCCCTACAGTACGTTTTCCCGCCAAAAAAATTCAAATTTACAATTCAAATTTGACCAGAACTGTTTGTTTCCGCGTATTCCATCCAGCGTTCGCGTTGTCGAATGCCCCGTGACCAATGTTCCGAACCGCGTTTGCGTTGCCGAACGCCCCGCGACCAACGTTCTGAACGCGACTACAAGCAGAATAGTATTATATAAACTATAATTACAAGTCCAATTCGTAAGGATATATACAATCCATCATTTAATATACAAATTCCATACACATTGTTATCAATGTCCTAGAGCTAGCCTTTCTGTCTCACGAAGGTGTTGGTACTGAGGATTTCTACCTAAGTCAGACTCTCGGTCATGGTAGGCGCCTTTGATGTGTACAATCTGGTCCAATATGAAGTTGCAAAGGTCGCCGACAAGCTCTAAGAGTTGGTCATCCTTGTATGGGTCTTTTTCATTCCTTTCTCTTCTCTCCACTACAAGAGAACAAGTTTTGGTTTAGTATTTCATACCATGTACAAAGTTTTTATACTACTGATGAAGAGGTTCAAACTTACCCTTAAGGGGTGTCTCCTGTAGGCACTGGTGTTACTCATCATAGAACATATATAGTATCCACAATGTACACTCCTAGGCTTCTGCTTGGGGCACTGTATGTTTTGCATATGAAAATGTTAGGTAATGCTTTTGACAGCCATGTAACGGAGTACTGAAGAAGTAAGTTACACTTACTGCACATAGTGTTTTTATAGCCAGCTTTTCCTTCCTCGCTGGATCATGCCTTCCGTGATGATGAGTGACATAGAACCTAAATGTCCTGTTCGAATTATTTTAGCAAATACAACTTGTTAGTATCCATAAGTGAGCGTTACAAGTATGTATACAAACATATAAGCTAATGAGGATTGTCGATATGTATACATCTTGAGAATCGATATGAAGTCTTTGTATGTTGCTGGGTCCTTATCTATTGAATCAAAGACCCATGCCATGCTCCTCCCAACATCAACGGCTATACAAATCTAGTGGTTGCTGCATGGATTTAATCATAGAACTAGATAAGCTCTTTTGCATCGAATAAAATATATCAAACAAAGCTTTAAGTATATAGTTGAACTTACTCGAAGTTGTATGGTAGCCATATAGTAGAGTGTTGTTGTAGATTTTTGAAAGCCAGAGCAATGTATGCCGTAACCTTAAGGGGCTCTTCCTTTAGTTTCGCCGTACAGATGCGTTGTTTCCCCCGAAGAGTCTTTGCAGCAACTAGCTCTTTGGCATCCACTGTCCACTATTTAGGGTAATTAAAATTTGGTTGGACTATAGCTTGAGGGTCTACATACCCGGCTTTTAGACTTGGCATTTGTTTGACAATGTGCACTTGCATTCTACAAATCATGACGTTGGTTAGTTACAACAAAATTCAAAGATTACATTCATATCATATCGGGAGGACAAGGACTTACAAGCACCACGTGCGAATTAGATTCATCTCCATTTCTCCTAGGTGAAAGCATGTGTGCATGTCATTGAACTCAAAGACAATTTTCCTAGCTAGGCTTCCAAATGTGCCGGTGGGGAAGCATGCTTGTACGAGATCTATGCTCGTTGGGAGAACACGCAAGTACCAATCATGGAACCTTCTCATTTCAAGTGGTAGGCGCCGGATGTCCCGGTTTGGTATAAAGGGCTTGCCTCTTTCATATGTTTTTGGGCAATCCTTTGACCATTTGATGTCATCAACATTTGGATACTGCTTTGCAATTTGGTGGAGTTTGCTAGTTACGGCCTCCTTAGAACCCCGTGATGGGACTTGTTTAACTTGGTTCTTAGGCTTGAACTAGTCATGTGAATACCACTTGGACACCGACGAGACGTCTTTCACCAGAACATAAGCTGGCCTTATGTTGATTGGAATCTTCTTTTGAAGTTCCCATTCAGGCACATCCTCGTCTTCTTGTGCATCACCTTCTTCAGGAGGCACTCGTTGTTCATGTATTGGCTGTGCTTGTTGAGAAGACTGTGGCATCTTATCATGCACTTGCTTGGTACGAGCTGGAGAAGGTTGTGGCATCTCATCAGGCACATGCTCTCTAGGAGGCGGGGAAGAATGTGGCATCTCAGGTACGTGGTGGTCACGAGATGGTGAAAATATCTCCCCAACCTCAACAACTCGCTCCAAATTTGGGAGAGGGGGAGGCGGTGAAGAAGCAGTCAATATAATGTCCCATTTGTGCCAGAGGATGAACTACCCAATAATGTCTCCAAGTAACACTAGCCCCTCAGGAGTTGCGTAGTCTATCCTCCACTGCATGAACTCAGGCTTCATGGTATGCACCTCGACCCTAGTGTAGTCCGGTGGTATCTTATTATTGTGGTGTAAGCCACCGGGAGGATGTGCCACACCCGTTGCCACCTCCATCACAGTATTATGTCAGCCGCTTAGAAACACCAAGGTGCAACTAGTTGCTTCCCATATGCCATCGATGGGGGTTGTGGCTGTAGTGGAACCTTGGCTGCTAGGAACTTTTGGAGGGCTGCCAACTAATGCTAGTTCTCCTGGTGGCGTCACTAATATCCGTGGCTCCGTAGACAGTCCTTGCTCCTCCAGCGCCTTCGCAACTAGAGCCTTCACTTGGAGCTCAAGACTAGTTTCCTGGTCTCGGCCATGTTTCTTGTATATGTGCGTGTCCTCTTTGGATCCTTGCTTCCAGGTCATCCTTTTCCCTAGCCCCCTGGTGCGGCCTGTGTGCTCCTTGTTTCCCAAGCCAAGGCTAAGCTTGTCCCTCTCTCTGGAAGGATTGAAGGAGCCCTTCTCCTTGTCTTTAGCATATTTCAGTATCCTTGATACCGCCTCTTGGGTCTCTGGCTTATCAAACTTAAGATTACTGCCGGATGATTCTATACTCCTCGCATATATCTAGTTCCTTGAGCGTACCTTCAGATTCATCACATCGATATTCCCAACAGCTGCGGCCTCTTCGTCCATCTTCCTAAACTGCTCTTCCTTGGCATAGTAGCCACCGGGGCCTAGATGATGGTGGTGTTTGTTCCTCTTTGCCAGCTCGGTGTTATGGGCACTGAGCTCCAATGCCTCCGGTGAAGTCTTCTGAGCCACGAGCTCCTCCCATTGACTAGGAGTTATTTTGCCAAACTCGTTGAAGGGAGTTAATCCCTTTTGGATATACTTCGTGTTGAGCTCCGACCTCCAACATCGGAATACCTCTCCCATCATCCTGACAGCATTTTTTTACTAGTTCGTGCTTACCCTCCGGAAATCTAAAATTGACCCTCAGGTGACTATCCCATAGTTCATTCTTTTTGTTCTCTAGTACCCCTTTCCAGTTAGGGATTGATGGGTTCAATTTATCTCTTACTAGGGCCCCGATCGCATTACGAAATCGTCCTCTTAATTTCTTTGGCTCAAGGACCTCCCCTGCTGGCCTGACCTCCATTATCACATAGCATGCCTTATCTGGATATAGATTTCCTTTTCTATCCCCTTGTTTCCTCTTAGGCTTGGTAGTCATGGTTGTGTCTTCAGGTTATGGAGCAGAGGCATCGTGATCTGTCTATGTGGTTGTTGCCTCTGCTCTCCTTTCCTCTACTTTGTCTTGTCCAGCGAGATGTCACGGATGTCGATGTCATCTTTTCCGAGTTTTAGGAGGGACCTATATATACGACAGGTCAAAGTGTTAGCAGAGATAACACAGCCAAAGCTTTAGCAAAATTTACAAGCTAAGGCTTTTTCCCCACCTCCTCATTCGGATCAAAGTCCTTGTCCAAATCTTCCTCCGTTGGCCTCCTTCTGGCTTCATGTGGGAAATGATCCTCGGGACTTACATATCCCTCTTATAAGTCATCATCATCATCATCATCCTCTTCTTCTTCGCCTTCAGCAGCCTCTCCTTCGGGGCCTTTCTCCTCGTCACACTGCTCCAAAGTAAGCATCACTTCTAGATCCTTTTTCTACCTCCTTATTGAATTGTTCCTGAGTAAGCTGGTCCTCTAGTGCTTGCTCCTCAAGGGTTGGCTGCTCATCATGCTCCGGGCATCGGGCTGCACTGTCTGGTGTCCGCGACATTATTTCACGCTTTGTTCTAATAGATGCAAGAAAGTGTTCTTTAGGTACGTGAGAAGGTATAAGAAATCAAAAAGATCTATAAACCAAAGTAGTCCTATAAAACAACAATATATAAAAAAAACGAGAAGTAGCAGTGATAGAGGCCTTAGAAATATGTCAATCATCATCTGATCTTGAACTTGGAGCATCAAGGCATCATAACAGAGAAGAGAGAAGGTAATGTAGGGGTGGCTACTAATGATGCCAAGTTCCTCACAAGTTCTTGATCATCAGCTCATATTCTATATAATGCATGGACTTGGACGATTTCATCATCGGTAAAACAAAGGAGAGGAGAGGAGAGGAGAGGGGAGATTTGGCGAAAAACAAGCAGGTGCTGCTTCCAAAACATAGATGATAGGAAAGGTGGCAACAAATAGAGGAGAGGGGAGATTTGGCAAAAAAAAAAGCAGGTGCTGCTTCCCAGAAAAAGAAACATGACAATGTAAGAACATCATATGCTTAATATCTTCCAAACCTAATAAGCAGATCGGACAATCAGAAGTAGTAGACAGTAGTAGTAGGGAAGTAGTAGAAGTAGCAAAAAAAGCAACAGCTACTTAGGAGAGGAGAGGAGTAGAGTGGAGTAGAGGAGAGTAGTAGTAGAAGAGGAGTACAGAGAAGACAGCAAGTATAGAGAAGATTAGTAGCCACCGGCCACAATAGTGTATTTTTAATTTTTACTAAAACTTGAGGATCATCGTAATACTGACAAATGACAATGTAAGAAGAATAATATAAATGCAAGGATTATTTCTACTCAGCAGATATTGTTAGAACCCAAAAGGACAAATCATGACAAAAGGCAATATTGTTAGAACAGGCACTCACATTCAAAACCACATTCTGCTGAATACCAGTCACACTACTGTATCAATGTTTATAGTGGTACTTTGTGTTAAGGTATCAGCACATGAATGATCCAAATTAACAAGGGCTAGGTCTGAGATTTATGCATTCCAATGTGGACATGCAGGTGTGAGAAAGACGAGTCTGTCGGTGTTGAACTGTTGACTAGTCATTAAAAAACTAGACCAACTTAAGTTGTGGCATGGATTGCCATACTAACTTTGCTCGATCACACATGAACAAGTATTTCATCCAAACAAAAGCCATAATAAATGTGATAAAAAGGAGCAAGATCATTTCCACAGCTTGTATAAAAGAAATATAGCTACTCAAGATCATTTCAACATTTATCATGGCAAGTATATAGATGAAGAATGCTTATTAAGTGCATAAACATGGTTGTTTATATATATTTGCTCTCAAATCAGTGGGTAACTGCTTTAGGTAGCCTTCCAATGCTTGTTGGTGATCACTGATCCTAGACTAATGTGACGGTCCAATCTTACCAATTTCAGGGTTTTAGAACAAATATTAAATGCCTAGAAAAACAGCAATATAACCAAGATCAAATTACTGATGTCCAGAACAGTAAGAACAGAGGTAACATAGGTTATAGCTCATAAGATTAAAGAATAGAACTACAGGTAATGTTGTTCAACAGTAGAGAAAATTTCTAGACAAATAATAATACAATGCTAAAAGTAATCCACACATTAATAACCCTAGACTGTCTTGTTTGTCTCACTACACCACTAGGTTGGATCTCATTTTTTTCATCAGCTTCTTTTTTCCTATACAACTGGGTGCATTTGTAGGGGCGGTTCCTGATCCAGCCGCCCCTACAAATATTTTCTATTTTTTAAAATTGTAATTTCTATATTTTTTATATCATAAAAACACAAAGTAATATAAAAAATTATGTATATGCACAAAAATTGTGTATATGAAGAAATATATATATATATATATAAACAATTTTAGTCAAAACAATATTTTGGTCATTTCTTTATTTCATAAAGTGTTAAGTGATTTCATAAAGTTTTAGTAGTAATAGAGTGGATGTTCAAATAGAGTCATCTGGATGTTGCAAAGGGTAGTCTCACACACATGCATAAATATAGTCTCACACATATACAAAAATATTTAGTCTTACACACGTACATAAATATATAGTCTCACACGCATCCATAAATGAAGTCTTACAAACACACATTTACATAAACACTCCACGTTAAACAACTAGCTAGCCTGCTGTAACGACTTTCTCCTTGACACCTTTTCGTTCCCATGGCAATATGTCTTTGGGGAGGTTCTTTTCCACAACACTGATCTTCTTAGGAAAGTCTGTGAATAGCGGCATCTCATCGTAGTTATTGTAAGCTTCAACATCGTCCACGCCATCAACTCCAATAATGTGTTGTTTCTCGGAGGCAACAACGTGCTTTGTCTTCTTCTTCAGGGGGAGGTTACTTTGTGGGTCAGACATATAGAAAACTTGTGCGACACGTGAAGCGAGCACCCAAGGGTCATCTTGGTAGCCTAGATTCTCGAGGTCCATGACTCTTAATCCAATCTCATTTAGTTGGTGTTGTTTGATCCAGCAGCATCGAAACAGGGCCACCATTATATCCCTTCCATAGTTAAGTTCCCATATCTCTTCAATGATGCCAAAGTATTGGATCTTTCGCCCTAATCCATCGAGAGCCTCTATTCGAACGCCACTGTTTTGGTTTAGATATTTACTATCCTTTGCGTGGGTATAGTACGTATACCTATTGATGTCATAAGCATTCCAAGATGTCACTTGTCTCGATGGCCCCTCCGCCAACCTACTCCAGGCAGTATGTTTTGGTCCTTCAACCATGTAGTTAGCCGTTGCTTGTGTTGTTTCATGACCTAATCATCCGGACGACCATTTCTCTCCGCCATAATGATAGCCAAGTGTTCATCAATATACGGTTGCATCAATTGTGTACTCTGCAAGACACTATAATACGCCCGATTCACATCTTTGTAATCATGGTCGATGAACACTTTTCTACCACTGGTGCCCTTCCTAGCCAGCCTACCCTTATGACGAGAATCGGGTTTACCAATCCCTTTCTGTACTTTTAGGTACTCTTGACAGCACTCGATGACTTCTTCAGTACTGTAACCCTCTATCATGGAGCCCTCTAGGTATGCTTGATTATGCACGTATCGACTTAGAACCGACATGAACCGCTCGTAGGACCACATTTCATGCAAGTAGCAAGGGCCAAGCGCTTGTATTTGATGAACCATGTGAATCATGAGATGTGGCATTATATCAAAAAAAGCAGGAGATAAACACATCTCCAGTTGGTTTTGTGTCTCCACCACAAATTCATGTAGGTCACTCAGCTCTTCCTTGCCAATCATCTTCTGTGAGATCTTCGAAAAGAAGTAGCACATGCGGGTGATGGCCATTTTCAAGAACTCTGGCTTTATAGCCCTGATTGCAATAGGCAGAAATATTATCAGCATCACATGGCAATCATGAGCCTTGCAGTGTGTTATTGACAAGTCCTTCATCGACACTAGCTTCTTCACATTTGCTGAAAACCCAATCGTGACTTTGATCCCTCTCAGGAAAGTACATATAGCTCTCTTCTCGTCTGGTGTTAGGTTGAAGCACGCCACGGGCAGAGTGTATTTTCCATTAGCCTCAGGTACCGGGTGAAGCTGTGGCATCATGTTTAGCTGCACCATGTCTTTCTGTGTTTTCAGACCATCCTTTGACTTGTCTATGTCCATCAAGGTAGCAATGAGACTCTCAAAGACATTCTTCTGCACATGCATAGCATCAATGGCATGGGGGACCTCCAAGTCTGGCCAATAAGGCAGATACTGAAAAAGATCGATTGTTTCTTGAAAGGTACGCCTTCGACAGGAGGTGTGCTTCTATCTCTGTTTGTCCCATCCAGATTCTTCTTTCCATAGATGATGCGTATGTTTTTTACCATTCTGTACACGTGTTCTCCGTTATGACGTCTCTCCGGAGGGGGTTCAATCTCTGAGGCGTTGTCATAAAATCTAAAGAACAATTTGCTGCAGTACTTGTGACTTATCTTTAAGAAGCATCGGTTCCTTAGGTAAACTATCTTCTTGGATGCATCTAGGTACACTCATGTAGTACCATCCAAGCAAACCAAGCATCTCGTCTTCCCTTTGATCTGTCTAGACAAAGCAAACAACGCGGGGTAATCATTGGTAGTAACAAATATTATTGCTATACATATGAAGTCCTCCTTTCGGAACGCATCGTACATCTGCTCCCCATGCCTCCATAGCCTCTCCATTTCTTGCATCAAGGGCTCGAGGAACATGTCTATATCAATGCCTGGTTGTTTAGGACCAGAAATAAGAATAGTGAGGAGAAGGTACTTTCTCTTTTGACACAGCTATGTTGGGATGTTGTACATGGTCAAGATCACTGACCATGTGCTATGGTCGCTCATCCTCTCATTGAAGGGATTCATTCCATCGGTGCTCAAGCCAAACCGTACATTCCTTGGGTTATCGCTGAATTCTTTGTGCTTCTCATCAAACCTTTGCCACTGACTACAATCAGCTGGGTGTGTAATCTTATCATCATCCACCTTGCGCTCATCATCCCACCATGTGATGAGTGCGGCTTCTTTAGGGTTTAGAAAGATACGTCTCAAGCGGTCGGTCACTGGCAGGTACTATATTACTAGGGCAGTAATTCTTCTCTGCTTTGCATCGTTGCCTCATGGAGTGTCCTCTGGGGGTTGAGATTCTTGTACCACCTTTTTGGTACCCTTCTTATTCCTCTTTTTCCCCGTGGAGGGTTTGTCCCCACCATAAAGGTCATTGTTCTTGTACTGGCTAGCCCCACACCGGGGACATTTATCTAGTGACTTGAACGTTTCACCACAAAAAAGTATACAGTGGTTGGGGCATGCATGGATTTTTTTCAACCCCCATTGTCAATTGACTTATGACCTTCTTCGCTTGGTATGTATTGGTGGGAACTAAGTTTGGTTGTGGCAGCACCCATGACAGGAGATGCAATAGATCATTGAAACTACAGTCTGACCAGTCGTACTTAGCCTTCAGGTGAGCAGCTCAAGCATAAAACGGAGCAATATCCAATGTGTCGGACAACCCTTTTCAACACCATACATAGTCTCCTTCGATGCTTTTGTCACCCTTTTCAAATTTTCTAGACCTTTCGGCTATTTAGTAAAATCTCTAGTCCAAGGGCTCGAATCATGTCCTCCAAATCATCTTCATCCCCGACACGTGCTCCACCATCATTATTGGCACCACCTTCGTCGTTACCATCCCAACCACCAGCATCACCACCTTGTTCATTGCCAAACTCAAAATCCATTCGTGCATCAAGCTCTGCTGAATATTGGAACAGGAATTCTATGGTTTCGTCGTCGTATTCCTCCTCATCCTCGTCGTTAATAATAACCGTTTCACCATGATGAATCCACACCGTGTAGTCCTCAACGAATCCTCGCATAATCAAATGTGATCTGATGATAGTCACATCTGTCCATACCATACGGTTCTTACAATCTTTACATGGGCAAATAATTGTATCCTTATTCTCTTTCAATGTCATTGCATGCTTCTTTGCGGCTTCAATAAATTTATCCACCTCTTCACAGAAACATGCCTTGAACCTTAACAAACCATACATCGAAGAGTTCCTGTACTCCATCTTTTACAACAACAACAAAACAAACATTAAAGGACTACTTATTTAGATATATATAAAAATAAAACAAATTAATAATTACTTGAGAATAATTGTATATACTTCAGATATATATGAATATAAATCTAATATAATTACATGAAGCATAAATTAACGTTCCATTTATCCATAAATAATTAAAATACATATTTATTGATTACAATAAATAATTTCAAAGACAACAATTAGCAACAATTATACTTTACCCAATATATTTCATACAAACCCTATTCCAATTTCATCAAACATAAATTTACAAAAACAAAATTAATAAAAAAATCAAACCCTAGATCTAGATCCACATGCACATGAAACATCCATAAAACTAACTAATTGTTCACTAAAATCAAGAAACATGGACCAAATAAGGGTATGATCTTGTTCTCCTCCCTAATTTACCCTAGTACATTTAAAAGTTGGGTCTAATTTGCTTCATAAATAGCTCAAGCACCATAGAAGAGAGATAAAAATAAAACTCTAATTACTCACTAACCAACCATTAAAACTTCAAAAAAAGTATGAAATAGCATTTTCTTACCTTCTACAACCTCTCATAAGGATTTAAGACCAAAACCTTCCCCCTTAGTAGAGCAATTTTTGAGAGGTGCCCAAGGCCTCCCCACCTTTCTTTCACGGGTTGGAGTGAGTGACCCGAGGAGGAAGAAGGTGCTGCATCTATTTTATATGGGGGGCATTTGTTGGGGGCGGCTGGTGATTGAACCGCCCCTATAAATCGGAGCTATAAATATGGGACCATTTGTAGGGGCGGCTCAATCACCAGCCGCCCCTACAAATAGCATTTCTAGGGGCGACTGGTGGTTGAGCCGCCCCTACAAATCAGACCCTATTTGTAGGGCGGCTCGTAACACCAGCCATCCCTGCTGTTCCATTTGTATGGGCGGCTGGTGTCTGGCCACCCGAGCACGTCACTGTAGGGGCAGCTCCATCACCAGTCACCCCTATAAAAAATCGAACCGTTGCTAAAAACCGTTTTTTACGTAGTGATAGCGACAACTGAGAAAAATGCCAAGGAGGTATGTTGACCGATTTTGTAGTTGCCACGTTAGAATTGTCGACACAGTGCACTGAACACACCCAATGCAATGACCATCGTGCAGACAAGTTTCCAAGAATTTGTCTGTCTCGGCGTGTCGCTGTGTGCTGCTCTCAGCGGCGGATCCAGGAAATATTTCAGGGGGTTGAACAACACTGCTGCTCGATCTTAAATCTCAGTCCCCCTACATTATAGAACTTTGACTAAAAATTTATGGGGGCTCCATATAGGGTTCCACTGCTCCGGTATAGGTAGGGGGGCTCGAGCCCCCCCCCCCCCCCCCCCCCCCCCCCCCCCCCCCCCCGCTGGATCCGCCCCTGGCTGCTCTTGGATGAACTACTGGAGAGCATATATAGCTCATCGTCTGGCTTTTCGAATGCATGCCGGTCACTAGTTGATCTGCTTTTGTCATTAAAAATGCAACCCAAGTTAATTATCCCTTTTCAGGAACTGTGAAGAACTGCAAAAGGTTCTACAGTTCGTGGGCTCACCAGGGTAAAGCCGGTCACTGTGTACGAGATGTTGGTGACGAACACCGGTGATGTCCTCGCTGCGTATTTCTTCCCGGCGAAAGCCACCATGTACCCATCAGAAGAAGACTGGAACAGGGTGAAAGGGTTGTGCATTAGTAGTCACTAGATGTGATTCAATTCGATCATTCATTCAAGAATAACAAGCAACCGCAGTTCAATAATTCCACTCATACTTACTAGAAAAGGCACAAACATAGAACAATCACACCAGGGTGATTGCGAGTTTAGAACTCTGAGAAGCCAATTGCTTATTCAACAGAGGCTGTGTTTTTCCTGGTGGTCGTCATAGAAAATAGAGGCAGCAGTTTTTTTTCATCCATTTCTGGTTGTCTCGGCTGTTCATCAGGGGCGGCACATTCAGTTTTAATACCTTGATTCCATTGTTTTGGAATATGCATGCATGTTGCGACAAATCACTGAAGAAAATTTACACCACTGTTCTTGAAAAAAAAAAGGCACTGCCCAACCCAACCCAACGTTACTTTGACCCAACCCAAGCAAAATGCAACCAAAACAATGGCAGCACGTACGTATGAACTCCGGTCATGCCCAGCTAGTGACCGGGCCAGGTCCTTGCACAGAGATAATTCTACAGCGTCACGTTGGGGTCCTTAGCAGCTTGCAGGGCCGGCTCTATAGATTTTATGGCCCTTGGGCAATACGAAAGCAAGGGCCCTTTAGGCTAAATTTTTTCCCCACTTCTATGATCATGAGAAGTCATACACTAGTACTAGTATGAGGTAGACAGGGGCATGTATATATAGTTCATAAAACACAATGTTTAGACAATAGAAGAAACTAAAAGAAAAATAAAATGACTATTATGATTACCTCAAATAAGTAAATAATTCTTCAAGGCTTGTTGGAAAAAATATCTTCAGGCATTTCTGGATGCAAAAATCATTTAGAGCAATGTCGAGATCAATGTTATCCAAGACATCCTTTTCAGCACAACACATAGCGCTTAGTAAAGTTGAGCATGCAGCCCGCGGGCCAGAGGCACGGCCCAAAGCACGGCGATTTGGCCCGGCCCGAGCACGGCACGGCCCGTTCCACAACCGTGCCCGTGCCGGCCCGAAGCACGTAGCAGGCCGTGCTTGGGCCGAAGCCTCGGCCTGCCAGGCGGCACGGCCCGGCACGGAAAATGGTCAAAGGCCCGGTAGCGGCCCGTGACCAACAAGGCCTGCTAAGAGATGACGTTTCCTTGGCCTGCTAAGAGCCCACGATGGAACCCTAACTAACTTCCCACCCGACCACCCTGCTCCCACCCCGCCGCACTTCCTTCTCACCATCGCGGCATCGCACGTCGCACGGCGCGGGCGCGCCTCCCTCTCGCGAAGCCGCAAGCACGTCGGCGGTCGCCGCCACTCAGACGCGCCCTCCGGCCCTCCCCTTCGCTCACGACGGCGGTGAAGAGCAGCGAGGCCTCCCTCTGTCGCCTCCTCCTCCGCGCGGCCAGCGCGTCCGCGTCACGAGTCGGCGCCGCCTCCTCCGCGCCGCCCGCACGCGTCGGTGGCCCCGCTATTCTTCTTCCCCAGTTCCGAGCACCTTGCAGCGACGGCATCGATCGCCGGCGTCCCCTTCGCCCTTCCCGCCGGCCACCGCAGCGACAACATCGAGCGCCGGCGTGCGGCGTCCCCTTCCACCTCTCTCTATTTTTTTAAGGCCTAGCACGAGCCCGCTATACTATTGGGCCTGTGCTCAACGGGCTAGCACGGCCCGTAAATCGACCCACGTGTCGTGCCTGGGCCGGCGAGCAGGCACGGTGTACTGTGGAGGCACGGCCCGGCGGCACGCCGGGCCATACAGGCCCGTGCCCTATCGGGTCGTGCCTAGCACAGGCCCGTGCCGTGCCGGGCCGTGCCGGCCCGTTGCTCAACTTTAGCGCTTAGACCTAAAATTGCGATAGGAAGTAAATAACAGGATAGGATTTTATAGAAACATCACTAACATGGTTACAAATGGTATATAAGTAGATGAGAAATTCGAGATAGATAGATCAAAAATTCAAAATCCAGATCATGGTCAAACGTAGAAGTAGTGAGGTGTTACCTGTATGCGGCAATTCAGGGAGATTGTCGACAAGTCGCCGCGCCGCTCGCTGCAAGGAGCCACCGCATGGGCTTGTAGGTCTGGACCTTCCTGCTGCCGAACAAAGTATATACAATATAATATACATATATAACATATACTCATATACATATACAAGAATTTTTTTGGGCCCCCCAATGGCTTGCACTACTAAATTTTGACCCTGTTGCACTAGTCAATTTTTGATGTTATAGGTCTAAAATAGATGCAATAGTTCGGTTTCGCATCAATTTCTCGTTTGATGCCAGCCGATGCAAGTGGTCTTGATGCAATAGCCTTTCGCATCGGTTACTTGTGGTTGATGCGAGAAGCAGCTATTGCATCGTCCATCCGTTGTCTCTTGCATCAAAATTGAGAGATGCAATAGCTTATTGCATCCAAATCATGTTGATGCAATACATCTATTGCAACGGCTATCGTTCGATGCAATAGACTATATTGCATCCATATTAGGTTCGATGCTATATAATCTATTGCATCACCATTTTGATTCGATGCAAGAGGTTCTATTGCATCATCATTTTGGTTCGATGCAATAGGAACTATTGCATCGACATTATGTTCGATGCAATTCGAACTATTGCATCGACATGAGGTTAGATGCAATACAAACTATCACATCGACATGAGCTTGGATGCAATACAAACTATTGCATCGACATGAGATTTGAAGGGCAACCAATTATTGCATCAAATTCATTGCACAGAAATTCATAAAATTACAAAATTCAATGGCACAAAAAGGCAATCATATTAATAACTTGGATCATAAGCATTCAATAGTTTGTACAATGTAAGGAAGTCAAATGCCTTCCTATTTCCAAATAGGTAATTGCAAAGTTGAACTGCATTACAAACCACTAACTTATGCTACAAATAGGCAATCATAAACAAAAATACATGTCTCTTAGCACAGATCAACATGACATCTTTCTCGTTGCACAATATTTGATTCATTTCAGCTTGCCAAGACTCCCTCAAGGTTGATCTTCCTGAAAAAGTCAAAATGACATGCATTAGTAATATATATAGTTGATCACACAGTTGGAATCAAACATAGACAACACATGATAGACAACAATATTTTTGGGTTTAACAAATAGAATGGATACTGAAGCCGAACTATAAACACATAAGGCATGAACTCCTGATTGCTCATGTTAAGTGAACAAACATACATGTATAAGTGAACAAAGTTCATGTTAATAATCTGGACAACAACTTAAAATGACACCTGATTGCTCATACCTTTCCTCCTTTCTTTCTGCATTGTAGCTTTTTATTTGCAGCAGTATTCCTCAGTGTTTGTGATGTAATAAATGTCACTGCTCTCATTACTATCTTTATCATTTGGGAAAAGTGATCTGTTGGCGCTGCGAGTGAGGCGACTAGGTTGGATACTCTTCTGTTTGCTCAACAATACACTGTCTGGTACAGTCTGTAAAAACCAGAAGATTTGAAGGAGCAATCACCACTTAGCAATTCTAAGAATCTGTTCAACTGCAGGTGATAATTTTGAAGTATATTACCTGTTGCACATGTTCTGATCCTTGGATGGGAGTCGGAACAACAGCAGGTTCATTATGTGTGGGCAGGGCAGATTCTGTACCAGCCTTCATATTTAAAAAAAGATTCACACATTATGTCAGATTAAATGTAGGTATCCATTACATCGCAGTTTGCATTTATCAAAAAATAATACCTATGCTAAATCTGCACCTTCATTTCCACTAACCATATTTTCTGTAGGCTGAGGGGCTGTTGTGGTTGGTGCAGCATTCTTGCATTGGAGTTATAAGGAGAAACATTAGCAATCAAGCTTTACTAAAATCAATGATGTTGGTAACAATTAAGAAGTAGTATTATTACCAAAGGCGGTGCTTGATTGTGTTGTTTGATTAGTGAAAAAAACTCTTGCCTTAGTTCTTCTCTAATCTTGCTACTTGTACTCTCCAGTTGATGTTGCAGCTGCTGAATTTTTTCCTTGTCGCTCTCCCTCTCAGCGGCTTGAACGGTAAGCTTTTCTTTTAACTTCTCTACCTCAGCTTGCATCTCACTATTCTTCTGTTGGGCTGCTGCTGCTAATGCAGATGCACGAGCTTGCTCTTCAATTCGTTCATTCATAAGTTGGCTTCGGGTCGGATACTTTGCCAAGTATCCATGTCCAGGACCTTTCCTGCTCCTGCATCCAGTGGTTTCCTTGTAGGTTTCATGAAGAATGTGCCTTTCTTGTTCTTTTGAAATCACAGAAGCTTCCAACTCAATTCTCTCTGCAATTTTGGAGAAGGCGCTTTCCTAAATTTAAGAACACAATTAGTGTTTTCAACTTTAGCAAGTAGCAACAACAGTTCCAGTTCAAGTATAATAAGAATTAGGTAAAATGGATACTTTGGAAATCAAACTGTATCAGTTAGATTCATGTACTGATTACTTCCTCAAAAAATCCAAGTCCATGTTAATCATGCAAATATGATTCCTAGCAAAGCATGTTGAGAGGTAAAAAGCAATGGACAGTTGAACTCTAGCATTTCAGAGATATGTATGACATTGGAGATAAATGAATAAAACATGTTATGAGAACATACATCACTGGACACTCGTTTACCGAGTAGCCCAGCTCTATTCAAATCACTTTAAAGAACATAATTAACTACATAAAGCATCTAACATAAGCAACTTGCTTTCCAGCAAGTTCCCAGAAATCTGGGCATGCAACAGCTGTACAGAAAATAAATCATATCTGGAGATATACAAGTCCAAATGACTTGCAAGAGGACATTCTAGAAAGCTTATAAAATTCTCGAGATTTCATCTTCATACATCAAAGCATGATTCAGAACTTAAGTACTTCGAAATAGCAGAATTACAGAAACTACTCTGCTGAAACAGAGAGCACCCAAAAACTGGGAGGTAACTTCAAACAAGCTGTAACTTTCAAACCACTAGGCCAAATGACCTCAAATTTGAACAGCAGCTAGATATGACAATTATCTTCGACTTTGGTATTCACAAGTTTCCTAGGAAACCAACTTATCAAGGTGAACTTCTCTAAGTCCCCAGATCTGTCCAGATGGGACCAACATCTCACTTAAAGAATTAACGATGTTCCAAACTTACATTTGGACCATACCAACCATATCATGGCAACATACATAACTCATGGACACCAGAAAATATGATGGCCATCATAAAATAAAATTATTTGATGCTTTTCTAAATTTAAATAGATACAAGGATGCATAAAAGACCATATACAAGACTTGCATAGAAAATTCTACAAAAATTACAGCAGCTACCATATACTATTAGGAGACCACAGAAAAAGTTTGGAAGCATTTGGCTCATCCAAACTTGCTATACCAAAAAGAACAGGTGGCACAGCTGAAAATAGCATAAATAAGAAACTAAAGATAGGATTGCCAAACCCAACACAAGGACAAGGAGATGATGACCTTTTATCACCCAATCAGGGCATGTACAACCATCAATATAATAATTATGTTATATATAATTGCAACATCACTAAGTACTAATGAACAAAGTAGCACTTACATATATTTCCTTAGCAGCATCAGAAGACCATCGGCCCTCCTTGGTGCGTGTACTCCTCCAAAATGTCAAACCATCTGGCTCTTCACTAATCTCCAGGTTTCTCTAAGATGTGAAAAATGAACATTGTTACTGTTTAGGTAAAAAATAAAAGAAGAAGATTAGGTTCCATATCCTTACCTGCTCATAACTAACTTGTGAAAAAGGTTTTGATCCTTATAAGATGTATTGTCTGTCGATGCTGTGAATTGCTAGAGTTTGTGGTGCTTATTCGCTAATATAAACACAGATATGTTAGTTGCACTACAAAAATATAGACAATAAACACATATGTCAGAGGCTTGGAACCTGGAATTTGTCACTTCCAAAATACAACACCAAGTAGTGCCACTCCACAATGTCCAAATCATCTGGCTTATGTCTCATTCTTTCATGATAATTGTTGTATGCCTTGTATGTGGCACTCAATTGAGCTCGCCATCCTTTGTAACGATACTTTGCAATCTTCCATATCCTAGCCTTCTCATCATCATTGTTCTCAATGTTCCACCTAACCTGTAGAAAAGGGATACCAACAAATTGTGAACAAATAAGATATTTCAAAGAATTAATTTATCATATGCAGGAGCAAGACTATAACATACCATTATATCTCGTGCTATTTTATCTTTAACAATCTACTTGACATCTCCCCACTTTTTAACTCCAATAAGTGGAGTCCTTTTTTTTGTAAACCGAACTATTTCATCAACAAACCCGCGATAGTTATCTCCTATAGGACCGCCTTTCGTGGATGAGAAATCTATACTAAGTTTCTCAGTGCCAAGTTTAAATCTCTTAGCTTCGACCGATAAACCTTTCAAGGTTCCATGCCCAATCTTTCTCTTGTCGCCAACCCCTACTGTAAAATTGATGTTATAAAATGGAACGTATGTTAACATTATAAATCAGCATTTTTATGTTATAGTAATGTATGAACACTCTGAACTATTGCATACCTTTCTGAGAGGCCTTTGGCCTACGAGCATTAGCTGGAAACTGCATTGGTGTTGCGCTATTGTCACCACTTCCGTCATCTTCAATGGTTTCATCATCTAAATATGCTGGACGGAGGAGATGGCGAGCTCATGGAGGGAGGAGACAGCAACCTCTTGGACGGAGTAGACGGCGGCGACGGCGACGGCGACCACCTGGTATAAGCACTGACCAAACTGACAATTTAGACGAACATTCATATGGTAACATAACCATCGCTGGCATAAGCACTGACCAAACTGACGGAACCAAACCATTATACCAACATTGTTCTATTCCCCAAAGGCATGCATCAGGCAAGGAATAATGGAGAGATAAATAAAAGAAAGGTAATTAACTGCTATCCTATCACTGGTACGTTAAGAAACCATTATACCAGCACTGTTTTATTCTGCAAAGGCAGCATCCATCAGGCAATCAAATAATGGAGAGATAACAAAAAAAAACTAATTAGCTGCTATCCTATGACTACCACGCTGACCAAGCTGGTTTGATGGTCAGGCCAACAATGATCTCTTCCCCAACGGCAGAGTGTCTGAGGAACTGAATTACTGAAATTAAAATAAAATGCTTGCCTGCAACGTTGCTGCCTGTTTGGCGTTTGCCTGTGCAGAGTGAAGCTCTGTTACACGGTGCCGGCGGCGTCGCTACTGCAGCTGGCTGGGGGCTGCCTGGTTTGGCCTACACGGGCAGCCGGGGCCGGCTGCCGCTGCCGGGTGAACAGCGGTGGCCGTCTGGCCGATGCGGTGGTACGATGGCAGGGTACAATGGCCTTTCTTCCCCTTTCCTATCTGGACGGGTCAAAGGGCAAGGGCGAGGAGAACGATGCCGGTGACCATGTGTGGCACAAATCGCGACAGGGCGAAAGGAAGAGGATGCGGAGCCTGCGAGGCGCGTGCGTCGCGGCCGGGGGAGAGGAAGAGCAGGCGGAGCCTGCGAGCCGGCGGTGTGTGGCGTCGGCGCGTGGAGCGGGCGCGGAGGAAGAGGAAGAAGAGGAAACGGATGTGGCGAGGTGGAAGTTTCTGCGTTGACGGCGCCGCAGGATAGGGTCGACGGGGTGGCCTCTGGACGTGGGCGTGGAGGGCATCCGATTGGCAGGGCTGGGATCGAACGGCTGGGATAGGTTTTGGCTTTTGGGTGGTACTAGCCGATGGCGGGATTTTTTCACTAAAAATGCGCGGGCAGTTGGGTTTCGGCGTTTTGGCCTTTGTTGTGGCGGCTGTGCTTCCAAATGCAAAGTATAGTTCAAATAAATCTGTAGATATACATTTAAATTTTTAAAAAATATATTTTTGTGCCAAATAATTAAATTTAAATAGTTTTCTTAATCAAACATACCAAATTAAGATTTTATTACATTGTCATATAAAAAACGTAAAGTTGACTACTAATCACCTTCAATCTTAGAAAATTAATGGGAATTGACTATAATCATGTGCTTATGAAATAAAGCAACCTGTTATCTCAATTTAATTTTTTATCCAATTTGTTTAGTATTCTTATACGTATATTTTTGGTTTTGGTGAATAGCATATGAAAATTTCTTTACAAATTGCACAACACTATAGTAAAGTAGTTAGTACAAAATGAGAACCTAATAGCCATTACTTTGCCTAGCCTAATTCACCCAATGCATGCCTCCTACACAAGTCTACTAGCAAGCCTTGAACAACTACTAGAGCACTCAATCAAACAAAGAGGCTAACATATTACTCTAGTCTAGCTAAACTAGTGAAGCAACTAAACTAGCTATTTCTACCAACTACAACCGTAGAAGAAAATAACAAGGATGTAAAAGCACAAGCAAATAACAAAGATAAAAGATCATTAGTATCTCACAACCTTGATCGGAGCCCTGGCACAATCACCATGTAGTGCTCGACAATCTCAATCAACTCCAAGGCGGCTAGATGACAACAATCATGCCAAAGAGTAACAAGAAAAAAACAAAGCCATCACTCTCAACTAGTGCCACAAGATGCAAATCAACTATGCAGCACTCTCAATCTCACCCAATGTGATATTTGATGAGTAATGTGAGTGTAGTGGACACCATGTTGAAATGCCCACCTAGAATGAACTTATAGCTTTCTGATTGAAACAGGTAATTACTCATAAATAAAAATGAGCTTTTCAATTGTTATGTTCCATATTTCTATTCATTCTGTCACATGTAAGAAACACTTGAATTTTTCCCTCCAAACTCGCACACCATCTTGAAATCCATGCATGTGTACTCTAGTGAATACCAAATGAAGCAAAATTTACAGCATTTTGTTTCTTGTACATAGAGCATCCGTGGGCGTGACATGGTGCAAGTTATTTCTTTTGTCTGACTTTATGTTTCATGATTAAGTCATTTGATTTGCAGAAATGTTATGAACTATGTTGTGATCGACTATCATTAATTTTGGACCAAAATTTTGTTTGATTTTAAATTTGAATACTAAGATTTTCATTTATAGTTTTATGTATAGTGCTTTATATTGTTATAGTTTAAATAAATTGTTATATAATGTGATGATCTCAAATACATATGCATATAATGTACGAGAAAATAGAGGAAATTGAGAGTAAAGCCCTGTTTTGAGGGCTTCTGCTAGAGTGTAGCTCAGAAAATAAGAGCCTCAAATATAAGTAGGGATCCTATTTTGAGGCTACGAGTTACTCTGCGGTACTTTTTCTTGAAATGCTTAGGCGCAAAAATGTCAGTAACTCATCTAACCACGTCAAAATAAAATAATGATAATTTGATGACCAATATCGTAAGTTCATTGATTCAAAAAGATATTGCAAGTCCATCGGTGGCCATATTACAAACTCCACATTCCGGCGTTGTTTCGCGAAATCTCAAATTCCCGCATTCATCTCCGTCACGCACTCACGCTAGTAAACTCCAAATTAGTTGTATATATACGCGGTGGTTTTCGTCCGACTCCTGCCGCCCTTTTCGTCCATCGCCCTCGTCCCCTTCCTCCGTTCCCGCGCAGTCCAGAAAGCAAAAAAAAAATCTAGCCTCCGCCTCCGGCCCCCGTCCCCAAATCGCCCCCAACCACACCAGAGAGAGAGAGAGAGAGAGAGAGAGAGGAAAGGTCGATAAAGGAAGCGGCGGGACGGCTCGGCGGGACGAAGGAGGCGGCGCCGCGGAGCCGCAACCAGCGCAACGAGGGCGGGGTCGTTGCTCTGTTGGCAGCCCGACGAGGGCAGGACGATGGAGCCGGCGGGGCGGCGGTGCGGCTAGCCCGACGAGGACGGTATGAAGGATGCGGCGGCGAGGTGAAGCCTCTCCGATCCATCTCCTCTGCTATCCGTCTCCGCACCTAGAAAGTCTCCATGGGACCACATCAAGGTGAGAGCATTTCAAGAATCCGTACCTTCATAGGTTCGCACGCAAGCTGTTCGACAGAATGCTTAACGTGCTTATTCATCACGGCTGAGGCCTGAGGGGCTGTGACTTTTGGTTAGGTAGTACTAGTAACAAGCCAACCGCTTTTGATTCCATATCCCATAGGCATCATTTAGTTTTCTCCCAAACATTTATGTACTGTAACTTGCAAGAAATTCGTGCTGTAATGTTCTCTTCAATGGTACAGGCTGAAATATTTTCCCATGGATCTTGTCTCTGCAGAATTCATATACGCACTTAAGTGTAAGAATCACTTGAAATTTTCTGCATTTCTATCTTGATCTTGTAGTTGTTTCTAAGTGCATGATATTCTATCGTATATCTCAGTGATTTGCAGTCCACCATACCATTTGAAAATTTAGAATGGTGTGGTTGGCATCAATGCTTAGTGTAGCTTTGTATGATCGAAGTGTTGTTAAATATAATTTGTTAAGCTTGTGTTACTTCAACTGTTATCATTGGCTGGTATTAACCCTCTTTGATGTGCCAATTTTTCAAATATTTTTAAGACCTTTGTAACCATTTACTTGTATACTACTCTCAAGGAAATTTATTACTCAGTTAACATTTTGCTTTCAACGCACTTTAAATCTCCTGTTGGGTGCCTTTTTCACCCAGGGATCCTTGCAACTTAAGTTGATGGATGAAATGATTTACCAATCTGCCCAATGTTCCAAACAGCATGCCATGGTCACAGTGATGCACATGTGAAGTGATTGCGATTTGTGAGATGGTATATTATTTCATTATTGTATTTTCTATATTTCATTCTTAACAAGATGCTAAAATGCCATCCATGTTGCACTTGGGCCTAGCATTGCTGGTAATTAATCTTGAGTTCTTGACTAGCGGCAGTGTATTCTGTAGACCTAATGGCTGGCAGTGTATCATAGCTGGTGGTGACTGTGCCAGCATTGAGTTCAACTTCATGTATTCTGTAGACCTATTGCTGGCGTTGAACCTAGGGAAGGACAAGTCAACTGCAATTAGACTACTCTTCCCTTAAGATGTCTGTATCCCTCCGTGTAGAATATTTCCACTCGGATCACGCCAAGTTTTATTGAAAGAATGAAATTGGCCAAGTGAGCTAATCACTATTGTAAGCCTTGATCTTGAATCCTCCACGTCAAGCCGGGATGCAATTGGTGATGGCAAGGTTTCATTTACTGTAGCATCTCCAATATGCACTTAGTGCGACTGTTGTTATCTTGTCCATGACCATCCCTTCCAGCAAAGTTAACAAAGTTATAATTGCTAGACCTGTTGCCGGGTATTCATGACCACTATCCATTGGAGTCGTCAATGGGCTTATCTGCTACCACGCTAGGTTTATCAAGGTTTATCCATGAGAGTTACTCAAGTCAACACAAGAGGTCAGAATTGGAATTGTACCTTGATGATCCTGCTCATCCTGAAATTGATAATGATGTATTTGACATCATTGCATGGTGGAAGTTGCATGGTCCAAAATATCCAACCATTTCTCTAATGGCACGAGACATCCTAAGTGTTCCAGCATATACTGTTGCATTTGAATCGGCGTTTAGCTTAGCAGGGCTGATCATTGATGACAACCGTCGTAGCTTGCTCCCGGAAACTGTTGAGGCTTTAATGTGTACACAGGATCGGTTGAGTAGTGCCATTCCAGGTATACAATTCCTCTGAAATTGTACTATACTACTTTGCGTTTCCTAAATAAATAATATTGTAATGATTTGGGAACTTGCTATTTTTTTTGATTGAAACAGATGAGTCAAGTATGGCAGCAGAGGTCATATTTCCTACTGCAACTTTGTCACCAACTACAAACCAACAAGGTCAATCAGTTGACGCTTTTCTTGAAAGATTATAAGGTACAGCAACTGAGTTATTCCTATCAGACTGCTGTTTGACTCAGCTCTGGGTTGATCTCTGAAAACAGTATTTTGTGTGGGATTCTGTTGCTTAGCATAGCAAAGTGCCAGAGTTACCTTACCTTTTTTTTCCTTGTAGAAGAAGTATTTGGTTCTCCACACAAGGCCCTTTTTATCTGCTTCTTATACTGTCTCATCCAATGCAGATAATTTCAAGGTGTGGAGGGTCGTGCTTTTCTGCTAGATTTTATCTTCAGCTTAAACTGTCCTTGTAAGGGTTGTGTTCAGGTTGAGAGTTAGCAGGTTGAGCTGTCTATTTGAGAACCCTTTAAAATTATCTGAGTTTTGGTGTTATGGATCACTTGAAACATTATATGGAGTTTAAGTTAGAACCGAGTTATTTGTCATATTTTGTATGATGATGCGTTAATTGTATATGCTCATTGCATCTTGAGCAATGGTTCTGTGATTTCATGAGCGTATCTCCGGCTCCATGGTCATGTGATGGTGTATTCAAGGGCTGTGGATGTGCGGTATGGAACCTGGCTGTAGCAGTACCTTGATAAAGTAAAATGGATACTCAATTTATCCAATGGATATGGGGAATTGGGTATGAGCAAAAGTGAGGAGGGGAACATGCAGGTAAGCAACATATGGGTGTGGGTATGGGCATGTACGGGAGTGCCCATACCCTCCCCAACGACAGGTTTAATAATTGTTGTATTGTGTTTGTAGTTGGTGTAATTTACTGTTTTTCCAACAAATGTACTATTTTTTCTAGTCGAGGTGTTGTTTTTTATTCCATTTTCCATGAGCTGTCATTTTTGCTTGAGGTTGACCAAGAAGTTAAAAATTATTGTTTCTAGTTATCTATTATTGCTCTATCAACATTATATGATGTATGCAAATTGAATTGTTATCTTTCACTTTTTGCAAATGTGCACCCAAATGCGCTTTCAAGAAAATCAGTTAATCCTTTTTGCCACTTGTCGCCTTATCCATGCGCATCCAACTATTACACTCATGTGTCTAACAATCAACCTGTTGCAACTTTGATTCAAAGTGTCCAACTATTACGGGCAACATAGAGAATATTGAGCCTAGCAGTGTCAAGATCATGGACGTCTTCAGCGATGGAGCCATGGAGGGATGTTGCCACACACTGGCTTAGTCGTCAGCGACATGTGGGGGCACGCTGATGCTTAGGGGGTGGTGCAACACAGTGAGGCGCGGGGCTCAGAGGCTTGCGTCGACCTTTTCGTTGTCCTCAAGGCACTTGTGGTCCATCGATACGTCAACCTTCTCTTGGGCCTTAAGGCACTTGTGGTCCATCGATACGTTTCAGCATCTTGTAATGCAAAACTTTCAATGCAATAGTGACAATTTACCGCATCAAAACAATCCTGAACCGATGCAACAAAAATTAAATATTGCATCGGAATTTAACACTATCAATCTGTTGCAATAGTATTTCCTAATTGCACCCATATTCTAAACCGATGCAATACCACCTACATATTGCATCAAAAATCAATAGTAACGTAATCAAATTTGTCCGATGCAATAAATTCTACTTATTGCATCTCTTGTTCGAAATCGGTGCGATAGATCATACCTATTGCATTGACATAAATTACTATCGCATCCAATTCCTTCTCGATGCAATAATGACCACCTATTGCATCAGATTTGCAAAATTGATGCAATAGCAGCCACCTATTGCATTAGATTTGCGTTTGATGCAAGGCGAAGCGATGCAATAGGGTCAAAATTTAGTAGTGTTGGGCCCTTGGCCGTCGCTCCGGCCGCCTAGGCTTAGAGCCGGGCCTGGCAGCTTGGGCAAGAACGGTATTGGAATGATTGTAATTTCCCAAGTGTGAGGCAATGCTGGCTGTTTTCACCTCATCCCACTACATCTTCAGTGCACTAGGCCATCCTACTAAATTTAGAAGAATCCGAACCTGGCACAGTACCTAAAAAAATAATACTTCATACAAATGTGTAACTAAGGCCAAGCATTAGTATTTTCTTAGCCATATTCTCTAGAGAATCTTATTTTATCTCCGTTTGATGCTTTTTTCTATGCATATATAAAAGATGCAACACAAGCATGCACGGGAACAAACATGTCTGCTCTGTAGGAGGCGGCGGAAATATTATTCATAACAATACATACTATTTCTACATTTCCTACAAAATTTATTGAAATCGCCGCCCTTGCTGGTACCGAGGGAATTGTTGAGGAGGATTGATATTCCACTGACCAGTTGGTTCTTGGTACCTCTGTTGGAACTCTTACTGAGGAGTGTAGTGGGGGCGTGTGTTGCTACATGTGGATTGGCTTTGAATTCTCCTTTTCTTCTCTTCCATCTCCCGACGCTTGTTCTCGATCACAATGGCCCTATCCACCAATGTTTGGAAGTCAGCATACACAACGGTCATCAACTGCAGTTGAAGTCCACCGTTCAGTCCTTCCAGAAAGCGTTCTTGTTTCTTAGCATCATTATCCACCTCTCCTAGAGCATAGCGTGACAACTGAGTGAACTTGTGACGATACTCACACACCGACATGGTGCCTTGCTTCAAGTTGCGGAACACATTTTTCTTGATTGTCACCACTCCAGCAAGAACATGGTAAGATCTAAAAGCTGTCTTGAATTCATCCCAACTAATCTGATTTGCATCTTGTTGCCCAAATTGGAATGATTCCCACTGGTCCAAATCAGCTCCTTGAAGTTGATCGGAAGCATAAAGCACCTTCTCCTGGTCATCCCATTGGGCTATGTTAAGTTGTCGCTCCATCTCTAAACCAATCATCAGCTTCCAGTGGGTCGCTTGCATGAGAGAATGTCAGCGGGTGTCCCTCCATAAATTCATCACGCTTGTCCTCAGGTGGTGCTTGATGCCAGTTGTTGTACACATTCTGAGCAATGGTCTGTAAGAGTTGAGTCTGTGTCATCAAAGCTTGTTCTATAGATGGAGGATTTGGTGGCAGTGGATTGGCATTGAGAGTATTTCTTTTGGCACCACTTGAAGCATTTCTCCTGGTAGCAACCATTTGTTTGCAACATGTAGCACAAGTATTGGTTAAAATTCATAATCCTGAAGTCGTTTACATGATAAAATAGTCAATCTGATATTTTTTGGACGAGAACTAACAATAGCAGTTCAGAAAAACAGTTATATCTCGAGTTCCAGAAATCATATGAAGACGGGCCTTATATGGCTGGAAAGCTTATGAAATTCCCAACAACTTTCTTATAGAACACTATCCCAGATTCAGAGGTTAAGTTAGTCGAAAATAGGACACAACTGAACTGTTCAGACTCCCACACAGTGTAGAAAACTTCAACTTGTAAAGGTCATAACTCCCAAACCATAACATATACGAAGGTGATTACAGTGGCATATGAAAGATACAAAAGTCTACTTTCATACATAAAAATTTCATGACTTTTGGACATCCATATTTGGATGTCTAACCTTATTAACACAGACTGCTCAGAAAAACAACTTGCACAAAGACGAGAAAACCAACCCAACTATCTAATCATTAATCCTTATGCCTTAACACTATATATAAGTGAAATTGTGAAAATGATCCACAAAATCATTGCAATCATTACAAAACATCCAAAACAAGCATAAGCATTAAGATAATCATTCAAACATTAAAGGTTCACAATTCAAGCATTGGGACTCATTGACTCTACTCACGAGACTAACGTTCTTGTTATATCAAGGGTTCAAACTCTAAGGATCCATCTTGATGTTGCGCAAGAATGTGGTAAGAGATAGTTCTAAAATCATATCAAAGCAAGGAGTGAAGGTAATAACAAGATTTAAAACAAGCCACAAGGAGAAGATGAATAACAAGGGTAGGTATATAATATAGAAGAAGATAGCAAGGTTTATAGAACAAGGATTTCATAGCAAATTATAAATCTTAAACGACCATTTTCTAACTAGGCTTGTGTCCTACAGTCGACCTAGCTTTGATACCACTTTGTAGCACTCAGTTTTAAGGATAAAACCAGGTACATATTATATGTGTGTCCAGAAAGTCAATTCACACATATATAGTTACAAATGGAGGGGTAATATCAAAGACATTTTTTTATTAAATAGCGTATAGATATATTCATTACAAAAGACATAGTCTTACATCACATAATGCACTAATCTCTAATCTTCTGGCGAAGCTTCCAACACCACAAGAATCATCAACTGGTTGATCACAAGCCTAACACCTCTTGGAAAACTCCACAGAAGAACCTTCATCTGGTACCCATCTGAGATTTTGCCAAAGTATTGAAATAAAACAAGCGTAATTAAGCTACTACCACTTAGCAAGCATAACATGAGAGGTTGCAAGCTTAAAGGATACACGGCTGAACTACGGTAAGCACTTTTAGTTGGTCACATTTTATTTTATCAAGCCTGAGTAAATAAGTAATGCTTAAGCTCCCAATGTGAATGATTAGAGATATGACCAATTTTAATCATAACCCAAACCATCCAAGTAACCATCTAATCAAAAAGGATTCAGACCGCTCATGACCGAGAGCATGACTGTTATAACAATTTAATTTAACACTCTACATAAGTTGTACAACTTTACCCATGAGTCGTTATTTCCATATGCTAGGGTTTCCAAGGCCCATATCACCTCTACAAAGGAAGTGCGGCAGGGTACACTACGTCTCCCATGTCATTCTAATAAGTAGCAATGGCTAAGAATTCCATCTCCCAAGTGTTATGGACCCCATCTCCAAGAACGACACTCATACATGTGGCACAGTACACACCTTAGGGATGTGACCCATACCCATCATGGTACGCCCCTTTTGCCCTTTCGGTAAGCTACTCACGAATTAGAACAGATCATGTTTCTTAGCTAAGACCAGAGCCATGTAGTCCTCAAGGTTGTACGGTAAGTCCTGGGTTGCAGCTTAAAAATTAAGTCCTTATGGAGAGAAACCAGAGCACCATAAAACCCAATGCTCTAGCCCCTTGGTTCCATGTTGCTAAAAAGTATCTTTTAAATATCAACTGCATAGATCATTAATCAAGACTATAGATCTTTAATAATTGTAGAGCAAGCTAAGCATAACTACCCACATGCATAACCCATAGGTAAACAAGGATTTTTTAAAACTTAGGTAAACAAGGATTTAAGGTGGACAATAACAAGGTAGTAAATTGTAGGCGGTTCATTTAGACACATGCACATGGTTATGGTTGCATTAATAGTGAATAGGAGTTAAGGAGCCTCATATTATACTTGCCTTCTTCCGAGTACTACTTCTGGTCTTGATCTTCAAAGTGTTGCTCCCAGATCACCAACGTACAACTCACAATCTACTCGAGATCAAATAGCACCACACAAAGCATCCATACATACATGCATAACAAACAAATATAAACTAATGAGAACAATACACCAAACAGTAAGAAGTTGAAAGGCTTATAAATCTAATCTATGTGTTGCTAGGATCACACCGACGCGGAAAGCACTAAAATCGGATCTAAAACGTAGAAGATATGAAGAAAATAAGTTCCGGATGGTAATTCTGTAAATAAGTGAATCTAATTTTTGGAATAAAAAGAAATAAAAAATTGGATTTTGACTCTGCTGATGGACTGCGGGTAGGATATGGGAAAACAGGGGGTCTCTTTTGAAAACATGGCGAAGCCAACTCTTTGTTGACCGGTATTGACTGGAGTCAACATAGGATCTGGGCCGTTCATCTAGATTTGGACGGCAGGGAAAGATGGGGTCATTTGGGGTGTTGTCCTGGCGGCAGCTCCATGGCTAGCTTGAGTTTGACCTCGCCCGAGTTTGCCGAGGCGGTGATTCCGGTTGTGGATGGCCAAGAGAAAGGCACGGGGAGGTTGCTGGGGTTCTCGCAAAGTCGATGAGGGTTTTTGCGATGACGGTGGTTGTGCAAGAACGTTGCAGCGCACGATTTGGTGGCTCGAGTTCAAAGGCGAGCTCATGCTCATGTTACAAGATGAGAGAGAGAGAGAGAGAGCTCGGTACCAGCCGCTATCCTACTGCAACGCAAAGCCCGGCGGCGGTCTCAAGGCATTGGCAGAACATCGGTGAAGGAGATAGATGGGGCAGCGGTGGTGTTAACTAGGGTTAGGGCTCGAGGCACCCGAGACCGCGACAGTGGCTACGATGTGGCTCAAAGGAGGCGGAGAGGAGCAGCAGGCTCGAATTTATTGCCTAGGGATGCGGCTAGGAAAGGAAAGGGAGGGATTCGAATAGGACGAAGAAGGAGACAGCGAAGGATTTCCTTCGAGCAGAGGGTGGCAGGAGGCTAACGGCTAGGTCCCAAGCGTCAGCGACTAGAGCGTGGGGCCGCATCGGCAGTAAGGGCCTAAGAGGAGGGTAGGGCGCATGCGGTTGGCGCTTGGGCCGCCTGCTTGAATGGGCCTCGCGAGGAGGAAAGCAGGCTCGCAAGATGAGGGAGGAAGGTGGGCTGCACGTTGGGCTCCTAGCCCGAGCGGAGAGGGAGAGAGCAGGCCGTAAACTTGTTGCCCTGGCCGAAACACAGAAAGGGATGGAGCCCCTGGTACCCACGATGCAAGACATGGGCCGCACCATCAGGGACAGTCCAGCCCACAAGATCAAGAAAGATTTAATTTACTAGGACTCTTATAGATGTTGTAATCCAAATAGAATACCTACCATATAGCCGACTAGGATAGTTTTCTTGTAACCCTATCCTTCAGAGTATATAAGGAGGGGCAGGGGTCCCCTAGTCAACAGGGTCATCCAAATCCAGATACAAATCCTAGGCTTAGCTTAGGTTTATCTCATCATAGTATACAAACCAACAGAGCACATGATGTAGGGTTTTACATCATCTTAATGACCTGAACCTATATAAATCTTGTATCTTGTGTCTCTGTTACCATCTAGTTCTTAATCACGCACACCTCTATCAAACACCAAGAATTATAAATTGGCAACGAAGAAAGCTTCAGTTTTAAGGCAAGGGTGGAAGAAACCTCCAGAGGGTAAGGTCATGGTGAATGTTGATGAAGCTTTCGATGAAAATGGTGGCTGCGGAAGTGTTGGCCCTATTATAAGAGATTGTTCTGGAGGTGTCTTAGCAGCAGCCCACAACTTCGTACCACATCTTGTTGATGCACCGATGGCGGAGGCTTATGCGCTGAAGGAGGGATTGATGCTAGCACAACACATAGGGTGCAACCGATTAATCATCCAATCGGATTGCATGGAAGTGGTACAAATTATGAAGGATGGAGGCTTTTCAGCGAATTCGGCAGCTGCAATATATGATGATTGCAATATCATAGGGAGTGGTTTTCAAGATATATCTATTGAACATTGTAGTAAGGAGGCGAATCAGGTGGGTCACAATCTAGCTAGAAGAGCTCGGCCATATAAGCAAAATTATACTCGGGTCGATGAGCCCCCTAGCTTTATTTTAGATTCCTTGATCAACAATGTAACTATCTTGAATGAATAAAGTTTGTCGTATTGCTTCAAAAAAAACTAGTTTGCAAAACCATTTCAAATTTGTTTTGAATTTTGGCAAAGACCACTCACTACAAAACCTCAGTGCACCAGCATGAATGCATAAACATGTTGCTAGACTTATGATGAATTTTAATTTCAAGAAAAAATTCTATTTTCCCTAGGTTTAAATGTGCACAAAAATACATAATTAAATCAATTTAATTATATTTGAAACAAAGGCAAATTTTAGGGTGTTATTATTACATCATTCCATAGCGTATAGGTAATAAGTTTCCAAGGATTTTCTTATGTTGCTGACTCACTGTACAGGCAAGTGCTTGGATTGACAGGGCCGAAGCTCACCAAGCCGCATGCAGTCATGCTTTTTCTTGTGCCGGTTACTCAAAATATCTCTGGTTGTCATCCTCCTAATTTCACTCTCCCAACCTTGACTGGACGCAGGAAAATGCTACCGAAACGACAACTGTGTCGACCGCCCAGCAGCTCACGACCGGGGCTATACACTAACGACCTAGTCGAGCAATAAGAGAATTCCAGTGCGTCAAGTTGGGTTTTGACACTAAATAGGAGTAAGTTCTTCGATGCAAGATATATTGACAAGTGACAAGTTCGTGTTTAGAAGGGCAGAATCCGTCGGCAGACTAGGTCTAGCCGGGTCGAAACCTAGCATCACTATCGGAACTGAATTTGACGGAGGGTAATCGGCAGTGATGGCCTTCTATATTGCTGCTGGTTCTCAGACCTGGCTAAGATAGGAAGATGTCATTTGCCAGGTCAAGGTTATACCCGATAGTGATATGTGGCACTTTTTTTTATTTCTACTGATGGTTTTGAGAACCGCCATTGTGAAAGACCAGTGAAAATTAGCAATTTCACTGGCATCACTTAAGAACCACCTGTGTATATATATATTTACACTAATGGTATTCTTAATGTTGTTGCCATTGTAAATCGATCTACATTAACGACATGCTTACACAAACCACCAGTGTATTATTATTTATCAGAATTTGCAAATTTGGCAGGAAATAGCAAAAAAAAAAAAAGTAATCTAAGAGAGGCCCACCAACCAACCCACACGGTCGCAAAGTCACGGTTCATGTGTTTTTTCGTGTGAAATACAGACGTGTGCAGTTATTGGGATCAAACTCACAACCTCAGACCTCACACCTCACACGTTCATTCCTTAACCACTACCCTCCTTTCGTCCGATACAAAGTGTTATTCTGGCATTCAAAGTCCTAAAAATTCCATTAGAGGCAACCATCTAGATTTCACCTAGGTACTTTCTATCCGTATTCCCAACCGACTAGAAGGCATTATGAGCTACCTTTTTGTTGGGGTATTTGGTCTTTTACCACTTGCATTGGTATTTCTAGAATGACACACTTTGTGAGGTGGAGTACCTCTCAAAGTCAGTTGTCACTAAGTAGCATATACATTTATTTTGTATTCACTTTAGTAAATATTGTAATACATATTTTAGATCCAAAACAAATTCAAATGAAAAGTTTGAATTGAAAAGTTTTAGATCTCTTTGAATACTATTACTTTGGTTTACGTCATTTCGCCATCCAAGGCCATTTAAAAAATATAAAATATAAAAATTCAAAAACATTAACCTTAAAACATACTTTGCGGGGACTAAATGATTTCAAATGAAAATAACCAATTTTAAAGTCGGGGATCTTTTCAAGTACTACCACTTTTAATTGAATCATTTATCCGTTCGAGATCATTTGAATTTTTTAATAAAATAGATTTCAAATTATTTTTATTAACAACGGGTTAAGAAAACCACCATTGTGAATACATATTTACTGATAGTTTTGTTAAGGTTACTATCAGTAAAATTATGTATATACACCGCGGTTCTCTTAAACCTACCAACCGGTTTGTAGTGGCTATAGGCTTAAGAGATCTGCCAGTGTAAATACATGATTTGTATTAACGGTAACCTTAAGAAAACCACTAGTAAAGATGTATTTACATGTCCAAGCACGATAGAGATTCTGGTTCCAGAACAATTTGGAATACGAAGAGCCTGTTTGGTTCTACCAAATCTATGTGTCGCCTTGCCTAGATGGATAAAACAGACAAAAAACAGGTTTGGATTTCTTCCTAGGTTGCCTCGTGATCAGTGCAAGTGAGGTTTTTCTTGCCAAAGCAAGCAAGCAGAATAATTGGCTTGCCGCCATGGGCAAGGCAAGGCTTGCTTGTCAAAGTGAGGCTGGGTAAGGCTGAAGCTTGAAGCCTTCAACCAATCGTGGCCAAAGTGTTTTTATGGTCCACCATTCTCTCCCATATCCATACAAGTGTTTAGGCATGTTATGAGAGTTTAATTCTAAAACAATTTGTAACACATGACACGATGAGCATTGATAAATGTCTAAGCTACAAGTCATCTAGCTAACCACGCAACAAGATGAAACGTCTTTGCAATGCACGAGTATTTTGCAAGTAATAGTACAACGTGAATATATAGTGACAACTAGCTAGAAAAAGCGGAGGAAGTATATTGACTGTGTTGACCGGCTTTTGTAGTTGTCACATTGGGAGTCTCAATAGATTTTTATTTGTATTTAATAAATATTTTTTGATAATGTGGCAATGTTTTTAAGAAGAGATAGAAATGGCTTTTGTGTAGATATAACTCTCTTGACTCGGTTAACAATTCTAGAATTGTCCGTGAAACAAAAGAATAAAACTCCTACGCATTGAGAGTAAATATTGTTTCATCTGTGTTTACGTTATTAGAAACAACACTATAAAACTCTTCGTCGAGAATAACCTTAGAATTGTCGACAGTGCACATGAGACACCGCCAATTCCCATGGTGCAGATAAGTCTCCAAGTGTTTGTCGTCTGTGTCGGTGTGTCGCTGTACTGCTATTGGATCAACTGCTGGAGCATATATAGCTCATCTGGCTGCAGGGCTAGCTTTTCGAATGCCGGTCACTAGTTGATCTTCTTGTCATTTTCAATCTCACTCTTCCACGTTTGACTAACCCAAAATGTAACCAAAACAACGGTAGCAGTAGTCTCAATTATTTATCCGGTCATGCACAGACAGCTAGTGACCGGGCCGGGTCCTTGGACAAACATAACGCTACTACAGCGTCACGTTGGGGTCCTTTGGGCAAGAAAGGTATTGGAATGATTGTAATTTCCAAAGTTTGATGAGGTAAAGCTGGCTGTTTTCACCTCATCCAACTACATCTTCAGTGCACTAGGCCATCCTAGTGACTAAATTCAGAAGAATCCGAACCTGGCACACTAGCTACAAAAAGTTTAGTACTCCATACAAATGTGTAAGGTCTAGTACGTATTACTATTTTCTTAGCCATATTCCTTCTAGAGAGTCGTATTCTGCTTCTCACGCTTTCCTATGCATATATAAAAGACGCAATGCAAACATGAACTACTACACAAACGCCCATATATATATATATATATATATAGGGAGAGGCTATTCAGTAGCCGGCTACAAAATAAGTTATTCTGTAGCCACCTCCATTTACTATAATTTTATATACTAATTTACCATAATATAAATATATATTTACGATAGTTGGGTTACTATAACACATGGGGATATTTACCATAACGTTATATTAAACCACTTAGTAAGGAGTTACTATAATCTCGTAAAATAACATAGTAATTATCGTAACTCAAAGTGGCTACAGAATAAGTTATTCTGTAGCCAGCTACAGGATAGTAGTTCTATATATATATATATATATATATATATATATATATATATATATATATATATATATATATATATATATAGATTTTCAAACGTGATTGGTAACACAAACCATGGGAGATGAAATGTTTGTCACAAATCAGCCTTGCTAGTTGGGACAATTGCTGTTGTGTGGCAAACAATGGAATATTTTACGTGTCATTATCTTTCACGGTTCCAGTGGAACCGTTCCACGTTCAAGCCGGCCGTTAGATTTTGTTTGATCCATCCTTCCTACGTACTTGGCTTTACCAATCGTCATCCGCTGAAAAAACCCCAGCCCCATGCGCATTTGCCACCACAATCGACCCCCATTAAGCCTTGCAAACCGTACCCTGCTCCTCGCAATCCATCCTCATTTGTGCCGTAATTAGAGATGGAAACAGATCGGATTTGCATGGAATCAGATCTGAATGTCACCTTTTACCACATTTTAATTCGAATTTACACGGATACAAATATTTTGGAATACCAATACAAAATGGATGTCTCGGATTCGGATTTCTATTCGGATATTTACTCAATTCAACTCAAAGTGCATATCGTTAAATTTAACGTACATGAATAGAATTATACTACTAAGTTCATCGATAACTGAAACGAAATAAAATCAAAGGACACTTCTAAATTAATCAATAAATGTTTAAAAATTAAATAGTTATCAATAACTATTTAATAATTAAATATATCAATTAATCAATAATTATTTGTATAATATTTATCATGACATTCAAAATATATTAAAGTATTAAGATAATTTACAACAATAAATAAATAGGTTTAAACTAAATTAAAAATATTACTAAAATTAATTTAATTTTTATGTGTTGTTAATAGTATTAAATGAATATAAAATGTTATTATAGATATACTATTAAATAGTTTCAATGCATCATTAGTAATATTAAAATTAGATAATTAGTTAGTAATTACGGAGAGAAAAATTTAAATAGATTCATTACAAGTTGTTCTTTGCGGATGTTCTATATTTTTGTCGAATACAAATCTGAAATCAGATAACTGCTCTCAAGAAGCCCTTTCTGGTTGTCATTCTCGTGATTTCACTCTCCCAAACCTTTGACTGGACGCAGGAAAATGCTACCAAAACAAATGCGTGTCACCTTGCTCACAATCGGGTAATAAGCTAGAGAATTCCATAGCGTCACGTTGGGTTTTGAAACTAAATAGGACTCAGTTAAATTTCTTCGATGGGACTGATCGACAAAGTGATGACAAGTTCGTGTTTAGAAGTGTTGCAGTGGATGGACGCAGACAGCTTGACCGAGGTACCTGTATAATGCGGACGGGAACATACGTACGGCGACCGCCGCCCCCGCCGTCGGTGTCCAAGTGAGAGTATTATAGCCCCATCTGGACGCTGGCATGCACATCAGCTGAATTTTGTTCACGCGACAAGACTACAGTCTATAGTGTTGGTCTTTCGGGCTCGCTCATAAGTCATATCCAAAGATTGTGCTTGTGAATTGCCTGTATTTTCCTATTGGATTTACCTTTTGTATTAAACTGATAGACGTGTCTAGACAGATATGTCTCGTAATAACCGGCATGATTTAACAAAAACATATTGCTCACCCAGGCTCATACTACCCTACTTACATAATATATTTTTGCAACACCATTTTCACCATCGTTTTATATTACGAACCAACAGTGAATAACTCTGATCCCCCACTCACACAATCACTAGCCCCTCCTGGTCCCGTGCTCTCACCTGCCAGTACCTCTGACCTGGGAGATAGAATTTACCATCGTACCTCTCTCTGGACAGAGACCCTAGTTAAGCCAAAAAAAAATCAAGACGCCGCGCCATCCATGACGGCGCGGCAGGGCCACCACCGTGGCAGCGACCAGGCCCGCTGCTGATGTGGTCGGCGCTGCCGCGCAGCGGATTAGGACGCGGCACGGCCGCGTCAACCCACACGGCGCGGCATGGCCGACTTAACGTCGTGCAGTAGGCTCCCTCCCTCTCTCTGCCTTACTTCGAACAGAGCAGGAGATTGCTTTATTATTTTTTGTTTTACATTAATTTATGATGTTTTGATTGGTGTTAAATTACAACCGTTTTGTTAGATGCAAGACATGTATCGGAAGCAGTTTTGGCGAAAATGGGATCGTCCTAGAGAATTATACCCCGATGTGTCTAGCAAAGATGCCCTCGTCCCCTTGACCTCGCTGTCCCTATCTATGATTGTTGTTTCCTGCCCATGTGTTTCAATCAAGACATCGAGACACAGTTGCGTATTGCTATTACACATGTAGTCGTTTTAATGTAAGTAATTGTCTCCGTATCATTATTTCTTAGTTAGTGTTAGTAGTTTACTAATATTTTGGTAGAATCTTGTTGTGTAGGCACATGAGAGGTGCCTTTTCTTTCAGTAGAATGACGGTCCAGACAAGTTTGACCCAAGGTACCTCCTTTTCGACGATTGGTGGAGACAAAGACATCCACATGAGCACTTCGAGCGGTGGGTTCCACCTCCCCCTAATCCCCACCAATGACGGCTGAGGAGAAGCACATAGCCGCAGCAAGATGACTTGAGGAACCTCCTCTGTGCCATTACGGTGCCCCTTCAAATTCGTGGGAGTTTGTGTGTGGCAACAAGCACGAAGTAAGTGGAAAGTGTATCTGTTGAACTATTGATTTATATATGTGCATGTACTAATGTCTTCTCTTTTAGGTGTATGGATTTGAGGAGTGTCGTTTCAAGGAGTGGCTCTATGGTCCTAAGTCTCATTGGTCGGAGCCAAAGGAAAAGGAAAAGAAGAAAGATAGGATAATCATCGAAGCACATCCAGTCTTGTGCGAATGTGGTGTTAAAGCGAACTACGGCCTAGTCCCTTCGGAGCTTGGAATAGGCCATTGGTGTGGCCATATGGTTGACTACGATGAGGTTGGTTATTGTTGTGGAAAACAGGAAATCGAATTATTCTTGTTTAATGACTTATGATCTAATTTTTTGTTTGAACAGAGCACTAGGAAATGTAAGTGGGAACCTTATGATGGTCAAGCGAAGTTCTTGGATACAATCAAGGTGAAGCAAGTAATGGGACAGAAGATGGGGTGTGGATCTCAGCTTGTCAACCTCTTTGTTAAACAACACATAAAGGAGATGCGTGAGTTTGCTAGACAGCACAGTTTTTTAACCCGATCGGTGTTAGGTTGGACAAAAGTAGGTTGGAGAGACAGAGGATGGCAGAGGAGGAGAGGGCAAGGAAGGAGGCAAGGGAGGAGGCAAGAGTACAAATGTAGGTCTTGAACGACCATGTTGGTGCATTGTGTGCCAGTGAGTGATTGAAAGACCCGATATTTTCATTGTCTACTTTTAATTATAATCGCGTTGATAACAAGTTGCATTCTATACATGAAGGAATTGGATGCAACGAGGACCATGCCGCAGAGGCGGCCAGTGTAAGGTTTCAGGAAAAGAAGTTACATGAGCACAGAATGAGAGGTGGTCACACCGTTCGATCTTAGATTGTGGAGGCCGATGAGGGGGACGAGGATGAGGACGACACTACTAGATTGAGCAAATCTGTGACTAATCTTCCCTGTGCCTGCATAGCATGAAGTACTTCCATTGGTACTATTATTGGCATAGCATGAACCAGCACTGGCATAGCATGAACCGGTGTTGTCATAGCATCTCTGCCTCCTGAATTGGTCATTGTCCGAATCCTCTGAATCACTGCTAACTACATCACCGATCCTGTCCTGCTCCTCCTCTTCACGTTGGAACTCGTTTGCATCGAAGTCATTGCTTATACAGCCTACAGAGAATCACCTTGAATCATCGACTGCCATTGGAGTTGAATGAAGCTACTCCTGCATCAACTGATCGTTCAAATCCATATTATCCAGAGTTAATTGCTTCCCCATCGACCCCCATTCTTGTTCATTTCCTCCAACACCGTCAATGGACGACCCATCCTGAATACCCTGCATCTTGTACCCATTCTCCACCAACACCTTAGCCATGGGCACATTGAATCCTTGGATTACCCTATTGTAGCAGGACCAGTGAATATGGTCACGCAAGGGCATCAGGACGTAGTGTGCCCTAGTCTTCCCACCATCAAACCTCCCCTTCAGTGTGAAATCACCGCCAAACATTCCATTCAAATGGACACAAAGGTCGCTAAAGCTAGGAGGTTCATCAAATCATTCCAATTCTTCTACCATATCCTCAAACATACCATCTTCTTTCCTAACACTTCCTCCATAAGAAAGTCAAACACAACAATCCATCTACAAAAGTATTTGAGGAAACTTCATCAAGTCGTCCAAATCGTCGTCTCACGTACGACTAAGCACCAACACTACAAAAATAGTATCTATACTAACTACATGTCGGCACAAAAATGTGTCGACACATGGCAAGCCGGAAGGATCTACTTAGGATGAGCCCAGAGATCCGCTTGGCTTCAATGCAGGGTTAACCGACCCTACGAATTCCCCCTGAGGCATGCCAATCAATTTGACCTACAATTGACAAGGAGAGAAAATTTATCAGTAATTTAAGGTGGAACATGTCGGTCTTTGCCCAGACAGTTCCAAGTGTGCCTCTTCGGGAGTAGCTAGACGAGAAAATCGACTAAATAGCCGATACGCACAGAAATCGGTTGTTACGGACAGTAAAGCTTTTGGATCGCGATTGATTTTATGTTGATAAGTATAATGCCCGCAGATGTAAATGAGATCATCAGCTAGGTGGATATTACCAGTGTGAATTGTTGAGCCGATGAATCTAATCAAGAAAGGACATAATATGCAAACAAATTGACTGTCTAATACAAATGGACCTACAAACGCTCTGAATCTAATCTGTTACCATCAACAGTGAGGATCGACCGGATCGATGGCAGCTATGATGATAATAACAAACTAAAACTAAAGAATCTGTAAAACCATCTATACTTCAACAGGCTTTCCGAAAGACATCCTATACGTGAAGGCTCAAGCGAATCGGCTAAAATAGCTGATTCCGGTGAAAAGGGGACTACATCGTGTGAACAATCGACTATTTTGCATGGACAAACCTATGGACTCATCAGACTTAACCTACTATCTCTAACAGTGGGGTTCGACCAGATCGATGCAGCCATGATAAAGACAACAAATCAAACCCTTAAAGTACACAGATCCATTCATGCTTAATAGAATCATGGACACACACTGTACGCGCTAAAGCATAGGCGATCGGCTATTTAGCCGATGCAGTCATAGCAAACAATTAAGGTCATGCCTGATCGGGAACAAACCTACTAACTAGCGTCCTCCAATCTATAGTGTCATCAGTGGGGATCAACCGGATTGTTGCAGCCATACTAGCGAACTATAGACCAAATTCAACTAGCCAACAAACCTCTTCAAGATCATATGTGCCTTAACCGCGTACTATTCCAAAATTCCAATTTATCTGTTTACCATGTTGCAACCGTTTTGTTCCAAGATATCCACGTGAGTCCCTGACTTTTCGGTCTGAGTTTTTATATAATATCCCAATAGTATCATATCCAACTTACTCAGCACATTCGCTTTCCCCTTCTTTCTCAGGCAAATCTTAACAGCCGACGCCGCCATCACCAAGACCTCAACCCTAGTGAATCCTCTGTCCTATCAAGCTTTTATTCAAGCGATCCCCTCAGATTCAAATCCATTTCGTCTACAATGGCGACTAGCGACCACGTCCCTAAGGTATGCTTCCAAGTTTCCATCCTCCAAGTATCGGTCACTACCCTGTATTTCCTTTCTTCTCAAATTTATTTCATCCGATTTCTAGGAAATGAGGAACAAAATCTTGATTCCATCAGTTGTTGCTCCTAATGTCTATTTTCTTGGGCCTATGAGTGATCCTGATCCATCTGATTTTAACCATCAAGAAACCAACCTAATCCCCTTTAAATAATCTATAGTGGATTCGTCCTCCTGGAACACCAAAACTCCCTTCAGAAACTAGCCCAAAATGCCTAAGGGATGGATAGACTGGTTTCGTAGGGTATCTGAGAAAAAGGCTGGAGATTGGGAGGTTTATGATTTGAATCAATGTTTGACATTTTCGTTGTCTGGAATGGAGAGGAATGATTCACTCCTGATTTCTGTATCTTATTTTTGGTCCAATACCCTGAACGCTTTTGTTTTTGGTCACGACCCGTTGACCATCACTCTAGTTGATGTTTACATGTTGATCGGCCTTAGAATAATTGGATCAATGTAGCCTTATGATTAGTTAAGTGTTGGTTCCAAAAAATTGGCCAAGATATCAGACTGCATAGGATGGGCAAGCTACATTCTGAACCATATTGGAGACAAATCAGTTGTTAGCGAAAGAGAATATGGGGCTTTTCTGAATATGTGGCTAGAAAGATTCATCTTCTGTGAATCATCTTGTGGTCCAACCTACAATCATAAACTTATGGCAGAGCATCTGGCAGTAGGTAAGGATATAACCCTTGGAAAGTATCTGTTAGAAGCTGCCTATCATCTGATGCACCAGGTGGATGCCCAGTTGCTGAAGAATAAACCAATGCATACTATTAGTGGCCCTTGGTGGTTGATACAGCTATGGCTGAACCTATATATGCACAAGATTGTAAGGCCTAATCTCAAGAACCTGAGTTTTTCTTCCTCTAACTTTGATGAGGAATATAGAGGCGAAGAAGGAAGAACCCGTCAGTGCATGAGCTATGGTGAGGCTGCATCAGCCATAACAATTGATGTTGATGTTGGCCATCTCTTAAAAAAGTTTGTGAAAGCATCTAGGCCCCTTGTTGGGTTTCGGTGATTAATGACAATACAAGATTACTATGACTAACATGTGTTTTGCAGAGGCAATTAAGTTAGGTCAAGGTAATGGAGATCGATTGGGCAATCAAGGTGGTCATGCCCCTACGATGGAAATCATTTCGGTTTTCAAAGGATAGATAAGGTTAAGGATGACTAGTTCTAAGTGTCGATTGGAGTTAGAGAGACACTTAGAGTAGTTTAGGACTTTGTTTTTCCTTTGGCCATACTATTAAGGGGGGTATGGACGGGTAGCTTGACCTAGATGAGTCTAGTGAGTTAGGTGTGGTGCACACTTGTTAAAACTAGCACTAAGTAGCTCCACAATAGCCCTATGATCCTTTGGAGCAAACTTTATTCACATATGATCGAGAGTTAGAAGTGAATGGAGGGTCAAATGCTGACGGACGCTGGCTCCGGTGCGACCGGACACTGGCCGTAGGGTCCGGTCACTTCATTTGATCAAGCAAATAGTGTTCGGTGCGACCGGTCGCTGAGTGGTTGAGTGACCAGACGCTGAGGGCCAGTGTCCGGTCGACTTCACTAAGGTTCCAGAAGAGTGAATCTACGACCGGACGTGTCTGGTCAATACTGACCGAACTCTGAGGATCTAGCGTCCGATCGAGTACAGTAAGGTTCTAGTGAGGGTTTAATGCGACCGGACACGTCCGGTCAGTGGTGATCGGACCCTGCCATTGTCCAGTCAACACTTAATCACTGGTGTGCGGGTTGAATTGACTGGAGCGTTCGGTCACTCCGTAGAGGCACATAACGGTTTGTTTTTCAGGCTGTCTTATAAATAAAAGCTCCACTCATGTGTGGAGTCACTTTTGCTCATTCCAACAGCTAAGAAACACGTTTGTGAGTGCCAAGAAGAGCAAGGTCCTAGTGAGGTGATTGAGATTTGAGAATCCAAGAGAGTAGCCTCATTAGTGAATCAAGAGTAGCAAAGTGTGTATCCACTGTTCTCATTAGGCTTCGCGTGGTCAAGTGAGAGTTTGTGCTTGTTACTCTTGGTGATCGCCATCACCTAGATGACTTGGTGGTGATTGGGAGCTTGGTGATCACCCGGCGGAGTTTGTGGGTGACCCAACTCAAGTTGTGAGCGGTTTTGGGTGATTCATCGCGACGGAGTGTCGAAGAATCAACCCGTAGAGAGCACTTGATCCTTGCGTGGATCAAGGGGGAGCTACACCCTTACGCGGGTGCTTCAATGAGGACTAGTGGGGAGTGGCGACTCTCTGATACCTCGGCAAAACATCGCCGCATTCCTCTCTCTCTCCCTATTTACTTTGAGTATTTACTTTGAGCATTTACTTTGAGTATTTACCTTGAGCAATTCAATACTTGTTGTTACATTCATAGAGCAAGCTAGTGATGATGATAGCGATAGCGATGATCATCATTCACCTTCATATGATGATCTTGTCAAAATACTAAGACAATACACTAAGATCATTAGAAAGAGTAGAGCTAAAAATGAAAAGCTTAATGCTAAAAATGATTCACTCTTAGCAAAATGCGATACATTGGAAAAGGCTAATGTTGAGCTTAAAGAGACAAATGATGCTATATCATCCAAACTCAAGGAGCTCAAATCTTCTAAGAAAGAGCTTAAAGATAAACATGATAAACTTGAGTGGGTGCACAATGAGCACATCACTAGCCACAATAAGCTAAAAGATGAACATACAACTCTAAAGATCAATTATGATACTCTTGTTATTGCTCAAGAATTTTTACCAAATGAGCCACATGATGCTACTAACCATGTTGTCAAGATTGATATAGCTACATCATGTGATGATTTGATTGATGAGAGCATTGAGCAAGGATCTAGTGGCAAAGGCAAGAAAGTGGTTGAGTGCAATGACTATGATGAATATGTCAAGCTCAAGAATACAAATGAAAAGCTCATGAAAGATCTTGAAGAGATGAAAAGTCACAACACCATTGTGTTAGAAACTCTTGAGCATGATGAAGAGTTGATCCTTGAGAATGATAAGCTCAAAGAAGAAAACAAGAAGCTCAAGGAAGAGAAGAACAATGATATTCTCAAGGAAGAGAACAAGAAGCTCAAGATGGAGAAAGAGCATCTCAAGATGGGATTGAGTAAGTTTGCAAGAGGCAAGCATCTCCAAAGTGAGCTACTCATGAACACCGTCATGAAGATGGATAGAAGTGGCATTGGATATGTGGCAAGTGTAGAGAAGAAGAAGGCTCAAGTTCAACAACAACAATCAAAGCCAAAGCCAAAGCCAAAGAGATGTTTTGAGTGTGGACAAGAAGGCCACTTTGCTCATGAGTGCCAAACTCCACCACCACAACCCTTGCCCAAGCATTCTAGACCCTTTGCCTTCAATGCTCACTACATGCTTAGAAAGGATTCTAGTGGAAAGATGAAAGTCATGTTCTTAGGACCCCCTAACAAGAATAGGCCTAAGAAGATTTGGGTGGCTAAGTCACTTGTTGAGAAGGTGAAGGGCACTCAACAAGTTTGGGTTCCTAAAGTTTGAATCTCTTGTGTGTAGGTGAACTACAAGACCGGTGGAAGTCATTGGGTTATTGATAGTGGTTGCACTCAACATATGACCGGTGATCCTCGTATGTTCACCTCACTAGATGAAGAGGTAGATGGACAAGAGAGAATAACATTTGGAGATAACTCAAAGGGCAAGGTTAAAGGATTGGCAAAGTGGCAATATCAAATGATCATTCCATCTCCAATGTGCTTTATGTTGCTTCATTGAGCTTCAACTTGCTATCCGTTGGACTATTGTGTGATCTTGGCTTCCAATGCTTGTTCACCGAGAAGGAGGTTGTTGTATCCAAGGTAGATGATCATCAAGTGATATTCAATGGATTTAGATACAGCAACTTATATCTAGTGGACTTCACCTCTGAAGATGCAAACTTGAAGACTTGTCTATTCACCAAAACAACACTTGGGTGGCTATGGCATAGAAGACTTGCTCATGTTGGTATGAGTTCACTCAAGAAGCTAATGAAGAATGATTTGGTGAGAGGGTTGAAGGATGTGAAGTTTGAGAATGACAAGCTTTGTAGTGCATGTCAAGCCAGCAAGCAAGTTGCAAATACCCATCCAACAAAAGCTTTCATGTCAACCACAAGAGTGCTAGAACTCCTTCACATGGATTTATTTGGACCAACAACATACAAGAGTTTGGGAGGAAATCTTTATTGTCTTGTGATTGTTGATGACTATTCAAGGTATACATGGGTATTCTTTCTTCATGACAAATCCAAAGTTGCATCTTGTTTAAAGAAGTTTGTCAAGAGAGCATAAAATGAATTTGAAGTAAAGCTCAAGAAGATAAGAAGTGACAATGGGAAAGAATTTGACAACACAAACATAGAAGCTTATTGTGATGAAGTTGGAATCAAACATGAAGTCTCCGCAACTTATACTCAACAAAATGGTGTAGTTGAGAGGAAGAACCGGACATTGATCACTCATGCAAGAACAATGCTTGATGAGTACAACACCCTCGAAGCTCTATGGGCGGAAGCAATCAACACCGCATGCTATGCATCCAACCGCCTATTCCTTCAAAAGTTTCTTGGTAAGACACCTTATGAGTTGCTCAATGGGAAGAAGCCGGATGTCTCCTTCTTTAGGGTATTTGGTTGCAAATGCTACATCTACAAAAAGAGGCAACACCTAGGGAAGTTCCAAAGACGTTGTGATATTGGTTTTCTTGTTGGTTACTCATCAAAGTTCAAAGCATATAGAGTATTTAATCATGCCACCGGCTTGGTTGAAGAAACATATGATGTGGAATTTGATGAATCTAACGGCTCCCAAGGAGCACATGAGAATCTTGATGATGTAGGTAATGAACTATTGAGGGAGGCTATGAAGAATATTTTGGTGGGAGACATCAAGCCAAAAGATGATGTACAAGTCATTGATCAACCTTCTTCATCAAGTGTGCCACAAGATGGTGAAAAGGATGGGAGAGTAGAAAATGAAGATACTCATATCTCCCATAAGCAAATGGTGGTACAAGCACAAGATGTTGATGCTTCACAACCTCCTCCTCAAGTGGTCAATAGAAGAAATACACCTCTCCTACAAGATCATCCACAAGATCTCATCATAGGGAGTCCATCAAAGGGTGTAATGACTCGATCTCAAAAACTTTCTTCATTTATTGCTCATCACTCTTTTGTCTCTTGCCATGAGCCTACCATGGTAGAAGAAGCTCTTAAAGATTTGGATTGGATCAATGCCATGCATGAAGAGTTGAACAACTTCACTCGCAATGAAGTTTGAACTCTTGAAGAGCGGCCAAAAGGTGCAAGAGTCATTGGAACAAAGTGGGTGTTCCACAACAAGCAAGATGATCAAGGTGTTGTTGTGAGGAACAAGGCAAGACTAGTTGCAAAGGGGTTCTCCCAAGTTGAAGGTTTGGATTTTGGAGAGACCTTTGCACCGGTTGCAAGATTAGAAGCCATCCGTATCCTACTTGCATATGCATCACATCATGAAATGAAACTATATCAAATAGATGTGAAAAGTGTATTTTTAAATGGCTTTATTAATGAACTAGTCTATGTTGATCAACCTCCTAGGTTTGAAGACCCTAGATATCCTAATCATGTTTATAGGTTGTCCAAGGCACTATATGGGCTTAAGCAAGCCCCAAGAGCTTGGTATGAGCGTCTTCAGGACTTCCTCATTGAGAAGGGCTTCACCATTGGGAAGGTCAACACCACACTATTCACCAAGAAGCTTGATGGGCATATCTTCATTTGTCAAGTATATGTTGATGATATCATCTTTGGATCATCAAATGAAGACTCATGCAAAGAATTTGGTGAATTGATGTCAAAGGAGTTCGAGATGTCCATGATTGGTGAGCTTACATTCTTTCTTGGTTTTCAAGTCAAGCAAATGAAAGAAGGCATCTTCATCTCTCAAGAGAAATACACAAAAGATCTTCTCAAGAGATTCAAGATGGATGAATGTAAGCCAATGAAGACATCAATGCCTACCAATGGACATCTCGACCTAGATGAGGGAGGTAACCCGGTTGATCAAACTCTCTACCGTTCCATGATTGGTAGCTTGTTATATTTAACCACATCTAGGCCTGACATCATGTTTAGTGTGTGTATGTGTGCTAGATTTCAAGCTAATCCTAAGGAAACACATTTAATTGCCGTAAAAAGAATCCTTAGGTATCTTAAGCACACACCAAGCATTAGCCTTTGGTATCCCAAAGGAGCTATATTTGAATTAGTTGGCTATTCTGATTCGGATTATGCCGGTTGTAAAGTTGATAGAAAAAGCACATCCGGAGGGTGCCATTTGCTTGGTAGATCACTTGTGTCTTGGTCCTCCAAGAAACAAAATAGTGTGGCTTTGTCCACCGCCGAAGCGGAATACATTGCCGCGGATGTTTGTTGTGCACAAATATTATACATGAAACAAACTTTGCTAGACTATGGTGTAGTTCTAGAAAAGGTACCTCTTTTGTGCGACAATGAAAGTGCGGTAAAACTTGCAAATAATGCGGTCCAACACTCTCGCACCAAGCACATAGATATCCGCCATCACTTTCTAAGAGATCATGTTGCTAAAAATGATATATCACTAGAAGGTGTAAGAACCGAAGATCAATTAGTGGATATCTTCACTAAACCGCTAGATGAGGCTACATTTTGTAGATTGCGGAATGAGCTCAATGTGCTTGATTTTAGCAATTTCACTAAAAATTGAGCTTGTGTTGTCCCTTGCATTGCATTGTAATATACAACATGTTTAACGCTTTATAATGCATATAGGGCTTGTCTAACATGGTTAAGATAACCGCCAAAAAGCGTGTGAAGAAGCTTAACCTTGGATCAAACTTGACAAGCAACTAGATTTACTTACAAGTATTGCATATGCATGAATGTTGTTTTGTCATTTTGTTCCATTTGCCCTCTTATTGCCTATTTTCTTAAAAAGAATTATAGCCTAAGGCAAAACATTTTGAAAAATATGAGGGTTTGAGAGAGGTCACTCACATCAGTCCCAATTGGTGTTTATTTGGATCTTAATTGAGTTGGGACTTGATTGGGAATAGGCAGCACGGAGGAACATTGAAGATTTGCTGGAAAAGAGTGACCGGACGCTGCACCGGACTCTGATGTCCAGCGTCCGGTCAGTTCACAGGAGGTGAACAGAAGCTGAAGGAGTGATCGGACTCTGCGTTTGAACGTCCGGTCAGGAAGGGTTCCAGCGTTTGGTCGATCTACATGGCGTTAAAGGTAACTAACTGGACTCTGGCTGCGTACGATCATGGACCACCGGACGCGTCCGGTCACGATTCCAGAGGAATTGGACCTCTCTGGAATCGACTGGACACTGGGTGGTAGCGTCCGGTCACTACCACCGGAGCGTCCGATTAGTAGATATCGTGCGGCATCAGGTCTCTTTCCTGTTTTCTGTTTCTGACTCATGAGGGCCACCCTTTTTAATCAAAGCACTGGTGATTTCTTTTGACCTAATCCACCGCCGACATCGTCGCGCCCCCATCGTCCCGTGCCGCCGCATCACGCTCGCCGGATTCGCCATCCACGCGCCTCTAGCGCCTCCCGGCCAAGCCGTGCTCCCGAGTCGCCAACGCCATCGCAGCCGAGCTCGTGTACCACCGCCATGCCGCCGTGTCTCCTAGCACCGCCATAGCCGCTGCTCCCTATGCCTCCATAGCCGCGTCTGCACGCCGCCACCAGCACGCATGCACGCCATCGCCTGCTCCCGTGCCGCCAGTACCTCCTAGTGCCGCGCAATGCCCTAGCTCTAGCCGTGCAGCCAAGCTCCACCACAGCCCTAATCACCGAGCTCGTGTCCTTCATCCTCTCGGTCGTCGATTCACCGCTTGCATCACCAATCTTTGTCGAGTCGGAACCCTAACCCTAGCTGAGTCGGTGGTTCCCCGCGGGTCGCTTTCCTTCTTCTCGGATCGCTGGTTTGTCAGGTAGCAAGCCACTCGTTTCTATTTTGGATCTAAATTGCTTGCTCTTATAGGGTTTTACATCTATTAGATATATTGTATTTACTTATATATCTATCTATTCCATCATGCAGTGAGTCGGTGCCGTTGAGGTGTCAGGTGCAGTTGTCAGTCAACTCGGAGCCAAGCTCGTGAGTACGGATCGAGGCCAAGCCTCGAAAGTGTTAGTAGACAGTTGATCTTGTCAGTGATAGTGGTTCTAGTCAGATCAGATGGCTCGCACCAAGAACGTTTGTGGTGGTCCAGGAGATGATGATCGGAGGCCTCCGCCTCGCCTGCCTATAGGTCTTAAAGGCAAGGCGACAAAGAAGACTGCATCCAAGAAGAGGAAGTACCCTAATGCAGAGATAGCTAAAGCAGCTGCAGTTGCTGAGGCCGCAGAGCGTACCGAGAGAGGAGGTGCCCGCAGTGAGTTGTCATTGTAGATCATCTATTACCAGACGCGCAGGGTAGACTTAAGGAGATTGAGCGTCTTCATGGTAGTCCATCTAGGACTGTCATGATGGCAGGACGATGTCTTCCTATTGTGGATCCTCAGCCTCAGGGGGACTCACAGTAGGAGTCACAGCAGTAGCCCCCACCAGCAGAGCCTCAGCCAACTCAGGAGACACACAAGGGACAGCCGTCATAGCAGACTCAGGAGGGTCAGTAGGCCGAGGAGGCCGAGGAGACCGAGGAGGCCAAGGAGACTGAGGAGGCTAAGGAGACCGAGCAGGCACCCCAGTCGCTGCTATGCCGCTCTAGTCGTACCTGGGTTCCAGTGTCACCGAGGCCACCGACAGAGCGGAGGGGATCACGTCCACCACCTCATCCATAGGGTCTGCCTTTAGTGACCCACCTTGACTTGAGGGCTACCACGGCCAAGCAGGTTCAGTAGCTTTGCTTCGTGGAGTTTGATGTGTGGTTTCCACCCAGGAGGGATGAGAGAGCTTCAGAGGGATTCTATACACCGCTCCAAGAAGACTTCTACAATGCATATCTGAACAGTGGAGCAGTTTTTAGATCTCAGCGGGTTTGCAGCATTGAGGCTATAGTCGTAGCAGCTAGAGAGCATATTTGCCCCTACCTTGCATATCTGCCGGGGCTGACAGATTTGATTGGACGTACTGGAGTATATGTTCCATCCTAGGTTCGTAAGTTTTATGCTTCTCTCTATATTGACCCACACCATAGATATATTCACTTTGCATTCAGAGGTAGAGACTACAGGATGATGAGTCAGAGGGTCAGGGAGATACTGAGGTTATAGGAGCAGCCTGTCAGGTTACATGAGGTATGTTATGGACAACAACAGCCTCCTAGGCGCCCTCATGGTGGTTTGGTGCCCCCTACAGATCTTGTGCGCCATTGCTTCAAGGAGCCCTTTGGTGAGGGGTCAAGGAGGAACCCCAGTGACCTTACTCCTACAGCTAGAGTGCTAGAGGCTATCATTAGGAGGACACTACTTCCCAAGATGGGATACCGAGAGGGCTTGACTCGCCTCCAGCTTTGGCTCCTCAATGCCCTGATGCAGCAGACAATGTTCGATATTTGGGATCTTCTTCTGTCTGAGATGGAGGACACGATAGCTGAGGGCTTCAAGGGTCGCAGGCAGCTCCCATATGCACATTGGATCACATTCCTTATTCTCAAGGCTATGCAAGTTAGGACACCTGAGATGGTTGCAGAGTACAAAGGTGCCACCATAGAGTTTCCAGCTTATAACATGGCACAGAGGATCAGGCATAGCACACCATAGGCACCCACTCAGCCTCGCCGTCGTCCAGATGTACCAGAGTCCGCAGCTCAGCAGGACATGATTATCAGAGGCATAGCTGCTACTAAGGAGGAGCAGCTTGATGCTCAGGAGGAGAGGAGCGAGTCTAGTGACAGTTCAGATGACGACTATCTACCTATTCCTCAGATGCCTCCACATAGACACGATGCAGAGGCCAGCAGTTCTAGCTCAGCTCCACCTACACCACAGACGGACCCCGCTTTGATTGCTATCCTTGAGCGGATGCAGCAGGATCAGGCTAGATAGGCTCAGGAGACCGCTGCCAACTTTGCATAGTTTCAGGCTCGTCAGGATGAGTTCCAGTGACAGCAGTAGGTCCTCCAGCAGCAGCAGCAGCAGCAGATGCATCAGCAGCAGTTACTCATGCAGCAGCAACTTTTGGGATTCATGCAACATGTAGTGACAGCCATTGGGGCCCCACAACCACAGCTTTTGCCCCAGATTGGTCAGCCTACTACCACCATGACGACACCAGCAGTACAGCCCAGTGGGCTTCAGAGTCAGGGATAGCCTCCAGCTCTGTTTGCTTCTCCCACAGTACAGGTGTCCTAGTGGTTATCCTCGCTAGTGGTAGCCCCACAGTTCACACCATATTAGACGGGCTTCACCCCAGATCAGTCACCCTCGCTATTTGTACCTGACACATCAGTCTCCAGGAGTCTTGGAGCATCTTTCAGCGAGTTGACAGGGATGCCTACACCACCACATATGTATGCCCTAGGTCCTTCTATAGCAGCTCCTGTCGCTGTGACTACTTAGAGGCTCCCTTCTTCTATCGCATCCTCAGATCCTATGACAGATATACCAGCACCATCACAGGCAGCACCTACTCCAGCTCAGACCTAGACCTCTTCAGCGACGCTTCCAGCCACAGAGGGTCAGTCAGTACAGAGCTCAGGGTCAGATGATGATGGCGCTCAGTTCCAGCTTGCCCCTCGTACCTCAGCGCCTGGCTCGTCTGCTGCAGCCCCGCCGACCGACCCTTAGGTTTTGGTGTTTGACGTCAAAGGGGGAGAGGGTTCAAGTATGTAGACTCAGGGGGAGCCTAGTTAGCTATTAGTCTATTATCTACATTTGGAGTCTTATTTGTATGATATACTATTACTTTTATGTATTCGTGTGTTTACCTTCATGCATATTATTATATCTATGTGATAGTGATATCTATGTGATTGTGATTTATGACATGTGTGCTCTCTACTTTGAATTCATTTATATGTCATATCACTTGTGTTATGCTCATTTGCTTTTGCTTTCGCGCTTTACTCCGATGCAAATGAGCTTCACCACTTGTACTCATGCTTATTTCATATCTTTTGAGTACATCGTGTTGGCTTGGGACATATAAGCTTGCCTAACGCTCTTGTTCTTATTGATAAAAGCTTATATGAACCAAGCATGTCAAAAACCTCACTCTTTCACATATTCGAGGTGGTATTGTCATCAATCACCAAAAAGGGGGAGATTGAAAGCATCTAGGCCCCTTGTTGGGTTTCGGTGATTAATGACAATACAACATTACTATGACTAACGTGTGTTTTGCAGAGGCAATTAAGTTAGGTCATGGTAATGTAGATCGATTGGGCAATCAAGGTGGTCATGCCCCTACGATGGAAATCATTTTGGTTTTCAAAGGATAGATGACAAGGTTAAGGATGACTAGTTCTAAGTGTCGATTGGAGTTAGAGAGACACTTAGAGTAGTTTAGGACTTTGTTTTTCCTTTGGCCGTACTATTAAGGGGGGTATGGACGGGTAGCTTGACCTAGATGAGTCTAGGGAGTTAGGTGTGGTGCACACTTGTTAAAACTAGCACTAGGTAGCTCCACAACAGCCCTATGATCCTTTGGAGAAAACTTCATTCACATATGATCGAGAGTTGGAAGTGAATGGAGGGTCAAATGTTGACCGGACGCTGGCTCCGGTGCAACCGGATGCTGGCCGCAGGATCCAATCAGTTCATTTGTTCAAATAGACAGCGTTCGGTCTGACCGAACGCTGAGTGGTTGAGTGACCGGACACTGAGGGCCAGTGTCCGGTCAACTCCAGTAAGGTTCTAGAAGAGTGAATCTGCGACCGGACACGTCTGGTCAAAACTGACCGAACTCTGAGGGTCCAGCGTCCGGTCGAGTACAGTAAGGTTCTAGTGAGGGTTTAATGTGACCGGACATGTCCGGTCAATGGTGATCGGACCCTGCCAGCGTCCGGTCAACACTTAATCACTGGTGTGCGGGTTGAAGTGACCGGAGCATCCGGTCAACATGACCGGAGCGTCCAGTTATCCTGTAGAGGTGCATAACGGTTCGTTTTTCAGGCTGCCTTATAAATAGAAGCTCCACTCGTGTGTGGAGTCACTTTTGCTCATTCCAACAGCTGAGAAACATGTTTTTGAGTGCCAAGAAGAGCAAGGTCCTAGTGAGGTGATTGAGATTTGAGAATCCAAGAGAGTAGCCTCATTAGTGAATCAAGAGTAGCAAAGTGTGCATCCACCATTCTCATTAGGCTTTGTGTGGTCAAGTGAGAGTTCGTGCTTGTTACTCTTGGTGATCGCAATCACCTAGACGACTTGGTGGTGATTGGGAGCTTGGTGATCACCCGGCGGAGTTTGTGGGTGACCCAACTCAAGTTGTGAGCGGTTTTGGGTGATTCACCGCGACGGAGTGTCGAAGAATCAACCCGTAGAGAGCACTTGATCCTTGCGTGGATCAAGAGGGAGCTACACCCTTCCGTGGGTGCTCCAACGAGGACTAGTGGGGAGTGGTGACTCTCCGATACCTCGGCAAAACATCGCCGTGTTCCTCTCTCTCTCTCCGTATTTACTTTGAGTATTTACTTTGGGCATTTACTTTGAGTATTTACCTTGAGCAATTCAATACTTGTTGTTACATTCATAGAATTGCCTTGCTGGAGTAAGTTTGGAACATAGGTTGCAAGTCCTTTGTGCATTAGATTAATAGAAACACTTTTCTAGGCACAAGGGGTTAATTGGGCTAACCGTAGGCTTTAATTATTGCAAGAAAATTTAGAATTAGCCCAATTCACCCCCCCCTCTTGGGCATCTTGATCCTTTCAGTTTGATAGAGGATTTGATATAGATATCTTGACTTGGCTACCTTATGATGAGGATGAGAACAATGAGCTGGTCCTCCCATTCAAATTTCGATTTGAATCAGGCTGTTCAGACGAAACGGTAGCTGCAATCTTTAATTCCTTTATCAAACCTTGCGTTCTTCCATCTGAATTTTGTAATGGTCGTGGTAAAATGGCTACAGGTTCATTTCTTCCAAGCAACCTTCCAACTTATGAGTTTTACAATCCGTCTTTTATAGCCTGTCAGTTTGGTCTTGGTCAACTCCCTCCTCAACTGCTCTTCAAGAACACACTGAAGCCAAGAGAAGGTATCAGTGAGGTGATAGAAGCCTCCAAAGTCTTTCAATTGGGATCAGATCTTTCTTCCCTTTGCTTGCATGACTGTACTAGAGTTAGCTTCTCTTCCACTCTCTTTGACTTCTGGTGGCAAGAATGGCACTCCCATCTCTTCTATGGGTTGGTCCACCCTTTGTGCATAGCTCTGGATGCAGAATTTGCTTCTGACAGAGAGGTAACTTACCACTTCTTTTTTTAGAAAATTATTCAATGAATTCTCTTGCTAACTATTCTAACAGACCCTTTCAGGACACCGAATTCGATCCTCCAAGCTTGGATGGGAAGGGGCATCCTATAGATTATCAGCCACCATGCCTAGTTTCAAGAATAGGATTAGACGCACCTCCATTGAAGAAGTTGATGAAAACTCATGCTTCCCCCACGATCGTGATGTATCAATCTTCAAAGCACAAGGTGGTCCAAGGGACAACCCAAAAAGTTGTTACTAGGAAAAGACTTCATAGAACGAGACCATCAGCCGCTCAGGTAAACAATTCATCTTTTCCTCATAATGATATTCAACTTTTGATCCCCTTTCTTCACAGTTATTGACCATTGCATCCCAATCGATTCTGGGTGTGGAGCTGTTGTCCTAGGCATTTAGTTCAACATCAACTAAACCTTCATCGACTGATCCCTAAGAGGAGCTGATTTCGGTTGAACCAATCGACGCTCGTAGGATTGCAGAAGATGAGGATCCTTCTAGTTCAATCCCCGACGCTGCCAAGATATCTCCTTAAATTTCTTGATTCTTATCTAGTTTCACCCTTCATCTGACCATTTATCACGTCAGATACCCTCTGATGGAACACCCACATAGGAGCAGGAGTTTGATAGTCCACTTATTGAAAATAATCCTACTGTTGTCAACACCTAGATTGTCGATTCCCTAGTTTAGCACATGATTGATGGTAAGAAAATCATATACAAAATTTATCCTTCTACAATAATTATGAACTAAAGATCTTCCTTGATATTTGCAGATACCAATGTGGAGAGCTTAGAGCCGATTCAACTAGATATAATTGGTGCATCATCAACCATTCCTTCTCTTCAGATAGAGGCTACCACAGAAAAGGTACTGTATCCACTTTCACCGTTCATTTTATTATAAACTGATCCAAACCTCCTAATCATGATTTTCTTATATATAGGCGCTTAATCTTCCAGCTCTTAGTTATTGTTTCAATCTTGAGGAGTATCTAGATGAAGATGAAATCAGCTCATCAGCCACCTCCTCTAGGGAAGCCTTGTCAGAAGAGGCCACAAATCGGCTAAGGGATATATTGCCAATGTTTGAGAAGAATATAGCCGATTTGGTCCAAGACACTGATTCAATGCGAAGAGTCTTCTTGGCTATTAAGGGTAACTCATCCCCAGTTCTCTCTAGAGTCTTGTCACCTTTATCCATTATTGAAGATCAGGCCCCAAAGGTGAAAAGGCTCAGAGGAACCTGTCCTACCATGAATCTTTATTGGCCAAGAGGAACTCCAACAAGCAATAGGCTAAAGAGCTGACATAGCTGATTGATGATTTGAAGAACTCCTCCCTTAGGATCAATCTAGAGTTGTCCCAACTAGAAATCAAGCGTGCAGAACTTGAGAAAGAGCCAGAGAACGTGAAGGCTGCCATCGATCGTCATAAGTCCAACCTGACTCAAATACCCGATGCCATCAAGCAAAAGAAACAAGAACTGTTGGCCAAAGTCAGAGAAGGCAGGGCCATCCGTAGTAGCCTCGAAGACATTCCTAGATCAACCGAAGAAGACAAGCAACAAATCATAGAAGTTGATGCTATCTAGCTAGAAGTATTGAAAGCAATCCAGGATGTTCTAGACTTGTAATCTATATATCAACATGTATCTTGTGTAGAGTCAATGATAACCATACTTTCTATCGCCTCATTGTATTTCTTGTTTTCGGCTAAAGAACCGATTTGAAAATAGCTGATTCCAGACTTTTAACCTTAATCTAATAAAGTCTGAAAATACGGCCTTTATTAAGAGAACCCCTCGATCTTCTATCCTTAGTCACCAAACGTCGTATTCTCTTCGGCATTAGTAAGGCAACGCTTTGCCTTCTATTAATTGCGGTTGCCTTTTGCATGTCCCGAGGCATCCACCTCTTCGCTCCATGGCATCAAATACTAGTCGAGGGCTCCAGCCTCGAACACATCTACATTCACAACCACTCCTATTCCTTTGCACTTCTCCACCCTCCCAAACTCTGTAGTAGCCTTTTTCCCCTTCTTGTAGATCCAATGGCCGACGAGGATAGCCGAGGCAAGCGTGCAGCGGAGGAGATTCCGAAGGAGGACATGCCAGTGAACTAGCACCTTTGGCGTATGAGGTAAGCTCGATATCCTCTGTTCATGGAGGTGAACTTTTCTAACTTGTTTATAGGTTCATCTTGAATGATAGTCTTCATCCTCTCCCCAGGGCCAGCGAGCCCTCTAATGTTGCATCTTCTGTGCCGACCTCGTCATCGGATTCCTCCGACTCTTACAACAACGATGAAGCCTGGCATTTCTTCCTAGAGTGGAGGGCAGCCTAGGACCGTTACTCTGAGGCAACTCAGGAAAATGGCCAGCTCGAGATCCGCCTTGGGGTCTCTCAAGTCGCCCTTCACACCGCCGAAGAAGAGGCCAGCACCGCTCGGGCGTGGCTGGCCGAGTTCGGTGCCATGGTGGCGGGTAAGATGAATTCCAGGAACACTTTTATTTGAGTTCCATTGTCTTTATATTGATATCTCTCCTATTTCTATGATTGCCAGCCCTGACGGTGTAGTTGGAGTGGTGAATGTGGCTACGAACGTCGTCAATGCTCGGGGCCCCCTCATCAACGCCCGCCTCCACGACGTTCCGGCCTGCATCCAGGAAATTGCCCTTCATGGCGTCCGTCATGGCACATTAGTGGCGCTGGCCGTGGGGCAAGTCCAGACCAGGCATGAGCTCCACACCATGGAGACCGGCTTCCCGAAGGGCGACCGCCCCGAGGAGCACGAGGACTTGATCGCGGAGTTCATCGACGCAGTGGAGGCCATTGTGGATATCACATCCGCTTAGGATGTGATAAACAATGTCTTCGATTAGTTTATATTTAGGGCAAAACTGATCAATGAATAAAATCTTCTGCCTCTCTATGATTGTATTCTATGTACTTTCTGCAGCGTCATGATTTTCCTGTGTTTGTTTATGCTCTATAGGCGATACATTTTGTATCAGCTCTTCTTCTTTTTTGGGGTAATTTTGAACTAAAGACGATACCCTTTTGGTACTGGCTATTAGAGCCGATGACTGAACGAATCGGCTGTTGAGTGTTGATCCAAATGCTAGGATAATATTCCTTCCAACATTTTCCATTAATCGCTCCTTGACAAGTTGCACTAGAACTCTTCAGATCAAAGATTAAACAATCGAACGATCCATGCCAAGCATCTCATTAAGCAAAACAACCTCTAATAAATTTATCAACTCTGGCTTGTACTCAGGATTCGATTTAGCGCTTACATACGTCGGTCTAGGCTTATCTTCATGACCAATGTTTATCTCCCTTAATCCACTGGCTGACGCAAAGTCATGATTATCCATTAAATGAAATTCTCAGAGCCAATTGCTTGGATCGACTGTTGGCCTTCATTACTGATATTAATGAAGCCTCCTTCCCACAACTTGCCAGAAAAACATTCGAAGTCTTCTAGATCCCAATATACTGGATTGGCTGTTGCGATACCCACAGATTCATCAGCACGAACTAGCTCGACATCATCTCCATGCCATTGAATCAAACACTAATGCATGGTTGATGGCACACAGCAGTTTGCATGAATCCAATCACGACCAAGGAGTAAACTATATGACCCTTTTCCATCAATGACGAAGAATGTGGTGAGCAAAGTCTTACTTTCGATTGTTAATTCGACGTTCATTGCCCCCCGGGTCTTAGACGCATTACCCCCAAAATCCTTAAGCATCATATCAGTTTCAATCAAATCTCATGGTCCCTTGCCAAGCTTGCAAAAAGTGGTATAAGACATAAGATTGATGGAAGCACCTCCATCCACCAACATCTTGTTCATCGGCTTCCCATCAACAAAACCTTTTACATATAAAGCCTTTAAGTGTCGATGCTTGACTGGCTTATCGAATATAGCCTACTATATAACTATCAACTTGGCAACTATTTCCTCATATTCTGATTCATAAAAATCTGAATAAACTTCTTGGTCTACTAGAGCTCTAAATTCTAACGGCAATAGAAAAGCCATCTGAATATTAGCCGATGGTTGTCCCTATTGGCTAGCACGCCACACTTGAGGTTTACTAGATGTCTGAGCCTGTTCTAGCTCTTTGTTCCTTAGGCGTTGCACTCTTCTTTTCTAGCTTCTTGTCAGACCCCCTGGACACCATTGACCTTCCTGCCAAACATATTCTTCTTCATTACTTTCTTCTTCATAATCAGCCCAATTTTGATCAACAACTCGTTTCCCAAGCCGATCATGAACACTTCTATTTTTTAAGTGCCGATCCATATTATGATGATACTCATCTCGAGTATGGATAGACCGACGGTTGACTTGAGATTACCTAAACTCCCAATATTGCTTGCTGCACTCCAGACAGTTATTCTTGGTAGGCAATTTCAAACCTTCGTTCTAGCAATGTCTGAATAAAGGACAATTCCATTGTGATTCAACTTGCTTTCTTTCATACCTCCCTTTTTCCTGTTGACACTGGTATTCTTGATCTTCTAACCAACGCTGATAATCCTTTCCAAGCAACCAAAACAGCATGAAGAAGCTCTACCTCATCACAGTTTTCCCAAGATACATTTCCCCAAGTTTGATGGTTCCAATCCAAAGATATGGTTTGAGAACTGTGTCAACTACTTCACCATCTACTCTATTCCTGAGAGGTTGAAGGTAACAGCTGCAACAATGCAATGCCTCCAAATGGTGGCAGGCATATAAGCAGAATCATGCTATACCTGAATGGAAGATTTTCTATCAAGTCATACAAGAGAAGTTTGGGGCTGATGACTACAGGAATGCAATTAATGAGTTGGTCTCCCTCAAACAAACTAGGTCTGTGGAGGAATACACAATAGCTTTTCAGTCCTTGCAGTTTGACATTTCCATGCACAATTGCCACTATGATGAACTCTTCTTTGAAACCACATATGTCCAAGGATTGAATGAAGAGATCAGAGCTACTGTGGAACCTCATGTCCCTGTTACAGTGGAAAGGGCATCAGTGATTGCTAGAATTTAGCAGAGAATAATAGAGAGAAACAAGACCAAATATAACAGAGCTGTCCCACCTCAGAAGCCTGCCGTGCACAGAGGGGACAATCCCCCACAACAGTCCAACTACAATCTGCAGAGAATCAGACAGCTCAAGGATTATAGAAGGGCAAACAATCTCTGCTTTGCTTGTGGTGACAAGTATGAACCTAGCCATAATGAAGTCTGCCCTAAGAAACAAAAACCCCAGGTACATGCCTTGGTCATTAATGACCTTGACAAGGAGGAAATTACTGAGGAGCACCTGAATCAATTAGCTATGGAGGATGCTCTCACAGAGGAATTCTATCAATTATCCTTGCATGCCTTTTCTAGTGCTGATACAGATAATTCAATTAAACTCAAAACCCTGGTTAAGAACAAGGTGATGCTAGTATTGCTAGACTCAGGCAGTTCACACAGTTTCGTCAATGCAAATTTTGTGAAACAGGCAAACTTACCAACAGTTCCTATCACACCCAGGAAGGTTAAACTGGCTGATGGTCATTGGTTAACAACTACAGCCAAGGTTACCAATCTTCAATAGTACCTACAAGGTCACACCTTATCCAATGATATGATAGTATTGGACATGGCACCTTATGATGCCATTTTGGGCTATGATTGGCTCAAGAACAATAGTCCCATGACTTGTGATTGGAACAACAAGACTTTGGAGTTCAATCATAAAGGCAGATTGATCAAGCTACAAGGGTTGTTACCTCCTCCAGTTATAGCAACACCAATATCAGCCACCAAACTCTATAATACAACCAAGGGAAATGATGCTTGGCCCTTTGCAATTGTCACTACCATAAAGTGTGCCTTGAGTCAAACTGATACTGCCCCTAACTAGGTACCATCCTGCATTTAGCAAGTCCTGGACCAGCATAGCCAAGTATTTCAAGACCCAGAAACTCTGCCTCCCTCTAGAAGCTATGATCATGCAATACCCTTGATCCCTGGTGCAGTGCCTGTGAATGCTAGGCCATACCACTACTCCCACAACTTAAGACAGAAATAGAAGAGCAAGTGAAGCAACTTTTATAGGCTGGACTCATTACCCACAGTCACAGCCCATTTGCATCACCTGTACTCTTGGTTAAAAAGAAAGACGGAACTTGGCGTTTTTGTGTGGACTACAGCAAACAAAATGACCTCACAGTCAAGAATAGGTTCCCTTTACCTATTATAGAAGAAATTTTGGATTAACTATCTGGCTCCCAGTTCTTCATCAAATTGGACATGAAGTCAAGTTATCACCAAATCAGGATGTTACCTGAGGATGAGTACAAGACTGCTTTCAAAACTAATGATGGTCATTATCAATTTAAAGTAATAACATTTGGCCTTACCAATGCTCCTGCCACATTTCAATGTGTAATGAATCAAAGTCTGCAACCATTTTCGGGGAAATTTGTCTTAGTCTTCCTGGATCATATTTTGATCTATAGCAACTCATTAGAAGAACACAATACACATCTGCAACTGGTACTTCAAACTCTTCAGAAGAATCAGCTTTTTCTCAAGCAATCTAAGTGCTCCTTTGCTCAACCACAGCTTGAATACCTAGGACACATAATCTCTTCTAAGGGGGTTGCTACTGATCCAAACAAAATTTCACCCATGTTGCATTGACCAACACCTACTACATTCACAGAGCTTAGAGCTTTCCTAGGGCTGACAAGGTACTATAGGAAATTTGTGAAAGGCTATGGAGTGCTTGCTAAACCTCTCACTAACTTACTAAGATCCAAACAGTTTCAGTGGTCTACTAAAGCTCAACAAGCTTTTGATCTGCTCAAATAAGCCATGACCAGTCAGCCCCCAGTTCTGGCTCTACCAAATTTCAATGCCCCATTCACAGTGGAGACTGATGCATGTGGTGAAGGCATTGGTGCAGTCTTAATGCAATCTGGGCAACCTATTGCTTTCTTGAGCAAAGCCTTGGGGGAGAAACATAAAGCATTATCCATTTATGAGAAAGAATTCTTAGCTCTCATCGTGACAGTTGAAAAGTGGAAGCATTATTTACAAAGACAAGAATTTGTCATTCTCACTGATCATAAATCCCTATCCTATCTCAGTGAACAAAATTTGCACTCTGAGATGCAAATAAAAGTAATGACAAGATTGATGGGGTTACAATTCAAGATTGTCTATAGAAAAGGTAAAGACAATATTGCAGCTGATGCACTCTCCAGGATACAACATCTCAATATCCTTCAGTCTGTCTCAATGGTAAAACAAGACTGGATTCAGGTGGTGCTCAACACCTATGCTACTGACTCAAGGGCTCAGGTGTTCACGCAGCTAGCTATCCAAAGCCCAAATGCTACAGGCTATACTCTGGACAATGGTCCGATCAGATACAAGTCCAAGATATGGATTGGCAACAACTCTGCAATCCAAACTAAGCTACTGGCTGCATTTCATTCTAGTGCTATTAGAGGCCATTCTGGTACTAAAGCAACTTACTATCGACTCAAGAACCATTTTGCTTGGAAGGGTATAAAACAAGCTGTGGAGGAATTTGTCAAGCAATGCAGTATCTGTCAGCAGGCCAAACACTCAAACAGTTTGCCTGCTGGTCTTCTTCAACCCCTCCCTATACCAGAAGGAGTATGGATGGACATGTCAATGGATTTTGTAGAGGGACTGCTCAAATCTCAGGGTTACAGTGTCATCATGGTAGTTGTGGATAGACTGACTAAATATGCCCATTTTGTGCCTGTCAAACATCCCTACACTGCAATTTCCATAGCTCAACTGTTCATGGATCACATAGTCAAATTCCATGGCTTACCCCATTCAATTGTCAGTGATAGGGACACCATATTTGTCAGCACCTTTTGGAAGGAATTGTTCAAACTATACAGAGTGAAGCTAGCTATGAGTACAGCATATCACCCTCAGTCTGATGGACAGACAGAGAGAGTGAATCAATGCCTTGAAATGTATTTGCGCTGTGCAGTACATGATGCTCCAAAGACTTGGACAACCTGGTTATCACTGGCCGAGCTTTGGTATAACTCTAGATATCACACTTCATTGGGGTGCTCTCCTTTCAAAGCTCTGTATGGTGTAGAAGCCAACATTGGGATCCCTTCCTCTTCTGATACATCTACACCCATCACAGTAACTGAATTGATTAAGAAAAGAGAATTTCATCTTCAGTCACTGAAGCAACACTTGGTCCAAGCTCAAAACAGAATGAAAACAATGTCTGGCAAAAAACGTTACCTTCAGTTCCAAGTGGGTGATAAAGTATTGCTCAAGCTCCAACCTTATACACAATCTTTAGTGGTGAACAGGCCATATCCCAAACTTGCCTACAAGTACTTTGGTCCCTTCAAGGTTCTGGAGCGCATAGGCACTGTGGCCTATCGTTTGGAGTTGCCATCTGACAGTAAAGTTCACCCTGTATTCCATGTTTCCCAACTAAAACCGTTTGTTGCAGATCATACTCTAGTTTACTCCACTCTACCGGTGACAACTGATCTGGAAGCCTCGGCAGCAGTACCTGAGCAAGTGCTGGATCGCCGTCTGGTCAAGAAGGGTAACACCGCCATTCCACAAGTCTTCATCAAGTGGACTCGCCTGCCGGCAACATGTGTTACTTGGGAAGACTACAACGTGCTGCGCAAGCGTTTCCCTGATGCGCCTGCTTGGGGGCAAGCAGGAACTTCGGCGGGGGGGACTGTCAGGCCACCACAGACAGAGGAATGAAGAAGACGCACTGAAGCTTTACGTTTTCCTTTACTGCAAAACGTTATCCATTTACATGCTGTAATTCGTTTCTATGACATGTGGGCCATGGGCCAGACTCAGCTTATAAGCTGCTGTAAGCCAAACTCGGGAACTATTGCATATCTGAAAAAGAACTCGGACAGAGGAAGATTCCTCCTCCGTTTCCATCTCTTGCGTATCACTCTTGATCTCCTCACGTCGCCGGCGGCCAAGGGGCGTGACACCACTGGCCACCTCCGGTAGCCCTTGGGTTACATATTGACATCCATTACATGTTGAAATTGTTACCACGTAAAATATCAAACTGAAACTTTTTTGCGACGAAAATATACTGATCTTTGAGATGGCATTTTTTGACAGGGAAAAGAAGCAAGCTGTTGATAGTTGCCTTACTTCTGCCTCTGATTGCAACTTCCTGTGTCCTCGTATTCTCCTTTGAGTGGATAAGAAGCATTAGAAACAGTGAGTGACGATTAAGATATGCATATTCCAATAATCTCTCGTCCTAAATGTGTTCTTGAAACGGGCCCTGATGTATGCATTAGAGTTTTCAAACCCTCACCTCTTGTTTGAAGTTGCGGAGAAAAGACGCAGCAACCAGAGAAGAAGTACTTAAGCTTTGGAGAATAGAAGAAAGCAATTCAGATTTCATGCTGTTTGATTTCACTCAAATAAAAGAGGCTACTAGCAACTTCTCGGAAGCAAATAAACTACGAGAAGGAGGCTTTGGCTCAGTGTACAAGGCAATTAAGAAAAGACAAGGTTCACGCGCTGCTTTATAAAACTTGGTAAAACTTGAATTCAAATCTATTTCCCAAAACACTTGTGCAGGGGCGATTGCGTAGTGGGCTTGAGGTAGCCGTTAAGAGACTTGCTGCACATTCAAGACAAGGCCTTGTTGAGTTCAAAAACGAAATCCAACTTATTGCAAACCTACAACATACAAATCTAGTTAATCTCTGAGGATGTTCTATTGAAGGAGAAGAAAACATACTGGTCTATGAATACATGCCAAATCAGAGCTTAGACTACTTCATCTTTGGTGAGAATACATATGTAGCACAAAGTAGTACTTCTTTTTAAGTATTTCACAAAACAAATAATTTACCGCATACTTAATATGTATTGTTTTGTTATGAACGACGTACAGGAATATGAAGTAAAGAATCAAGCCACAGAAGAGACACACGATTTAACGTGGAAAACCCCTCCGATGTGAAGGGGAAAAACCACGGGCACCAGCCAGCAACAATCTCACTATCTCAAGAGTTTTGGGTTACACGCCTATGGCAGCTTACAAGAGAATCAAGTCTCCGGCCCAAGCCTCCGGCGACGGGCCTCCGCTTCGCTCCGTCAGAAGCCCGGCCTATATCCTGGAGTGAATTTGGAACAACTCCAACATTGTTTCACAGTGCAGACTTAAAAAGAGCTGAAATTCTCAACTGGAACAGACGCCTGAACATAATAGAGGGGATAAAGCAAGGACTCTTGTATCTCCATAGATACTCCCGTCTGCGCATCATACATAGAAGCAAGTAATATTCTGATAGATTATAACATGAATCCCAAAATATCTAACTGTGGGCTTGCAAGGATATTTGACTCCACAGATATTCATGTGAACACTAAAAGGGTGGTGGGCACATAGTAAGCATTTCACTTCTCCTGTATTACTTGTTTAAAATGAAATGTTTTCAGTAGTGTTTTGTTTTCCTACATTGCGTTTGTTCTGACAGGCACCTGCATTCACTATTGTTTCAGTGGTTATATGGCTCCTGAGTATGCATCGGAGGGATGCTTCTCTGTGAAATCTGATGTGTTCAGCTATGGAGTTTTGCTTCTTGAGATTATTAGTGGGAAAAGAAATTCTGTCTTTCACCAGTGTGGGGACTTCTTCAACCTCCTCAGCTATGTAAGTTTGTTTATGCAAATACAGAGTAACATTCAATGACCTATGGCTTTCCATCGTTTCCAATTCAACTAAATAACCATGCATTTGGAAAAAACCATAACCGAGTGGCGAGTGATATATATGCCTACAAACTCACCTTGTCACCTGATGGCTCAAAATTTATTGCAGGCATGGCAGCTTTGGAAGGATGAAACTTGGATTGAACTTGTAGCTCCATCATTAGTAAGTGAAGAGAAAATGACACATACAAAGAAATGTATAAAAATTGCATTGTTATGTGTTCAGGAGAATGCAGTTGATCGTCCAACTATGTCGGATGTCGTTACGATGCTATCAGGCAAGTTGCAGGCTCTACCTGAGCCGAAACAGCCAGCATTCTTCAATGTAAGGGCAACACATGGGGAGCTATCTACTTCTACATGCAGAAGTATAAATGATCTAACAATAACTATTGTTAGTGGAAGATAAGGACATTTTAGAACACCCAATGTGATTCTATGAAAATAGAACACACACATATAGATTACCTTGTATTTTATGAAATCTAGAGCAATGGCTATTGTGGATGGCATCTCTTAATCGGTCCGATCGATCACTTATATGTAGTGTACACGTCTTGTATATAATTGTTGTGAAATAGTATGTTATAATTTGGAATTATTGTAACATATTATCCCAATACTTAGAAGCGCCGTGCTGGTGTTGGAAACCTGGCAACATCTTGTGTATTATGGATCGACATGGGCCTTGGCTTATATATATTAGTAGCAAATTTGCCCATGCATTGCAACAGGAGAAAAAACTAACAAATGTCATATAAGTGGGGGTGCATCAACACATATTTGAGAAATCCAATATATTTAACTCATTCCTTAGCTTGCAAAACCTCTTCTCATCAAGTGGCTTGGTGAATATGTCGGCAAGTTGATCTTCGGTGTCCACACTCTCAATTGAAATGTCTCTTTTTTGTTAATGATCTCTTATAAAATGGTGGCGGACAACAATATGCTTCGTTATTGCATGTTGAACCATATTGTTGGTTAGCTTGATTGCTCTCTCATTATCACATAGCAATTGCACTTTCTTGAACTTATTCCAAAGTCATTCAAGGTGGCCTTCATCTAAAGAATTTATGCACAACAACTATTGACAGATATGTATTCAGCTTTGGCGGTTGATAATACAACACTATTTTGCTTCTTTGATGGCCAAGAAATAAGTGATCTTTCTAACAGTTGACAAGTGCTTAATGTGCACTTCCTTTCAACCTTGCATCCCGCATAATCGGAGTCTGAATATCCAACTAATTTAAACTTTGCTCCTTTGAGATACCACAAACCAACATTTTGTGTATGCTTGAAGTACCTCAATATTCTCTTTGTAGCCTTCAAATGACTTTCTCTTGGTGAGGCTTATAATCTTGCACACATGCACACACTAAACATAATATCCGGCCTTGATGCGGTCACATACAGTAGGTTTTCAATCATAAATTGATATAATTTTTTATCCACCATGTTGCCAATTGCATCACTATCCAAATTTCCAATTGTTTCCATTGGTGCACTAATGACCTCGCCGCGCCCTCCCCGCCACTGGTTCATGGTGGACCCGTGGGCTCACCCCTACGGGCGCAGTCCACCACTCGTCCATGGACTGCGGCCGACAGCCGCCGCGGCGTTTGCGAAAAGGCCCTTGACTTTTCTACAAATTGAACCCATAGTCCAGATTTCAAATGAATTTTTGTTTTATTTATTTTAAACCCAAAAATAGTTTGGTTTAATTATAGTTTTGCCACTGATTCATAAAATGAGCATAACTTCTCCGTTTTAACTCCGATTTTAGCGATTCTTGAACCCATGAGTTCCTCTCGAGGCATAGAATAGCTTGGTAGGTTTGTTTATGCCTGATCTATATAATGGTGTAATGTTTCTAATTAAATTCATGATTGCTTTGTATGTACTATTTGATGCATATAGACGGGGAGCAATTTATGGGGGAAGGAGAACCCGATCAACAAGGTCCCGAGCAGCCTAACTACGAGGAAGGCAAGTGCATGCACATTCCTTGAAGCATATTATTTACCTATTTAACTTCAATTATACTTTACTTTTATGCATGTCTTAATTTGTTAAACCCTAAGGACTCTGACTAGCCCTTCAAATCCTTACTTGCACCTGGGGCTTCACACGGCTAGTTATAGATATGCTTAGCTGCTGCAACCCACAAAGGATCATGTTACTTATGTTATGATAATGTAATCCTGACTAATGGATCACTACAGTGGATGGTTATTAAAAGTTGGCTTTTAGCAACCTAGGGGGAATAAGTGCTTATGGTTTTGGTTACTTATGTTCGCCCTCCCTAAGGACCGATTCGTGGAGCGATCACCCAGGATATACCGTACAACACCAAGCTATTATGGCTCTAGCTTGACGTATTAGCAGACCTTCTGCTAGTAGTGCGGCAGCTTACCCGGGTAGGCACAAAGGGGGGGGGCTTGGTTACTAAGTATGGTAGTCCTCGCTCATGAGGGATGCTATGGGTGGGTACTTGGGCTCCCTACGGGGACGGCTAACCATGCACTAGACTGAAACCTAGCAGGTTGCTTTCTACTAGTAGAAACTGTGAAAAGTCTCATAGTGAAACCCTGCCCTCTCACCTTGGAAGTGTTTGAGGGTCTTGCAAGCCCCAGGCAAATGGGAATCACAACTTGGGCTGAAAGTGTATAACCTCTGCAGAGTATTAAACTGATATATCAGCTGTGCTCATGGATACGAGCAGCCTGGACCCTCACGTGATTAAAAATGGATCTCACATGTTTATAAATGGAGTTTTTGGGAATTTGCTGGGCATTGCTATGTCCTTTGATGATGAGGTGGCTACCTCAGTTTTGATTTTGGGCATGGCTATGCCGTATGATAATGGAGATGGAATCTTTGGAATGGTTTTATATAATTAATGATGATACTCACATTTAGTTAAAGGCTTGGGGTATCCCTATACTCACTTATTGAATATAGGTTGTTTTAATAAAACTTTGCCAACTAAAAATGCGAACCTGCAGTAAGCCCAAGTCAGCTATATCCTTGTTTTAAGCCTTGCATTTCATATTATTTTTCCCTATACTTGCTGAGTACGACAAGTACTCACCCTTGCTATTCCTCAAATAAAATTAAAGGTTTCTCAGAAGATGAAGCTTGGGATGGGCATGCGAAGGATATTCCCGAGTGTTAGGCGCATGTGCTATCGTCGACCTTCCTGTGGAGGGCATTGATGTTTTGTCTTTTCTCTATAATAAGATGTTTCGCTTGTAATCAAACTCTGATGACCATGTAATAATATTAATTTACTCTTTTTCGTACACTATTTTTTATTTATCACTGATGATGTCAAGTCATATGTGTGGAAATTGATCCTGGCACACATAATGTGCACCCGATTTTGGCTCTACGAAATCGGGTGTGACACTTGCTCTCATTATCCGTGCCAAACTTCTTGAGCATGTCTTTGATGTACTTGCCTTGACTCACAAATGTACTATTCTTCATTTGCTTGATATGAAGACCAAGGAAGTAACTCAATTCTCCAATCATGGACATCTCAAACTCATTAGCCATCATCTTCCCAAATTCTTCATAAAAATCTTGATTGGTTGATCCAAATATGATGTCATCAATAGAGATTTGCAACACAAACAAGTCATTTCCAATCTTCTTGGTGAAAAGTGTGGTGTCAACCTTTCCCATTTTGAATCCCTTTGGGAGTAGGAAATTCCTCAATCTCTCATACCATGCTCTAGCTAGTTTCTTCAAACCATACAATGCCTTTTTTTAGCTTGTAAATATGGTTGGGCTTCTTGTCATCTTCAAAACTGGGAGGTTGCTCAACATAGACCAACTCGTTGATGTAGCCATGGAGAAATGCACTCTTGACATCCATTTGATAGAGCTTGATGTTGTGGGCACAAGTATAGGCTAGTAAGATTCTAATTGCTTCCAATCTAACAACCGGGGCATATGCTTCTCCAAAATCAAGACCCTCCACTTGAGTGTAACCTTGTGCTACCAATCTTGCTTTGTTCCTTACTACTATCCCATCTTGATCTTGCTTGTTTCTAAAGACCCATTTGGTTCCAATCATATTGTGGTTCTTTGATCTCTCAACTAATTCCCATACTTGATTTCTTGTGAAGTTGTTCAACTCTTCATGCATAGCATTCACCCAATCAACATCCTTCAATGCTTCTTCTATCTTCTTTGGTTCAATGGATGATACAAATTAGAAGTGCTCATAAAATGATGCCAATCTTGATCTTGTTTGTACACCTCTTGAGATATCACCAATTATAGTGTCCAATTGATGGTCTCTTGCAATATTGGTTGGTTGGAGTATTGAAACTTGATTGTTTACACTTGCTTGATCATTCGGTTGATATGATGAACTAGCCACTTGATCTTCTACATTATCATGAGATCCACGTGTACTTTCTTGATTTTTATCAACTTGCCTATTTGAGTTAGAGAGCACTTGCACTTGATCATCTTCTTCATCTATCACTTGTCTAGGCCTCAATTCACCAGCATCGATGTTCTTCATAGCATTTAAAAGTTGAATGCCTCTAACATCATCAAGATTCTTATCTTCATCTTGGGAACCCTTGGTTTCATCAAATTCAACATCATGAACTTCCTTAAGAGTACCACTTGCCAAATTCCAAACTCTATATGCTTTGCTAGTGGTTGAGTATCCTAGCAAGAATCCTTCATCACACTTCTTGTCACACTTGCTCAATCTAGTGCCTTTCTTCAATATATAGCATTTGCAACCAAAAACCATAAAATATGCAATGTTGGGCTTTCTACCATTCAAGAGCTCATAAGGAGTCTTCTCTATCATTGGTTGATAATAGAGGCGGTTGCTACATTAGCAAGCAGTATTGATTGATTCGGCCCAAAAGGATTGACTCACATTGTACTCATTAAGCATAGATCTTGCCATGTCAATAAGTGTTCTATTCTTTCTCTCAACAAGGCCATTTGATTATGGAGTATACTTGGCCAAGAATTGATGTCTAATTCAAAATTCATCACACAAATCATCAACTCTAGTGTTCTTGAACTCACTACCATTCTCACTTCTAACCCTCTTGATGGTTGTTTCAAACTTGTTGTGTATGCCCTTGACAAATGATTTAAAAGTTGCAAACACATCACTTTTGTCCACTAGAAAGAATACCCAAGTGTATCTAGTAAAGGCATCCACTATCACAAAGCCATAGTTATTTCCACCGATGCTAGTGTATTGTGTTGACCCAAACAAATCTATGTGCAACAACTCAAATGCCTTGCTAGTACTCATCATATTTTTCTTAGGATGGGTGTTTCCAACTTGTTTTCTAACTTGACAAAAGCTACAAAGCTTATTCTTTTCAAATACTACATCTTTCAAGCCTCTAACTAGATCATGCTTAACCAATCTATTCAATTGTTTAATTCCAACATGACCAAGCCTTCTATGCCATAACCAACCCATACTAGACTTAGTGAATAAGCATGTTGACAATTGACCTTCACTAGCATTAAAATCAACCAAGTAGACATTCTCATATCTAAAGCCTTTGAAGATAAAATTAGAGCCATCTACACTTATGATCTCTACATCATCTACTCCAAATATGCACTTAAATCCAAGATTACACAATTGAGCCACGAATAGCAAATTGCAATTCAAGCTCTCAACTAGCAACACATTGGAAATTCTCAAGTCATTGGATATTGCTATCTTACCAAGGCCCTTCACCTTGCCTTTGCCATTGTCACCAAATGTGATACTATCATAACCATCATTGCCATTGGTATTGATTGAGTTGAACATTCTTGCATCACTAGTCATATGTTGAGTGCACCTACTATCAAGAACCCAATGCCTTCCTCCGGCTTTGTAATTGACCTACAAAAGAACAATTCTTTTTAGGTACCCAAACTTGCTGGGTTCTTAAAGGTTAGTTACTAAGCTCTTTCGCACCCAAATGACTTTCTTCTTTGAGCCCACAATTGGTGTACCAACAAACTTAGCCTCCACTCCATTCACACCTTTGGTAAGCAAATAACAATAATCAAACTTAATTGAGGATACATTAGAGTCTTTGTTCTTGTTCTTGCAATATTGCTCTACATGCGCAACTTCGCCGTGACCTAATCCGCCCGTACCCATGCCGACTTTGCCATCCTAAGCCGTCGCGCCGCGCCTTAGCCGCTGAATCCGCCAGCGATGCTCCTACCTGTGCCACCTGCTCCGTACCACCTACCCACAGCTATGCCACCGTGCCCTGCACGTGTTGTACCTGTGCTGTCTCCTGCACAGTAGCACCATGCGCCGCCCCTCACCACGACCGTCTACGCCAGCGCCTCCCGTGCGCCACCATGCTGCACCACCGTGCGCCATAGCTTCGCCCTGTGCCTGCACCACTGTGCCCGCATTGCCCGCACCTGCGATATAGCTCGCCCGACCCATGCTCCAGCGTCGTCGCCGTGCCAGTGCCCTAGCACCACTGACTGATCCTCGCCGAAGTTCGCCGGAGTTCCTACTACCTTCACCAGAGCCTCTAGTGCCCACATTGCATCTTCCCTACCTCCGATCCATGCCGACTAGCACAACCCTATCCCTAGTATTCCTGGTGGTTCCCCGTGTGTCGTTCCTCTACTTTTTGGATCACCGGTTCGTCAGGTAGCAAGCCCTCAATTCCAATTTCGTATCTATTGCTTGCTTTCTTAGGGTTTTGTATCTCTAGAAATATTGTAATTATTCATATATCCAATCTATTCTAACATGCAGTGAGTCGGTGTTTCTAAGGTTACTTTGGTAGTTAACTTGGGGCCAAGATCGTGAGTACGGATCGAGGCCAAGCCTCGAAAGTGACAATTGGTAGTTGATCTTTGTCAGCGGCAGTTGTTCTTTTCAGCTCCATCAGATGGCTCATGTCAAGAATGTCGGAGGAGGTCCCGATGATGAGGATCCGAGGCCCCCGCCTCGCCTGCCTATAGATACAAAAGGCAAGGTGACGAAGAAGCTTGCAACGAAGAAGCATAAGTATCCTGATGCTGATACAGCTAGAGCAGCCGTAGTTGCAGCCGCCGCAGAGCGTGCAGAGGCAGGAGGTGCTAGGAGTGGTGTAGTGATTGCAGAGCAGCTTTCTCCAACTCAGAGGGCTACTGTCTAGGAGGTTGAGCGTCGTCATGGTGGTCCAGCTAGGACTATCATGGTGGTCTAGCTAGGACTATCATGGTTGAAAGCATCTAGGCCCCTAGTTGGGTTTTGGTGATTAATGACAATATGTGATTACTGTGACTAACATGTGTTTTGTAGAGGCAATTAAGTTAGGTCACGGTAATGGAGATCGATTGGGCTATCATGGTGGTCATGCCCCTACGATGGAAATCATTTCGGTTTTTAAAGGATGGACGACAAGGTTAAGGATGGACTAGTTCTAAGTGTCGTTTGGTGTTGAGGAGACACTTAGAGTAGTTTAGGACTTTGTTTTTCCTTTGGCCATACTATTAAGGGGGTATGGATGGGTAGCTTGACCTAGGTGAGTCTAGTGAGTTAGGTGTGGTGCACACTTGCTAAATCTAGCACTAGGTAGCTCCTAAAAAGCCCTTAGATCCATTGGAGCAAACTTTATTCACGTATGATTGAGAGTTGGAAGTGAATGGAGGGTCAAATACTGATTAGACGCTGGTTCTGGTGTGACCGGATGCTGGCGCAGAGTCCGGTCAGTTCATTTGATCAAGGTGAAGTTGTCTAGACGCGACCAGACACTGAGAGGTGAGTGACCAAACGCTAGGTGCCAGCGTCCGGTCGACTCCAGTAAGGGTCTAGAGAGGAAAAATCCTGATCAGACGCGTCTGGTCAGTGCTGATTGGACGCTAGTCAGGTTCTAGCTACTGACCGGATGCTGGGTTCCAGCGTCCAGTCAACATCAGTAAGGTTCCAGAGGGCAGTTTTTGTGATCGGACGCATTCAGTCAGTGCTGACTAGACGCTGGACAGTGTCTAGTGACAACTTAAACTACACAGAGGCAGGTGAACTGACCGGAGTGTCCAGTCACCTTGACCAGAGCATTCGGTCACCTCACAGAGGCACATAATGGTTCGTTTTGAACATAGGTGTATAAATACTTCCTCCATTCGTGTGAGGGGGCACTTTTGCTCATTCCAACAGCTAAGAAACACCCTTGAGAGTGCCAAGAAGAGCAAGGTCCTATTGAGGTGATTGAGATTTGAGAATCCCAAAGAGAGCCCTCATTAGTGAAAGCAAGAGTAGCAAAGTGTGCATCCATCCTTCTCATTAGGTTTGTTGTGGTCAAGTGAGAGTTTGTGCTTGTTACTCTTGGTGATCGCCATCACCTAGATGGCTTAGCGGTGATTGAGAGTTTGGTGACCATTCGGCAGAGCTTGTGGATGACCCAACTCGAGTTGTGAGTGATTGTGGATGATTCACCGCGATGGAGTGTCAAAGAATCAACCCGTAGAGAGCACTTGATCCTTGCGCGGATCAAGGGGGAGCTACACCCTTGCGTGGGTGCTCCAACAAGGACTAGTGGGGAGTGGTGACTCTTCAATACCTTGACAAAACATCGTCGCGTTCCTCCTTCTCTCTTTACTTTGAGCATTTACTTTGAGCAATTCAATTCTTGTCATTTACATTCATAGAATTGCCATGCTAGAGTAGGATTGGAACATAGGTTGCTAAACTTTTATATGGTAGATCAATAGAAACACTTTCTAGGCACAATGGGTTAATTGGGCTAACCATAGAGTTTAATTATTGCAAAGAATTTTAGAATTAGCCCAATTCACCCCCTCTTGGGCATCTTGATCCTTTCACCTTGCTAAGCTCCTCATGGTCTTCCTTTAGACTCTCATGAGATGCATTTAGCTCATCAACGGCTTGCTTAAGGGCTTTTAGTTCCTTATGCAAGTCTTTGCATTCCCTTCTCTTGATGTCAAAGTGAGACCGAGCATCTTATATCATGTCAATGAGTTCATCCTTGGATGGCTCATCCTCATCATCGCTCTCACTATCGCTCTCTCCTTCGGATTGTGCCTTAGTGGCCTTAGCCATGAAGCATGTCGATGGAGTGTCAAAGAGAGAAGGCTTCTCATTAATGGCAATGCTTACAAGAGCCTTCTTCTTGGTGGTCATGTCATCATCACTATCATTATCATCACTTGAGAAAGCATCACTATCCCAAGTGACCACATATGATCCACCCTCCTTCTTCTTGAAGGTTATCTTGTCCTTCTTCTCCTTCTTGTCCATCTTCTTGCCCTTCTTGTCATCATATTCATTTTCACTATTGTAGGGGCATTGAGCAACAAGGTTATCCTTGCAACCACACTTGAAGCACCTCCAAGATTGAGGTAGCCGATCCAAAGAAGACACCCTAATTTGAGAGCTCAAACTATCCATATTGGAAGGCAAAGATGACCACCTATATTAAGTCAATCAATAGAAAGGTGTGGATCCACAAGCTACGAGTAATCCACTAGAGTACCTTTTGGCTATCCATCAGAGAAAGGTCAAGAACCCCTCACAATCACCATGATTAGAGCCAAAAACAATCACCACCCTCCGCTCGATGATCCTCGTTGCATCAAGCCATCTAGGTGGTGGCAACCACCAAGAGTAACAGGCAAAATCCACAGCAAAACATAATCCACCAAGTGCCTATAGATGTAATCACTCAAAGCAATGCACTTGGATGCTCTCCAATGTCACCAAATGATGAATCAATCAAAGCTAGATGAGTGAGAGAGGAATGGCTAGGCTCACTAGATTATATTCTCAATAGAAATGGCCAAGAGAGTGAGCATGTCGGTGTTTTATAAATCAGACTAGTAAATTTATACGAATACCATGCTACTCTAGAAAGATGATGGTAGCATCCAAAAGACATGAAGATTTATACTAGTTTAGGCTGGAGCCCTACGTTGAGTCGTAGAGATGATCGAGTGCGTGTTCCTCGCTTAAATGCTCTGAAGTTCTTACAATGGGGGTTGCAAGAATGGTGGAAGTGGTAGGAGAGCTAGAGCTAGGAGATGGACTGCCTGAATGGAAGCTTTAGGACCCCTACTATGGTGTTAATGAGAGAATGTAAAAGATGTCTGGAGATCATGTCCTAGCTTCCCTTATATAGAGTTTGGGGCCAGGACAGATACAAAGATGAAGGTTCTCCCGACTGACGGGCTGTGAGCCTGAGGGAGGGGCCTAGCTAACTTGGCTTGCAAACTACGCCATCTTGTGGTGCACATCTGGGCGTGGTTGTCATCATGGTCTTGTGCCCATGTCACGGTAAGGTGTGGCGTGGTGCTACTATGCCATATGTGGTGGCACTATAGTCATGGTGGTGGTTCGTCAGCCATCCTGTGTGATGTGGTTTCTGTCGTGGCCTTTGTCATCACCTCCTGGTCTCTCGAGGGCATCATACAAGAGTTTGTAGCTGCCCTCGGGTCATTGTTCGTTGGGTTTGCTTGTGGAGTTGGTGGCCACGATCATGGGCGCTGGGGTCATGGCTCCCACCGGTTTGGATGGTCACCAAGTCAAGGCCTCCATCGTGGATCCCATCCCTAGTTGAGTAGGATCGTACATGCATCTTGTTGGTCCGTATTTGGATGGTGGGTCGCTGTACTGACAGTCACCGACATGCGGTGTTGTCTTGTCCATGCTGCATGGCGTAGGGATGGTGTCTGAATGGACTGAGGTGACAGTTGTCCCTTCGGTCCTTATGGGGTCAGTGTGGCATGCTTACTCTTGTCAGAGCAGGCATGTCTGGCTGTGCTTGACCTCTCCTCATGCATCCTTAGGGTCAGGATGATTGAGAGGTCATGAGTCTTCTATGTCATGTGGCTAAAGCAGAAGGGAGAGGTCATGGCTGACCCTGGGCTTGGCATCTGGCTTGGTTCCCCTAGCTTAGCTAGGCCATGGTCCTTTGGGCCTTTGCTAGACTGATGTATTGTAGGCTGCTCGGCCTGCTAACTAATTGTTGCCTTGAGACACCCGGGGATCATAACCCCGATAGTAGCCCCTAAGCATTTTTGCGATCATGAAGTGATCGTGAAAGCACTGAGATGCATGCGTATTCGAGTGTGGGTTCATAGTCATGGCTTGTTTGAACTTCGTCGCTCGATCCCTTGTGGGTTAATGCATTCAATGCGGTAGGTGGCCGTTATGTTCCACCCTATCAAGATGTCTTGATGATGCGGTACATAGTTGCTAGGCGTAGCTGTGTCAGAGTGCTGCGTATCGGGGTTTGTGACCTAGGTAGGGCTGAGTGGTCTCATCGATGTTGTACCAGCCCTGCCTTTGGGAAGGTCTCGATTCCCCTGACTTCACGCGGGCATTTGACATTAGCTATGACCTCCTATTGTTTGCCATGCGGTGTAGGGATCTCAGGCTATTCAGTCCACCTTTGGGCCTATAAATAGGGGCCTTTCTACCGTTTGAGGCACTCATGACCATGACTACGAAGTGTTCTTTTCCACTTCGAGGGGTTACGTTCTGAGAGAGTGAGGAAATGAGAAAGGAAAGTCCAAGAAGAACCGTGCGGTTCCCACTATGCATCCTTCTGGAGGTCACCGATAGCGACCAAAACCAGTGTCGCTCCTTCCAACAGCTGGTGCTAGAAGGAGATTTGCGAGCAGGGGGTAGGAGAGGTTGTTGGCATCGAGTTCAGTCATACATGACCTTGGGCCTCCATCCCACCGCTGCTTCTCGCTTTGGGCCTCGTTGGCTCAGATGCCCAAAGTGGATGATGGATAGGGACGTCTCTAGCTTCCTCCTGAGTCCCATGCATTGGCCAATGGTGTGTTGTGACGTTTCAGGGAGTTCACCCAATGCTCGCTTCATGCTGTTCATGGAATGGGAGGAGGATGAAGTAGCATGGCCTTATCACATTGCCTACACGGAGTAAGGCATAGTCATGACATGGGTGTACTTTGGTCATCGATCGGTCTCCTTTTGCCATCATGAGGATGGGGACAGCTCTAGTTGGCTTGGTGGGCTCCATGCTTTCTAGGATTGCTTCTTGGAAGTTTCTTGGTGCATGTGGAAGACCTCAAAGAGCTGTCGGAGCCATCGTCCTTCTTCCCCCATGCTCTGGCCATAGGAGCGTGATGCTTGTAAGAGGGATGGTGGGGCAAACCTTGACCTCACCTTACCTACTTTTGTAGCATCTGCCCTCTAGCCTTTAGAGGTACCACCACCAGGGTTGCATCATATCCTTTGTACTTTATGTTTTTTGAGTAGCGCAATCGCTCTCGTACATGTGGATACTGAGGAGAGAGTCCCCTTTCCTCAATGCTGATGCTCCCGTTGTGGAGGCAGTGAGCCTAGGGAATGGGTTCGCAGGTTCAGCCTAAGGTCATTGGTGGGCCCTTCTAGCGCTAATGATGCGAGGAAATGCTTCCTCGACCTTTGTTTGTGCGGTCGTGAGGCTTTTTGTGATCGTGCGTTGGCTTGTAGGTTGGGGACCTTCTTGTGTCTTCCACGTGACCGAGCTATGTTCACATTTTGGGCTATGCATTGCTTCATATAGAAGACTCCGCTACGTTACCTAGGCTGTTTGCTTCGTTGATCTCTTCTGGAGAGGTTGTGGACCTCTGACGGTTTGTGATTCTCTAAAGCTACCCATAGGCCTTTAGACCTAGAGATGCTGGGAGGAGCTTTGGTCATGGCTTAGCCTTGACCTATTATGGGGTCATGGGGACCTGGCTCCATTTTGTTTGGCGCATCCATATCGACCTTGGGAGGTCATGTTACCCTATTACAGGCATGCTTGGTTTCTCTCCATGCGGGGAGAGGCATGTCCACCATAACCATGCGGTCGGAGCGGTGCGCCTCGTCGGGGTCAATGGATAATTCAAGTGGGACCCGATATCCTCCCCAATCGACGTGGAGTTTGGCTATGCCTCTTCAAGAGACGTCCCATAAATCGCTGGCTATCAAACCCGTCAGTCCCCAACCACCTCCGCAGCGGTTAGAGGGCAAGATGCCCCACCCAGAGGGGGTCAACCCAGGTGACTTCGAAGCAGATGACTCAAACACAGAGAGAGATGGTCGTGTGGCTCCGCACTACCAATTAGAGCCATAGGGGCCCATCTCCTCCCTGCCCCTATCCCTTTTGTGGCCTCGAGCCCTTCTAAGGGTTGGCCCAAGATTGGGTTTCCTAAGCACGACGCGGGGTCATGGTTGCGGTGGGTCGCTCCGCGCACGATCTTGGGGGGGTGTTGGCCTCCCCGGTCATGTCATGGCATAATGGCGTCCCCTCGTGAGCAGTCGTGCACCATGAAATGCGAGCGCGCAAATCAAAACAGTATGGAAAGGGTGGGGGCACGCAAAGCTTACTTGGTTTGCACTGCTGTGTGGGCAACCGTTGCTCCACCTTCCCTTTGATTGCTTTAGCTGCTCTGCATGATTTCCAAGGTGGTTAGTAAATGAAATTAAACACGTGTGAGCCTGAGGTACTCATCGTGGCTGGTTCTTATGGCTATAAATCAGGAGATCTGGTGTGGTAAGAGGATTCATCTGTTCTTCTATGCTTGCCATGCTGCTTTCTCCTCCTCGCTTTTGGGCGCTCGTGGCTTCCCATCCCGGATGATACGATGGATCGCGGCGAGCGTCCATGGGAAGATGTTTCAGAGGCTGGTAGTTGTTGGTATTTATTAACGTAAATAGAATACGAAGGATTCTACAAGCGCATAGAATACCATTATAGCATTTTACTAGGAGTATTCCAGGTATCGTTATTTACATTTTTACCATAGGGAAACAATGGAGTAACTACTAATCAACATACCAGCATGACTAAAGCAGGGGTGAATGTAATGATAGGAATAAAGCATAATGACACTTAGGGGATATATCACTAAAATAATATAAACTAGTCAACTTGGGAGACAACGAGTGAGGTAGATTCCTATGATATTCGTATTACATGATCAAAGTATATATACATCCAACTATAGCTAAGACTAACTCTATTCTTGTGCACATTGGGAAGCCGCTTAGACAGTAAAGCATCCACAAAAGATAACTCTACTGACACGACTACGGTCCTACAATCTAAGAACCTACTCAAATCAGTATGGACTACAAAGGATAGATGGGGCTGCTACCATACAACCAGAGAACAGGGTGTACTCATAGGCAGAGCATCGTATAAGCACCACGCTTACACGCAGCTCGGCTACTTAGCCCAATAATAGTAAACTAGTAGGCTAAGCGCTCTATGAACCCGCACACAAAAATAATGATAACCTCAACTAAGCAAGATATATATTAAAAGTAAGAATAGCCATGTAGAGAAGAATATGATGAATTGATAATAAGTCTTACAAGATGTAGAGATGAAGATATAAGGCATTGTCGAGCCTCCAAGACTAGATCTGGAACTTAGCATGAGCCCAACTCGACCCTCACTTCCAAGCTACTAATCTACTATATTGGAGAGTTCTAGACCTAATCCTCCTGGTGTTGATCTGAATGAGAGATATGAATTAGAGTTTTAGGATGTCTCTAGGGAGGGGTGTACAGGGCTATATATAGAGGGGGTAGTGTCAATTCTGGACCCTCGGATCAATCCAACTTGAATAAACAGCGTAGATGCGATCTTTAAGGCGGTGGAGAACTGATATTCGAAGGAGGGGCTGATAGGTGGGGCCCATAGGCCAGCCAACCTATAGGTGGGGCCGGCCGACCCCACCTGGCAGCCACCTACCCTCCGCTTCGGTGGTTTGCCTTCTAGAGTCTTTTGGAGTTGTTTTTGCCCCAAATAATTGCGATTTAATCTAACGAATGGGTCCACCTTGACGGTTTTCTGATTAAATCCTCCTGCAAATACAGATTCACCAAAACTCATAGAATTTATTAGTTTAAAGCCCTAAACCTATGTTGGTGATCCTTTTTATGCATTTATATAAGTTATATTGATGGTTTGTGATTGATGTTAACGACCATCAACAAGCTCCCCCACACTTAACCTTTGCTTGTCCCTGAGCAAAACTAAACTCAACAACAGATTAGGAGTTGCTACAATGCTTTCACTCTTGAAAAGTACACATGCGTTTAATAAAAAATTCTCCTTTGGATTAGAATAAAATGATCTAATTTTCAAACTTACCCATATTATCTTCAACCATGGGGCTTCCTAGCCTTCACTTGGGTCTTGAGCAATTGAAAGACAGAACAATCAAGTCAAGCACGATGTCTCCAGTTATTTGTTACACCATTGTTCTGGAGTTTTTATAAGTTTTCAAAATTAAACTCAGAGATTCTATTATATGACACTCTCAAGTCTCTCAATATATGTGATATTTGTGGATCCTCACCAAAGGCAGTAAAGATGTTATGTCCTTTTTCTCTTCCTACAACTAAGACTTTTGTGGAGTTCATAGGTAGGGAGAAAGCATAAAAGAGCATACTTGCAATGCATATATTGTAAAGTCAAACCTCGGATCCTAAGAGAGTTGAGTCATACAATCAAATCAAGATATGCATGTGTGCAGATATATGAGGTGGATATATGTACATGGTGGCTAACATAATTCTACTTTGCTCCATGAAAACATATCTCTCTTTTAAAACTCAGAAATATTTTTTTGCGAGAGAATGGGGGCTATCTTTATTCATCTCTCTTTTTTAGGCGGGCATCTAAGTACCCATTGTTTTCAATATCTCGGACACTTTTGTGTCTATTTTTTCTTAACTTTTTTCCTTTCTTTTTTTTGAATAACATTTGCATAGCCCCTGTCTTTTTTCTACAACAAAACTTTTGAGAGACAGCAATAAGAACTTTAGAGCATTTATTTGAGGGGTGAAAAACCTATCAAGAATATTTTTGGTGTTTACTCCTAGTGTAGGAGTAAAATATTTTTGGATAGATCTAAATAGAATGACATGTTTTTGCACCAACCCCTAGTGTAAGAGTAATGCATATGTGGGTGGAGTGTGTGTGATCATGATTTTAAGAGCATGACAAACATCTCATAAGGGTCAACATAGCTTGACTAAACTCAATGCAAAATAAGCAGCATATATGTAGAAGTTTTCTTAGGCTAAATAACATGTATGGCTCTGTTGAAATTTAAGCTTTGTCATACAGGAACCCATCATATAGCATTTGAGTTTTTGAAAAGATAAATCTCCAAAATTTTAGTGTCACTTAGAACAAGATAAATAGCAGCTCAGACCTTCTCATATCATATCCGTCAATTACCTAAACTTAGATCAAGTATATGCTACCCATGAGTTTCAAGTCCAGAGTAAATCCTTATGTCAAAACAATCTTATCCAAAACTTCGGAAAATTCAATGCTGAAAACTAGGTAGTTGAAAGGAATTACAATAGAGCAACTATTCATCATTTTCATTTTAAAAGATTATCTTCAGAGTCGTTTATATTTTATTCAGCTCTTAAAAACAAATTAAAGCACTACAAGAGGAACACCCCTCTAGTACGCATATATGTGTTGCTAAAAGCCCAAATAAGTGTTGCTAGGGTCTATACCAACGCAAGTTATATGCGTTGCTAAAAGTGGCGTTGCAAGGTTCTATTGCAACACACACACACATATATATATATATATATATATATATGTGTGTGTGTGTATATATATATATATATATATATATATATATATATATATATATATATATATATATATATATATGTGTGTGTGTGTGTGTGTGTGTTGGTAAGGGATGTATATAAGTGTTGCAAGCTAGCAACAAATGTGCCTATGTTTCAGCAACACATATATGTGTTGCTGCGAAAATATGCCATATGCTTTCAGGATTTGTTATTATAATTTTATATATGATGCAAAATATTAATTCTTTTCCGCCAAATAGCTTGGCCAATTAAATATACTCCATATAACAATCAACTACAACTATAAATGATCCGGTATATACAACAAAAACAGATAATATTGAATATTTTTATTAGATAAAAGATTCTGTACATAGAAGAGAATAGCATAAAGTGTTATTGTATACAATGGTTGACGGCCTAGGCAAAGTTTACTGAAAATAAAATACACACCATATCTAAAAAAATTGGTTCCCAGGGAAAAATGTTGTCCGAACATCCCAAAATATTATGTACATGTCCTCTGTCAAAATATAGATTGCTTTTGTAAGAACATATATATTTAGAAATACATGCTATTTTTTTCCAATGAATGTATATATCTCACTGAAGGAAAATACAGAGTCAATGCGTATATATACCTTGTTCCTAGACAGCTGTCACAAAACAGATTCATCCGTATCCTTCATCTACAACCCTGCCATAAAAGCAGTTGAACTGAATTAGCACTTAAGCCACCCAAAAATGAATTGAATCTCACTGAGGTGCTCTAATTCACTACCACCAAGTAATCTCTCTTTTCTAAATACAATAAAGCTTTCTGCCAGATCTGAGACTCCAGGCTATTTAGATATGAAAAAAAAACACACAAGTTTTCCTCTGGGTATGTATACTATTATATATCAAGAGCATCAAAGAACTTTAGCATCGTACTGTGATGTTATTAAGTAAACTAGCCCTAGAACAAATGTTTGATGTATAAAGCTGATGACAAAAACGTACAATGCAAAGAGTGTTCCTTTATCTACACTATATACATCAAAGTATCGCATATCTTTTTTAGTGTGCTACAGTACTTATACTAGCTAGTTATGTCTAGCATTTAGCATAGAGAGTGCATCAGCCGTCATTGTTACATAAATGTGTATATTAAAATTACAGAGGAACAAAATCCACATGCTTGTGTCATGCCTAATTTCCAAACAAATCAGAAATTTTTTTGATACCTAGAGAGATTTTGTATTTGGAATTAAAGCAATATTAAAGTAGACATCAGGTCTGCAAAAATATAATAAGTGAATATTAGAATCAAACAATGCTAAAAATATAGGCAGCAAACCGTATATAATTGAAGAGGTAGCCTTACCCTGCCAGACCTTAGTTTCTTAATTAGTAATTATTTGTTCTTTGATCTCTTCTTAGCTCGTACCTGTATATCATAGATTCAACAACAACAACAACAACAACAACAAAGCCTTTAAGTCCCAAACAAGTTGGGGTAGGCTAGAGTTGAAACCCAACAGAAACAATCAAGGTTCAGACACGTGAATAGCTGTCTTCCAAGCACTCCTATCTAAGGCTAAGTCTTTGGGTATATTCCATCCTTTCAAGTCTCCTTTTATTGCCTCTACCTAAGTCAATTTCGGTCTTCCTCTGCCTCTCTTCACGTTACTATCCTGACTTAGGATTCCACTACGCACCGGTGCATCTGGAGGTCTCCGTTGCACATGTCCAAACCATCTCAACCGGTGTTGGATAAGCTTTTCTTCAATTGGCGCTACCCCTAATCTCTCACGTATATCATCGTTCCGAACTCGATCCCTTCTTGTATGCCCGCAAATCCAACGCAACATACGTATTTCCGCGACACTTAGCTGTTGAATATGTTGTCTTTTCGTAGGCCAACATTCTGCACCATACAACATAGCAGGTCTAATCGCCGTCCTATAAAACTTGCCTTTTAGCTTCTGTGGTACCCTTTTGTCACATAGGACACCAGACTGTATATCATAGATTCACACAACAAAATTCAGAAGATTTCCCTTTGCTTGCACAAGTTTGAAAAATAAAAACTCACAGTAATCACAAAGAAGTATCAGAAATTTAAGAAAAAAATCATGTACAAAAAGAATATGGGAGAAGCACCTACCAAACCATCGGCCCTATCTCCACAGCGTACCACTGTCGCAGGCAGTGCTTCTCTAATCTGTTGCTCAAGCATACGACACCAACTATGATTATATGAGGCTGCTGCAATAATTACCAGTTTACCACAATGCATGAACTGGGCAAGGTTTGAAACAGCGATTAGTGATTTGAGGAAGTACTCTGCGATGGGAAGATGATCGCACCGAAGGCATATAATCAACCAGATCATTCTGATTCAACCAGAAGGGGGCCACACAATGGATCTAGCATATAGGACACAAAGGATTGAGGAGATCAGATCAGGACCTGTCTATTTGCAGATACGGTGGATGCAGAGTGGATTGCCCTATGGATGGCCTCGGCAAGTTGTCGCCGCCGCATCTCCCAATCACGGCCTGCAGTGTAGATTGGGTCTGCTGCTGCTCGTATGTCCCATGAGGCCGACGCTGGCCGCGCTCGGCCGGCGCAGGCGGTGGCTGTGTGCCCGGGCGGCGACGGCACCGCGACCCGAACGGCGGCACCTGCAAGGGAGGGGTGAACAAAGCTGTGACTGTACCTAATAATTTTGGGAATAGGAAATACGAACTGCCGTGACGAGGAGCCGAGGAGTGGTTGGCACAATATAATGACCGCATATTGCTCGCGGGGCGGCGCGGGAAGTGGAGGAGGTTGGGAACACCTACAACGCATTTTACTATCGTTGGAAGACATACGTTGCAATACGGGTGTTTGTGTTGTTGTGAAGCAAACTAGACACACTCTATTTATTTTGTTTTCATTTTTTTAATCATACATTATAACTATACATATTTCTATAAAGATAACTTTTTATTTTATTTTTAGTTATTCATCTTATTTTTTTCTAATATATATATAAAGCAAACTAAGAATAATAAAAGGAAAAGAAATACTTATCTAGATACATGGGGATGCCTTCTTCCCCAAGCTGGTTGTTGTCGTGGTCGCTCAACGAGGTGGCCAAATGTGGAGGTGCTGGATCAGACCCTTCCTATTTGGATTTTTGTTGTTGCTGTTGTTGCTAGAGGCTGGCCATCTCGTGTCCCATGCTAACATGCCATTGTGCATGATTATGTAATAACGTACCTTGTATGGCAATATTTGTCTCTTCAATGGTTGCGAGTCTGTTGTCGAAGCGGTGGTAGGCCCCCTAAGAGTCATGACATCCTTGGCCAGAGAAAAACATGCGTCCTCCCTGATGCCCACCTGAGGTTGCTTCATAATCTTGCCCATGGTAGTTGTAAAGTTTCTTTAATCGAGTACCTTGGTTCACTCTTGAAGATGAGGATTCTTGAGGTGGTGCCTCCAAGAGTGACGTTTCCAATGGTGGTGCCACCTTCTTCTGCCAAACACGTATTGGTTTTAAATTTAATTTTGATTTGACAGGTTCATCCTTTCTTTACTTGTTCCTCCTCCTTGTTTAGTGTTTCGAAGTCAACCATCAGTAGTAGAAACTGGAGACATCTTGTGTGCATCATTATTGCCAGTTCAGAACTTTCACTTACAGAATTTGGAGGATCGATTCCCACACACTTTGCTCAAAGTGTGTTCTGCTCATAAAGACAAGGTAGAGATCAAGTGCATGGACTCTGTTGGTGGAAAAACACCAACAAAACCAAAACTTATTTATTCTTCTCTAACCTTAGGCACATCGAATCATGTTAAGGTTGATGTTATGTGCCTTGTTCATAATGTATCAAACTTTACATGATTATGACTTTCTTCCAAGGATAAGATATGCAACATTTTAGCTCATTTGGTTAAGACTATGAGATCAAGAAAGTGGTGCTATGAACAAACTTAAGGAACAAAACATATTGAGTTAATCAGGTTAATTCAAGCAAAGTTGTAACTCAAACATGTTTGTTTCTTTATTTATGTGAATACCAAGATCAAAGGGAAGCTTTTTAAATAATGACCATTTACCTTAGGCTATTACCTTCATCATTGGAGCGTGATGACACTATGTGACGAAGGTAGATCACTGTGGTGGTCTTTTCTTCGTGCTTGAAGCTTTCCTTACTTGAGCTGTTCATGAACATCTTCTCCTATATTGTATTCCTTTCACATCCTTTTATCATGTCATCCTTTTATCCTTTCTTTTATGGATCTCGACACTTTGTTTGGACCTTCTGCTCCTTTTATTGTTTCTTCTCTGCAAAGGATTAGTAGACAACACATACCCAAAGGAATATACAAATGATTCAAAGCAAGGATAGTATTGTCATAGAGCTGAAACTCATCCTCTATGCTATAACAGAGTTGGTTTTAACGTTTTAAATAGCATAGAATCTTTATCCCGTATTTTAATTAATGTGCCTTTATTGTTCACCACTACTTCAAATTTTCAACAAGGTTAAGGCAAAGATGTGTGAAATTGTTTTGAAGAATTCCTCAAACCTTGATTTATTTCTACAAATGATCTCCTAACATTCCCTATCTGTATAACCGAAGTCTATACAAGTATGTTTCGATCCAATAATTATGTTCGAATAGTATTACAAAGCATACTTATAATAGAACAAGGAAGCTTGAAAGGCTCAAGAGATTTATTCAAGTAGAAACAAGAATATGTATGGTGAAATAAAGGAGCATGATTATTTAAATTTTTACTTGTTAGAGATTTAACAAGTTGAGCACATCATAAAGGTATGGATGACCAAGTGAAAGGACATAGGATGCCGCCTAGAGGGAGGGTGAATAGGCGTTTCTAAAAATTAACACCTTTAAATACGGAAATGATTAGTAAAGGAAGTTTTCAATATGAAAACTCTAAATAAGAGTAATACCACCCCTCACAAGTTAGCCACAGAGTATGTAAAAGATACTAAATAAATCTAGGAGCCACAACCCTGCAACACAACGATTAGTGCAGTGAATAGATAAAAACAAAGCAGGGGCCAATACCGGACACGTCCGGTAGAGGTACTGGACACATCCGGTTCGATTGAACACTTCAGGCAATATCGTACACGTCCGGTAGTTATACCAGACACGTCCGATATACATGAGTTCTGCAGTGTGACCCCTAACTTGCTCCTTTTGATTCCAAACTTCAATTCAACCTGTAGGCACCCACTAAAGATAGTGCCACACATAGGTAACTTGCACAAGAGCTAGAGCAATACAAATATCAAATGAAATACGAATTGAGACACGATATTTGTTTTACACAAGTTCATACTCGTTCGAGTCCTACTCTCCGTTGAGAGGGCTACGGGCGACCCAATGAAGGTCAACCCTAGAGGATACCACGAAGGTCACTCTAGCCAGAGTCTTTTCCAACTCCTTTTCCTCCTTCCACTAGTTGATTCTGAGGCGACGGAATCGACCATTACAAACTTTTCGAGGCACACCATAATCTCTCGGGTGCTCTCCGGCGATGCCTAACCGTCTAGGACCGAAGAGTCCAAGAGTAACAAATGCAAATCACGAAATAGACAATATGCACAAGTGCTCAAGTGGTGGCTTTCTCTCTTTTTCAAATTCTCTCTTAACCCACAAATAGATTTTGCGATTTGGATCACACACTCACTAACAGAGGGTTTGGCAGAGTTGGTAAGGCTCAAAAACATGTATTGCAACCAGCAGAATCAGGAGCCTCTAAAGGTGGAGGCTTGGGGGTATTTATAGCCCCCTTGGAAAAAAAAACTAGTCGTTTTATAGCCATTGCCTGCATACCGGACATGTCCGGTATGACTTACACTGCACCAATGGTAACAGAGTTACAGTGACGTTGTGAGGCGTCGGAATTCCCAATGAATGCTAGAACTTCCGACCGTCGGAACTCCCGACTCACATTGGAACTCCCGACCCTCGGCACATTTGAAAACTATAGTAACTAAGTTAAACTATGTGAGGTGTCGGAACTCCAGACACATGCCGGAACTCTCGACCCTCAAGGCTTTTGAAAACTAGCCGTTGGCCTCTGGCTGTCCATACCGAACACGTCCGGTATGACTAGGACAGTGAACTCTCCAAGTCAGTTAAGCGCGAGACGTCGGAACTCTCCACCATTGCCGAAACTCCCGACGAACCAACCCAAGAACATCAAGAATTTTATCATGGCTGGGCACGTACCAGACACGTTCGGTATCAATACCGAACACGTCCGGTATAACCAGTCCAGCAAAAACAAGTTAGCTCTTTTATCTCTCAAACACTCTAAAAGTCACATGGGTTGGCTTGAGCACTTTATGAAACTTTATCTATCAACATGATGCATCCCTCTTAATAGTACAACATTCCCATTAACTCAAATTCAAATGTATAACAAATTTAAACCTTTTGAGTTGATCTCTTTCAACCGAAGTAGTGTATTCCAATCTTCATCAAGTGAGGGTGCCAACATGTCAACTTTGATCTTTTTCACTTGAGCATAGCCATCTTGAGCATGTGACTTGATTCCATTCATCAAATATGAATAACTCCAAATGCATCAAGTCACTTCCAACACTTTGTCCAATATAGATTTGATCCTCCACATCAATATGACCATCATAGCTTGATTAGTACCTCAACTAAATGTAAGTACTTTCTTCTTCACCCTAGCTAGGTTCTTCGGCCGCCAAGCCGTCACTTGCCCTTCACCCTTGCTTAGTACCTCGAAGCATTTCCTTGCTATCTTCACCATCTCAAGCCATCAAGTCACATCTTGTGTTGAATCATCCATTCATTTGTATTGTTATCTTTTTCATTTCAATTTAGCAAGCTTCAAATATGAGACCATTCCATATGCAATCCCTCATGTCTCATCAACTAATTTTTACCAGGCTTGCTTTCACATAGTACATGGAAATCCCACAATAAATAAGCCTTTGCATGAATTCCATTTGCATTGTTGTCTTGTGCTTGAACTAGATTGTTTATACAACAACACATCATTTTGGCTTTCATTAAGTACCTATGAGATAACCTATTACCTATCCACACTAAGCAAACGGGTTAGACCTTTAATCACGTTGTCATTCAATCATCCAAAACCCACTAAAGGGCTAGATGCACTTTCACCAAGACAACCTAGCAACATGGCATGAGATGTTTTGAAGAACTTCATCCCGATACTTGAATTTTGCGAAATGTAGAATCAAGAATGGATGACAGAATTCTCCTATGAATGTGATTCTATGTTGCATAATGCTTGGTTGGATATACCATTTGTTTTCCTTCTTTTTATTGAAATGATTAGGGACAAACATACTTGAAGGAGGCTTATCCGATTTACCTATGGGCGAGAGCTCATAGTCCGTTGAGCAGGACCTTTTCTTGTATTAAGCTTTGCTTTGTAGCATTCGGACAGTTGCATGATCTTCTCCTATCAACCCTTCATTGATTTATGTTGATTCTTGGTTAATGAGTTGGTGTTCATTGGAGATGCGAACTCAACTTCCTCCTTGATTGTCGATCTAGCGGTGTGGCAGAGAGTTGTTCTTCTTTGTTTGTCAGTGATTCGCCAGTCATCTTTATGGTCAAAGAAGGAATCTCATCGGTGCTTGTATGAAAGCTTCATCTCAATGACTTAGGGATGTTGTCTTGCGACTATGGTTGAGGCCACATGAGACACCGTCGATAGACCTCCATTGATTACTAATGTTTGTTGATACGAGGATGCATGCCATGATGTAGTGGCATTTGTCATCCTTGTCCCAACCATGGTAAACTAGCAGGCTAAGCGCTCTATGAACTCGCACACAAAAGTAATGATAACCTCAACTAAGCAAGATACATATTAAAAAGAAGCATACCATGTAGATAATAATATGATGAATTGATAATAAGTCTTACAAGAAGTAGAAGTGAAGATACAATGTGTCGGTGTTTTGGACCGGCAGATCCTCAACCAACTAGTGAAAGTGTACTGCGTGCCCCTAATCCCGGATGGTGATGCAAAGAGACACAAGGTTTATACTGGTTTAGGCAATAGGTGCCCTACGTCTAGTCTGAGAGAGTGATCTTATATTCCTTGCACTGAGGTGCTTGTAGTAGGGGTTTACAAGTAGGGCGAGAGAGGGAGCTAGTCCTAGGTCTCTGTGTGGAGCGGCGTGGGTTGCTTGAGATGTTGATCTCTTGCAATGCGGAGGAGTGTGAGTTACAGAGCGTTGCTTGCGCGTGTGTGTGAGTGAGTGAGTCTCCGTCCGTTTGTGCCTGTCTGTCTGTGCGTTCACGCGTGTCCTAGAAACGGCCCCGGTCACTCCCTTTTATAGTTGAAGAGGGGACAGGGGTGATACATGTGTTCACTATGTGGCGTTTTGTGAGCGAAGGCGGTATGTCCGAGCCCTGTGCTTGTCACTATGGCGGCATGGTTGACGGAGTGGTCTTGTCCTCGGTGCACTAGAGCGATGCGCCGGTCACGCCCGATCTTGTGCTACGTGGGGGCTTCTGTGATGGCTGGACGTAGGGCATGGCGTAGACTGTGGACGACATGCCGGTCGCTGTATGTCGACAGCATAGAGAGCCAAGGCCCCGTCGGTGCAGAGGCTGAACCATTGTGGTGGGGGCTCGGTGGGCGTGAGTCCCGAGGCTATAGGGGTGCGTAGGTGGGTAGCCGAGGCTCGAAGGAGCAGTTGGTCTTTTATGCTGATTCTGAGGCTACAGGGACCCGGACATGACTCTCCATGCCACACTGTCCTCGGAGCAGGTGGGGTTAGGTAGCACAGTGTCGCATGGGTGTTAGTCGTGGGCATAGTGCCGAGCATAGCGGCCGGTAACCCATGCCCCGTCCTATCCCAGACGGCATGGCATTGATGTGACTCCCATCTTGTCGATCACTTCGCTGTGTCGAGCCATCGTTTGGCTGACATCGTGGGAGTGGTTGGTTGCGTTAGTTGGATGTGACGTCCCGGTTGAGGCGGTGGTGACGGGGTAGCTGCTGAGCCGGCCTCGAGCAAGGAGGAGAATCGGTACCTCGTCTGAGGCCTTTCGGGCGGGGCCTCGGGCGAGGCAGAGAATCGATACCTCATCTGAGGCCTTGTGGGGTGGGGCCTCGGGCGAGGCGGAGAGTTGGTACCTCATCCGAGGCCTTGCGGGGCGGGCCTTGGGTGAATCGGAGAATCGGCCGAGGCCTCGTGGTTGCCTCTTGGTTTCGATATTTACAAGGTCTAAGCAATTTTTTTTGGTTCTTGCTTAGGGTACCCCTTTTTATGGTATCCTACAGTAGCCCCTGAGCCTCGGGGGGAGTGCGAGCACTCTCCCTGAGGTTTTGATGAGACTTGGCTCGCAGCAGCTCCTGTCGGGATTGTGTTTTGTGCTCAAGGCCTCGGTGGGTGCGCACGAGCGCACCCACCGGGTGTAGCCCCCGAGGCCCTAGAGGAGTGGATTTACTCCTCCAGGGGCTTTTTCCCTATTGAGTGGGGGGGGGTTTGTTGCATTTGCTGAGCCCTCGAGTGCGAGTTCAGGTCGCTGGGCCTTGGCTTGGTTGCAGGAAGAGCCCCTGAGCCTCTACGCGGAGCAAGAGGATGATCAGGAGTTTCCTTGTCTTTTTTGTGCGGCCCTCACGCATCCTTTTTGTTCGGAAGGAGGGGTGGAGTGTGCTAGGCTACCCTCGGTGGGCGCGAGCGGTGACACCTCTGGTGAGCTGTTACCGGGTAAGTCCGAGTGGAGGCTCATGCCCCATTCGATAGGGGTCGGCTGGTGGTCTAGAGACACACTCTAAAAGTACCAGAGGGCTTCTCTAGTGGGTCCCAGGGCCGTTCGATTGGCCCCGAGGGCTCGGTGCCTCCCTGTGGTGGGATCCCATTCAGAGACCGCCCTGTCGGTCTCGGACATGACTTAGGGCATCCCAAGCAATTGCTTGCTTGGGCCTCGGCCATGTACGGGCTCGCCCATAGTCAACCCTGACTCTGTTTGTCCTAGGGCGGCTGTCAAGACCCTTGGGGCCCAGCCTTTGAACCCCTGGACCGTAACGGGCTCGGTGCCCAGTTCCTTAGTCTGAAAGGAATCGGGTTGGTTACAGGAAGAGCCCCCAAGCCTCTGCCCGGAGCAAGAGGGCAATTAGGAGTTTCCCTGTCTTTTTTGTGCGGCCCTCGCGCATCCTTTTCATTCGGAAGGAGGGGTGGAGAATGCCAGGCTACCCTCGGTGGGCGCGAGCAGTGACACCTTCGGTGAGCTATTATCGGGTAAGTCCGAGTGGAGGCCCGTGCCCCATTCAATAGGGGTCGGCTAGCGGTCCAGAGACGCACTCCAAATATACTAGAGGGCTTCTCTAGTGGCTCCCAGGGCCGTTCGATTGGCCCCGGGGGCTTGGTGCCTCCCTACAGTGGGATCCCATTTAGAGACCTCCTTGCCGGTCTCGGACACGACTTAGGGCATCCCAAGCAATTGCTTGCTTGGGCCTCGGCCATGTACAGGCTTACCCATAGTCATCCCTGACTCTATTTGTCCTAGGGCGGCTGTCGAGACCCTCGAGGGCCCAGCCTTCGAACCCTTGGACCGTAACAGGCTCGGTGCCCAGTTCCTTAGTCTGAAAGGAATTGGGTTGGTTGCAGGAAGAGCCCCCGAGCCTCTGCTCGGAGCAAGAGGGCGATCAGGAGTTTCCCTATCTTTTTTGTGCGGCCCTCGCGCATCCTTTTTGTTCGAAAGGAGGGGTGGAGTATGCCAGGCTACCCTCGGTGGGCACGAGCAGTGACACCTCCGGTGAGCTGTTATCGGGTAAGTCTAAGTGGAGGCCCATGCCCCATTCGATAGGGGTCAGCTGGTGGTCCATAAACGCACTCCAAAAGTACCAGAGGGCTTCTCTAGTGGGTCCCAGGGCCATTCCGTTCGATTGGCCCCGGGGGCTTGGTGCCTCCCTGCGGTGGGATCTCATTCAGAGACCTCCCTGCCGGTCTCGGACACGACTTAGGGCATCCCAAGCAATTGCTTGCTTGGGCCTCGGCCATGTACGGGCTCGCCCATAGTCATCCCTGACTCTGTTTGTCCTGGGGCGACTGTCGAGACCCTCGGGGGCCCAACCTTCGAACCCCTAGACCATAACAGGCTCGATGCCTAGTTCCTTAGTCTGAAAGGAATCAGGTTGGTTGCAGGAAGAGCCCCCGAGCCTCTGCTCGGAGCAAGAGGGCGATCAGGAGTTTCCCTATCTTTTTTGTGCGGCCCTCGCGCATCCTTTTTGTTCAGAAGGAGGGGTGGAGTATGCCAGGCTACCCTCGATGGGCGCGAGCAGTGACACCTCCGGTGAGCTATTATCGGGTAAGTCCAGGTGGTGGCCATGCCCCATTCGATAGGGGTCGGCTGGTGGTCAAGAGACGCACTCCAAAAGTACCAAAGGGCTTCTCTAGTGGGTCCCAGGGCCGTTCGATTGGCCCCGGGGGCTCGGTGCCTCCCTACGGTGGGATCCCATTCAGAGACTTCCCTGTCGGTCTCGGACACGACTTAGGGCATCCCAAGCAGTCGCTTGCTTGGGCCTCGACCATGTATGGGCTCACCCATAGTCATCCCTGACTCTGTTTGTCCTAGGGTGGCTGTCGAGACCCTCGGGGGCCTAGCCTTCAAACCCCTGGACCGTAACGGGCTCAGTGCCCAGTTCCTTAGTCTAAAAGGAATCGGGTTGGTTACAGGAAGAGCCCCTGAGCCTCTGCCCGGAGCAAGAGGGCGATCAGGAGTTTCCCTGTCTTTTTTGTGCGGCCCTCGCGCATCCTTTTCATTCGGAAGGAGGGGTGGAGAATGCCAGGCTACCCTTGGTGGGCACGAGCAGTGACACCTTCGGTGAGCTGTTATTGGGTAAGTCCGAGTGGAGGCCCATGCCCCATTCAATAGGGGTCGACTAGCAGTCCAGAGACGCACTCCAAACCTACCAGAGGGCTTCTCTAGTGGGTCCTAGGGCTGTTCGATTGGCCCTGGGGGCATGGTGCCTCCCTGCGGTGGGATCCCATTTAGAGACCTCCCTGCCGGTCTCAGACACGACTTAGGGCATCCTAAGCAAATTGCTTGCTTGGGCCTCGGCCATGTACGGGCTTGCCCATAGTCATCCCTGAATTTGTTTGTCCTAGGGCGGCTGTCGAGACCCTCGGGGGCCCAGCCTTCGAACCCCTAGACCGTAACGGGCTCGGTGCCTAGTTTCTTAGTCTGAAAGGAATTAGGTTGGTTGCAGGAAGAGCCCCCGAGCCTCTGCCCGGAGCAAGAGGGCGATCAGGAGTTTCCTTGTCTTTTTTGTGCGGCCCTTGCACATCCTTTTCATTCGAAAGGAGGGGTGGAGTATGCCAGGCTACCCTCGGTGGGTGCGAGCAGTGACACCTCCGGTGAGCTGTTATCGGGTAAGTCTAAGTGGAGGCCCATGCCCCATTCGATAGGGGTCAGCTGGTGGTCCATAGACGCACTCCAAAAGTACCAGAGGGCTTCTCTAGTGGGTCCCTGGGCCGTTCGATTGGCCCCGGGGGCTCGGTGCCTCCCTGCGGTGGGATCTCATTCAAAGACCTCCCTGCCGGTCTCGGACACGACTTAGGGCATCCCAAGCAATTGCTTGCTTGGGCCTCGGCCATGTACGGGCTCGCCCATAGTCATCCCTGACTCTGTTTGTCCTAGGGCGGCTGTCGAGACCCTCGGGGGCCCAACCTTCGAACCCGTAGACCATAACAGGCTCGGTGCCTAGTTCCTTAGTCTGAAAGGAATCAGGTTGGTTGCAGGAAGAGCCCCCGAGCCTCTACTCGGAGCAAGAGGGCGATCAGGAGTTTCCCTGTCTTTTTTGTGTGGCCCTCGCACATCCTTTTTGTTCGGAAGGAGGGGTGGAGTATGCTAGGCTACCCTCAATGGACGCGAGTAGTGACACCTCCGGTGAGCTGTTATCGGGTAAGTCTAGGTGGAGGCCCATGCCCCATTTGATAGGGGTCAGCTGGTGGTCAAGAGACGCACTCCAAAAGTACCAGAGGGCTTCTCTAGTGGGTCCCAGGGCCGTTCGATTGGCCTCGGGGGCTCGGTGCCTCCCTACGGTGGGATCCCATTCAGAGACTTCCCTGCCGATCTCGGACACGACTTAGGGCATCCCAAGCAGTCGCTTGCTTGGGCCTCGACCATGTATGGGCTCGCCCATAGTCATCCCTGACTCTGTTTGTCCTAGGGCAGCTGTCGAGACCCTCGGGGGCCTAGCCTTCAAACCCATGGACCGTAACGGGCTCGGTGCCCAGTTCCTTAGTCTGAAAGGAATCGGGTTGGTTATAGGAAGAGCCCCCGAGCCTCTGCCCGGAGCAAGAGGGCGATCAGGAGTTTCCCTGTCTTTTTTTGTGCAGCCCTCGCGCATCCTTTTTGTTCGGAAGGAGGGGTGGAGAATGCTAGGCTACCCTTGGTGGGCGCGAGCAGTGACACCTTCGGTGAGCTGTTATCGGGTAAGTCCGAGTGGAGGCCCATTCCCCATTCAATAGGGTTGGCTAGTGGTCCAGAGACGCACTCCAAACATACTAGAGGGCTTCTCTAGTGGGTCTCAGGGCCGTTCGATTAGCCTCGAGGGCTTGGTGCCTCCCTGCGGTGGGATCCCATTCAGAGACCTCCCTGCTGGTCTCAGACACGACTTAGGGCATCCCAAGCAATTGCTTGCTTGGGCCTCGACCATGTACGGGCTTGTCCATAGTCATCCCTGACTCTATTTGTCCTAGGGCGGCTGTCGAGACCCTCGGGGGACCAGCCTTCGAACCCCTAGACTGTAACAGGCTCGGTGCCCAGTTCCTTGGTCTGAAAGGAATCGGGTTGGTTGTAGGAAGAGCCCCCGAGCCTCTGCTCGGAGCAAGAGGGCGATCAGGAGTTTCTCTATCTTTTTTGTGCGGCCCTTGTGCATCCTTTTCGTTCAGAAGGAGGGGTGGAGTATGCCAGGCTACCCTCAGTGGGCGCGAGTAGTGACACCTCCGGTGAGCTGTTATCGGGTAAGTCCAAGTGGAGGCCCATGCCCCATTCGATAGGGGTTGGCTGGTTGTCCATAGACACACTCCAAAAGTACCACAGGGCTTCTCTAGTGGGTCCCAGGGCCATTCGATTGGCCCCGGGGGCTCGGTGCCTCCCTATGGTGGGATCCCATTCAGAGACTTCACTGCCAGTCTCGGACACGACTTAGGGCATCCCAAGCAGTCGCTTGCTTGGGCCTCAGCCATGTACGGGCTCGCCCATAGTCATCCCTGACTCTGTTTGTCCTAGGGCGGCTATCGAGACCCTCAGGGGCCCAGCCTTTGAACCCCTGGACCATAACGGGCTCATTGCCTAGTATCTTAGTCTGAAAGGAATCGGGTTGGTTGCAGAAATAGCCCCCGAGCCTCTGCCCAGAGTAAGAGGGCGATCAGGAGTTTCCCTATCTTTTTTGTGCGGCCCTCGCGCATCCTTTTCATTTGGAAGGAGGGGTGGAGAATGCCAGGCTACCCTCGGTGGGCGCGAGCAGTGACACCTCTGGTGAGCTGTTATCAGGTAAGTCCGAGTGGAGGCCTGTGCCTCATTCGATAGGGGTCGGCTAGTGGTCCAGAGACGCACTCCAAAGGTACCTGAGGGCTTCTCTAGTGGGTCCTAGGGCTGTTCAATTGGCCCTGGGGGCTCGGTGCCTCCTTGCGGTGGGATCCCATTCAAAGACCTCCATACCGGTCTCGGGCACGACTTTGGGCATCCCAAGCAATTGCTTGCTCGGGCCTCGGCCATGTACGGGCTCGCCCATAGTCATCCTTGACTCTGTTTGTCTTGGGGTGGCTGTCGAGACCCTTAGGGGCCCTGCCTTTGAACCCCTAGAACGTAACGGGCTCAGTGCCCAGTTCCTTAGTCTGAAAGGAATCGGGTGGGGGATATTCCCTTTCCATCGGCTGACGACGGCGGTTTGCGCCTTTTGAGGTGGTTCCTCGGGGAGGCGGAATGGCGCCAGCCATTGCTGTGGTTAGATGTGACGCGATGTCTATGGATGGGACGCTACTATGTGCGTGTGATTAATAAGGAAAAGGTGGACGCGTGGGTGGTTTGGTTGGATCTGGATTAACTGCGCTAGATCTGAGGGAAACTTCCCCGGTTTCATCGCCCATCCGTTTCACCCCCCTTCCCTCCCTCATAAATATGTGACAAGCCTCGCCCCGCCCCTCCTTACCTTGCCTGCCTATGTTCGCCCTTTCTGCCCTCGAGCAGTTGCTAAGAACAGAGGAAGAGAGCACCGGGGAGAAGAAGGGAGAAGGGGGAGGAGAGAGAGAGAGAGTAAGCGAGAGCACGCGTTACCGCCGTTGTCCTCTAGGTGGATCCTTGGGGTCCGTCTGATGTGTCTGTGGAGACGCTGCAGTCGCTCATCGACGACGGTGTCCTCCGCCCAGTCACCGACCCCAGTCATGAGCTTCGTGGCCTTCCAAGAACACGGTCTTGGCCTGCCGGCGGACCGGTTCATGCGGACGCTCCTGCACTACTATGGCATGGAGCTCCACAACTTCAACCCCAACTCTATCGCGCAGGCGGCCATCTTCGTCTCCGTCTACGAGGGGTACCTAGGCATTGCCCCCCACTGGAAGTTGTGGCTCCACCTCTTTTGGGCGGGGCTCACCACCAAGCTAACAGGCACGACGGGCACGCGGAAGGCGATGAGGGCCGGCGACTGCACTCTCCAAGTACGCCAAGACCGGTAGCCCCTCTACATCCCAACCCAGCTCGTGTCATCCAACCGTCGCTGGTACAATAGCTGGTTCTACCTCCGCAATGACGATGGCGGGCTTCCCCCTATACCAGGCGGATTGTGGAGAGCCAGCCAGAGAGGTGGAGGTACGGCGTCCCGATGGCTGATCAGCCCAAGCTGCGGCCACTTCTAGAGGCGCTGGAGAGGCTATGCAGCCGCGGCCTTATGGTGACTGTGGTCATGGTGGCCTTCCACCGTTGGAGGGTGCTGCCGCTGATGGCTCAGCGGCAGCGCCTGTTCGAGATGACACCGGATGAGCCAATCGATGGCGTCCGGTTGTCCGTCGTCACCCTCTCCGACGAGGAGATTCTATGTCGAGTGAGAGAGACGGTGGAGGGGCGGCTGAGGAGCAGTGGTCTGACCCTATTCTCGATGCGCCCATCATGGGGGTACCTCTCTCTAGTGAGTCACGCGCCGCTGCGGCCCCCGAGGCCTCCTTGCTCCTTACATTTTTGATATGTTCCCCTATTCGCGTTTGTTGTTCCTACAGGGGATGAGGGATGTGCGATCCTCCCTGCTGCCCGTTCCCGAGGACACAGAGCGGTGGGCGGTGAACAGAGCGCACGCCGAGGCGTACAAGGAGCGGAAGGACGCCGAGGAGGCAAGGCGCAAGAGGAAGAGCCTCAAGTGCGGTGAGCTAGAGAAATGTCGCCGGTAGTAGAGGCACGATGGTCTCTCGGTGGAGCCGTCTCCCTCACCGTTGTTGTCGGATTCCTTGAGCGATGACGATGAGAGTGAGGCGGGGTGGGGTCCCCTAGATCATCTCCCTGACGTCAGGGAGACAGCGCCCAGGGCATTGGCGAGTGGCCTAGCGTCTCTAAGAGGAGGAGAGGATGCCTCAGGGCCAGTGATCGCCCACCCTAGGGCCAAGGCTGACACGCCCGAGGCACGGGCGTTAGGGAAGCATGCCGTCAGCCCAGTGGGCTCGATGACGGAGGTGGAGCAGGCGGCGGTGGGGGCAATGCAACCACCTCCGCAGAGGGTCGAGGGGGCACTGGAGTCCGGTGAAGGCCGGCCAACACCAGCCGACACGGGGGTCGTGCCACAGCCGCCACCACCGCCGTTGCAGAGGACAAGGGACGTAGTGCGGAAGCGGTTGTGTCCCTGTTTGAGGTAAGTGTTTTGTCAATGGAGTTTGTAGCATCTCCCATTCGTTCCTTGGGCATATGCTGACCTTGTGAGGGCTTTGCCTTCAGCCAGAAACGTCAGGTAGAAGCGCCCGCCCTGGCGCCACGTAAGGCGCTCAAGGTGAGCACCAGCTCGACCGCCCAATGGGTGGTGGAGGCGCAAGCCGCCATATAGCATGGCGCGACGTCGGCGAGGGCCAACCCGAAGGAGCCGGTCGCCTAAGGAGAGGTTACCGAGGCGGCCACGAAGCAAGCGGAGGAGGAGGCGCCTATGCCCCACGAGGCCAAGGCTCATGAGTCAGATGAAGCCAAGGCGACTTCAGTCGCTGAGGCCACCGAGGGTGAGGTCGAGGCCCCTAGGACCTCCGAGACCAAGGTGGCAGAGACCAGGGCTTTTAGGGCTATCGAGGCCGAGGCGGCGGATGCTGGAGCTCCTGGGACCACCGAGGCCGAGGTGGCGGAGACCGAGGCGGGGGAAGCTTTAGTACCGCCCCCGGTCCAAGACCTGTCGCCGTCGTAGGAGAGCGCTCGGGAAGTGGAGGTTTAAACAATCTCCTCCGACGATACTTCCTAGGGAAAGGAGGTGGTGGACGTTGAGGCGGCCAGCACCGCGGAGCAGCCAGTCCCGACTCCTGCCGAGGGGAGTTCGGCCCTCGTGCCAGTACAACCTGAATCTCGCGGGTGGGATCACCCGCGTGTCTTGTGGCGGAGCCGGGGCGATCCTGAGGGGGAGCCTCTGTTCGCCCTTGAGGACGCGGCCGAGGGGGGGCGCTGGGGCTCCTTCGAGCAATTTCGCTAGCTGGCGGAGCAGTCGCTGTGGACAGCGCTGTCCATCGTGGCTGACGATCTACCTAGGGTTGCCCAAGTGTGCGCCTTCTTTCCCGATGCTGTGTCATCTTTTTCCGAGTTTTCTCGCAGTACTTGACCCTTGTTTTGCCTACCTAGGAGCTCGAGGCCCGGTCCCTTGGGAAGTCGATGTTCCTACGGTGGGAGAGGGACGTCTAGGACCAGCTCTGGTAGTAGAAGGACATGCTCACCAATGCTAATGAGCTTCTATTGGCATGGAGCGTGGAGGTGGAGGACCTCTGCCTTCGTTGTGCTAATATGAAGGCTGAGGCGACCACAGCCCGGGAGCAAGCCATCCCTTTGGTGGCGCGAATCAAGGAGCTAGAGGAGGAGTTGACCCGGGTGGCCGGCGAGCGGGACACCTTCAGGTCCTGGGCTAAAAAAGCGACGGCCTCTACCAAGGCCATCGGTGGGCAGCTGGGTGTGGAGCAGGGCATGCACTTGCTGATGAAAGGTGCCCTAGCAGAGGCCCTCAAGGTGGCCAAGGCCTCCCGGGTCGAGGCCTTAGCCTAGAAGAAAAAGTCCGAGGGTGAGTCCTATTAAACCGCGCCCCTTGTTTTATTTGTTTTTCTTGCGTTCTTAACCCCATCCCTCCTATATGGGCATAGGGCTGGAGAAGGAGGTCTCTTGGGCAGCCAAGGCCTTCATCGAAGTGCAGGCGGTGCTCAAGGCCAAGATCCGGGAGCACAATGTGCTGTAGAGCACCGCCCGTACCGCCTGCGAGGCCCTGGAGGTCGGGGGGTCGAGTTAGGTAGCTCCCTCAGGAGCCGCCTGATCACATTGAGTAGCCGAGTCCACTAGCAGCTCCAGGGGGCACTGCATATGGGCGTCAAGCGTGCCCTAGACGTCATCTCCTCGCACTACGCCGGCATCGACCTTGAGGCCGTCAGCGACGGTTATGTCATGGCTGAGGATGATGAGGAGGCCGAGGAGGAGGTCATGAAGCTGGAGGAGGCGGCTGAGGCCCCTGGCACGGCATTGGCTAGTTTGTTCGAAGAGGAGGTGGTTCCCCCCACGCCATCCACCGATGCTGGCGACCCTGAGTTTTGACCTAGGCCAAAGGGGTCATGTAAACAGATTAGGACTTATGTTACCGTATCATAACGCTTGTGGCCGTCGAGGCCTTTTTTAAAGTACTTATGTGTCTACGTTTTTTAATCATTTTTATTGTATTTCCAAGCCTCTGTCCTCTGTCTCATCTCTGAACATATCACTTGCAAAAAACTTCCTCGGAGCCTAAGCTGCCCCTCGGGCAAAAGGTGGTGAGGGAGTTGCCATAGCCTAGAGGTGTAGGCCGTCTTGTGGCTCGGCAGGCCTTTTGGCCCTGAGACAGACTTTCAGTCCTTAGGTTTTTTACAATCGATTTGTCAGAGTACGCGAGAGAGTTTGGCGTAGAATTTTTTTCGAAAAACGACTAAAAAATGGTGCCTGGGACTTAGGGGGTCCCCCCCTTTTAGCTCCCGAGGGAGGATCGGTTCTGCAGAGGAAGAGCCGAGTCTTGTTCAAGCCCCATGGTGGGCACCTCTGTAGAGGCAGAGCCGAGTCTCCCTTGTAGCATTATCGAAATGCTGATCCCCCATCGATGGGCTTGGGGGGTTTCTCGAAAAATTAGAACAACTAAAGAACGCTTCTTTAATGTATTTCGAGAAACAATATATACAATGCTTGGAAATTTAAGGGTAGAAATGACATAGCTGTTCTATGTTCCAAGCGTTGGTGAGGATTTCACCCTTCTCGTTGGCTAGCTTATAGGTCCCGGGCTTTAGCACTTGGGCGACGATGTACGACCCTTCCTATGGCGGGGTCAGCTTGTGGCAGCCCTTGTTGCTCTGCCTCAGTCTCAGCACCAGGTCGCCCACCTTCAGGTCTCGGCTTCAAATGTGCCGGGCTTGATAGCATCATAGGGCTTGCTGGTACTTGGCTGAATGTAGCAGCGCAACGTCTCAGGCTTCCTCTTGTTGGTCGAGGGTGTCTTCACGGGCAGTGCGGTTGCTTTGCTCGTTGTAGGCCTATAGCATTGGGGAACCGTACTCCAAGTCAGTGGGGAGGATGGCCTTGGCTCCATAGACCAGGAAGAATGGTGTGAACCCCATGGCTCGGCTCAAAGTGTTCCTCAGGCTCCAGATGACCGACGGGAGTTTGGCAAGCCATTTCTTGCCAAATTTCTTCAACCGGTTGTATATTCTTGGCTTGAGGCCCTGTAGGATCATGCCGTTGGCACGTTATACTTGGTCATTTGTCCTAGGGTGTCCTATGGCCGACTAGGCCACATGGATGTGGTGATCATCACAGAACATCAGGAACTTGTGGGCGGTGAATTGTGTCCCATTGTCAGTGATGATGGTGTTTGAAACCTCAAACCTGTGGATGATATCAGTGAAGAATAGCACCGCTTGCTCGGATTTGATTCGAATGATCGGATGAGCCTCGATCCACTTGGAGAACTTGTCGATCGCTACCAGCAAATGGGTATAGCCCCCGGGGGCCTTCTACAGAGGCCCAACCATGTCCAGCCCCCACATGGCAAATGGCCATGTAATGGGGATGGTTTGGAGGGCTTGGGCTAGGAGGTGCGTCTGCCGCGCAAAGTACTGGCATCCCTCGCAGGAGCGTACGAGCTTGGTGGCGTCAACAACCGCCGTTGGCCAGTAGAACCCTTGGCGGAAGGCGTTTCCGACGAGCGTCTGAGGCACTGCATGGTACCCACAGGCTCCCACGTGCAAGTCCCAAAGTAGGGCCTGGCCTGCCTCGAAGGTGATGCACTGTTGGAGGATGCCAGATGGGCTTCGCCTGTACAACTCGCCGTTGCTGAGGACGTAAGTTTTGGCTCATCGCGCAAGTCGTCGGGCTTCGGTCCTGTCTGCAGGAAGCTCTCCTCAAACGAGACAATCAAGGAACAGGACTCGCCAGTCCGTGCCCTAGTTGGCCTCGGGAGATTCCATGTTGATTTCCATGACCTCGGGCTCGGTAGTAAGGGTCCTGGTGACTGAGGGGGCCTCGGGCTCTATGGTGGGCTCAACCGGTGGGACCTCTTCCACTACCGAGGCGTAGTCAATGGAAGGCTTATGGAGGTCTTTGGTGAAGATGTTTGGTGGGACCGGGGCCTCATTGAATTTTCGCGCAATGTGGTTGAGTTTGAGACCGTCGAACTTGTCTTCTAGGCGACGTACCAACTTGTAGTATGCCTCCATTTTGGGGTCATGGTAGTTTGACTCCTTCATCACTTGATTGACGACGAGCTGCGAATCGCCCTATACATCGAGACGCCATACTCCAAGTTCGATGGCAATCTACAAGCCATTGACGAGGGCTTCGTATTCGGCTGCGTTGTTGGAGGCGGCGAAGTGGAGCCAGATCATGTAGCGCATGTGCACTACGAGGGGTGAGATGAAGAGCAGACCCGCGCCTGCCCCGGTATTCATCAGGGACCCGTCAAAGTACATGGTCCAACATTCCGCCTGGATTTGAGCATGTGGCAGTTGGGTGTCAGTCCACTCAGCCACAAAATCGGCCAAGACCTGGGATTTAATTGCTTTTTGAGGCGCAAAAGATAGGGCTTCCCCCATGAGTTCGACAGCCCACTTGGCTATTCTACCCGAGGCCTCCCGGTTCTGGATTATCTCTCCCAGACGGAAAGACGACACCACAGTCATCGGGTGGGACTCAAAGTAGTGACGTAGCTTGCGTCGAGCCAAGACTATGGCGTAGACCAGCTTCTGGATGTGGGGGTAGCATGTCTTAGTCTTAGAGAGCACCTCGCTGATGAAGTAAACAGGTCGTTGGACGGGTAGAGCATGCCCCTCTTCCTATCTCTCGACTACTACGGTCGCGCTGACCACTTGGGTCTTGCGGCAACGTAGAGTAAGAGGGCCTTGCCCTTGGTCGGCAGCACTAGGACAGGAGGATTGGAGAGCAATGCCTTGAGTTTGGTGAGGGCTTCTTCGGCCTCGGGGGTCCAAGAAAAGCGTTCAGATTTTCTCAAGAGGCGGTACAGAGGCAAGCCTTTTTCGCCAAGGTGCGAGATGAAGCGGCTCAGGGCCGCAAGGCATCCCATAACCCTCTGCATGGCTGAGACCTTCTCTGGGTTGGCCTCGATGCCATGCTCTAAGACTATGAATCCCAAGAGCATGCCTCGGGGGACCCCGAAGACACACTTCTCGGGGTTGAGCTTGATGCCCTTCTCTCTGAGGCATCTAAAGGCTATTTCCAAGTCGCCGACGAGATCACTGGCCTTTCTGGACTTGACCACGATATCATCCACGTAGGCCTCGATGGTTCACCCGATGTGCTCACCAAAGATCTAGGTCATGCACCACTGGTATGTGGCCCCTGCATTCCTGAGGCCGAACGGCATAGTCACATAGCAGTACATGCTGAATGGTGTGATGAAAGAAGTCGCGAGCTGGTTGGATTCTTTCATCTTGATTTGATGGTAACCGGAATACGCATCAAGGAAAGATAAGGTTTCGCATCCCGTGGTGGAGTCAATGATTTGGTCGATTCGAGGTAATGGGAAAGGGACTTTTGGACATGCTTTATTCAAACTGGTGTAGTCTACACACATCCTCCACTTACCATTTTTCTTTTTAACTAATATAGGATTAGCTAACCACTCGGGATGGGACACTTCCTTGATGAATCCGGCCGCCAAAAGCTTCTACACCTCCTCATCGATAGCCCTGCACTTTTCCTCGTCGAATCGGCGCAGGCGCTGCTTCACCGGTCTGGAGCTGGCCCGGATGTCCAAGGCGTGCTCGGCGACTTCCCTTGGTATACCCGGCATGCCCGAGGGACTCCACGCGAATACATCAGCATTCATGCAGAGAAAGTCGATGAGCACAGCTTCCTATTTGCTGTCGAGGGTGGCGTTGATCCTCAACGCCCGGTCGTTGGAGCCGATGGGGTCGACCGGGACAAGCTTGATGGCCTCCGTGGGCTCGAAAGTCCTGACACGATGCTTGGAGTCAGGCGCCTCACTACCAAGTTGGTTAAGGTCGACGATGAGGGTCTCGGCCTCCACGAGAGCCTCAGCGTACTCGATGCATTCGACATCGCAGTCGTATGCATGCTCGTACGTGGACTCGACAATGATGACGCCGTTGGGGCCCGGCATCTTGAGCTTAAGGTATGTGTAGTTGGGGATCGCCATGAACTTGGCGTAGCACGGGCGCCCCAGGATGGTGTGATAGGTCCCCTTGAACCCAACCACCTCAAAGGTGAGGACCTCCTTGTGGTAGTTGGAGGGAGTGCTGAAGTAGACGGGCAAGTCGATGCGCCCGAGGGGTCGCGTGCGTTTCTCCGGCATGATGCCGTGGAAGGGCACGGCATTGCCTCGAAGCTATGACTAGTCGAGCCCCAGGAGTTCTAGGGTGTTGGCGTAGAGGATGTTGAGACCGCTTCCTCCGTCCATCAACACCTTGGTGACCCGGGTGTTGCCGATGATCGGGTCGACGACAAGTGGGTACTGCCCTAGGTTTGGGACATAATCGGGGTGGTCATCCCGTTCAAAGGTGATCGCCTCCCGAGACCAGTCGAGGTATCAGGGAGTGGCCACCTTCACCGAGAAGACCTCCTGGCGCTCCTTCTTTTGCTGGTGCGCCATGAGGCATGCTGAAGGTCTGCCAAAGATCATGAAGGCGTTGTATACCTCGGGGAACCCGTTGTCCTTGTCGTTGTCCCTATCGCCGGCGTCCCTCTTCTTGGCCTCATTGTTGGGGAGCCCGAGCTTGGCATAGTAACGCCAGAGCATGGTGCACTCTTCGAGGTTGTGCTTCACTGGGCCCTGGTGGTAAGGGCAGGGCTTCTTAAGCATGTCGTCAAAGAGCCCAGGTCCTCTGGCGGGGCCTCGGGGATTCTTGCGATCTGTGGCTGTGACTAGACTGGCCTCGAGGACCTCCTGCTTCCCCTGGTGACCCTTTTTCTTTTTCTTGGGGAGGTGGGGAGCCGAGGCCCTGGGGACCTCGTCCCCCCGCTTCCCCTTGGCATCGTTGTCAGGGAAGATGGCCCCAACAGCCTCTTCACCCGAGGCAAAGTTGGTGGCGATGTCGAGGAGCGCGGCCGCCATGGCCGGTACGTTTCGGCCTAACTCTCGGACCAGGTGTCGGTAGGTGGTCCTGGAGAGGAATGCCTAGACAATTTTTGAGTTACCGACGCTGGGCAACTTGGTCCATTGCTTGGAGAAGCGTCGGATGAAGTCTCAGAGAGACTCGTCCGGCTTCTGGCGATAACTCTTGAGGTCCTAGGAGTTCTCGGGGCGCACGTATGTGCCCTGGAAATTCCCGATGAAGACCTTTACCAAGTCACGCTAGTTGTGGATCTGCGAGGGAGGGAGGTGTTCAAGCCAGGCTCGCACTGAGTCTGACAGGAACAAGAGGAGGTTGTGGATGATGAGCAGGTCATCATCCACGCCGCCTAGCTGACAAGCTAGGCGGTAATCGGCCAACCACAGCTCGGGGTTGGTCTCGCCGCTGTACTTTGTGAGGTTGGCCGATTGCCGAAACCGGGCCAGGAAGTGAGCACCACGGATGGCCTTGCTGAAGACCCGAGGGCCAGGTGGCCTAGGAGAAGGACTGCGGTCCTCCCCACTGTCGTAGCGACCGCCTCGGTGCGGGTGGTAGCCTCGGGCGGGCCCATTGTTGTCGTGGCACTGTCGCCTGCCGACCACATCGTGGTCGCCTTGCGCCTCACGTCGGTTGCCGAGTCGGTCATGCACCGAGGGGGCCTTGTTGGCTGTCGGTGCCCGAGCAGGTTCAGGACGAATCGAGGCCTCTCTATCCTGCCGAGGTGATGTCGCGGGTAGTTCTGAGGCGCCCCCGCACCGTCGAGAGGCGGAACTTTCGGCCTGCTGTACCGTGGCAGTCTCGAGGAGGTCTCGGAGCTTGCCGTGGACCCGTCACCCCTCCGAGGTAGAGGGCTCGAGCATTGTTTGGAGTAGCATCGCTGCTGCCGCGATGTTCTGGCTGGCGTGATTGAAGATAGGGGTTTGCTCACCCCCTTCGTCATTGTTGATGCGGTGGTTGACATCGTGAGCCCTTCGTCGGGCTGCTCCACCATCACCACGACCCCGCTGCTCTCGCTTGAGAGTGTCTCGGAGCTGTTGCAGAAGGAGTCGGTCCTATTCGACCTTGGCCTGAAGCTCACGGAGTTGCTCCAAGCCAAGGCATCGAAGTTCCTCGTGGGCGATGTTCTCGTTCCGCGCTACCGGGGGCTCGACGCGCGGAGGTGTGGCGTCGCCTGCCCCCTCGCGGGGCAGGGAGTGATTGCCTGCCCCTTTGTGCTCATCGCCTGCTCTCGGCATCCCGAGCTTGACGTAGAAGCACACACGAGTGGGATCGTAAGTGCCTTCGTCATCGGAGTCTGAGTAGCCGAAGCAGTTGTCGCTCACGGCCATGAAGCGGCGCATGGCTTCAGGGTCATGAAGCCCGGAGAAGTCCGCTCCGACCCATGCCTCGTCCTCCTCCGAGGAGTCAGCGTGGGTGTGGGTCAAGGTTGTGGCAAAGAGGTCGAGGGCAAAACGTTGGTGGCATCCTAGGGGATCCACGTGAGCGGAAGCGTAGGCGGAAGCGTAGGCGGCGGTGGCATTGCTCAACCCGAAGGGGTATGGGGATGGTGCCATCGCTGGGTTCTGCTCCACCATCACCTTCTCAGTAGGTGGTGGGGCAGAGCTTGATGACGGGGTGTTGCTACGTGCCACCGGCGTCTTTCCCCTGCCCAGGCTTAAGCTAGACAGGTCCCCAACCAGGGACTCTGTACCAACAGCCGGGTATGGGAAACTGACGGAGCGCAGTTGAAGGGTGGAGATGGCGATTAGAGGGGGGTGAATAGTCCTTTTTAAAAACTTAATCACGTTGGCTAACCGAAACAAGTGCGGAATTAAAACTATCGATCTAGCCAAGACTACACCCCTCTATCTATGTTCACTAACACCTTGCAAAGATACTAATCAAGCAACAAAGGTGTCGGGCTAGCTAGAGCTCTCCTAACCAATTCTAGAAGCAAGGTCACACAAACCTATGCCACTAGTACTTTAAGCTACAAGGGAGCTCCTACACATGCTAGTAAGCAAAAGCACAAAGCCAACTAAGCTCACTAGCAATGCTCAATAACAAGGCAATCAATGCCAAATTAGAGAGCGCAATTACTTAGCTACACAAACTAAGTAATGTGACTAACAAGGTTATACAAACTAAATTAGCCACGCAAGGGAGCTACTTCTATGCTACACAAGCATGAAGGTAACTAGCAAGCTACACAAGCTAACTAATTACAAAAGCAACAACACAAGCTTAATGTATATGAAAGTAAACACAAGCTTGTGTAACGAGGATGCAAACCAATGGGAAGAACAAGGTTGACACGATGATTTTTCTCCCGAGGTTCACGTGTTTGCCAACACGCTAGTCCCCGTTGTGTCGACCACTCACTTGGTGGTTCGGTGGCTAAATAGCATCACCCGCTAAGCCCGCACGTTGGGCGCCGCAAGAACCTACCCCTTGAGTGAGGGTAGCTCAATGACATGCTTTACTAAAGTTGCTCTTCGCGACTCCCGCGGGGCGAGCACAATGCCCCTCACAAAGCACTTCTCCGGAGCGCCGCACAAGCTTCTTGCGGGCTTCGACGGAGACCACCACCAAGCCATCCAGGAGGTGGCAACCTCCAAGAGTAACAAGCACCACCAGCTTGCAACTCGGTCACCTAGTGCCACTCGATGCAACCTCACGATGCAATCGCACTAGAATCGCTCACTCACACAATCGAATGATCACTATCAAGTATGTGTGAGATGGAGGGCTCCTAAGCACTCTTAAGCATGGACACAAAGTCCCCCAAGGTGCTCAGCATCAGCCATGGCTGAAGACCACTTCTATTTATAGCCCCAAGGGCTAAACTAGTCGTTACCCCTTCACTGGGCAACTGTCGGGTCGACCGGACGCTCCGGTCGTGTTGACCGGACGCTGGACCTCAGTGTCCGGTCGCCCGATGACAGCCATGTGTCACCTGCGTTCAACGGCATTCTTCCGATCTCAATGGTCATCTTCTGACCGGACGCAGCAGCTTCAACTGACCGGACGCTGGACCCTCAGCGTCCGGTCGTTTATAGTAAGGTACCGACCTTGACCGGATGCGTCCGGTCGCACGTGATCGAACGTAGCCCAGCATCCGGTCATACTCCAGCTCCTGCGTCACCATGCATCAGCCTGACCGGACGCGCCCTGCCAGTGTCCGATCACTTCCAGTGCCAGCGTCCGGTGCACTCTGTGAGACCCTCTTTTCTGTGTAGGGCGCCGGTGGCACCGTCGGACTGTCCGCACTCTACGGGCGGACACTCCGCTGGTGGAGTTTCTTCACCAAGTTGATTCACATCAACTCCAACTCCATCTTCTTTGTAAATGTGCCAACACCACCAAGTGTATGTGTGTTAGCTTTTCACAATCATTTCCCAACGGATGTTAGCCACTCAACTTGCCATGCCACTCGATCCTAGCGACAATGCAAAGTTAGATCACTCGAGTGGCACTAGATGACCGATATGCAAACAAGTTTGCTCCTCTTAATAGTACGGCCATCTATCCTAAACCCGGTCATAAACTTCTCTACACACCTATGACCGGTGAAATGAAATGCCCTAGGTTATACCTTTGCCTTGCGCATTCCATTCTATCTCCTTCAACGTCGATGCAACACATGCACCAACACGATCAACAATGATATGATTCACTTCATATCATCACGTGATCATATTGGTTCATAGATCTTGACTTTACTTGCTCTTCACCGTTGCCATCGTCCATCGGCGCCAAGTCTTGCTCAAGCTTCACCGCCACACGGTCCATCACTCCAAAGCCTTTGACTTGCCCTTCATGCTTGCAATCGGTCCATCAAGCCAAGTCTTGTCTTGATCTTCTCCACCTTGATCACATGACTCAATGTCATGTCTCATGTGCATTTAAGCTCCTTCATCATCACATGTGTGAGCTTTGCAACATCTCCAAGCCATTTTCACCTTCATGGCATATGTTTCTCACACACATGTACCTATGGTCTAATCACCTGTGTATCTCACATAAACACAATTAGTCCACCTAAGTTGTCACTCAATTACCAAAACCAAACAAGAACCTTTCAATCTCCCCCTTTTTGGTAATTGATGACAACTCTACAAAGATATGGAAATTAAGCTCTTTTGGATTCATGTTGCTTGCCCAAGTAATTTTACCTTGTGAAAATGATTTTGGACAAGTACCACAAACCCAAAATGGTAGTATTAGCTCCCCCTACAAATGTGCTAGAATGTTTGATTTGAAGTTCGCACATATGCATAGATTAAAAATGTGGGAGAGTAAATACTACAAAATGATGCTAAGGTGTATAGAATAAACCTTTGAAGCGTGTACCAATCGGAGTTGCACCTTTAAGTTCATCCTTAGCACCATGGTTAGCTAGACATCACTTGGCAATAAAAGCACTAGATACCTTGTGAGATCAACATAAAAAGCAAGGTACTAGTATTACTTGAAAAACATACCAAGTGTCTAGCTATCATCCTATGCATGCTAGTTATAAAATCATCATTCAAGTTCTACAACTAGCATACACCACACAAGCATGCATATTGAATTTGAAAGCTTATGCAATGCAAGCAAGCACATGAATATGCACATTTCAAATGCAATCAATCCAAGTTCATGAGTTTGCTCCCCCTACTTGTGTGCTTCTCTTGTCCAAGAAATTATGATCCATCTCTTTTCTCCAATGTTGCTCCCTCTTTGTCTATTTTCATGTCCAACCTCCTAAGCTTTCATATCTTATCTCTCCCCTTGCATAATTTATCTCTCCCCCCTATAGAGGCTTTCATATCTTTATACAATCTCTCCCCCTTTGTCATCAATTTCCATAAAAGGTGTGCTTCTCATTGATGCAAAGGTATACATTTGGGGTAGATGGTTGAGGCTTGAATCTTGCATTTTTTATGGACATCTTCATGATTGTTGGAATGACATCACTTGTAAATACCACTTGTAGCTTGTACAACTTGTATCTTGTGTAGGGCTTCTTGAGATACCACACATGAGATCTTTGATTGATATCAATTTGTGGGATATCTCCCCCTATGTGATAGCATGGGTCATCCATTTTATACATTTGAGCTCTTGTAGGTGAGGGATGCATTCTTCATTTGATGATCACTTAAAGTTGAGGATCACTTGTGGAACTATGTTCTTGCATGATTGATATTATGTATAGATACCACTTGTAGGAAGTGAATACCATTTGAAAGAATCTTCTAGTATGGAACCACTTGTTGGATTTATCAATAAAGACCATTTCTTGAACATTTGCTATTTTTATGAGTACCACTTATAGGATATCACTTGTGAGTTGATCTAGACATCACTTATGAAATCTTGATGAAATACTTGAGTCTAGATACCACTTGAAACATACAAACTAGATATCCATTTGCATTGTTGTCTTGTGCTTGTACTCTTATCACTATCATGAGCTTCTATGGTTGACTTGAACTAAATTGATTTGCCTAAGCTTTCAAGTCCGGTTTGAACCAATGACAAGCTTCTTCACACCTCTTGCAAGGGTTATCTTACCAATGTTGTACTTGTCACTTGTTAGCAATCCAAATCAAGTCAAGTACTTGGGTTCACTAGCTCATGAATAAATTCATGTACTAACCACTAGATCAAGTAATCATTCAAACAATAGTGGTAGGCTATGAATTTAAACATTTCATTTATTATGCATGATCCTATGAAGCATGTACTATATGCACTAACCACATACTAGTAAGGTATGAAATGATCATGCACATTATAATGATACCTTTGCTATGTTGGAGTAGAGGATAGTCACATAGATTCCAATTCATTACTCCAATAGCAATGTGAAGTCCAATTATAAGCTTGGTGAAGAAAAATAGATACCATGTTGAATTCCATTCTTCACCCATATGAAATGAATACCACTTATGATCAAGTGCATTTTCTTGTTGTGGTTGACTTGCTTTATCTTTTGATCTTTGCTTACATGAGAGTATCAATTTGAGAATACCACTTTAAATATCATGATTAGCTCTCTTTTGGGTGTTGCTTGCTTTTCTTGATCAACCCTATTGATTTTTTTCAACTTAGCATCTCAAATGTTCCTCGGATCACCACTTCCATGTTAGCCTTCCAAGTACCACACTTGGTTTACATACACATAGGCGGCAAGCCCCTACACTAGGGAGAAGTGACCTCTCTCCAAGAATCATTCTTGATACTCACTTGAAATGACTCGATTGGTTGATCCAAGTGATGGACTTAACTTGGTGAGTAACCTTGATTCCTTCTTTAAGTCCTTTTCTTTCTTCCAAATGATTTCCAATAGTCACTTGAACTTAAACTTCAACTTCATCTTGAGTTTGATCTTGATCTTTCAATTTGAGTACCAAATATATGCAAAGTACACTCCACAATCAAATGGCCTTATACTCTTTGCTTGTCATGCTTTTAGATCATCTCAAAACCAAACTTAGGTACCTCAAACACATGTAAACATGTTTCCAACTAGAGGACCTTTCAATCAAAGTGACTCTAGATCAATCCAACATTTGTCACTTTTCTGACAGATTTTGTGCCCTTCAAAGAAATAAGCGTATCTCCCAAAGTACAAATCCAAATACCACGAAATTTGGTGAAGATGTTCTTTACTAAGTTATCTAGCAGCTGTAAAAATTTGAGCTTCATTTGACTTCTAGATAGCTGACATATATCAATTCTTCCACCACTGCTACATGCTGAAAACTGCTGCACTATAGCTGACAAGATCCACTCCAAAACCAAAGCATTTCTTATCCAATTTTCATGAAATTTCTACAGCATCTTATACCATAAGTCTAGAGCATGTACACCAATTTTTATGCCAATCAAACAATTTTTCAATACTCAAACATGGCTAAGTTCACAGCTATCTCAGATTTTGCAATATAGGACAGATTTCAACAATTGAGCTATACTTCATCAAATATGAATCAAACTTGATACTAACTTGTTTGAATACTTCCATAAGACATATATCCATTCAAACCACTTACTAAAAGTCATCTCATGAATTTATCCAATACAAATCAATTCATATGCACCCAAATGAAATGATCAAGAAGAGATATACCTTGGTTAGCTCATGATCATCCAACTAGCAAGCTTCAACTTAATTATTTGCAAGTCATCAAATATATCCAATGAATCACCACAACTTGAATATGACACTTGTATGTTGTAGCACTTGGACTTCATTCAATTTTCATTTAGCATTGGGTTAGATATGCACTAAGCTTTAATGCTTGATTCAACATATGATGAACAATGTGAACACAATTGAATCAAGTCTCCAATGCCGATAGTACCTACAATCAATCATCCACTTTTTGATGGTACCCAAACAAGTTTGGGTCCTCTCAAGTTAGGAGCAACATACTTAGGCATAGCCTTAGTATGAATAGCGGGATGTTTTGCAATAGCAACCATAGAGGTACCATTACCATCCTTTCTAAGCACATTATTATTAACAATTGAAATAGGCTTAGAAATATCACCTAGGGGACATGAATGTGCCATGTGTCCCCTTTCCCGGCATGAGTAGTACTTTCTCTTTGATTGAGCCTTCTCTTCCTTGCTCATGTGGTGCTTCTCATTGCCTTGCCTCTCATGGATTGCTTGAGCCTTCTTCTCAAGCTTGGTAGGACACTTAGAGGCAAAGTGTCCCATACTTCCACACTTGAAGCACTTGATGTGAGCATAATCTTTCTTCTCATCTTCATTCTTGCTCATCATCTTGGCATCTTGAGTTTGCATTGGATGCCTTGCCTTTCCACCCCTTCTTGTTTTCTTCTTCTTTATCATCAAATCACCATCTTCATGATTGATCTTGATTTGCTCTTGGGGTGTCTTCTCTCGCTCAACTTGTGGCTTTGGTTGAGGCTTCACTTGTTGCTTCACCAATTGCTTGGTTGGGCACATTGAGGTAAGATGACCCCAAGTGCGGCACTTGAAGCACTTGACATGCTTTAGCCTCTCTTCTTCTTTTATATTCTTGAGCTTCTCAATGTTTGGGCAACCATTTGCAAGGTGTCTCACTTCATGACACTGGTAGCACATGGTATGAGAGAGCTTTCTTTGTTGTAGATTCTTCATCTTCCTTTCTCTCTTTCTTTCACCCTTTGTCATCTTCTTCTTGAAGCCAAGGCCACACTTGTCACCATAGTTTCTTTGAGTCTTTAATATGTGCTCAAAGGTGACTTTTGAGTTGTAGCACCTCTCTAACTTATTGCTCAATTTCTTCACTTCACTTTTGAGCTCAATGTTCTCCTTCAAAAGGTTAGTCTCACAAGACATAGAAGTAGAACAAGCATCTATTTGTGAAGAGTATGGCATATCTAATAAATCATCATAAGAGGTGGATACATGCTTCTTGCCTACATCACAAGGGTTAGCAATAATATGTGATTGATCAATTGACCCATGTGATAAACTCTCATTATTTTTAAGTTTCTTTGTAAATACTTTAATGAGAGAAGCATGTTGTTCTAATAATTCACCATTAGATGCAAGTAGTGTCTCATGATTCAATTTAAGCTCATCAAGTGAAGATTTATATGCATCAAGTAATTTCTTATGTTCTTCACAAGAGTTGTTTAGAAATGAGTTTTCATTTTCTAATTTCAATGTTTTAGCTTTCTCATTTTCTAAAGATATGGTCATGCTAGCAAGTCTACTAACAAGCTCATCATATGAATCAACATGATCAACCACATCATCATTTGATACCTTGGTATCACCTTGTGACATGAAGCAATGTGGTGATGTAGTTGGAGAGCTTGTAGTAGCATCTTCATCAAGGCTTGAGCATGAACCATCATCACCATCAAGTGTGCATGGGGTAGCATCATCACTTGCAACACTTGTGGCATCATCATCAACCTTGTCAAGTGAACTTGTGGTAGATCGATCATCATCATCATCATCATCATCATCATCACTTGACCATGAGGTAGAGCAATCTTCCACAATCACCAAATTGTGGTTATGCTCAACACACTCACGTGCCTCCATCTTGGACTCATTATCATCATCGGAGACCGTCCCATATTTCTCATTGAGATAACTCCAAATCTCATGGGCGGTCTTCATGTCAATGATCTCTCCAAATATACAATCATGCAAAGATCTATACATGATGTTAGTAGCTTGTATGTCGAGATCTAGGCATTTCCCTTGTGCTTGAGTTAGATTATCTTCATCCAACACATGAGAAAAGCCTACATCTACCATCCACCACATTTGAGGGCAAATAAACTTAAAATTGCATATCATCCAATTTTTCCATCGTGTAAAGTGTGTGCCATCAAAAATATGTGGACAATCAACATCTAGCCCATAAGCCGCCATCCTCTCGGGTCGGTGAAGACCACAAATGAGAGACCTAGCTTTGATACCACTTGAAGGGTCGAGATGGCGACTAGAGGGGGGTGAATAGTCCTTTTTAAAACTTAATCACGTTGGCTAACCGAAACAAGTGCGGAATTAAAACCATCGGTCTAGCCAAGACTACACCCCTCTATCTATGTTCACTAACACCTTGCAAAGATACTAATCAAGCAACAAAGGTACCGGGCTAGCTAGAGCTCTCCTAACCAATTCTAGAAGCAAGGTCACACAAACCTATGCCACTAGTACTTTAGGCTACAAGGGAGCTCCTACACATGCTAGTAAGCAAAAGCACAAAGCCAACTAAGCTCACTAGCAATGCTCAATAACAAGGCAACCAATGCCAAATTAGAGAGTGCAATTACTTAGCTACACAAACTAAGTAATGTGACTAACAAGGTTACACAAACTAAATTAGCCACGCAAGGGAGCTACTTCTATGCTACACAAGCATGAAGGTAACTAGCAAGCTACACAAGCTAACTAATTACAAAAGCAACAACACAAGCTTAATGTATATGAAAATAAACGCAAGCTTGTGTAACGAGGATGCAAACCAATGGGAAGAACAAGGTTGACACGATGATTTTTCTCCTGAGGTTCACGTGTTTGCCAACACGCTAGTCCCCGCTGTGTTGACCGCTCACTTGGTGGTTCGGCGGCTAATTAGCATCACCCGCTAAGCCCGCACGTCGGGCGCCGCAAGAACCTACCCCTTGAGTGACGGTAGCTCAATGACACGCTTTACTAAAGTTGCTCTTCGCGACTCCCGTGGGGCGAGCACAATGCCCCTCATGAAACACTTCTCCGGAGCACCGCACAAGCTTCTTGCGGGCTTCGACAAAGACCACCACCAAGCCATCTAGGAGGTGGCAACCTCCAAGAGTAACAAGCACCACCGGCTTGCAACTCGATCACCTAGTGCCACTCGATGCAACCTCACGATGCAATCGCACTAGAATCGCTCACTCACATAATCGAATGATCACTATCAAGTATGTGTGAGATGGAGGGCTCCTAAGCACTCTCAAGCATGGACACAAAGTCCCCCAAGGTGCTCAGCACCAGCCATGGCCGAAGGCCACTTCTATTTATAGCCCCAAGGGCTAAACTAGCCGTTACCCCATCACTGGGCAACTGTCGGGTCGACCGGACGCTCTGGTCGTGTTGACCGGACGCTGGACCTCAGCGTCCGGTAACCTGATGACAGCCACATGTCACCTGCGTTCAACGGCATTCTTCCGATCTCAACGGTCATCTTCTGACCGGACGCAGCAGCTTCAACTGACCGGACACTGGACCCTCAGCGTCCGGTCGTTTACAGTAAGGTACCAACCTTGACTGGACGCGTCCGGTCGCACGTGATCGGACGCAGCCCAGCGTCCGGTCATACTCTAGCTCCTGCGTCAGCCTGACTGGACGCGCCCTGCTAGCGTCCGGTCACTTCCAGTGCCAGCGTCCGGTGCACTCTGTGAGACCCTCTTTTCTGTGTAGGGCGCCGGTGGCACCGTCGGACTATCCGCACTCTACGGGCGGACACTTCGCTGGTGGAGTTTCTTCACCAAGTTGATTCACATCAACTCCAACTCCATCTCCTTTGTAAATGTGCCAACACCACCAAGTGTATGTGTGTTAGCTTTTCACAATCATTTCCCAACGGATGTTAGCCACTCAACTTGCCACGCCACTCGATCCTAGCGACGATGCAAAGTTAGATCTGTAACACCCCTGGTGTTTGCCACCAGTTAAGCAATGGATTTGAGCTCAAACATGGCATATTAAGTGATGATGAAGATGTCAAGGTCCAACCTATAGAAACGAGCCCCAACCTAAACTTGAATATTGCACCTTTGCTCGCCTATAGACCCCTTTTCAAGATATATGCTTGGGTGGTGTGATTGGGATATCTTCATGTGTCTCACATCAATACCCATCTATATTGGGCACTCGAAAAGTGTCATGAAGTTTGGAATCAAGAAGTCACATGAAATGACGAGTTATGTCCTTGCTTGAATTATTTTATAAAGTGAATGGAATTCTCGATCGTCAACCAAATCTTGCAACCATGCCCAAATGACTCTAGATGAACTCTACAACAAAAGTCATGAAAGGTTCATGTTGGGCAAATGCCAAGAAAATGCTCCAATGGATCAAAAAGGATAATTTAAGCTTCATCGTGATCCTACTTTGGTCAAAGTAGAACAGCAGGATCTATACCAGTTTTGAGGTTGGACATTAAATGAAAGTTGTAGTCCATATCATGTAGAACAAACTTTGTTTTTGGACGAAGAGCTAGATCATCTTGGAAGTAAGTCAAATCGAGGTCACAAGATCGAATTTGCTGCTGATTTCAGCACTTAGAAATATTCTAAGTGTAGAAATTCATTGCCATCGGCATTGACGTCTCGTGTTCTCCAAATTTTGTTAAGCAACTCGATTTGGTCCAAAGATAAAAGTTGGAGTGTACATGATGGCGAAGAGCATGTATAAAGATGGCACTCAATTGACTTCATTTTGGCAATCAATTTTTGGAAGTTGTTAATCGCCATTAATGCAGTGATAATGCTGTCTTGGAGTGCCATTAACCACTAATATGCTGCCCCAATGGCTATGACCCCTGAATCAAGTTTGTAGAGCATCAGAAGAAGAATAATTTTGCTTCAAGGCCCATAGCCCAGTTCAGAGCAGAGCTGGCCCAAAAACGGACTCCAAGGCGGGCACAGTGACGCTCACCACGTGTTCGACGAAAGGGCGCCGTGGCAGCCATGCAGCAGAGCACACGCTTCATTGCCGCCGCGCATCCGAGCTCCGCGCCACACACCGCCCTGCTCCCTACGCCTCCAAAGGCGAATGCCCGAGCTGCCCTGGCATCCCGCACTCGCTTCCTCTGGCCTCCCTCGCTCTCCTAGCGCGCTCGCTCGCCCTGCTGCCGCGCGGCTACTCGCCATGGCCATGGCCACCATTGCCAAGCGACAGAGCTCCTCCCAACCACCACCTTGCCCCTCTACTGCGCCATGCCTTGCTGCTCACTCCACCCACCGCTCCCTTCTCCTTTCCCACCTCACGCAGAGCCTCCTGGCCGTCGGTGTCGCCTGCTCTGTTCGCCACCACCGCCGAGCTTGCAGCGCCGCTGTGCCCCCTCGCCTCTGTGCTCCACTGCTCCCCGCTGATAGTGGCACATCCTTGCGCAGCTCACGCCGTGCCTCTGGACCTCCTTGACCGGCGCCATTGGTCGCTGTTGCTCCCCGTCGTCGGAGCAACTGCCGTCGCCGCCGCGGCTACTGTGGCCGTGCCACCACAGGCCGCGTCGGGCCAAGCTAGGCGGCCCAGCGTGTGCACGCGGGACCCCTGGTCCTCCCCGCCACTCCACCGCCGCCGTCGACGCCCATAGCCGGCCGGAGCCACAAGCCGGCCGCTCCTCTGCTCCACCATCGGGAGGAAGGAGAAGGTGGACCACGTGTAGAAATAGAAGTTTCTCCAGGGGGTGCGCTAGGTGAACCACGTGAAGAACGTGATGTTGGAGCCAAACCCGAAGACGATGTATGGAGAATCTATCCCGAAGATGGAAGGACTAAGCGAGTGCTAGGACCTGAGACGTCACCAAGATGGTGCAAGCTAACTGAACTGACTTGTGTCGGATCCCAGGCAAGCCCCGGAGCATTCTAAGTCTCCTACTTTATAAAAGCAATTCTTTCTATATATGAGTTATATATTGTTGCATTAAGTTGTAGGAGTTGATTGAAACCATTGATGCATTTAGTACTATCCTTGCCTACCTTATTACCTTATTACCCTATTAGGTCGGGATCGAATAACTGCTTAGCCTTGCTTAGACCGGTAGCGATCGGTGATATCCGGTCACCTACTTTATAGGTGGTTACTGGAAGAATTTAGCTATGGAAAGAATGATATCCTGGAATTAACCATGTGTGATGGATAATTGGAGACTGAACGAAAAAGTTGGAGGCAACCAGACAGGGTTCTGGGGTGCTGTTAGTTTCCATCTATGTCGATTAAGGATCGACCGTTGCTCGTCCCTCTTGTCATGTTGAACGCACGCCTTACATTTAGCTGGCCGAAGAAAGTACCATTCGACCACGAAGCTGGGAGATTATTCGGGCTGAGTAGATTGCCCACAGCGCACTGTACCGGAGCAGGTGTGGTAGGACACGGGGGCGTGATGATAAGACCAAAGGGCAGTCGGTCGGCCCCTGGGTACATGTGGTTCCTGGCAAACTCGAGATTCCTGGATAGTTGACTCGGTGACCGATACCTCACTTTAGCGGGTGAGTGAGGTTTGTGTAAGGAATAAATCACCAGCTGGTTAGGAATCGATTCGAATCGCCATCGCTCCTGGATAGTGAGCACATGACTTGAGCTACGGCATCGTAGTAATTATGATGGAACAATGATGGTTATCTGGATGGTATGGGATATGCTAAATCTAAATTGGTAACTGGATGTTATTGGTTAATCAAGTGATTACTATAGTACAGGTGCTTACCTAGATGGATAGGTCATAATAAAGATGATGCAAAGTACTCAAAATGGTTTCTTCATGATAGCTTATGCTTTTCGCAAACGAGTCAGCTAGCCCACTAAAGAAAGCCTTGCATAATCCTTGGTGTCGCTTTATTTTGGTTTAAGACGGGTAAGTCTGGCTGAGTACATTCGAGTACTCAGGGTTTATCCCACCTTGTTGCAGGTGATGTTCTCGACCTGTTGATGATGGTGGCTAACCGCCGGTGGGCTCGGTGATTCTATACTTACTTCTCATCTATATGCTTTTGTCGGATGATGTCACTTATGCTAGCAATATATTTGGAACTTATATTAATGTAATCATTTGAAAGCTATGTTGTTTTCACTAAGCGGTTTTGAAACCCAAACTGGTACTTTTATTTGTGAACCCATTTGTAATATTATTTCCACTGCAACCCCATGTATGTGATGTGTATTTGCTTAATCACGCGATCTTGGTTGCGATGTTGATTTACCGAGGTCTTTCGGGACACTCGGCGGACTACTGGGTTTATATGAGTGAAAGTATGGGTGTGTCAACGTGTTAGCGGGGACAACCGTACTTGATCTTGTATAAATTGGGTGGTTCTGTCACAACCCTAGTCCACAGCCACATGACGGCAAGGGCAACACCAGCCCCTTGCTGGATTCTTGCCACCACTACCCGCTCGCGGTCCTCCGCTATGATGAAACACCGGAGGTGAGCCACCTCCTCTTCATGGCGAGAAGCCGCCAACTGCTCCTCCAATGCTGATGATGAGACAACGCGATGGTCAGAAGCTATGGACATCACTCAAGACGTCAAGACGAAGGAGGTCCTTACCCATGATGTGGGGTTGGGAACTAGCGACCGCCGCCTGTGCCGCTGCAGTCTCACCCTCTGAGGCGGTGAGAGCGACTTTGGCGGCATCAAGGTCGAGCTCCAGCCACCTCACCTCGTAGGTGGCCATAGAAAACCATTGGTGGGCTTCATCCTCCTTGTGGATGAGTCAGTGAAACTCTCGATGGCCGCTCGGAGTCAAAGAAGATGAGCTCGATCCCACCGCCGGTGGGGCCCCAGCCGGCGTAGCGCCGGCGGCTCCTCTCAACACAACATGAGAAATGGCCCTAAGGAGTGCTCACGGTCAACTCAGGCCAGCATCAAAACTCAAGGCATTGTTCAAACACTCACCCCTGTTCATGTAGCAAAAGTCGGAGACGCGGTGGTGGACCACTGTTGATGGTCGTTAACATCAATCATAAACTGTCAATATAACTTATATAAATGCATAAAAAGGATCACCAACATAGGTCTAGGGGTTTAAACTAATAAATTCCATGAGTTTTGGAGAAGCTGTGTTTGCAGGAGGATTTAATTAGAAAACCATCAAGGTGGACCCAATCGTCAGATTAAATCGCAATTATCTACGGCGAAAACAACTCCAGAAGACTCTAGAAGACTCTGAAAGGCAAACCACCGAAGCAAAGGGTAGGTGGCTGCTAGGTGGGGTCGACCAGCCCCACCTATAGGTTGGCTAGCCTATGGGCCCAACCTATCAGCCCTCCTTCGAATGTTGGTTCTCCACTGCCTTAAAGATCGCATCTACGCCATTTATTCTAGTCGGTTTGATCCGAGGGTCTATAATTGATGCTACCCCCTATATATACAGCCCTATACCCCCTCCCTAGAGACATCCTAAAACCCTAATCCATATCTCTCAATCATATCAACACCAGGAGGATTAGGTCTAGAACTCTCCAATGTAGTAGATTAGTAGCTCATGAGTGAGGGTCAAGTTGGGCTCATGCTCAAGTTCCGGATCTAGTCATGGAGGCTTAGCAAAGCATTGTGTCGGATACCATAAAAAGGGGTACCCTAAGCAAGAACCGAAAAATTGCTTAGACCTTGTAAATATCGAAGCCAAGAGACAACCACGAGGCCTCGGACGAGGTACCAACTCTCTTCCTCGCCCGAGGCCCCCTCGCCCGAGGCCCCACCCCATAAGGCCTCAGACGAGGTACCAACTCTCCACCTCACCTGAGGCCCCTTCGCCCGAGGCCCCGCCCCGCAAGGTATCGGACGAGGTACTGATTCTCCGCCTTGCTCGAGGCCCCACCCGAAAGGCCTCGGATGAGGTACCGATTCTCCGCCTCGCTCGAGGCCGGCTCGGCAGCTACCCTGTCACCGCCGCCTCAACCGGGATGTCACGTCCAACTAATGCAACCAACCACTCCCGCGATGTCAGCCAAACGACGGCTCGACACAGTGAAGTGACCGACGAGATGGGAGTCGCATCAACGACATGCCGTCCGGGACAGGACGGGGCAGGGGTTACCGGCTGCTGTGCTCGGCACTGTGCCTACGATTGACACCCATGCGACGTTGTGCTGCCTAACCCCACCTGCTCTAAGGATAGTGCGGCGTGGAGAGTCATGTCTGGGTCCCTGTAGCCTCGGAATCAGCATAAAAGACCAACTGCTCTCTCCGAGCCTCGGCTACCCGCCTCTTCACCCCTGTAGCCTCGGGACTCGCGCTCGCTGAGCCCCCCCCCCCCCACAATGGTTCAGCCTCTGCACCGATGGGGCCTCGGCTCTCTACGCTGTCGACATACAGCGACCGACATGTCGTCCACAGTCTACGCCATGCCCTGCGTCAAGCCATCACAGGAGCCCCCACGTAGCATAGGATCGGGCGTGACCAGCGCGTCGCTCCAGTGCACCGAGGACAAGACCACTCCGTCAACCATGCCGCCACAGTGACAAGCACAGGGCTCGGACATACCGCCTCCGCTCACAAAACGCCACGTAGCGAACACATGTATCACCCCTGTCCCCCCCCTTCAACTATAGAAGGGAGTGACCGGGGCCGTTTCTAGGACATGCACGAACGCACAGACAGACAGGCACAGATGGACGAAGACTCACTCACTCACACACACACGCAAGCAACGCTCTGTAACTCACACTCCTCTGTATTGCAAGAGATCAACATCTCAAGCAACCCACGCCGCTCCACGTAGAGACCTGGGACTAGCTCCCTCTCTCGCCCTGCTTGTAAACCCCTACTACAAGCACCTCGGTGCAAGGAATACAAGATCGCTCTCTCAGACTGGACGTAGGGTACCTATTGCCTGAACCAGTATAAACCTTGTGTCTCTTTGCATCACCATCCGGGATTAGGAGCACGCAGTACACTTTCACTAGTTGGTTGAGGATCCGCCGGTCCAAAACACCGACAGTTGGCGCGCCAGGTAGGGGAGCTACTACGTGTCAGCTCAGTCATCCCAACAAGTTCCAGATGGCAGACCCCGTGCGACCACTGTGTCTCGGCATGGTGATCTGGTCCGGGAGCCTAGAGTTCATGTCTCTAGGATGTGAGTACGATATGGTACTCCTCACACCCGGAGCCCCACCGATCGACGACAACATCACCCACCAGCAGCCCAGGCGTAGGCGGCGCCCGGGCCGCCGCTCTCGTCGCGCCCGCCAGGCACGATGCGGGTGGGACCACCCTGACGCCGTGCGAGCTCAGGGCGACGCACCGCTGAAAGGTCCTTGTTTGGTTTTGGTAATTGAGTGACAACTTAGGTGGACTAATTGTGTTTATGTGAGATACACATGTGATTAGTTCACAGGTACATGTGTGTGAGCAACATATGCCATGAAGGTGAAAATGGCTTGGAGATATTGCAAAGCTCACACATGTGATGATGAAGGAGCTTAAATGCACATGAGACATGACATTAAGTCATGTGATCAAGGTGGAGAAGATCAAGACAAGAGTTGGCTTGATGGACCGGTTGCAAGCGTGAAGGGCAAGTCAAAGGCTTTGGAGTGATGAACCGTGTGGCGGTGAAGCTTGAGCAAGACTTGACGCCGATGGACGATGGCAATGGTGAAGAGCAAGTAAAGTCAAGATCGATGAACCAACATGATCACGTGATGATATGAAATGAATCATATCATTATTGATCGTGTTGGTGCATGTGTTGCATCGACGTTGAAGGAGATAGAATGGAATGCGCAAGGCAAAGGTATAACCTAGGGCATTTCATTTCACCGATCATAGGTGTGTAGAGAAGTTTATGACCGGATTTAGGATAGATGGCCGTACTATCAAGAGGAGCAAACTTGTTTGCATATCGGTCATCTAGTGCCACTCGAGTGATCTTGTAACATCCTGGCCCGGGGCTTAACAGGATTAATAGGATACTCATACAAACAAGTTGCAACTTCTTTTCCGGAAGTCCATCTCTAAAGAACTCTGAGGTTAAGCGTGCTTGGTCTAGAGCAATTTCAGGATGGGTGACCGACCGGGAAGTCCTTCCCGGGTGCGTATGAGTGAGGACAAAGTGCGCAGAAAAGACTTGTGTGGGTCTGTGAGGGCAGTCTATGTCCTAGAAAAGTTGCCAGATGTAAGCGAGCCTGACCTTATAGAGGCGAGACGTTACAAGGGTCAATCTCCGTCGGGTGGCGCCTGGGTTCCCAGAGCATGTCCGGTCGAGAGAGCGAGTGGAGCTGGTCAATGATTGCGCCGCTGCTGTGGATGTCGTCGTTGCTGCCGTGGATGTGGAAGAGATTATCCGCGGTGGTGGCTATGAGCCCTGGGGTGCATTCGGGGCCCTTAGAAATTTTTAAGTAAAGGTGTTCTTATTAGCTTGTGTTCCTTGATTTTGTTTCTTTTGCATGACGTTGTCCTACCATAACCGTCATTGATCGTTCGAATGCCATGGACACGTGGGCCCACCCAGGGATCGACCCATGAGGCTTAACCTTGTGCGACCGTGTTTTCGAGTCTAAGGTATCTGCAGGACAGGTTCGGCGGCATCGTGCCTTTCTTCGTCTTTCTTGAGGTTGCGCGGACGCTTTCTTTCCCTCGCTTTCGTGCGGGCGTGGGGCCTTGTCCCGGTTTGGTTTTGGGAATTTGGCTTTGTGTAGTCCTCTGTTGCGCATGAGCTCGTGGCATATTATGGTGTGGTCTTCGTGAGTGAGCCGCGTTGGCTGATTTGCGCCGATCGATGCTGGTCATCCGGGGGTGGACGTGCTGGCAGAGGTTCAGTTTCGACGTGCTTATTCTGACACACCATGTCACTTGCCGGTCGATTGACGTAGTCGTTCGTCGTTTGGCTGCCTTGGTGTCAGAGGGCCCATGCTATGGTCATGCTGGTCTCGACGTGGCTGACTGAGGTCGTGTGTTGGGGAGGTCAGATGACGACATCCTCGTCATGGACGATGCCACCGCTCGCGGAGTAGAAGCTCTTGCAGGTTCAGTCGCCTTCATACACCGACAGTTCTAGGCTTCCAATGTATAGGGGTTTTTAGTGTAACCATTTAGGTTTTTGCGTGTGACTTTTCTATGATGGACATGTTTTGGGTTTTGTGACGCATGATTGGTGCATTCGTTTGTCATTTTGCTGCCTTTTTGCTTTTCTTTTCATTCGAATTGGAATGTGCTTCATCCCCCTAGCCCTGTGCTCGTGGGTGCGCGTTTTAACCTGGGGGTTGGCCCACGGGGCTAAATGGTGCATGATCCATTGGAGCGATGAGGCGTCGAGGGTAGGTCGTGGATCTGGCATGATGTGAGAAGAAAGCGATCGAGCAGCGAAAGATTCGATTCCTTTTGCTCCTTTCACCCTAAGCGAGAGAGTTCCCCATTTCCTCTCAGACCCGTGCGACCGGGAAATCAAGGTGCGGGTCACTGGTTTGTCATGACGAGAGGCACGATTGGAAGGAGTTTGAAGTGGATCGGTTGTTGGGATAATGACAAACGGTGCTGCACCGTAGGTCATGCGTATGCGCCAATGTGTTTATCCCCCGTGAGTGGGTCGTGTTTGGTTGCGAGCGCGAGCCAGATCCAGTCACCAGGAGTTAAGCAATACTAGGATGAGGTGTATGGGCATCATGTTGTCCACTCTACGGGTCGGCTCTATGTTTCTTGGGATCGCGGGTAAGCCTACACGTGTATGTGGATGTGCTTGGGTAAAGAAGCTACGGTCAACGTGGATGTGACTAACCGATGTACCGGAAGCTATTGTGAGACTGGTTGTCGTTGCTCGAGGTGCGGTAGGCCCCCGAGCATCTGCTCGTGACAAAGTCATTGCAGCCTCCGGGCCATGAGCTGATGAGGGCGCTTCTTCAGTGCTTGGAACGGTCGCAACTTGCACGGATCGACCTCTCGGGCTGCCTTGGATCGGCCCTTGCCGGCTTGACGTCCTCGGCAGGCTCGTGACCCCTGGGAGATGATTTCCTCATGTCCAACCTGTTGTAGTCTCTGGCCGAGAAGGCTAATGCGTTCTGGTGCTTGAGCCTTTGTGACGCGACGACATCGTGCTCATCGCGTTCCCGCCTCTGGGTGCGGTTGACGCTCTCAACGAAGAGCTGGCATGACATGTCGCTATGGAAGTGGGTTCTGATTGCAACATGGTTTGGTTCGCTCGGCACGGTGCACTCAGGGAGCCCACTTCCTCGGATGTACGTGCCTCCGAGTGACAGCTGACAGTCCGCTGAGACATGCTGGGCAATTTGTCCGTCATGCGGGGTTGGACCCTGGTTTTGGGCTTGACCTCGCATGGCGTGGCGCCAAGTAGCCACTTGATCGCTAACAACGACACCACGTGGTGGCGGGTGATTTCATTGCTCATGTGCGCCCTGACATGTTGTGCTCTGTGGGTTGCAGAGACGCTGCTCAGGCCATGGTTCTATCGCTAGACCTAGGCTTCCCACGTGGTTGGCCTAGACAGGGTAGGAGCTGGTGATGGGCGCTGACCCATTAGTGTGGATAACCTCATGGTTTCCCAAAAGGATGTGGCCGGTTGAGGCCATTCCCGGAGTGAGTCCACCGTGAGCCATGGACCTTTGGCTCCCTGGGTGGAAGATCTAGCCATGGCTGGCGACAAGAGAGGGTACTGCCCCCCTATGTAGGTGAACTCAGGGATGCTACCATGGAGGGTAGTTCTGAGATTGTGTCCACCGTAGACCACGTGGTCTAGATCTCTGGAGCGGATGTCCAAGCCATGGCCGAAGGGGGATGAGGGCGCAGCCCTCTAAAGCCGATGAGCTCGTAGTTTTCGTGGCGGATGTGACTGTCGTGGGCCATTCCACAAGCAAGTCCACCGACGGCGCGTGGAGCCATCGCTTCCTTCTCAATAATTGAGAGTGCGCTATTGTCCCCTACCTAGCGCGCCAACTGTCGGTGTTTTGAAAACCGAACTAGTAAATTTATACAAATGCCGCGCTGCTCTAGGAAGACAATGGTAGCATCCAAAAGATATGAGGATTTATATTGGTTTAGGCCGGAGCCCTACGTCTAGTCTCAGAGATAATTGAGTGCGTGTTCCTCACTTGAATGCTCTGAAGTTCTTACAATGGGGGGTGCAAGAATGGTGGAAGAGGTAGGAGAGCTAAAGCTAGAAGATGGACTGCCCGAAGGGAAGCTTTAGGCGCCCTACTATGGTGTGAATGATAGAATGTAAAAGATGTCTGGAGATGGTCCCTGGGCTACCCTTATATAGAGTTCGGAGCCAGGGCAAATACAAAGATGAAGGTTCTCCCGACTGAGGGGCCGTGAGCCTGAGGAAGGGGCCTGGCTAACTTGGCTTGTAAGCTACGTCGTCTTGTGGTGCATGTCTGGGCGTGGTTGTCGTCATGGTCTTGTGCCCACATCGCGGTAAGGTGTGGGTAGGATCGTACAGGCATCTTGTTGGTCTATATTTGGACAGTGGGTCGCCATACTGACAGTCACCGCCGTGCGGTGTTGTCTTGTCAGTGCTGCGAGGTGACTGCTATGTCCTCGGTCCTTTGCGGGGTCAGTGTGGCGTGCTTACTCTTGTCAGAGTAGGCATACCTGGCTATGCTCGACCTCTCCCCATTCCTCCCTGGGGTCAGGACGGTCAAGAGGTCGTGAGTCTTCTGTGCGTCATGTGGCTAAGGCGAAAGGGAGAGGTCGTGGCCGACCCTGACCTTGGCGTCCGACCTGGTTCCCCTAGCTTAGTTGGGACACTGTCGTTTGGGCCTTTGCTAGACTGATGTATCGTAGGTCGCTCAGCTTCCTAACTAATCGTTGCCTTTAGACACCCGGGGATCATAACCCCAACAGAGCCCAAGCCGGCCAACCACTATTTATAGACCCCCCAACAAAATAGAGCCATTAGGGTCAAGGAGGGGGTCACTGCGAGGTGACCGGACGCGCAGGTCGCATTGACTGGACACATACACGCCAGCGTTCGGTCGCACATCCATCGCCATGTGTCCTTCGTGTTCATCATCCACCTCATGATCCCAACAGTCAAATCTTCCCGCGCTTGCGCTTAATCAACGACCGGACACGCCGACCCGATGACCGGATGCGCTGGAGCCACGTCAGGTCACGCTCGCGCCTACGCCCCCGAGCTATCGATCAGACCCGCCGTGAAGCGACCAGAAGCGCCGCCGCCTGGAGTCCAGTTGACTCTATAGAGATTCCATAGCCAGCAAATCTCGATTGGACGCGTTAGGTCGAGGCTGACCGGACCCAAGCGAAGTTCGTTCCTCTCCAGCGTTCTCGCGCCACTCCACATCAGCACGACCGGACGCGGAAATAGTGTCCCGACCGCGTCTGGTCGCACGCCTGTGCCAGAGTTCAGTCTGAACCCGAGGCCGCGCCACCACATTACCACTGACTGGACGCACCCGAACAGGGTCCGGTCCTACGTCCGGTCACAAGAAAATGCGCCTTCTCTTTTCTAACTTCTCCACCCTTGCTCAAATGTGCCAACCACCAAGTGTATCACCTTGTGCACGTGTGTTAGCAACTTTTCACAATTTTTTTCAAGGGTGTTAGCACTTATTAGAATCTAAATGCATATGTAATGAGTTAAAACATTTAGTGGCACTTTGATAACCACATTTCACAACGAGTTTCACCTCTTTTAATAGTACAGCTATCTATCCTAAATGTGATCACACTCTCTAAGTGTCTTGATCACCAAAACAAAAGCACCTATCAATTATACCTTTGCCTTGAGCTTTTTGTTTTTCTCTTTCTTCTTTTCCAAGTTTTGAGCACTTATCATCACCATTGCCTTCACCATCATCATGATCATCATTCACTTGCTCCACCACTTGGATTAGTACTAACCTATCTCATACACACTTAGAGCAAAGGTTACCAAAACCAAACTAGAGTTTTCACCAAGCCCGGTGCTGCTGGCGATGGTGGTGGTGGTGGTGCTCGCACGGCGCCGGCGCCTGCTCCGAACCTGACAGTTGGAATCGCCCGACCCCAGGCTTCCTCATGTTGCAAGCGTATGTTTCAAGTGTTTTAGATATTTCGTATGTATGTTTCAAGTGTTTCATGCGGATGTTGCAAAAGTAGATCGGGATGCTGCATATGTTGAAATGATTGTACACGTATGTTGCAAGTGTCTGTTCTCAATGTTTCATCTGTTTTTTTATATGTATGTTGCAATGTGTTTATCAGGATGTTATATATGTTTCACACATCTATTGCATGTGTTTTTATCTGAATGTGTCGGTTGTCTCGTATGTATGTTACAATTATTTCATTTAGATGTTTTCAAAAATAGATTGGGGTGTTGTGTATGTTGCAAAGTGAACCACCTGCCGTAGCTGCTAGGCGCCGTGCATGGAGGGGAGCGGCGCAGCAGGCTTCAAGGGGCGCGGGAAGCAGGAATCGTGGGGAAGTAGTGTGGGCGGGCCACGCTTTGTGCGTCCAACAGGCGCTTGTGGCATTGCAGCAGGCACGGGCGTCAGGATGTAGCGGGTCCGTCCGGACACTAGTGCTGCTGAATAGTAATTCATCTCATCCGGCCTGTTCGGCTGGTATTAAAGCCGGATAATAAGCCAGCTAAAGCTGTTTTATTGTGAGAGAAAAATACTGGAGATTCTAGCTGATAAGCCGGAATAGGCCCATCAAAGGTGTCATCATTGCTGTTTTACACGTCTCGCTAATCTTCATCTGCACTTTCCGATGAGTTTCAATTCAAATCTCTTCGGAAGGCAGCCCTCTCTACACTACTACGTACAATATAATCTCTTGGAAAATCATCTACAGTATCCAACCGTAAAACTGAAACAAAAATGGAAAATACGACATAAAAAGAACATTTGATCACGTACGAATGTTTTCTTTCGCTGATTGATATGTTATGGTCTCCGCGTCCTGTCACTGTGAAATGAATCGCTGCAGATCGACGAGCATGACGGTGATGTCGTCCCGGCTCCCTCTGTTCCTGGCCAAGGCGACCAGCTCCTTGCACGATCCCACAGAGGACGTTGTTTCCGCCGCGGCGGCGGAGACGACGACGTCGACGGCCTCCTGGCAGGACACCTTGTTCCAGAGGCCGTCGGACGCGACGACGAGGAAGCGGCAGTCCGGGGTGAGGCGGCGGCGCGAGACCTCCGGCTCGCAGGTGACCCAGGCCTTCATGGACGCGTCGCCGAACGCGCGCGACACGGCCAGGCAGTCCTGCACGCGCCACACGCCGCTGCTGCCGCAGCTCACGTACCCTCCCTGTAATGCAATCTCATCAGTACTGGCTCGATGACTGCAAAGAGAAGCTTCTACAAGCGGATCACTTGTGCATCAGTGCAGGCATGATTAGTTGTGTGCTCTTGGTCCGGCCGTCTCGGTCGCCACTTACCGAGCTCTCGATGCGGCGCCTCTCGTCCTCGCGGGCGGCGGTGTGGTCGCTCGTCAGCGCGGTCGCGACGCCGCTGCGGCTGCCAAGGACGGCACGGCAGTCGCCCACGTTGGCGACGAACAGCTCGCCGTCCTTTACCAGAGCCGTCGCCGCGCATGCGCCACCGCGTACGCCCTACATAACACAGGATTACCGATTAGTAATTATCAAATGCAAATTACTGGTAAAGAGTAATATAATGGAGTTGCAGAGTCTTGATGTTATTGCTAGTAGTACTGCTATTCATGGAAAACTATGCATGTGCAAGCTAAGTTCAAAATTTGCTCATGTGTGTGTGAAATTCGCTTCACAGTGCTTTCGTGCAATTATTTAAGGGAGTTGTAATATTTCAGGTGCCTAAATTTTCGAATAACAATTTTACACAATCACATACAACAAAAAGAATAATCTACAAGATATAATCCATAGTTTTTTTTTAATTCCAAACAATGATAAAATTATATGTCACCCGAACAATACACACAAAATTAGGCACCTAAAATATATGAGAAGTGATAAATTAAACTGTGATAGAATTTCAAGCAATGTACTTCCTCTGATAGGGAGTACATGTCCTTTGTTTTCTGTTAGTTCGAACATACGGGTTCATTTGGTAGGGATCCAAATTCTCATAGAAACACTTCAGGTAAGGATCAGAATTACTTTTATGTAATCGATTGTTTGGTAGGCTAAATTCTGATTCAAAAAAGATGTTTTATATAAAAAACCATATAAATAAAAATATGCTAAAAATACAAACTTTATGTGTAAGCAAAGAATACAACTCATTTTAACTTATTGTTCTTAAAAAGGATAACTAGAAAAAAAAAAGTACCGTTCCAGGCGTATAGGAGAAACTATAACTGGGATCTAGCAGAACCAGGCTCGATCTTTTTCGCTCGTCCCAGTCAAAAAGCGCGAGATCGATAGAAACATTCCATGGCAGAATCGTTTCACGAATTTAGGGTTTGGTAGCATTTGTTCCGATTCCAACAAGAGTCGATACCGATCCGATTATCCAAACGGACCCTAAGTCCAACTAGTTGAACATTGAGGCTTTTACTTGTGTGCCACTATAAAAGTTTATAATTACCCACAAGCCACAAAAAAAGTTCGAGCGCACCCAGGTGTCACTGGGCAAAACTTTTTTGCCCTCCAAGTCATTCCGTCTAGTTTTGCCTTTAACGGTATCAAACGTGTGGATGAAATGACTATTTTACCCTTAAGTCAGTTGGAGTTCTAATTTTGTTCCCTTTTGTGCCACTCAAGTCTGTTAGAGTTCTATTTTTTTCGCTTTGCTCTAGTACCACGCCGTGGTGCCAAAATTGAATAATTTTTTTATCAACACTAATTTAATTAGTATTCAAATTATTTGCAACAATTTTTAGTTTTTAACATCACAAATTTGAAAATCCCGCTACTCTTATATTAAACAGCAACCATATCCCGACGACAATATTTCAAATTTTTCGTTCTAGCTGGTACCCACGACAACAAAAATAATAATAAGCCAAACTAATATTAAAAATATATTTTTTTTTCTCATCCTGGTACCCAGGACAATCCGAACAATCTCATCAGACATCTCCTAGTATTAGCAAACAATAGAGATTATGGAGTGGGCGCCAGCCCATGGTTCAGGCTTTCGCTCGAACATGTGGTGAGCATGTGCGTCATCTTCCTCCAGCACCACCACGGCGGTGGCCATCGCCTTCGACCGTGACTCCGTGCGGCTTGGACGACACCACCGTGCCCCTGGCCGGCTCGCGCATGCAAGGGGCCATCACCCGCGGGGCGCAGTGCCCTGATCCGCCGCGACACGTTCAGCTGGCCGACAGTACGCGTCTGTGTGCCAAGAAGCCTCTGCGGCAGTGGCCTGGGTGCACAGTGCAGCAACGCGCCTACCATAGGCGAGAGGGCGCGTTACGACCCAAGGTCCGGAGTGGTGCACGCGAAGCCAAGGGAGGTCTGCGTTGCGGCCGGGTGCTCCTCCCTCGTCGTCGTCCCGTGTGCTTGAGGTGGCGTGGCCGCGGGCTCGAACGCCGGTTTGACGAGGTCACGGACGGCGGGGTCAGCTCCCGGCTTGGGGTGGCGGTGAGGCTCAGCGGCGCAGGCCGTCGTGGCCAACAGCGGCGGCGTCCGCTGCAGGGCGGGTTGCTCCTGACCGCGGTCCTAGGCGCGGCGAGTAGCAGCAAGCCGCGGTGCGTGGCGCGGCGAGGCACAGCGATGCAGGCCGTTGCGGCCAGCAGGAGTGGCGTCCGCTGCAGGCCGGGTTGCTCCCGACCGCTGCCCTGGGCGCGGCGAGCAGTAACAAGGGCACCAGAGAAGAGCCAGAGCGAGAAGGGGCGAAGGCGGCGGGGTGCGTTGGACTCCGAGTTGAAGAGCGCGATGGAGGACAAAGGATAGGGTTGAGAGTGAGGGGACATTTTAGACAATTTCACTAGCCGGTCTAACATGTCAGAGCTCCTAAACGGTGAAAACCAAACAGAATACAAACGGAATGGCATGGAGATCAAAGAAGTTCCGACCAGTGACACCTATGACCGTCCAAACTTTTTAATAGCTCGTGGGTAATTATAAACTTTTATAATGGCACACAGGTAAAAGCCTCTTAAACTTTCACCATTAATAATATATATGTAAAATTTGCGTAGACTAACACACAAGATCGATGTTATTGGATAAACTAGAACAACTATATTTCCTTGCAAAAATGCGCATAAGAACTAAATACTACGCATATGAGCATATATAATCACCTAGCTTGGACAAAGCAGAAAGCTAACCTTTTCAAATGCACAAAACACTAACGTTGAAAGCAGGAACAATACGATGGTTGTTAAACTCCACGACGCGGGAAAACCCACTCTCATCAACGCCGTACCGTACTTTACATGAACCGGGAATTGAGAACGCGTAGGCGTGCCGTACGGACGAGGGTGCACGGCAGCTAGCCAGCAGGTGAGGTGCATGCATGACCTAGACCTAGTCAATGCATGTGAACGTTAGTACTACTACCGACGGCCGCCCCTCTGCATGCATACATGCCATCCTAGCTAGCAGAGGCCACACGGCACTGGCACTGAAGCAACACGCAGCAGCAGCAGCTTGCCAAGCCAAGCCAAGCCATGCAGTCATCGATCTCTATCACACACGCACACCATGCATACCACTTGGCTTAAACCTAGCTCGCAGATTAGGCCAACTGGTGCTACCTGCCAGGCTGCCACTGCCTACGCGTGGCTACCGGAATCGCGACGTGAGCGGTCGACGTCCAGCTGAAAACAGCAACTAACACGCAAGAAAGGCTTGACCCGTTCAAACCATGCACGCCGAACGCCAATAATGTGCATGCACAGACCCGGTCAAACAAAAAAAAAAGCTACTAGTTGCTTGCTGCTCTTGCATTGCAATTTGCAAGCTACTTCCCTCCGTTTGGGTTTACTTGTCAGCAACTTTTTACTGTAGCAAATTTGACTATTTGTTTTTTTTTCTAAAAAAACTTAGATACTTCCATGTATATAATACTAATGAAGTATGTTCAATAAAAAATCATATATATGAAAACTTGATATATCTAAAAATCTTTTACAGAAAAAAATATATGGTCAAAATTGCTACAATAAAAATTCAGTGATAAGTAAACGAAAACGGAGGTAGTACCAGTATAGGCTACACGAATCTGCTCTTGCATAAGCATATAGATGATGCCTACCTGGGTCAAGAACTCGCGGTCCGTCGTCAGGTAGGCTGCTCTGATCGCCGCCACGACCGCGTCAGCACTCGTCTTGGGCGGCTGCGTTGACGACAGTGACGACGGCGATAGCTCCGGCTGCTGCTGGCTCGCCGTGGTCGAGGCGGCGAGTGCGGCGACGACGTTCTTGCCCAGCCTGTCGGCAACGAAATCCACGGCCGCCCGGCCACCGTGCCCGTCGTACACACCGTAGAACGCCTGTACAGCAAACAAGGACGCAAATTTATGATTGTCTTGTTGAGTATACTCATCTTACATATTTGACAAAATAAAAGAATGGATATAGTACAGTTTCTTAAATACAATGCTGCCTTTTTTTTCTTTGAATGGGGGAACACTGCTGCCTTTTGACCAACAAAGACATGTGCCTTCTCATGAGGGCAGCTAAGCAATGGACTGGTTCTCGCTTCGTCAATACTTTCTTAAACAACTTCGGAGTACTAGCTAGGTGCGTTGCTTGCGTAATAAGAATACAAAGGAGTTATCGGTGAGAAGCTAAGAGTTAAGATTCCATGCTGATTTTTTTTTAAAAAAATAATGGCATTCCACTTGATTTTAACTACATGTCTAGAAAAGCTGAAACATCTTATAATTTAAAACAGATGGAGTATAATAGAGTAGTATGCACTTATGTGAGTATTTTTCTATTTTACAATCCCAAAATGGTTGCGCAAAGATCAAATTCACTTGAAGATCATAGTATGTAAGCATTTAATTTTGCTTTTTCAAAGAAAGGCGAGAACTCTACCTATTTAGCAATACATATAGGGCGTGTTTGGTTTGTTCCTCCCAGGAGCCGCCTAGCGCAGGCAACGTTCCCAAGCAAGACGAGATGGATGCTTGGCGATGCTCCTGCCTGGGAGACGTCGATCCAAATAGGCCCATGTAGTTTAGTGTACTTAGTTTCGCGTAGACATCTACCGATCCGTTGCTACAAGGAAATTGGGGGGGGGGGGGGGGGGGGGGGGGGGGATTATTATTCATCATCAAGCATATCTGAACAACCACATCTGTTTGGTCCGTTCAATTTCATTCAATGGCCAACTTCAATCTTAGTGTGAGATGTCTTCTTCTTCAATGTACCACATCACCAAAAAATGGTTTTTTTATGTTTCTAGGCCAATGAAGTCTATTATGAGGTTCAAAAGTGATTTCAATATCAATGTTATTGATTGAATTTATAGGTTTTACAAGATCGCGGAATTAAGCACTAGTTATGACATTTATCCATAAAATGTAGATTTCCGCACCGTCTCATCGTTTGTTACCAGATTTTTTCATTTGGGAAAAAAATACACCATCTAGAACACCTAGGTAGTAGGTTAGTATCCCCATCCTCCGAACATAGTTGCTTTGAGCTTCATAACAAATTAACAATATCGAGGTGATAATATGAAATGTGCGTACCAATTGGGAGGCTCCTTGAACGGTGTGATCAGTGATGACCCCATAGCCATCCTCCATGGCGTGCCTGACCCCTCTCCTGCTGGCCAGGCAGAACCCCTCGCCCTGCACTTCCAGTTCGGTGGCCACCTCTGCATCCATGTCCGCCACCGCGCCGAACGGGTCGACGCCGGGAGCGCAGGCCATGGGCGCCGGTATGGCCAGCCTGGGCGGCCGCCTTCCCCTCGCCGCCTTATTGGCCGCCGCCGTCTTCGTCTCCGCAACTCTCTTGCCCGTCTGCTGCTGCTTGAGCGCCGGAACAACGACGACCACCGGCGTCATCAGCTGGTCCTTGTTGGCGTCATCGAGGGCCATCAGCGCCGCCCCCACCGGCTGGTGCGCCTTCTTGCCGCAGGCCGCCGCCGCCGCCCTCGCCGGCTGCTGCTGCCATGGCGCGGGGACGATCGCCGAGGTCGACGTCGGCGAGCAGAGGGGCATGAGGAGGAGCAGGCTGCTGCGGATGATGAGCGCGTGCGCGAGGCGAGCCAAGGCGGCGACGGCGGAGCGCAGGAACCTGACGCCGTGGAGCATCACTCCGGCCGATCGATCCGGCGGCCCGGTCAACGGAGACGGACGGACGTCGGCGGGTGGAGGACGGAGGATGAGGACCTGATCGATGCGCGCGCTTGGCTTGGTCGGTTTCGTCGTTCTTGGATTAGGTGTGTGCTATTCCTGTGGGGTGAAAAAATGCTGGCGGGGAGGTACGTGGCTTTGCTTGGACGGGGTTTGGTTACGTTTATATAGGTGGCGGGAAGGAAGCCAACCCAACCCAGCTCAACCGGGAGAAGGGGTCGTGAGGTTGACCGGTCAAATTACAGCCTTTTGTGCCAGGATAGCATCGCGATCGGCACATGCAATCAATTTTTTTTTTTTGACAACACCCATGCAATCAATTTTGTTTGTCATTTGTGTGCGTAAGCGCTCCACAAGAAACTGTAATCAAATACAGTATATATAAAATATTAATATTTAAAATGTATAATTAGAATCATTAGATGAATTGTTGATTATATTTTTATAATAAACTTCTTTAGAGATAAAAAGAATATTGCTAATATCTTTTATAGATCTAATGAAACTTAAGAAATTTAACCAGAACGTATCTCATAGTGATATTGTTTTTTTTTGGAACGGAGGAAGTACATCTTTCCTCAGACTGGCAGTAATTTTAGCACTAGTTTTGGTAGGATTTCTTTTGTGCTATTGATTCTCTTGAGAAAATGATTCTAGGATCGAAAATAATTCTATGATAATTATGTAGGATAAATTCTATGGGTAAAATGGTTCTGTGCGAAAAGTAAATTATGAGACGCTAGGTTTTTCATCTTCTAACATCTTAGTTCATTTCCAAAGAATTACATGACATAACATTCAAGGGATTCTTTTATAAAATACTACTATTTAGCAATGATTATGATCAATACGTGAGTAAGTTAGTTTCTCCAAGAGGCGTCTTTTAAATAAGAGCAAGATTAACAATACTGGCTGTATGGATATTTACACTCTATTTATTCGCATGCTTATATATTTTTTCCTTTATTAAAGTTTCTCGGTACATAAGCTGATCGTAAACTTACATCCCGCTTCTCTTCTCTCCTCACTTCTTTCCTCCACCTTAACCTAAAGCCCACCTATAGCCATTTAGTGTACTTGCTCTAAGAGCTCTACTAAAAATGTACTTAATTTATCCTATTTAGTAATTATGTTCCTTAGGCCAATCTGAATGGGTGGTTTTATGAGAGTTCTATGGGCATTAAATATGCTGACGTGTCACTGTATTGATGAAAAGAGCGATGATAAAATTAAGTTTTATAGGAGTAGAAAGAGTTTTATGGGGATGAACTCTTTGACACTGTTTTCAAGATATGTGTGTTGGAAACTGAGACTTGAAACTTCGACTCAAACTTGCCTTATTTCTTTTCCCCTTTATGGGCAGTGTATTTTTTTGCGAAAGGAAGGGGACTTATATTAAATCTTGGTAGAGTATATCCCCAAATTACACATGAAAAAATCTGAAGAACACATTGATTTATGAATTTTTTTTGGGGAACTATTGAAGATGCTCTAACAACATAACTAACTAATTAGTGACGGACAATTAGTGTTTTGCCAGACTCCTTGTTTGATACTAAAATTGCTTGGGCAACTAGTATGTGGTATTTCCAGCGGAGAGAGTAGTACCTAATTTCCCCTGTTTCAGCAATTACATGTTCGTTTTTTCACTTTATTTATTACGTGATGAGGTTACGTTGCTTTCCTTTGACCATTGGTCACAACACTTAAATGTGAAAAGCCACACGGGTAACTGAACCCAGATTACGGCCGTCTGGAAGGAGTAAAAACCTGGTTTAGGAGACGCGACGACGCACGCAACGATGGATGGATGCTGTCGTTCAGGTGTGAAAATTCAGGCCGCCGTCCGGCGCAAAAACCCCTCCTGCAGATCGAAGCAGCAGAACCATTCAAATTCGTTCGGCAAGGCAACGCCCTGTGGGCTGGGCTACCAGCAGCTAGAGTATGGCCGGCCAAAACTCTGTAATCAATTGCCTGCGTCGCCGCGCCGGCAGCGGCAGGTGAGGTCGGTCGAGGAGGCAGAATAGGTCGCCTGCCCGCCTGGCTGCCTCGCTTGACCCGCATGGCGTGTGCGTGTCCCAGCTGGTGCTGTCGTGCCACGTCCGGGCTGGCAGCGTGTGCAGATGATGTGGCCTGGCGCCTGGCGGGCCGACCGTCTCTGCTACGGTGAGGGTGACATGGCGTGTGAGCTGGAGCGTCGCGTATCCATGCGTGCGTGTGTGTGTGGATGGGCCCAGGAGCGTGCGGCGGAGGCACGTTGACGACGTCGGTGTCGGGGAATCAGATCCTCTGAAGTCGGCAAAAACGACTTGTCTCTGCAGTCCAGCATCTGAGCCATCCAATTTGCATCCAACCGTGAGTGAAGTAAACTCTGGAAACAAACCAATCTCATGGGCCGGCCCATACCAGCTCAGCGTACCGACTCCTCTGGGTGCGACTCGTTCGATTCCGCCTGTCCGCCGTCGCTCGTTCCTCTTGCCGATCGGCTGCCACCGGCCACCGCGATGCTCGGATGTGCTTAGGCCGCCGGGTGTGCTCGCTCACTCCGCTGGCCACGCGTGCGCTTGCCCGCTCTGCGAGCGCTCGCTCGCCGCCGCAAGTGCTCGCCCGCGTCGCCGTAACGCACGCTCGCCCACGCTGCCGACCTGCCGAGGAAGGTCACCGGTCGCCTCGAGTGCTCGCTAGCTGGCGCAACGCGCGCTTACCGGCCGCCACCGCGCCGCCGCGTGTGTTCTGCGTGGCCGCCGGGTGTGCTCGCTCGCTCCGCTGGAGCGCTCGCCCGCCGCCGCAAGTGCTCACCCGCGCCGCCGTAACGCGTGCTCGCCCACGCTGCCGCCCTGCCGAGGAAGGTCATCAGTCGCCTCGAGTGCTCGCCTGCGCCACTGTGCTTGCCAGCCACTGCAACGCGCGCTTGCCGGCCACCACCGCGCCGCCGCGTGTGTTCTGCGTGGCCACCGGGTGCGCTCGCTCGCTCCGCTAGAGCGCTCGCCCGCCACCACAAGTGCTCACCCGCATCGCCGTAACGCGCGCTCGGCCACGCTGTCGGCCTGCCGCGGAAGGTCGCCGGTCGCCTCGAGTGCTCCCCTGCGCCACCGTGCTCGCCAGCCGCCGCAACACGCTCTTGCCGGCCGCCACTGCGCCGCCACGTGTGTTATGCATCGTGTGAAGTTTGAAGAGTTTCAGAGAACGAGAGGAGAGAGAGAGTATCGGAGGGAGGAAGGGATAAGGGAGAGCACTGGGAGCCTGGGACGGGGAAGGGGAGCGCTGGCGAGGTGGAAGCCCTGCTGACATGCCATGCCGTCGGGTCAGGGAGGGGAGGAGAGGGTAGCGCCGGCTGTGTAGGGACCTCCGACTCCGAGCATCACGGTGGCCGGTGGCGGCCGGTCGGAAAGAGGAACGAGCAACGGCGGACAGGCGGAGTCGAACGAGTCACAACTAGGGGAGTCGGTACGCTGAGCTGGTATGGGCCAGCCTATGAGATTGGTTTATTTCTAGAGTTTGCTTCGCTTACGGTTGGATGCAAAGACAAATCGTTTTTGCCAACTTCAGAGGATCTGATTCTGGTGTCGGTCAGGATGTTTGTACTACTGGCGCTGCCCTGCGCTGATACTACTGTAGCTAGTGGCTGCTGGAGTGCTGCTGTAATTTTGCTGTCCAAATTCCGTTTCCTTGCAGGCGGCCGGCCGGGGTTCGAAGCGATGACTAGCTGGCGTTGGGGGTGGTGTGAGTGTGCGTGCGTTAGGTATGGATTTGTACATAAAGGATAAGGCATCAGTTCAGATACTAAAGCTTAGTGGAGGCATAAAAAAATTATGTTTCCTTCTCCAAGACGTCAGCTAGTTTACTACTGCCTCCGTGTATAAAATAATAATACTGCTCCAGATTCTATCTAGATTAAGCTATTTTGAATTCAACTAAATTTCCCTTATTTTTTCGTGAGTCCGTTCAGTCTTCTTTTTGTTTTGTTTTTTTTCGTTTTGTTTGGTTTTACAGTGAGTATTGAGTTGTTTGGTCGTTTTTGTTTGAGAAAAATTGTGTTTTTGTTCAGCAATCTAATTATGATTTTGTCCTTGATTTTTAACTTTCTAATTTTTGTTCTCGCTATTCTATATCTATATATCTATATACCTAATAATAAAAATGTAAAATTTCTAACTATTTTTTTAGTCCATCCATTTTTTTTGGTCCATTTCCCTCTAACTAACGAACAACGGAGATTTCTTCTGTCTGGACTTCTATATATAACATGTACTCATTTTTATAATAGCTCTTGTCTACGTAATACGGAGTCCGATTCCAAAATGTATTGGGTCGTGTATGGCACCTGGATAAAGATATTCCAGGATTGGACTACTGGATAGCTACGAATCCTATTCCAAATATAGGTCCCTTTGATTCTGAGTAAGCTGAATAGAAATCCTATTCAAATACAGATAGAAATAGAAAAAATAGTAGTAGTATAAAATCTTATTCTGGTATTAAATCACAAAGTGTTCTGATCCTTTTCTATTTATTATCCTATACGTATTATGGAGAATCCGTTTTGTACTTCCATGACCGTTGGTCGTTTTTTTCCAACTCATTTAGTTTCTTTTCTTCTTCGTGATAGTTTCCTTTATTTATTGTCATTTTTCTTTTTTTTACGAATCCTATTCCAAATTTAGGTCCCTTGAATTTGAGTAAGCTTAATAGAAATCCTAATTCAAATACAAATAAAAATAGAAAAAATAGTAGTATAAATCTTATTCTGGTATTAAATCACAAAGAGTCCTGACCCTTTTCTATTTATTTATCCTATACCTATTGTGGAAAGCCCGTTTTGTACTTCCATGACCGTTGGTTATTTTTTTGTCTGACTCATTTAGTTTCTTTTCTTCTCGGTGATAGTTCCTTTTTTTTATTGGTCATTTTTCTTTTTTTTACGAATCCTATTCCAAATATAGGTCCTTTTGATTATGAGTAAGCTAAATAGAAATCCTAATTCAAATACAAATAAAAATAGAAAAAAATAATAGTAGTATAAATCTTATTCTGGTATTAAATCACAAACAGTTCGGGTCCTTTTCTATTTATTTATCCTATATTATGTATTATGGAGAGTCCATTTTGTACTTCCATGACCGTTGGTCGTTTTTTTTTGACTCATTTAGTTTCTTTTCTTCTTCGTGATAGTTTCCTTTTCTTTATTGGTCGTTTTTCTTTTTTTTCTCGAGTCGGCTCCGGCACATTGGCCATGTCCGTTTCTTTCATTGCACTTTCACTTTTAACATTTATATCTTTTCTATTCATCATGTTCCAATAAATAAATATGAAAAATCAAGAATAAAGAAAGGCATTTGAACCTTTATTTTTTCATGAAAACTAAAAGTTTTCATCATCAAGTTACTGATGCGGTTTCGATTAAGAACAAAACTTATCTTATAAGAACTTGGTTGAACTAATGGTCTAACTAATCAAATGTGAACTAATATCTTGAGGTGTTTGAGTTTCCTTTTCATTATTGGTCGTTTTTCCTTTCCTTTTCTCGAGTTGGCTCCGGCACATTGGCCATGTCCATTTCTTTCATTGCACTTTCACTTTATCGTTTATATTTTTTCTATTAATCATGTTCCAATAAATAAATATGGAAAACAAAGAATAAATAAAGGCCTTTGAACCTTTATTTTTTCCTAAAAACTAAAAGTTTTCATGGTCAAGTTATTGATGCAGTTTTAATTAAGAACAAGGCTTATCTTATAAAAAACTTGGTTGAACTGATGGTCTAACTAATCAAATGTGAACTAATATCTTAAGGTGTTTGTGGTTAGTTCGGTCTAAATAAATTTGTCTCGACTGTATGCATGCACCAGTGCAACCCTGAGAGTCCCGCAACACGAAAATTAGAGAGAGGTCACCTGTCATAATTATCGGTGGGCAGACCAGTACTTGACATATCGACAACTAACTTCTTGTCGTCTTGAACTAAAGATCCTGAACGAAAGTCACGAAACTTGATATTTAACTGCAACTGTAACACCCCCGATGTTAGCCACTTGCTAGGCAGTGGTTTTATGCTCAAACATGACAGGATAAGTGGTGATGAAGGTGTCAAGGTCAAATTTATGAAAATGAGCCCCAACTTAAACTTGGACAACACACCTTTGCTTACATGTTGACCCTTTTCAAATGTATACCTGAGTAATGTTGAAGGTGCTTCTTTCATTTGTCGCATATCAATTTCCACCCACACTGACAATTGGAAAAGTTTCATGAAGTTGGGAGCCAAGAAGTCACATGAAACGATAAGTTACATTTTTGCTTAAATTGATTCATTTAGCAAATGGAAACATGGAATATCGATAAAACCTTGCTACATTGTCCAAATGACTCTAATTGAACTCTACAACGAAAGTCATGAGGGTTCATGTTGAGCAAATATCAAGAAAATGCCTCAATTGGTCAAAAACCCTAAATCCAGGGTTTAACGAGGTGCTGCTTTGACCAAAATGAAACAATAATTTATGTACCAAATATGAAGTTTGACCTTTAATCAAAGTTGAAGTTTGAGTGGAGTACAACAAACTTTATTTTTGGACCAAGACCTAATTCAACTTCTAAGTGTCTCATATAGTGGTCTCAAGTTTGAAAGCAGTGCTCTTTTGGGCTCTTAGAAATCTAAGTCCCTGATCGGCAACAACGAGTTGACATGTTGGGACATTTTTATCTCTAAAATGCATATGGTAACTCAACTGGATTCCTTAATATGAGTTGAAATACACTTTTGTGAAGGAAACAACAAAATAAGTCTCAGCAGATTTTGAGCTCATTTGATCATTCAAAAGTTCTCTCCAGAATGGCAAGTTCACTGAATTCGGTTATACTTAGCTGAAACTCGAAATCCAGTTTCATCTACCCCTATTTGGAACATTTTATCTCCTAACCCAGGCATGATCTAACCACGAGCCTTTATGCTTGGTTTGGGAATTAGAGAGGGGAGAAGAATGCAGTTTCAGTCGGCTTGAAACTGAAACTCAAGGTTCGGTTTTGGGTACCCTCTTTTGGAGCTCTATATCTTCCAATCTAGGCCAAGTTAGCTCAGGATCCTTAAAGAAATCTTGTTCACCTCACGAATATCTACGGTTTTGTCTCTTGCACCAAAATCAATGGACAACCGGATCGGGAGACAGAGGATGAGAAAGTTGGCAATTTCAGTTGTATTTTCGTGGTGGTATTAGCTTGACAGTTTCGTGGTGGTATTAGCTTGATAGTTTTTTATATGAATAGTAAAGGTTGTTCTAAGTGTAAATTAAGGAATCTGTAGGGACCCTAGTGCAAAAGTGTTTTTCTTTTTCTTTTTCCTTATATGCATATAATTAGCTGAAACTTTGGAAATTTATAGTAAATCATAGAAAAATCGTAAAATAGCAAAAGAAGATGTTTTGGAATCCTTGAGAGTATATCTATGCATTAGAGTCATCTTATGACATGTGTTAGTAGAAGGTTTTTGCTGTTTTTATTTATCTACGTTAATTAGGGTTTTCTAGAAATAAATTCATTTTTAAAGTTGTGGTGCTCCAATTGCTATAAAATTTTTATGGTAGGCTACTGATATTATATGTGTAATGTGGTAAAAATTTCAGGTTTATTGGTGCTCGTGTGACTGAGTTATTGATTTAACTTGTTTAGTGCTTCATAAATGCTTTTAAATGAATTATAATTTTTTATGAAGGTGTAAAAATGGAAAATGTTGTTCCATTACCTTGGTAGGAGGTTGTTATGTCATGTTGATATATAATAAGGCTATGTATTTGCAGAAAATAGTGTGTTTTAGATTTATCTTGCTCTCACATGTTTTCTTGCATTAGCAATTTGTCTTTTTTGTAATAATTAATCTATAAAACCTAAGCATGTAAGATTTGTACAATAATCATGTTTTGTCATCATCTATCTCTCATAAAAAATTGAGATTCAAATAAGATGTTTGCAACATCACCTATAATTAATATATAGGTTTTTATATATAGAAAAGCTAATAAAAGTTTGTTAGTAGATGCTTGTATTTATGCCATGTAATACTTCTAATAATTGGTGCTAGGTAATGTGATTACTTGGTTATAGTTAGGAGTTGCATGGAGCTGCATATATTGCAACAAAATGTTAGTTGTTAGCAACATAAATGGTAAATGCATATAGTTGTATCTCTACTGTTATGGCTGCATGTATAGTTTTTGTGGTGTGATATTTTTGTGATGCAAATGATGTTTTATGTAGATATGTTGAATTCAAAAGTTGTAGATAATTTCTTTATCTTGCTTTTCCTAAAATTTCAAGATTTTAGGCCTGATGGTTTAGGAGCTATAGATTTTACAATTTTCCTGTTAGGTTTTGCATGCTCTCTGTGCAGATCTGAATGATTGTGTTGTTTGGCTTAGCTAAGTTTTGAATCACCTTCTGGTAATGTTATAAGAGTTGTAGTGATTCTCATAAGCCTTCTAAAATGTCTAATATCACTACCTTTTGTGGTCTAGAACTCTAGTTATTGCTGTTCAAAATAGAATGGTAGATTCTACCCAAATCTGGATAGAGATGCCTTCTTTGTGTTGTTTAACTCTTTTTGCTATGAAATCACCCTAAGATGATAATAACACAGTTGTAGCTAACTTAATAATCTTTCTAAAAAGTTAAGAACACATTTGTTTGATGGATAGAACTCTGGATATGCATTTTAAAAGTTCATGTTAGTTTTTTGTCCTAGTTTGAGCAGATCATCTTGTTAGTGTTTTCACCCTTGTTAACCTTTGAATCAGCTCTAGGTGTAAATAACAAAGTTGTAGATAATTTTTTAAGCTTTCTAGAAAGTCCAAGATCACTTTTATTAAATTCTTGAAATAACTCTAGTTATGGCTACAACGAGTGACTGATGTGCTGCTGTCCAGATTTCTGTACATGGGATAGGTGATTGCTTTAGCCTACTCTTGTTTGGCTAAACTTGTTAGTTAGTTCTTTATTGATAAATGTTTGCAATAGCTGAACTTAAGTTAACGGGTATGTCGTGCTTGATATGCTGGCTATATCCACCTGTTGTGCTTGGTTGATGTTTAGTTAAATAACTTTAAATGCATATATCTTGAGGTGTAAACTTATACTTGTCTTGAATGCTTTTATATGATGCATCTCATGTTACCATTATTCACACTCATGCACTTGCATTGTTGCATCTCATCTAGGTACGCTAGAAGCACAACGCGTGGAAGTGAAGCACATGATAATAGAGTCAAACTAGAAGACAATGTTGGTGGACCTATCCCGAAGATGGAAGGACCTCTAGAGTGCATGCCTAGAGTGGAAGATGTTCCCCATGATAGTGCAAGCTAACTAAACTAACTTTGTGTTGGATCCCAGGCAAGCCCCAAAGCATTCTAAGCCTCCTATGTTTTTACAAATATCACTAGCGTTCTTTATGTTTGATGCATTAAGTTATAGGAGTTGAATGGAAACACTTGATGCATATAAGTTCCTTGTCTAGAAATATAACTTAAACCCTGTGTAGGTCCAGGATCGAATATATGCTTAGTAATGCTTAGACCGGTAGAAGTCGGGTGATTTCCTGTCACCTGCGAGATATAGGTGGATACCGGAGCACGGTTGGCTATATTTGCTATCGTGAAACAGAACCATGGGGTGATGAATAAATGGAGGCCGGGCGGAGTCTATGTGTAGGTTGACTCATGTGATTCCATCTGTGCCGATTAAGGACCACATCGTTGGAGGCCCTCTTGTCATTTTGAATGCATGCCTCTCACTTAGTTGGCCAGATAATTCATTCTGACCGTGAAGCTAAATAGCTCAACTTAGGTCAGGCCTCGTTCTATCAAAGTGCGCACTCTGGATAGTAGTAAGGATGTGCGGGGAGCCAGACGTGAGCCCAAGAGTAGGGTAGTCCTGATCGTCCTGGCAGCTAATTATCCCTGGTTGTGTGGCGCTGATCGAACCCGCAAAATATGTACCTGAGTTGTACCAAAGGTGACCTAAAACTACCTTGGTGCATGTATGTCTGGGTTTGTGTTAGGAAGAAATTCTCAGCTGGTTGAAATTGATTCGAATCACCGTCTCTCCCAGATAGTGAGAAACTTGACGGAGCCCCTTCATCGTAGTAATTAGATTATGGAATATGATGGTTATGATGAATATAAAAATCTTACACCAGCTATGGTTACTATTGTTATGCTACTAAATGATATACCACATGTTTGGCATATGCTAGTTGATAATCTAGAGATGAATAGCTATAATTAACTTGGTTACCAAATTATAAAATGTATAGCTCAACTAGTGGCTTTTATGCAAAATGTTGTCAAGCTAGCTCCACTTATATAGCCTTGCATGATCCTTGGTGTCACTTTATTTTTGGTTTGTGATGAGTAAGTCTAGCTGAGTACATTCAAGTGCTCAGGGTTTATCCCACCATATTGCAGGTGAAGTTCACGGCCTACTGAAGATGGTGGCTAACCGTCGGTGGGCTCGTCAACTCTATATAGTGTTCTTATCTATATACTTTTGTCAGAGGATGTCACGTGTGCTAGCAATGTATTTGGAACTTATATTATTGTAATCATTTGGAAGCTATGTTATTTTCACTAATCGGTTTTGAAAGCCAAACTTGTATTATTATTGTGAACTCATTGCAAACATTATTTCTGCTGCAACTCCGTGTATATGATGTGTATTTGCTTAATCGTGCGATCTTGGTTGTGATGTTTATTTACCGAGGTCCTTCGTGACCCTCGGCGGACTACCGGGTTCTGTCACAGCTGGTATCGGAGCAAGATTAAGCATAATATTGTCATATACATAGTTTAAAAAAACAAAGTTTTGGTTTTAAAAAGCCTATTTTGACTAAAACTTTAGCTGTAGGCAAATTTATCAAAACTAATTTGCAAAACTATGCTAGCGACAACCTCTAGTTAAGCCCAACTAAGGACTACTAGGTGGCTAAGTAAACTGATACTGACTATAGGGGATTTACTTTATTGCAATTTTTATTTCATCGTCCATACGGTATGCTATTGTATGGATGCCATTCGCTTGAGTGGTAATATATGGATCAATATACCTCTACACCCATGTAAGTTGGTGAGTGGCATGACCGCAAGATGTTAGCGTGCGGTCTAAGTGGAGAGGTAGTTTTGATACTAAAGTATATATATCTCATATATATATAGGGAAGTATTTAATTATGGGTTAGCTTTGGTATGGCTATATATGCATATTTTGTATGTATGTATAGACGTATTTACATATGGATAGCTTTGATACAAAAGTATATATATATTCTATATATATACATATATATATATATATTATATGGAAGTATTTAGAATGAAACCTATAGACCAGACTTTCATTTTTGTATATATATAATTGTAGGGTTGGGCTGAAATAATATTCTTCTATAGGTACGCTAACCACGAATGCAAAGATTGAATGTAGCTGAGAACTAGATATATGTCGAGAGACGACGTGTTATGCCACCGAAATAGAACGGGATTGCCACCTTAGGCTGGCAATTTTGTGAGGATGAATAGGACGGTCATGCATCATGATTGTGCTTGTGCATAAATATGCTTCCCTCACTTTTATTCTAATAATAAGTAACTTGTGATCAAATGCCTTGTTCCATGCCGCTTGAATAGCTGTGCTTAAAGATAGTGTGTGATTAGCTTTGCCTTGTATGTTTGCTTCCAAAGGAAATAGATGACAAGTTAGTAGTTAGCAAAAACTTCACCCTTTTGAAAACTAAAACTGGTAGTGATACCTTGTTAGAAGCCTGCACATGCTTTTCTTTTAAATATAATGTCAGGTTCTTCCTTTCAAGTTATCTTCACATTAGTTCTTTAGATTTGTGGTTGCTTGCTTTCTAGGTATTACCATGATGTATGTGTGAATGTGTTGTGATCTAGGTAGTACCATAGTTGTCACCTTTTTTGTCCTCGGTAAGCATACGAGTGTCGAAGAGCCTTATCCTGGAACAACACCCAAGTTATGTTAAATCTCATGGTTGTCTCCAAGTAGATTCCCTTGCTTAGGAGCCTGAGCCTATGTGTCTGATTGTTAGCCCTTGAATGTTTGTGTATCCATGCTTTTGCTTGACTCGTGAGTCCAAGCTTGGTTCCCTTCAATGCTTGCATATGTCGTGGATGTCTTGCTCCTATGTATGAAGACCCTACCCAAAAATCCTTGTCGAACATCTCTGCCCTTATCCTAAAGGTGATTCGGTGCAACGCTAACATCTCACTACCTGAACCTCAGAGTCTTTTCCTTGCAAATCATTTCGTTGCTTTATCAACTAAATCTCTAAGTAGTGTATTGGCTCTGTCTCGCGAATCTCGCTTGTTTAATCTCCAACTCTCTCAAGTCTTAGAATGTTTATTAGTCTTGATCTCATATTGCTACCCAACAAGACTGCATCTCATATTACTCTTTTATCTAGTAATCTCCTTAATAAAAACAAGGCATGCGTGGAAAATTTACGCCAGAGTCTCACGCTCAGTTGTCTTCATTAGTTAATTTATGTTTCTCATGTGCCATATCTTTACTTTGGACCACCCCTTGTTGATGCCTAACCTTGTGATCACCTTTGCTTGCTATCCCTCCTTCGCATGGTGTGTGCTCCTATGCAACCCAATTTGTGCCATGTAAGAACTCTTGTGGGTCGTAGGTTCAGTAATGGTGCCACGATTAGCGATCTACGGTGTTGCGACGAAACCAAGAGCCTCCTGTGGCGGTCGACACAAGGTTGTTCTGCTCGGCACGCACTGGTATTGAGGTTTCTAGTCATGACCCATTATGGAACTACATCGATGAGTTGTCTCCTTGTGAGCTTTTCCTTGGTAATCTCTCCATATCGTATCAGAAGATCCATATATCGGACCAAAAGTAGTAGAGTTTCCTTCTGAAGTTGCAAAAAGGATAACCTGGAAGAACAAATCACCAACATAAAACAATAGCAGACTATAAGAGGTGGTAGACAAGTGACTCTACTTGACTATCCCTATAATGACATCGGCCATCTGGTGAGCAACTCATGTTGTTGGGTTCATAAACCTAGGGTCCCTAGGGGACCGGCTTCCACGCCCAGGCTCAACCCAAGAAGGCAGCACACAGCTCGTGGGTCGGCTCGAGAGTCTAAAACAATAGGTCAGAAGGACGGTCTAGTTATCGACCGGAAGGTCTGGCTGAAGAGGAACGGCGCCCGCTCGTCAACTACTTTAGCCCACCTCTCCGACCAGAGTGCTAGCTTCAAACTCCAGCCACCTCCGAACGGCCTCTCCGATCAAAAGACCTGGCCCAAAATGCTACTTCCAACTTCGACCCTGCATCTCTGACTAGGGTGCACAGAAACCCTGCTCACCGTTCTTCTCTGACTAGCGCGATCAGAGCCGACTGGGGCCATCCGACCAGGAATGCCCGCTCGGAAGGAGGCAGGGGAAAACAGAGAAAGGAAGCCAGGGCACATAAGTCAAACCATGATACTAGGGACCATATCTGTACACCTACAGGAACAACACTTTGCAACCGCCCTAACATAAACAATATTGTAGGCACCGATATTTTCCTCTATAGTATTGTAAGCACCAGCATTTTCCTCTATAGTATTGTAGGCAACGTTAAAACTCTCATACGGTAAGGCTCCCCACGTGCCTCTGGGCATCAATAGTGTTGTAGGCGTGGGGATTTACTGTATGGGGTGAACATGGTGACACTCCTCACATGCCTCTAGGCATCAAATAGTATTTGCACATACCGATGTCTACCATTCCTAAACGAGGCAGCACAACCTCCCACATGCATCCGACATTCTACAGTGACATCAACAGTATTGTGTGCGCCTACCATTATCTTGTTCCCGCTGGCATGGGCGGCAAGTATTGGTAACATACGCACCCTTTCTCTCTCACTTGTAAAGCCATCCCCTTCATCTATAAAAGGGGGTGCGCTTCCTCCAACAAAGGGAGACCGATTCCAGTTGATCAGAGTTCCTTAGATCAATAGCTCACAACCATAGAACCGCCAGGTTCGGACCTCAAGCACCCGCTTGAACACTTAGCTCATAGCGAAGTTCCTGTCATTCTAGGCCCTTCCGACCGGAGACGACCGGACCTCTTGTACACCCCATCTTTCTCCTTCTCGTTTGTAACCCCACTACAAACTTCGAGCACTTGGACTTAGGAATAAAGTCGCTGACCAACCCAAACTGAACATAGGGCACGTTGCTTGAACCAATATAAACCCTGTGTCATTGAGTGCTAAGCCACCTCCGATCACAATGTACAACAAAACTACAAATATTTACTAGTTGGTCACATTCTGCACCGACAGTTGGCGCCGTCCGTGGGGAAGACGCTGTACATTCAACACTTTTTGGTCATCGGATGGCCCACTTTTCCACCACCCTCGCCGTGGCGGGCTCAGGCGATACAATTCACTTCAGCTCGCTAGAGTTTCCTGCACTCTCACCCGCTGGGATGCAGGTCCCGCCTGTCTTCGAGCCATCCCAGGCCTTCCTATTTGGAAGCCTGGACTTTGTTGCCGACCAGCTCGGCATACTACACCTCTGCAAAGAGGATCACGTCTCGGCACCCATTAGAGGGGTGCCCTCCATTGACTCCAGGATGCATGACTTCAACAACGCGGCATCTGTGCTTCTTTCTGAACAAACTCTCTGCTTAAACCCCACTGCAAGTAATGTACACGCTGTCATTCACTTACTATTCTCTATCTTCCACCGATTACCTGGTGGAACCCTATTGTCCTCGACGCAACCGCCATACGACCGGTCCCCCCATGGCCCCATGTCTTCCATGGACGCATACGCTCGGGGGCTCCAAAGGAGGCCAGCACCGCCCCTCTCACATCCAAATTCGTGGGAATGGTGAGCTATGCTCCCACCTATTTCCTCAACCTCATGGATGATGATGGCGAGAGTGATGGCTCCAGCATTGGTGACATGGCGCCTAGACACCGTCCGTCCTAGGAGTGTGCCATGGCGGACACTCCAGGACACCCACCGGTAGAAGCAGAGTCCTCATGGGCTCACACCTCCTTGGACCCTCACACAAAGACCCTGAGCTCACACTTGAGCATGGGGAGGAACTATGACAACGGTGGTTGCATCAACCACCGACTATGCCACCACGCTCGGTGCACCTCGTTGCGCCTTGTGCGCGTAGGCCGGCGGACGGCGCTCGGGGTCACACCCATCGGGTCCAGCACAACACCATGGATAGGGGAACGATCCCCCGCACTTCGCTCGGGCAAAATAGAACATCACTGCCGTGGCAATGCTTTGCACGGCCTGTCCGAGCCGAACGACCCTCATGAACAGGCAATCCATCGAAACCTCCGGGCGCTAGTGGAAACAGCCACCGTTCAACAAGCCAAGTGTTTCGTATCGTGACGCTGACTCGTGGCCTTGCTCCCCGTTAGGGGAACGGGGATGCAGTAGATGGGATGCTCCACCTGATCGCCACTATAATCGTCGAGCATGGTACAGGAGGCCACATCGGCACCTCACCTTGACCTAACAACCACTCTGCACTGACCGCATATGCATGCACGGCTTGGACCGAGCTGAGGCACACGCAGCAGCGACTGGAGTCCTAGCCTTGATGGCCCGGGACCGCGGACCTCTATCCAAAACCCCCAACAAACGCCGCCCCCGCTGCGCTCCGACGGAGGATGAGGCAAGGGCAAGGCCAAGCACCAAGATTAGGATGAGGGCCCCTCCATGCAGAGGGGGAAAAAGAACAGAAAAAATCGCCGCCGATCGGCCAACTCCGCGTTAGTCGACACGGCTGATCAAGCAGGCACGTAGACCCAGCAGGACCCTCTAGGCCACTTCCACGAGCTCATGGAGAGCCCATGCACCAACCATGACTACCCTATAAAACACCTCTACAAGGACTATCAGCTCCTCAAGCGCCTTCTACAATAGACCGACAGGCCAAAGAAAGAAAAAGACAAAGAAGTAGCAACTGTGAAAGGGGGCACGGCGGGCAAGGATCCAAATAACTGAAGAATGAAGTGATCCGACCGGACGCCTACCGACCGAAGGACAACAACGATACCCTTCTCTCCAAATGCCTGGAACAACTATGTCGCTTTTTCCCTAAAAGTTTCAGTCTTACCATTGTTTGCTTAGCCTACGCTCCTATAAGAGCAACCCGACCCAAACACTCTTTTGGCCCAGGGGGCTTAGGGACTCCACTATGGTACACTACTACCTCTCTATTTTGTTTGCTATCATATGGTGAAATTCCTTCCTACCCAACCAAAAGGATAGTTTGTTCCTTTAATTTGCATTACGTAGCTTTGCTTTAAAAACATTCCGACCGATCGCACCCCGCCTTTCCCTACGGTTACAAACAACCGAGCCCTGTGGGCCACAACCTAGGCTCCTAAGGTCACAGCCTATGGGACAAATGGGCAGATACGAGAAAGAAAGAATAAAAAACAAAATTATGCTAAGGGAAAACTAAGGAACAAAGGGGAACAAGCTCCCCTGAATGGAGTGGCTCCATCATAGAAAATGAAACAGACCGTGGTCATTAAAACACATAGTAATGTTTACACAAGGGCTCCCCCATGATTTTAAAACTTTCTAACACTCAATAAACTACTTATATTTCATAAGCTATTGGACTGGCCTGGCGGCATCTGCTATCGGCGCAACCGACAAGGGCACAGGCTGCTCACTCCCTGGCGGCACGACATTTGGCTCGGTCAAAACCGGGGCGACGTTCACCTCTGACCCAGGCTCCGCGCTATCCGTAGGCTAGGCAGCGTCTTCCCCGCGCATGCTTCTGGCCATATCTTCACGGTGGACGTCCATCACCCATTGGGTAGAGACCTGATCTGCCACTGACCTTGCATGCGGCAGTAGGCCCTTCTCGATCGACTAGATGTCCTCCATGCAAAAGCCTTCAGCATACCCGCTGCAAAAGGCAGCAAAGTCCAGGTTTGGGTGGTGCATCGCCACCGAAGTCAGCACCCCCGACACCCCGTAGAACAACCCGCTCCTGATAAGGTCCCAAAACGCATCTAGGACCTCCGCCAGCTAGATTATGGGCGCGCTAGTGCCGGGCGCCGACCCAAAGATGTCCGAAACGACAAGCTGGGCAACGTTGCAGATCTGGTCAAGACCCCCCTCGAGAGCACGTTGCTCTTCATGGGACTTGGCCAATTCCTCCTTATTCCGATTGAAGGTTGCCTTGATCATCTCCAGGTCCTACTCCAGCGTCTTCACCTTTCCACCCAGCTCTGAGAGAGGAGCGACAAGCTTAGAAACAGGCTGAAGGAAAAAAACCAACAACGAAAGACAGAAAGGGTATGTACCGACACGGAAGTTCTCAAGGGTGGAGAGATCCTCTGCCTGTCGGGCCACCTGCTCGCGCAGCCAGGCACTCGCATCCTCCGTCCCCATCACCTAGCCCCGGAGCGCGAGCACCTCCTAGTCCGCCTCCAACCAGGCCTTTCTCTCTGCCTCTAGGGCCTTCTGCGCTGACTCCAGGGTGTTCTGCGCCGACACCAAAGTGGCCCGCTCTAGCTCAAGGGTCGCTAAGGACTCTCGCACTGCCGCCTCCATGTTTGCCACGGATGTCTGCAACCCCACCTCGGTCTCCTCCTAGCTGGCCTTCGCCACCTTGAGCCCTGCTCGGTAGTAGCCGCTCGCTTGGCTGCACATCGCCCCTCCACCCGTGCCATGGTCACCTCGGTCGCCTGGTCCTGGGACTCACGACGTGCGGACGCTAGCTGACGCTCGAGCTCAACCATCTGGGCATGCTCCATTCGAAGAAAGCGAGACTTACCGGACGACGCCCCCTTTAGTCTCTATGAAAAACAAACACGCTAAGGCAACCTACAAAAGGTTCAGAGGTCAAGGACAAGTATGCAAAACTCACCTCCGCGGTGAGCTACAGGTCGACCTCGACCAACTGCTGAGCGGACTTAACCCGCTCCTGCATGTCTCTAAGCTTCGCGGACAAGGTGGCAAGTTCGGACATCGTGGTGTGCCCTTGCTCCCCAAGGATGTCCTAGAGCTAACACTCCTAGAAATCTTAGAGGACAAACTGCACCTTCGCCGAGTCCTCAGGGCAGGGCCACTCCAGGTCACCCTCCGGCAGCCCACCGGAGGGCCCAGTCTTTGATTGGACCACCACCAGCTCCCGTGACGACACTAGCAGCCCCGCTATATCATTCGCCTTGTCGTCAGATGGGATGTCCACCACCTCATTTACATGGACCGCCGCCTCCGCCGCCGGATGTCTCGACTCCATCCCGGCCACGCTCTCCCCCAACACCTTTGGCTCTGACCGTGCGGGTGAGCCATGCAGCCCTCCACCTGGCGAGGTAGGGAGCTCGGTCTCCCTCTCCTCTTCTGCTGCGGTCAGTGGAGGAGGGGCCACGAGGGTCACGTCTGACGCAACCTCCACCGTCAGCACCGGGATCGCCGCCAAAAATGACACCACCACTGTCGCCGTACCAACAACCGACCCAGGGGGCACCAGCCCCAAAAAGGAAGGCTTCACCGTTGTTACCCTGTTCCCCTCGTCGCTCGCTATGGTACGCTGCAGGGTGGGCCTCCAAGTCTGCTACATGGGAGCTGGGGCAATGCTAAGCCCCGTCTGTAACACCCCTGGTGTTATGATCTTATTTAGCACCGCGATTTAGGCCTAAGAAAAATTTCCAAAACGAGTTTCTCGGATTTTTGATTTAAAATGTACTCAACATGATGAGGGGAATCGTGTGTGACTTAGTGTTGTGGACTCGAATCAACGCCAAGTAAAATTGCTCGGTACGTAAAGATATTTAGGAATGTCCGATAACGATTCTAGCAAGTAAATGGTGAATGATTTGTTCTATTAGATTAAGCATGAAAAGCGACTTTTATAAATAAAATAAAATCCATTAATAAATTGAACGATATATATATGCCCATGTGTTTATTTTGAGAAGCACGCTCAGTTGAAAAGCCTTGGGTTTAGTTATTGACTTGCGAGCGATTGGCTCTACAGCAATGACGAGACGTCTCCCTGCCTTGCTCCGTCGCTGGTCATCAGTAGTGCATTTCCCCATGTTCAAAATCAATCAACTCTGGTTTATTAGTGTCACGCCGCATCGTCGAGTTCCGTCATCATGCCACTGCTCCCTCTCCATCGCGTCCTTTCTCTGATGATCGCCATAATGAAAGTTGGCCGGGCTGCGGCTGTCGTATACTAATTTGTTTGCTTTCCCTCCCTCACTACTGGTTCCGTCGTTTCACTCTGCGGCGTCATGAATATCTCTGTCCGCCTTTTCTTGTCTCCGTTGCATGTCCTTGCCTGTCTTACTTGTCTCTGCGGCTGGGTCTTGTCCGTGGCAACCGACACGCCCTGCCATACCACGTGCTCTGGCGTACTCGCTCTGTCCTCGGCCTTTGTTTTTCCCTCTCTCTCTGCCTTGGTTTCTTGCTGTAGATAAACGTACATGAGCTGACACTCGACTACACTATCTAGCATTGTCTCAGCGTGTGTGTGTGTATATATATATACATCTGCCGAGCACCTACCTGCGCCAGCGTCCTTGCTGTTGTCGTGTACTATTTTTCCTGTGCGATGCAACGCTGAGGCCCTGCTACTACTGCTACTGTCTGTGCTGCTTCTGGAGGGGCTTGGCCACGACTAGCTGTTGCCTATTTTGTTGTCTGTTGCTATGCTAGTGCTTCCACAAACTTTTTGGTTTGCTGCGGTTATTTCTCCCTTTCACAAGCTTGCAAGGTTCAACTTCAAAAGTACTTCTTGAGCAGGCTGCTGCTGCTCTCACTCTACATTTCCTATCTTGTCTCTGTCTTGTCTGTCCCTTTGCCTCTGAGGCTTTGTCTCACACTGTCTTCCTCCCTTGTGTCCTTTTCCATGTGAGTGCCTTAATGAAAGTTGGCAGAACTGCTGCAGTGCCGTCCCTCCTTTCCAAGCTGCTTGCCCAATTCCCTACTCCACTGCGTTGTCTTCATTGCCTCCGTCCTAGACCAAAGTCATGGCACCATCACAACTGTGTGCACCGGCGCTCACACTTCTTCCCTCCCCGCTCGCTCGCGCTCTTGGCCTCTCTACTTGCTCTCACGAGCCGTCACCCCCACGTGCGCCCCTCGGTGAAACGAGCTGAGCCGCGACGACCACGCTGCTCCTTGCGCGCTGTGCTTTTCCCCGCTGTGGCCGCGCTCTCGTTGCCTCCCTGCTCCCTGCTGCCCCGTGCTAGTGCCGGCCGTCACTGCACCACCATGGCCACTCTGGACCGTAGCTCACCGCGTCCCATGCCGCGCCGTCCACGCTGGGAGCCGATGTTGCTCGGCCGGACACTGAGTCCTGCGTGCTCCGCACCTGACCTCGCCGTGGCCGCTGTAGCACCGCTATACGCCGTAGTCGCCGTGCCGCATCACCTCACCTCACCGTCCCAGAGCCATCCACGCCACCGCTGCCAGCTTGCCGCCGCCACAGCTCGCGCGTGGGTAGGCTCTAGTGGGCCGGCTTGAGGCTCGCCGTGGCCAGGTCGTGGTCGTGCAGGGTCCGGTGCTACTCCCCGGTGGAACTCCCACCGCCGCTGTGCCTTCTCGACCGTGATTGGTCGCCGGCCGGAGCTCCTCTACCTCTGCTCGGCAGCGAAAGGAGAACAAGATGAAGTGAAGGGTATAACTCCAAGCAGAATCTTTATACAGGGTCTTTACTGCGAAATACGCGACTCACTTAAATAATGTTTGTGTCCTGTTGGTTAATTTCAAGAAAACATAGGGTCATTTATGTATAATCGCCTGGCCTATGGGGCAGGCTGTGCGTGGGCCGGCTTGTTGGGCCGCTTGTGCCGCGAGCAGGGCTGGCCTGCTCCCGTGCGTGGGCTGGCCACGCGTCTGCTGGGCCACTCGCGCCCGCCCCCGTTGGGCCATGCCTATCCTGCACTAGGCCGGCCGCTGGCACGCGCGCCTGGGTCGTGCTCGTCGGTCTTGGGCCGCGCTGGAGCCACGTTCGCCATGGGCCTTTTGGGCCACGGTGTTCTTTTAGTTTTTCAACGAATTAGTGAAAGTTTCTAAAATAGATTTTGAGCTGGTTTTATTATTTAAATATAAAATCATTTAGGAGTCCAAAAATTATGAAACCAGTTTTGTTAGTCTCCTAAAATCATGATCTTCCTGTTAGTATAGTTGGTTTACATAGTGTGATATTATTCTTGGAAGCTATATAATTAATTTAAGGTACTTAATATTGTAAAATATAAACTTGTAGGAATTTCCATGCAAAATTGGTAATATTGTTGGATTTGAAACTGTTACAGTAGGTTTCTAGCAATATTAGGTACTCACCGTAATTTTTGTAGCTCCGGAATAACTAGTTGCTAATTAGATAATGATGTCCTATTGCGAATACAGATTAAATGGATAGATTAAAATAAAGAAACACCTTGGTTTATATAACTAAAATAATCATTGGGAAATAATGCCTTATTCGACAATGTGTATATGTAGCCTAAGTACGGTCGTCGTTGGAACTAGCCCGTTCACTCGAGAGGCGTAAATCGTATTTTTATGAGTCGCGATTGTAGTTGATTAATTACATCTTTGCATTGCATCGCATGCATATCATATAGGTACGATGATGGATCAACGGATCAAGTGAAGGATGAGTGGGGATCTGCAGATGGTGTAATGGTATTCTCTCCAGGAGATAATAAAATGGGCTTTCTATCAAGATGATTGTGGATGATCTGAAGATGCAGATACTAACTGTTTTATATACATCTTACCCAGGCAAGCCCTGATGCATAACCTCTACTTTTCTGTAGTCTAAATTATATTTGTGCATTAAGTTTTAAGGAGTTGAATGAAACCCACTTGCATATATATCTTTATCCTATGAGTCTTACTAGTATGACAGGATCGTGTAGAATACTATGCTACAGGACTCCGGTAGAAGTCAAGTGATTGCCTGTCACTCATGAGAGATAGGAAATATATTACTGTATTATTATCACTTGGAAAATATAAATGGTGGAAAGGAAAAATGGTGACCGGGCAGGGATATGGTTTGGGTATTGGTGGGTATAAGAGGTTGTGTCACCGTGGACGCGGGACATAGCTTGGTTACACTGTTTTCCCTGTCTGGTCGGTTAAGGACCGATCGTTGCATAAGGCTCTAGGTAGGTCACGGACTTATTATCCTGAGCACATATTTGTGTATGGGCACTTGGAAGATTTGTTGCTCTCTTGTTGCGGATCCGGCTCTTTCCGGACCGACTGTCAGGGTTTCTTTTTGGTGGAGGAGGTCCTTGCACTGCACTGAGTCCGGGACTCAGGGGCGGGGGCTTGGAGTCTCAGTTTGGATGGGAACCTAGACACCCGGGACATGAGAGTGATGGGTTGGTCCTGCTTGTGCCTGGGGTACAAGCGGGAAGTGTGTTTTTGGGGTACCCAGCTGGGGGCATTGATTCACGAATCGTCGAGCAATCCGGTACGGCTTGTCTACGGTTTAGCATCGTAGTAAGAACTGAAAGATGCAAGATGGAAGATGAAAAAGAGGAAATCTGATTGCTTACCACCTGCTTGAAAGTAGCATAGGTGCTTATATAGAATGGTTAGTTAATGAACCAATGCGGCTATAAATAAAAATCAAATATAAGGACGCACGCCTAGTAATGCTTCCTGCAAATGCAATAAACCCACAAGCCAGATAGCCTTGTATATCCTTGGAGTCTTTTTTTTCCTCCTATCGGGTAAGTCTTGCTGAGTACAATTGAGTACTTAGGGTTTTATTCCCCTGTTGCAGGTGACAGGTGGAGGCTAAAGCTAACCTTTGTGTGTGGATTCCTCCTGGTGGGCTCAGAGAGGATTTCCTTTGCGCATGCGATCGTAGTCTTTATTTATAACTCTTATCAAATACTTTTTTAAATGAAAGCTTCATAATCTGTTGTCATAGTTTCTATATCAATACTTCATCATGTCATGAATAGATATTGATTTTCGCTGTAATTCTGATCGCATGTTTATATTCCGCTGTTCAATTAAATTGTTCATAACTCTGATAATATGATTACATTCCGCTGTTATAACAATAAATGTTATACTCTGATGTATATGTAAAGTGATGTAAGAAATTATTAAGAAGGATGTAAGCTTTATTCTCTCATTTGTGTTTCTGATGGCAAAAATGTGGATTTTTGGGTTCTCCCCTGGGGTGTGCCCGACGGAACTGAGTAATTTAGTGTCCTACTTCGAGTGCTTAGTGTCTAATGTAAGACAAGCACTCCTAGGAGGCATTAGATTAGGCAGTTCTGCCATGCCGTCATCGCCCGGCCACTGACAAAAACATGCTAGTAAGTCGCACTCCGAAAGGACTCAACAACAAAAGATCAAAAAGAAACAAAGAAAAACATACCGGGACAGCAGCACAACTCTGAAGGCATGACCTGACATCGACAGGCCTATAGGGCACATGCCACTCTCGAGCTCTGACCCATTCCCCCTCACTTCAGCTGGGGATGGAGTCGACCCAGCCGGCTCCTGCTCGACCGATGGGTCGCCGCAACCATCGGCCCGGGACTCCCCAACTGGAGCAAGGGGCGGGGCATCCTCTGGCTATGAGTCGTGCAATGCCCTAGCCCTAGTCTGCCCCTCAGACCACCCAGCTTGCTCAACCGCATCCGTGACGAGCGGGGCCTCCTTTGGCTACGAGCCATGCATCGCCACTGGTCCCGGCAACAGCCACATCCCCCACAGGCAGCGATGGGACCGACAATGCCACCGAAGGGCGTGGTGATCGTGTCCGCTTTGCCGCCCATTCGCCAACGGCGTCCGTGCTCGCCGCGCGCTTCTTCAGCGTGGGAGCCACCGCACGCCGCGTGGCCTCCTGCCCACCACCAGCAAGCGTCGTCATAGGGTCACGATGTCCCTCTAAGGTCACAATGACCTCCCAACTCTCCTCCTCCTCAGACAAAAACATGTCATCCACCTCTGTGGAATCCTCCAACTGGAGCTCTAGCTCAACATCGGCCCTATCTTCCCCGACCTTCACGCGTCGGGCAACCTCCTTCTCCTTCTGGTGCTTTCGTTGGGTCGCCTTGACCTTCTTCTTCCTCCTGGCATCCACCGCCGCCTTCTGAGCGGCCTGCTTAGCCATGCCCTTCTTACTCTTGGGAAGGTGCGGTCGGGATTTGTAGTTTCCAAGCCCCTACGTAACGCATGATTCCAAATCAAAAATAGGAAAAGTAGAGGAAGACATGTAGGCTAAAGAGAAGGGAGCATACTAGGGTGGACACGATCAAGGAGTTGAAAGGCATGGGCCCCCCTTCGACCCTCTCTTTGGGCTTCAGCTGCAGCACCCGGCCAATGCGACTCCAGACCTCATCGTCCGGCAGATCCTTTGGTGATGCGTAGTCTGGGTCCGACGAGCCACTATATAGCCACATCGGCCGTGTCCTCTCCGCCAATGGTGTGACCCAGCGATGGAATAGGGTGTGGAACACCCGCACCCCATTAAGGCCATGCTTTACGAGCTTCCAGATCTCCTCGATGACCCCCACCTTATGTTTCTCCTTTTTGGCGCAACCCCACGACCAGCTATCCTGCTTCTCCGGCCTCCCACTGGTGAACATCGAGAACGGCGCCGCCGCTGGATTCCTAATGTAGAACCACTCCCCATGCCACCCTCGGTTGGAGTCATAGGGGAGGTACGCAGGATACGAGTCTCCCATGCCTGGTTTTCCCTACAAAGCGAAACCCCCACCAGTGCGATCTCGACCGGGTCCCCACTGTCAAGGCTCTCAGGGAGAAGAGCCACCAGAAGAAATCCACATGCGGCTCCATCTCGAGGAAAGCCTCGCAGACGGTGATGAAACCGGTGTGCAACACCCCCATTGGATTAAGATGTTGTAGCTCCAGACCCCACTCGTTGAGGAGCCCAAACAGAAACCAGTGCGTGGGGTATCCCATCCCGCGCTCATGGAAGTTAAGGAAGGAAACCACCTCGTCGGGCCAGGGTTGCGGGGATTCCTCCCGCCCAGGAACCCTCCAGTGCGCCACCTCCTTCTACGGTAGAAATCCCTTTGCGATGAAGGACTTCAACACCGACTCCCTCACGGTGGACGACCTCCACTCTGACATTGTGCCCCGGATCATGAAAGAATTTGTGAGTTCTTCTCCTCTCCCTCACTCTCTCCCCTTTCTTTCCTAGAAACCACCACGGCTCTCAGGAACACTCACGGTAAGAAGAAAGAAGAAAGGCAGCGGCAGATGAGGAACAGGCAAAAGAACAGGCAAAAACCCTCTCCCTTCTCCTACTTAAGGAAAAGGTAACAACAGCTAGGCAAGGGCACACCGATCGGAGAAGGCAAAACGGCGGAGTGAGAAACTCTCTCTCTTTCCCATTTAATGCGGATGAGACGCGCCCTGACCGATAAGATGTACCCTGCCCGATGGAACGGCTCCTGATCAGGCGGGACATGGCCTAGGGCATGCCCACCACCACCGCACAACCAACCACTACTACACGCCTAGCATGAAAACCGAAGCACCACCGCACGCGGACGACACCCCGCTTCCCCAAGCCAAGCCTAGAGGAACCCAAATGAAATCTCCATCGGGGGAGATCATCGGGTCCCCTGAGTCGATCGAATCACTCAGGATAGACACCAAGAGACAGGTAGGAAGCAAAGGGATGCCCCGTGTAGGCTAGGCCGACTCCATCATGAACAATGAGCACAGGTCCCGGTCGAACATTCCCAACTGAAGCTCTCTGAACCCTGTCGCTCAAGACATCAAGGTGAACACTACCAACCCCCCTCTATTTACTGATAAGCATTTCATACATCCATAAGTGCATTCATTGAATATGCCCATGCCTCCCAGATGATTCGGGCCCTGAACCGCCTGGGGGCTCGGGAACTAAGCATCGCACATGCAGCGAAATGCATCACAACGCTTCATGTTGCATCATGAAGCGGCGGTTGCCTCATTCGACATGAGCAACCAATAAGAGCCAGGGGAGAAAAACATAGATGAGCCCCATGCGGCCCTTGCCCGGTCTGGCAGACTAGGTCATCTCAACTTTCTCGTTCGATCCTGAACCTCTCACCAAGCCCACAGAATCTCCATCGAGGGGAGGCCATTAGGCCACCCGGGTCAGTCTTTGAAATGACCCAGGCATCTACCGGGTTGCAGGTAAAGGAGTAGTGGAATGTCATAAGAGGGCTATGCCGACCCCGTCATGAACGACGGACCTAGATTCTGCTCGATCACACCCGTTAGCGAACTCACCGAGCGCGTCACTCGAGCCCGAGGGATTGGGACAGGCAACAAAACTCAGCCCCTCCAGTTGTGAGGAACCAAGGATGGGGTAATGCACATAACTCACACTGACCCCTACTAAGGCCCAACAAGGCTCGGGGGCTCAAGACACAAAATGCCCAGGTCTATGACCCCGATCTCACCCCATCCGGCTATGCTTCCGACTATGCTCCAAACACCTGGGTCTGCGACCCCGATCTCGCCCCATCTAGCTATGCTTCCGACTACGCTCCAAACACCTGGGTCTGTGACCCTGATCTCGCCCCATTTGGCTACGCTTCCGACTGTGCTCCAAGCACTGGGTCGGCGACCTCGATCTTGCCCCAACTCCAACTCACCTGATCCCACGGCACGCACCGATGCTAGGATTAGTGAGATCTGTCTCGACTAAACTAACTACCTCACCTGATCCCGTGGTGTGCATTGATGCTAGGATTCGCGAGCTCCCTCTCACCCAATCTCTTGAGCAACCAAAATCACCTGGGCTGCACAACGACGCCTAGGTTGACAAAATCCGTCTCAAAACTAAGAACACACACACACGCCCGCTAAAAGAAACCCCCAGACGGTTCTACTTGAACCACCTAGGGGCTCAGGGGCTACACCCATCGGCAAGGCAAAAATCCCTCGGATGATTCTACCCAAATCGCCCAGGGGCTCGGGGGCTCCTGTCGGGTTCATAAAACCGGGGCCCTCGGGGACCGGCTTCCACGCCCAGGCTCGGCCCAAGAAGGCAGCACACAACTCATGGGCCGGCCCGAGAGTCTAAAACAACAGGCTAGAAGGATGGTCCAGTTACCGACCGGAAGGTCTAGCCGAAGAGGAACGACGTCCGCTCGTCTACTACTTTGGCCCACCTCTCCGACCGGAGCGCTAGCTTTGGACTCCAGCCACCTCCGAATGGCCTCTCTGATTGGAAGACCTAGCCCAAAATGCTACTTCCGACTCTAACCCCGTGTCTCCGACCGGGGTGCACATAAACCCTGCTCACCGCTCTTCTCCGACTAGCGCGATCAGAGCCGATTAGGGCCATCCAACCAGGAATGCACACTCGAAAGGAGGCAGGGGGTGAATAGAGAAAGCAAGCCAGGGCGCATAATTCAAACCACGATACCAGGGACCATACCTATACACCTGCAGGAACAGCACTCTGCAACCGCCCTAACACAAATAGTATTGTAGGCGCCGACATTTTCCTCTACAGTATTGTAAGCGTCGGCATTTTCCTCTACAGTATTGTAGGCGCCGTTAAAACTCCCATATGGTAAGGCTCCCCATGTGCTTTTGAGCATCAATAGTGTTGTGGGCGCCGGGATTTACCGTATGGGGTGAACATGGTGACACTCCTCACATGCCTCTATTCATCAAACAATATTTGTAGGTACCGACGTCTACCATTCCTAAACGAGGCAGCACAACCTCCCACATGCATCCAACATTCTACAGTGACATCAACAGTATTGTGGGTGCCTACCATTATCTTGTACCCGCCGGCGTGGGCGGCAAGGCTCAAAAACATACGCACCCTTTCCCTCTCACTTGTAAAGCTGTCCCCTTCATCTATAAAAGGGGGTGTGCTTCTTCCAACAAAGGGAGACTAATTCCAGTTGATCAGAGTTCCTTAGATTGATAGCTCACAATCACATAACCGCCAGGTTCAGACCTCAAGCACCCGCTTGAACACTTAGCTCATAGCAAAGTTCCTGTCATTCTCGGCCCTTCCGACCGGAGCCGACCGGACCTCTTGTACACCCCATCTTTCTCCTTCTCATTTGTAACCCCACTGCAAACTTCGAGCACCTGGGCTCAGGAATAAAGTCATTGACCGACCCAAACTGGACATAGGGCACGTTGCCTGAACCAGTATAAACCCTATGTCATTGAGTGCTAGGCCACCTCCGATCACAACGTACAACAAAACTACAAATATTTACTAGTTGATCACATTTTGCACCGACACATGTCATCCCCGTTGATCATAATGGTACACAGCATTTAAAGTTGGACAAGTTATCAGTCGGATGATAAATGGATGGGGATATTATGTCCTATAATAGGTCACCTGGTACTCATGAGCTTCCTGTCCAAGTTCTCAATCTTTAGGCGCATAAGGATCATGCAGACAAAACCTAACCTTGTTCGGTGTCACCCCTTCTCGGCTAACTTCCATGGTGACTGTTTGTTTACAATTGTTGCCATCAAAAAGGAAATTTTGTAGCTTTTTAAGTGTTGAGAGACAACTAATTAGTTACTAGTAGGAAGGTTAATCTCTAGCTAGATAACGACTCTTTGGTAGCCCTGAAGGCTATGTCTCATAGAACAATGTTAAGCAAAGAAACAGCAAAGCCGATCAACCATGCAAGTACCGATTTCTTCTCCAGACCCTGTGTCATCAAGTCAATTCCATCTTGGACAATCACATGGGTAGTGCAAGATGTTGTATCAGCTAAGTAAAGAGCTAGAGAAAGCACGTCCCTAATTTCGGTTAGCATCGTTATGTATATGGTGCTATCAAAGGATTTGTTCAAGACTTTATTGGATGAAGCACAGAAGGATAGTTAGAAATGATCCCTTATCTTAGTAGGACTGTTCCTTAGCATGGAGTATACTTTGTGCCCCTCAACAACAGCCTACCAGCCCAATGCTTGCGCATCGTCGAGCTGGTGTCTAAATCAATGGTTGAAGTTGTTCCCTAGAAAGCATGTGAAGAAAACCCTAGCCTCCATCCTCAGCAAGAAAGCTACCATTGTCATAAAAAAGAGTTAGAGAGTGCAGAACACACTCCACAACGTGTGAAGCAAAGAAAAAGAATGGGAAATATGTCTAGATTTCCTAGCACTCAACCGATTATCTTTAAGCTGGTGATTAGAGGATCAAACATGGTTGGATTGCCACAAAACTTGGCAAGCTCATTCCTCGCTTAGGATACTTCGATGTCATAAGTTGGTTTGAGGATTGGTTGAGTAAAGCATTAGATTTGAGAGATGTTTTGTCAGTTCGGGTCACTAAAATTTCAGAACCGAGTAGTTTTGGTAGATGATTTGTTTGGATAGTCCAATAGGTGTCCATTTGAGCCAAATTTTGGTTAGTAGTTAGAGGACTCTTGGATCTAAATGCCTACCAAAATTTGTGCACAATGGAGCAATAGTTTGTGAGATATGAACTGAAAACCAAGGTGTATAGAATCTGCGATTTCTCTGTTGACTCCTATCATCCCTCATATTAGAAGGTTGTTGTCGTGGACCTAATACCAGGGTACCCAATGAGGTGGGACTAATGACCATCGAATGTTGATGCTTCCAGTCAGACAAAGAGCACTACTACACTTCTTGCCCGAACGATGGAAGACTGGTTCCGCCTCGCCCGACGGCTAAGGGCTAGCTCCGCCTCGCCCAACGTCCGAGAGTAGGCTCCACCTCGCCCAACCCCCGAGGGGTGGGCTCCACCTCGCCCAAACTCCAAGGGCGGGCTTCGGCTCGCCCAACCCCTGAGGGCTGGCTCCTCCTCGCCCGATGTCCAAGGGTGGGCTCCTCCTCGCCTGACCCCCGAGGGCTAGACTCTGCCTCGCTCGACGACTAAGGGCTGGCTCCGCCTCGCCCGACGATCACACCCTACTCCTTCGTGAGGATGAGCATAGGATACGACAGGACATTCGAGTCAACCATGATATCGAGGGCCATGCCCTGTGCGCCTGCGGGAAGGTACCGTCAGGATACGATGGGACGGGTGCTTTAGGTCCTTTCCGACGTAACAGTGTGTGAATAGTGTTGTAGGCGCCGATTTTTGTCCCACAGTGTAGTAGGCACCACCCTCAGTCCTCAGGCGTGGATACTAACACAGACATATGACAGCCATTATGGTCCAAGACAGAAATCACATCATCTATAGTGACAGACGTATGGTCACTTCCCCTGTTACTCCGTGAGGGGTCATGGCGTGGCTCTTCAGCGTGTCGCACCATCCATCGGCGTAGGATGGGACACACCCACTTGCTAAATAAGGCCAGGGCATGGCCTACAAAGATCAGCAAACACGTCACCTCTGACACGGTCTGCCATGTTAAGCAGGACAAGCACAGGGAAAAAGGAAGACCCAGCTCCCTCGAAGGACCTTCGATACCTTTGGTATTTTCCTCTTTCTCCAATCTATAACCCCTGCTCCCCCCTTGATCTATAAAAGGGAGGGCAAGGCCCCCCACCAAAGGGACTGACTCTGGACGGATAAGTTCAACACACACACGACACTTCACACACGGCTGAGCAGTGACCAAGCTCTTGGTGACCTTTTCGATCATTCCATCAGAGACTTGGGACTCGTCCTTCTCTCGACCATTTGTACCCCCTACTACAAACTATTTTTGGTACTAATAACATGAGTAGTAGCAGACTGGACGTAGGGACATTCAGCTCGAACTAGTATAAACCTCGTGTCCTTTAGTGCACCATCCGGGCCTAACGCGCAACAATCATAAATTTACTAGCTGGTGTTTGTTCGAAACACCGACAGTTGGCGCGCCAGGTAGGGGTCTTTGCGTGTTCCAAATCAGGCAATGGATGGCTAACCATGCAATCAGTTGGGTTCCGGGCGCACACAAGCATTTCGGTGACCTGGACTTCATTGTCACATTGAGAGTTGGCGCTGGCCCACGCCGCCATCCAGTCTCTCCCCTCCGTCAACTTCAATGATGGGAGGCTTGAGTGCTAGCCTGACTTCTCCCTTGGACCATAGCCATCTAGGGAGGACCCACACCGCCTCACCCTCTCTTCAGAACACTCTGCACGGAGCACCCCGATTGCGTTTCTATTCGGTCTCTGCAACACCACGGCAACCGTTAGCCACCTTGTGGCACAACTGAGAGGGGGACAGCCACCCCACCTCACGTTGGGGTGGAGCAGCTGAGAGCCCAAAAGCAGGAAATAGACAAAACTGGACAATAGCTTGTTTGGGAATACGTGAAGGTTGATGAGGAGATCAGGCGCCGTGGAGATGGAGGGCACGCACACACCGTGGCCCATGACGTAAACTGAAGGATCATCACCAACGATGAAACCCTTCCCCACTTTGCTCAAGCAAGCCAGAACATCACTGCCATAACGGCCTTGCTCCGTGGCCTTCCAGAGGCCGCAACGCCTAAGGATCGCCAGGCCCATCGTGAAATCCACACGCTACTTGAGCGCGTAGCAGCACAACAGGCGGAGAGCTCGTTGCCTCGGTGATGCGAGCCCGACACCAGCCAACCTACGCCCTCGGTATGCCCCACTAGGGATGCATCGGTCCACCAAGTGCTGCAAGGCGACGGGTAGCGCGCTGCAATCCTGGTACATCAATGTCTCAGCCACAACCACGATGCACGCAGCACCCTCGACGTCCGCAGACGTGCCTACAGCGACCCAAGGGAAGGAGCCCACCATGGCTATCATCCTTGATGTGGTAGACACTACGACAGTGGCGAGGACCAGAGCTCAAGCCCCGGCCTCCTAGGGCCTCAGGCCTTCAGCTGGCACATCCTTAACGCTGTGTTCCCACCAAGGTATCGACCAGCTACTAATATCCCTAAGTACTCTGGGGAGACAAACCCCGGGCTTTGGCTTAAAGACTATCGGCTTGCCTATCAAGCCAGTGGTGCGGATAATGACGACTTCATTATCTGCAACCTTCCACTATTCTTGGCTGATTTGGCTTGGGCATGGTTGGAACACCTACCATCCAACGCAATCTAGAGTTCGGTGGATCTAAAGGAGATCTTTGTGGGAAACTTCCAGGGCACATACAAATGCCCTAGGAACCCATGGGACCTCAAGAACTGATGCCAGAAGGCCGGTGAGACCCTTCATGGGTACATCCGGCGCTTCTCCTGATAGTACAATGAGCTCCCCAACATCGCCAATGCCGACATAATAGGAGCCTTCCTATCCTAGATGACCTGCGAGTCCTTGGTTCACAAGCTGGGATGCAAGGGCCTACGAACCACCAAGTAGCTCCTGGACATCGCCACCAGCCACGCCACAGGAGAAGAGGCGGTCGGAGCGATCTTCGATCGCCTCGAGGGTAAGGCAAGGCGGGACAAGGGTGCCGGTGAAGGCACCTCTAATCATTCTGCCAAAAGGAAAAACAAGAAGCAACGGTGTGAGGAGCCACTCGTGGCTACTGCTGACCATAAGGGTGGTCAGAAGCCCGCAGAGGGCGCTCCGAACCACTTCGAGAAAATGCTCGAGGGGCCATGCCTGAACCACGCCTTCCCCGTAAAGCATCCGCTCAAGGACTGCAACCTCATGCGGAAGTTCTTGTTCGGAGGCTCCAATAGAGGGGAACAAGGGAAGGAACCTGCCCCCGCTATGGACGACGTCGAGGAGAAGGATGATGGCTTTCCAACGCTAGATGGCTGCCTCATGATCTTAGGGGGATCAATGGCCTATGACTCCAAACATCATTAGAAGGTCGCATGCCGCCAGGTCTACACAGCCCAGCCAGCCACACCTCCTTTTCTCCGGTGGTCGAAGTCCACCATAACCTTCAATCAGACCGACCATTCGGACACCGTCCCGCACCCGAGAAGGTATCCACTTGTGGTCAACCCAATCGTCGACCCAAAGCGCCTCACCAAAGTTCTGATGGACAAAGGCAGCGGCCTCAACATCATGTACACAGAGACGCTCGATGTAATGAGCGTCGACTGGATGCACCTCCACCCAATCCGAGCGCCTTTCCATGGTGTCGTGCCCGGGAAGCAGGCCATGCAACTTGGATAGATCAATCTGCCCTTTACATTTGGGGATCAGTTCAATTACAGGACTAAGACCCTCACCTTCGAGGTAGTGGGGTTCCTCGGAACCTTCCATGCCATCCTAGGACGTCCATGCTACACGAAGCTCATGGCCATCCCCAACTACACGTACCTCAAGCTGAAGATACCAGGCCCCTGTGGGGTCATCACCATCGGCACCTCCTTCTAGCATGCCTACGAGTGCGAGGTCAAGTGCTTTGGCCATGCCACGGAAATCGTCGCCTCCGGGGAGCTCACCGCCCTCAAGGAGGAGGTCGCCGAAGGAGCGCCCGACGCAAAGAGGTTGACCAGGTTGTTCGAATCAGCCGAGGGCTCCAAGGAAGTCCTCATAGATCCCAGCAGCTCTAAGGGTAAAATGGTACGCATTGGTACCACGCTCTCCTTCGAATAGGAAAGCATGCTCATCGACTTCCTCTACAACAACAAAGACATCTTTGGGTGGAATCCCTCAGATATGATAGGCATTCCGAGGGAGCATACCCTGAAAATCCATCTAGGCTCCAAGTCGGTGAAGCAACGCCTGCACCGCTTCGATGAGGAAAAGCGTAGGGCCATCGGTGAGGAGATAGCGAAACTGTTGGCCACCGGATTCATCAGGGAAGTACACCACCCAGAGTGGTTAGCCAATACCGTCCTTGTACGAAAGAAGAATGGGAAATGGAGGATGTGTGTTGACTATATGGGCCTCAACAAGGCATGTCCAAAGGACCCATTTCCTTTGCCATGCATAGACCAAATAGTCGACTCTACCTCAGGGTGCGAAACCCTCTGCTTCCTTGATGCATACTCCGGCTACCACCAAATCATGATGAGAGAGTCCGACCAGCTCGCGACGTCTTTTATCACCCCCTTCGGATCATTCTGCTACATCTCATTGTCGTTCAGTCTGAAAAACATTGGGGCCACTTACTAGCGCTATATGCTCAACTACTTTGGGGACCTCATCGAGCGGACCGTTGAGGCCTACATCGATGACATCGTAGTTAAGTCCAAATGGGCTGGCCACCTTGTCACTGATCTTGAGCAAACCTTTGCGAAACTCCAGGCAAATTGCATCAAACTCAATCTCGAGAAGTGTGTTTTTGGGGTCTTGAGGGGCATGTTGCTCGGCTTCATTGTCTCCGAGCGTGGCATCGAAGCCAACCCAGAGAAAATCTCAGCCATCACAAGGATGGGGCCGATCCAGAACATAAAGGGGGTTCAGTGGGTCGTAGGGTGCCTCGCTGCCCTCAGTTGATTCATCTCGCGCCTTGGCGAACGAGGACTCCCCCTTTATCGACTCCTGAAGAAAGCCGACCGCTTCGAGTGGACAGCCGAGGCCCAGGAGGCGCTTGACATGGTCAAATTACTTGTGACAAAACCCCTGGTCCTAGTTCTTCTAAGCGATGGAGAATCCCTCCTGCTATACATAGCGGCCACCACACAAGTGGTCAGCACTGCCCTAGTAGTAGAGCAGGAAGAAGAGGGGCACACCCTCAAGGTGTTGCAGCGCCCTATATACTTCATCAGCGAGGTAATGTCTGACTCCAAAACCCGTTACTCCCAAATCCAGAAGCTCCTATACGCCGTCCTCATCACCAAGAGGAAGCTACACCATTACTTCAAGTCACACCCTATGATAGTAGTGATGTCGTTCCCCCTTAGCAAGGTCATCCATAGCCAGGACGCCATAGGAAGAACCACAAAGTGGGCACTCGAGCTGATGGATCAAGGCATCGCATATGCTCCCCGAACGGCGATCAAGTCCCAGGTGTTGGCTAACTTCATCGTAGAGTGGACCGAGGTCCAGACACCACCGACGGTCATCGATCCAGAGTATTGGATGATGTACTTTGATGGATCGCTGATGAAGAAGGGCGCCAGCGTGGGGCTAGTCTTCATAACACCCCTTGGGGTCCGATTGAGGTACATGGTTCGGCTCCATTTCCCCTCATCAAATAATGTGGCTGAATATGAAGCACTCGTCAATGGCCTATGCATCACCATCGAGTTGGGCATCCGACGCCTTGACATTCGGGGTGACTCTCAGCTAGTCGTTAACCAAGTCATGAAGGAGTCAAGCTGCCATGACGCCAAGATGGCTACATACTGCCAAGAAGTCCGATGACTGGAGGAAAAGTTCGATGGCCTCGAACTCAATCACATCCCGAGGTGCCTCAATGAGGCGGCCGATGCACTCACGAAGGTGGCATTCGGTCGAGAGCCGGTACCAACGGGCATCTTCGCTAGCGACCAACATAAACCCTTAGTGCGTTATGAAGGGTCAAAATGGACTGACGATGGCCCATCTGATCCAGCCCCAGGGGCTGACCAACCGACCGCTCTGCTCGGCCCCGGTGTCATGGAGCTTGAAGAAGATCCAGCGACGAAGCTCGACCCTCTAGGTGACCGGAGAACACTCTACCTTGACTACTTCCTCCGCAACATGCTACCAACAGATAAGATGGAGGCCCAACGGCTCGCACGACGCCCCCAATCCTTCGTTCTTGTAGAGGGTGAACTCTACAAAAGGAGCCATACCGAGATCCTACAACTCTATATTCCTGTCGAACAGGGGAAGCTTCTGCTGAGCGATATCCACGGTGGGGTCTACGGTCACCATGCTATGCCTAGAACCTTAGTTGGGAACGCATTCCAACAGAGCTTCTACTGGCCCACTACAGTAGCTGACCCCGAGCAAATCATATGCACCTGCGAAGGGTGCCAGTACTACGCTCGGCAAACTCACCTCCTGGCCTAGGCACTCTAGATGATCCCCATCACGTGGCCCTTCACGGTCTGGGGGCTTTATCTAGTTGGGCCTCTCAAAAAGGCGCCCAGGGGCTACACCCAATTGCTTGTCACTATAGACAAGTTCACAAAATGGATCAAAGCCCAACCGATCTCCGCGATCAAGTCTGAGCAAGTGGTGCTATTCTTCCTAGACATCATCCATCGCTTCGGAGTACCAAACTCCATCATCACAGATAACGACACGTAGTTCACCGGAAAGAAATTCATTCGATTATGCGATGAACAACACATCCAAGTCAATTGGGCTACCATCGCGCACCCCCGAACGAACGGGTAGGTCGAGCGTGCAAACAGCATGCTCCAATAGGGCCTCAAATCTAGGATCTTCAACTAGTTAAACAAGTTTGGCGCATGCTGGGTCACCGAGCTCCCTACGGTACTTTGGAGCCTGAGGACAACTCCTAGCCAAGGATTAGAGCATACGATGAGCGGGGAGCCAACGCATCCCACAACGACACCATGGACCAACTAGACAAAGCTCGCAACATCGCCCTCCTCCGTTCAGCCAAGTACCAATAGGCATTGCGATGGTACCACGGTCGACGGGTGTGGAACCGAGCCTTCAACGTTGGGGACCTTGTCCTTCGCCTTGTACAGAGCAACAAAGATCGCCACAAGCTCTCCCCACCCTGGGAGGGGCCGTACATCATCATGGAAGAACTCTGGCCAGGCGCCTACAAGTTGAAAACCATCGACGGCATGGTCTTCACCAACGCCTAGAACATTGAACAGCTACGTCGTTTTTACCCTTAATAAATGCATACTTTCCCTTATCAAGTTTTTATCTTCAGAGATCCCCGACCTTTAGTGACATCCGACCCCTGCAAATTGCGAGGGGTCGGACCTCACTCGGGGGTTGATATAAGTGATACAAGTATGTTTATATTACAAACACTGCCTGTGTTACCTTTGCAAACATTCTCTAAAAAGTTTTCCATTCTTCTCATAACAAGTCCTAAGGGCTAGGATTTTAGGAATAAATTCTGAGTACAACTGGTAGGACTGCAGGAAACCCATGCCCTAGTGGCTATGACCTCCTTGCTCACTAGCATGATCAGAATTGATTCACCCGCACTCCTAGTTTTTGTGACCTGGACTATGGGATGACCCGGAAGGCACCAAAACCTCTTATACAAACGAAAAGAGGAAGCTGAAAAGCTGTTTGCCGTAGCGAAAGTCGAAAACTTATGCATTTTTTCGCACAAAATTAATTGCCTACAAAGTGATCCCATCACAAAAAGGACTAACGTATTCATAAAGACAAAAGATTGTTCACTCGGGGACTCCCCCACAAACTTATTTGATTATAGTTTCTGACTAGCCCTACTACGAGTACTGCTACGATCACCGCGCCATGCTCTCCATCAGCGACGCCTACCGTTCCATGGGATCCTCGAAGGCACTGGCCTCTACAAACGTCGAGCACCATGTCGGTGACTGTGGTGCCCTCCCTAGGGTGCCCAGGGACAATGCCATCGTCATCAGCCACGACCCTAACATCGGCGCCCCCGCCAGGGCATCTAGGGACTATGCCATCGTCATCAGCCGCAACCCTGACAATGGTGTCTGGGCGGGGGGCATCTCCCACTGAGGAAAGGCCACAACAAACGATGGCAAGGCTGACGATGCTTGGCACCCTTCAGTGCTCCTCCTCCTTCGACAGCAGTGGCCCCTTCTCAGCAAAGGCGGCTTGCACCATCTCATCTACGTTGGATGACCCCCAGCTCGACATCACACTCTGGATTCACCGATGGATCTATGAGCTTTTCTCTCCCTGGCATTACCCTCTCTCACTTAGGACCCACCGCGATGCACGAACTCATTTGGTGGAAAGGAAGGAGAAGAGGTAGCGGCTCTGAAGCAGGTGAAGGAGTGGGGCGAGAACTCCCCTCCCCCTCCCTATTTAAGGGAGAGGCGTAGCAACTGGGGAAAGGCGAAAGGTTGGGATGAAAAACTCTCTACCTTCCCCTATTCATTATAGGTGGGAGATCAATGCTAATGGGAATCCGAGGGGACGTGCTTGGACCGACGGGACATGCTCTGACCGACAAGACATTGCCTAGGAGTGACCCGCCACTAATGCATGCCGGGCACGAGAACCAGGGCACACTTGCATGTAGATGACTCTCTACTTCCCCAGGCAAGACCATGGAATGACCCAATGAGGGAGGTCCCATCGAGCCTCCTGGGTCAATTGAACGGCCCAAGCAAAACGATGAACGAACGGCCGTAGAAAGATAAGCACCTCTGTTTCCTTGCTTTGTGCATTAATTTCATTACCGAGTTTCCGACCCCTACAACGGCAGGGGCACGGACATCGCTCGAAGGCTACTAAGAGTGTCTACCTATTTAGACATCCTCCCCGCCCGACCCCTCCTTATGTTTAAAACCGAAAGCACAGCGTGTGGGTATAAAACTTTGAATACAACTGGATGAACCGCCAGACCCTACGCTCCGACGGCTACGGTGTTTTTGTTCACCAGCATAATCGAATTCATAGTTCCCCACACCACAAGCTTCGGCTCCCGCCTTCCAGAGAGGGGTTTGGGGGCCCTATTGTAGAATCTCCTTTGATGAGAAACTATCAGGTCACCTAAAAATCAATTGAACGACTCAGATCACCACCGAGAGACATAAACAAAAAATGGCAATGTTTGTGCAAGTTACACCGACCTCGTCGCAGACGTCGGACCTGAACCCCGCACTGACAAATTTGGTAAAAGCTTGCCATCACTCACACCACTAGGGTAACATTATTGACCCCCTGCTTTCATTTCAATTAAATTATACGCTAAATCCATACATCCAAACGTTGCATATGCAAATCCCTGCATCCCAACGCTTCGTGTCGCGTCACGAAGCGGCAGCCACCTCATTCAATATGAGCAGTGACCGACCGAGGTTCGAAGGCTGGCCCATGAAGGGCTCGAGGCCGCCTCGCGTCAAATAGAGCCAGGGGAGAAAAACAGAGATGAGCCCTAGCGGCCTTGCCCAACCCCGCTCAGAAGTGGACAGGGACATCTCGACCTTTCTCGTTCGATTCTAACCCTAAGCTAAACCCATAGTATCTCCATCGAGGAGAGGCCAATGGGCCACCTAAGCCTATCGAATGGCTCGGGCATCTGCCGGGAGGTGGGTTAAGAAGTAGTGAAATGCCACATGAGGGCTCTACCGACCCCATCAGCGAATGATGGATCCAGATTTCACACGAACATACCTGTAAGCGAGCTCATTGAGCGCGACACTCGAGCCATCGAGGCAAGTATCGTCAACTCAGCCCCTCCAGTTGCAGAAACTGAGGACGGGGTAACGCGCAAAACATGGCCGACCCCTATCAGACCCTAAGGGGCTCGGGGGCTCGAGCCGGTTGATCCAAGACTGAGAGACCGAGGTTCGAAGGCTGACCCGCGAAGGGTCTGGGGCCGCCTCGCATTGAGCAAGAGCCAGGGGAGAAAATGTAGATGAGCCTCAACAGCCTTTGCCTAGCCCACATTGAGGTAGGTAGGGTCATCTCAACCTTCTAGTTCAATCCAGCCTCTAGCCGAGCCTATAGAATCCCCATTGAGGGGGAATCCGTTGGAAGGCAGGCCAAGGAGCAACAGAACGCCACCCGAGGGCTTTTGCTGACCTTGTCGCAAAGCAAACGAGATTGGATTCCATCTGAACATCCCCGTTAGTGAGCTCATAAAGCACGTCACTCAAGCCATAGAGGCAAGTGACATCGTCTTAACCCCTCCAGTTGCGAAAAACCACTGATGGGGCGACAGTCCTAAAACTAGCTGGCCCTTGACCGAATCCCCACCACGCGCAAGGGCTCGGGGAAGGCCGAACCAGTGACAAGACCAAATGCACGGTCACGCAGTGATCACCAAAGTCCAAAGTAAGGGGTATGCACGAATACAAATGTAAGTTCGCTACCCTCACTCCGATCTCTAGTAACATCCGACCCCAGCAACCGCAAGGGGTCGGATCTCACTCGGGGGCTGATAAAGGTATGAATACCTCCTTTCTTTTTTCAAAACAGTCATTACATCAGACCTTCTCCTCACATCCAGACTGGCGGCAAGGTTCAGGGGAACATATAGGTAAGACTGCAAAAAGCCCATGCCCAGACAGCTACGATAATTTTGCTCACCAGCACAATCAAAATTTCTCCTAAACACCTCAGGCCCTACAGTCTTAACAAATGGAAGGGTTGGATCGCGTAAATCTTTGCAAAAAAGGAAGAAGGTAAGATCACACAAACGAAATGAAATTGCGAAACAAAGTCATGAATCCATTTTTAGACACAAAAGCACCGACAATTGTTCACATGTTACGAATAAATGTTTATTAAACTTATTCAACTAACTACTTCCGTGGAGGGAGAACCATTTCTTTCAGCCTGTTCGCCAGGTTCCACGCAAGGGGAGTCACCACCCTCTCAATCTCGTCCAGCTTAGGGTCTTTATAGATAGGCACGAAGCCTAGGCTCATTACCTCCAAGTTGATCTCCCGATCATAATGAGAATGGGCAACAATGAAGGATTGGGTGATCCCGGCGTGAAAGGCGTCCTCCTCAAGCTGGCCCACCCACGCTGTGATACTAGTGGCACGAATTGGAAGGGAGCTGATCCCCTCTCCTTGCGCCACCTGCAGGTCATCGCAGACCACCACGACGGCAGCACGCAGAAGATCGTGCTGATCGCTTTCAGCCTGAAGGATCCCTCGCACCTCAGCGAGTTTCGTACCCAGCCCAGCAGAAACTTCCTCGGCCTCCAGCCTTCAGGCCACCATGTCTCCAAGGTTCACTCGGAGGGCCATGGCTTCCCAATGCACCTTGCCACGCTCTCGAATGGCCCGATCGCGCTCTGAGTGAAGTCTTTCTTTGGTCCAGTGTGGCTCGTCCCGCTCCCCGCACAACCGAGAGATCACCTCGGCATCCTGGTTCGCCCTCTACTGTAGGGCCATGGACCTTTCCTTAGCCTTCCACTAGAGATCCCGCTCTGTCTCTAGCTCAACTAGGACCTCGATGGCCCACTGACTGGCCTCGGCATCCTTCTGGAGCAGCTCGTCCTGCTCCTTTCGGATCCCGGTGGCCGCCTCCTCGTCTAGCTTCACCCTCACCAATAGGTCTTCAAACATCCCATGGATCTCCTCCATGTCTTGACACACCTCGGCCTCCTGTTGCTGGGCGGCAGTAAGCTACGTGCCCACTTCTCCTCATAGCCAGGCCTCCTTGGTAAGGCAATCCCTTTCCACTTTTTGCTCACGGAGGAACCATGATTTGTTCCGGCTATGAGCAAGGATACATTGAAAAGAGGACCGGTATCAAAAATATGAAAACACAAGAATACATGAAGAAAAGAGAAAACAAGGGAGAAGATTAAGCAGATACTCGGCTAGTGGGAACGAGGATTTCGCGCAGGACGCCACTGGTCTGGCTCAAGGCATCCATCATAGTCGAGAACCCGATGTCAAGATTCTCCCGCTCCATGCTCTCGATAGCATCATCAAGCAAGAAAAGAGCCGACGTTGGGTCCTCAGCGGTCATCCACTGGAGCGGTGGCTCGCCCTACGTGGGGGAGCGGCTGCCCCCCAATAATAGGGCAGAGGGTGACCTCCTGCTGAACTTCTCCACCACCACCACCATGATGCCCGGAGACCCTCTGGCCATGTCCTCCACCATCTGGCCTGCCTCGGGCGTCACAGCCTGGGCCGTAGGTGGTGTGGATTGCGCCACCCCCTTGGATGCCACCATGGCAACATCCAGCCCCGCCGGGCTTATTGCGGTCGCGGTCACCTTCGCCTGGGCCTCTGGTGGCACGGACTACGCCGCTCCCTTAGACGCCACAGTGGCTGCGTCTGATTGTGCCTAGCTCATCAGGGTTGGGGGCAATCTGGCCACGTCCTCCTCCATCCGGCCCACGTCGAGCGCCGTCGCTTGGTCCACCGGAGGCACGGATTGCGCCACCCCCTCAGACACCACCGTGGTGGCGTCCGGTTGCTCCTGGCTTGGAGCGGTCATGGCCACCACCACCGGCAACACCGGACCCTCGGCTAGTTGTGTCATGCCCACCATGGAAGACACCGCTTCCTCGGCAACCACTGAGGGCGTGGGCGCCTCCGCGGGCACCGCCGGATTGGCCAACGAGGCCGCAGCATCAGCGCCGCTCCTGCTCGAAATAGGGGCAATGTCAGGCAACGCTGTCCATCCCGCCTGAAGGGCAAGGCTCTTCTTGGGCGCCAGCCCCAGAGAGCAGCCCCGCTGCAAGAATTTGCAAGAGGGAAAAAAGCATAAGGTCAAAAGAGAAGAATAAAAAGTGGGGAAAATAGGGGAATCAGCGGCCTACTCCGATGCCTTGGGGCAGCAGGAATGTTTTGGGGATGAACCCCTAGACCCCTACCCTGACTCGTCTGGGCGAGACCGCTTTGAGCCTGCTCCTTGCTCCTGGGTAGGGGGGCTCACCTCCCTTATCTTCGAGGGCACGGCGATAGAGCCGCCCCTCTCTGTCGATGCCTCAGGGGCCGCGGCCGATCCACCTCCCATCCACCGATCGTCCGGTGGCACCCCGGGTGCGGTGGTAGATTCTCCGGCTCCCACTAGCCCCGCAGACAGGCCGATGGTCCACCCACCTCCACCGATCTCACGGACTCGCTTCCCTCCGTGTGGAACGGGAAGTGTCCCTGCATGGGTCGGTGGGCGTCTGTCAGCATATCCTCATCCGCCAGGATGTCCCAATCCATGCCAACGGCTACCTCATTGTCATCATCATCATCGTCATCATTGCCTGTCTCCTCTCCTCGATCACACGCTTGCCACTTCCGTAACAGCTTCTTCTTCCTGAGCTCCCTCGACTTTTTGTCCCACTCGGCCGCGATATGGTTCGCTTTTGCCTGGGTCCGATCCTTATGCAATAGAGCTGGGCTATCCTTGAAGAATAGCCCCCTGGCTGGTCCCGCCATCCCTAGGGTTAGCTTCAAGGGGTTGAAAATTCAAGTAAAAAAGGAGTACAGAGAAGGAAAACTTACAAAGTCAATAAACCCTAGTTCCGGCCGCATTGGGGGATGCCTCGACACCGGGAACACAAAATCGAGGACGACACCAGCAGTGTCCTTCAAAGGCTCCATCACCTCCTTGATGCGCTGCGCCACCTCGGACGAAGGTAGTGCCTCATCGACAAGCACCGTCCCTTCGGACGACGCTCCGGGCACCATCTGGTGTAGGGGAAGCACGCGTGCCATCAGCGGTGCTACCCTCCTCACATGGTAGGCACCGATGATCCCTGAACCCTTCATTCCCCTATCCTTCAAAGTTTGGAGGGCAGCAAGAAGGTCGTCGGTGTTCTTCTTCTCCTTGGTCAGGATGCCCCACCTCCATGACCCCGGGGCCTCCTTGATGATGCACCTGGAGAAGACTGGCAAGGGGGCAGTAGCATCATTCTTAACATAGAACCATTTTGAATGCCACCCCTTGTTGGAGGTGGACAGATGCATTAACGGGTACACATCTGCTCGGTTGTTGTGGAGGTGAATGCCAGTGCATCCCACCGGCGTGGGCAGCTCCTGCTTCTTGACCCACCTCTTCAAAAGGTTGACGGCAAAGATATGCCACCACAGGTCGAAGTGGGGATCAATCCCCAAGAACCCCTCACATAATGCAACAAACGCCGCAATGTGCTAGATCCCATTGGGGGTAAGGTGCTGTAGCTCCACCAGGTAGTAATTCAACAGCCCCCGAAGGAATGGGTGAGCAGGTATGGCGAATCCCCGCTCATGGAAGTGAGCAAAGGACAGACATACCCTTTGGGCAGCAATGGCTCATCCTCATCACTGGGCAGCCACCACTCCTCGGTGGCAGTCAGCAGGCGAAGGAGTCCATGGTGAACGAGGCCCTCTAAGCGCTGAGGGGTGATGCTGGATCTGCCCCACGGCTCCATTGAAACAATTGGGAGGGGGGTGGATGCGAGTTTAATGGCGGCTATGATGTAGATGCGAGCTTGATGGTGGCTGCGATGTGAGTACGGAAGGCTCTGGTGATTGGCGGTGGAGGTTGACGATGCGAAGGCAAAAAGGCGAAGTACGGAACCCTGGGAGCAAACCCTGTGGGATATGCACCAACGATCCCTATCCCTTCCCACCAAAATCATGCCGGACGGTTTGTCTTCCCAAGCAGATTGGACTCTTTTCCCACAGAGGGGACATGGGTCAAAAGATTTTCCCTCCGGCCTGTATGGGCCCAGAAAGCCCAAGGGTCAGCTCAACAGTCTCGATGGCCATCCCAACGAGGGACAGGACCACGAGAGACTAAGACATAGGTACGCGAGCATCAGTAGGGCCTCGTTCCATGGTCGAGTCCTAGCCAGGCAGATCCTGGACAAAATCCCCACGAACAAGATACCAGGGTTCCCTTGAAACTTTCCAATTGACAAAAACCAAATCTCACAGCCTTACCCACGAAGGGTCTGAAATTACCCCCCCGGGCGATTCTATCTGAATCACCCGGGGGCTCAGGGGCTACTGTCGGGGACCTAATACCAGGGTACCCAATGAGATGGGACTAATGACCTTCGACTATTGATGCTTCCAGTCAAACAAAGAGCACTACAACGCTTCTTGCCCGAACGACGGAAGATTGGTTTCGCCTCGCCCGATGGCTAAGGGCTAGCTCCGGCTCGCCCGACGTCTGAGGGGTATGCTCCGCCTCGCCCGACCTCCATGGATGGGCTCTAGCTTGCCTGACCCCCAAGGGCCGACTCCTCCTCACCTGATGTCCAAGGGCAGGCTCCTCCTCGCCCGACCCCCGAGGGCTAGACTCCGTCTCGCCCGACGGCTAAGGGCTAGCTCCGCCTCACCCGATGATCGCACCCTACTCCTTTGTGAGGACGAGCATAGGATACGATAGGACATTCGAGTCAACCATGACATCGAGGGTCATGCCCTATGCGCCTGTAGGAAGGTACCGTCAGGATACAATGGGACAGGCACTTTACGTCCTTTCTGACGTAACAGTGCCTGAATAGTGTTGTAGGCGCCGACTTTCGTCCCATAGTGTAGTAGGCGCCGCCTTCAGTCCTCGGGAGTGGATACTAACACAGACATATGACAGCCATTATGGTCCAAGATAGAAATCACATCATCTATAGTGACGAATGTTTGGTCACTTACCCTATTACTCCCCGAGGGGTCACAGTGCGGCTCTCCGGCGCGTTGCACCGTCCGCTGGCGTAGGATGGGATGCACCCACTTGCTAAATAAGGCCAAGGCATGGCCTACAAAGATTAGTGAACATGCCACCTCGACACGATCTACCATGTTAAGCAGGGTAGGCATAGGGGAAAAGGAAGACCTGGCTCCCTCGAAGGACCTTCGATACCTTTGGTATTTTCCATTTTCTCCAATCTGTAACCCCTGCTCCCTCCTTGGTCTATAAAAGGGAGGGTAGGGCCCCACACAAAAGGGACCAACTCTGGACGGATAAGTTCAACACACACATGACACTTCACACACGGCTGAGCAGCGACCAAGCTCTCGGTGACCTTTTCTATCATTGCATCAGAGACTTGGGACTCGTCCCTCTCTCAACCATTTGTACCCCCTACTACAAACCATTTTTGGTAGTAATAACATGAGCTACAGCAGACTAGACGTGGTTCAGCCCAAACTAGTATAAACCTCGTGTCCTTTAGTGCACCATCCAGGCCTAATGCGCAACAATCATAAATTTACTAGCCGGTGTTTGTTCAAAACACCAACAATTGTGTTTGTAACTGATGCCAAGATTAGCAACATGGTCAATATTTTGCTTTTAGATAATCCTTTAGATGCCCTAGAAAAGGCTCCTTGCACCCCTTTGTGCTTCGCTTTTGCCCTCTCACATCAACAATGCTTGAGCAGTCAAGGTGTTCTACAAGTCAATTTGTGCCTTTGCGAGTCGAAAACAATTTGAAAAGTGTCAAACAACATATTTTAGATTATGATTATGAGTTGTTGATTGACATTAGAAAGGAAGCTTCAATGTCAAATGTAGTCCAACAAAGCTAGTTTTGCTACAGTGCAAGTCAACCCAACTTACTGTGCAACTACACCATGAAGGAAATTGTACTCAACCTATTTGGTAGTGTACTATTTCTCTAGTTTTGTGAATACTTGCAACCTTGTTGTCCTCTAGGCCTCGCTATCATCCTTCTACAGCAATGATTTCCAATGCAGACTTGTCCATTGGTACCTTCCATGTGTTTTTACCCAAGAGGTTACATCAAATTCAACCCAGATGACTGTTGCCTCTTGGATACGAGGATTCCCTCAAATAATGATCGTCGAAAATGCTAAGTCAACAGAGTCATCTATCACATTCACCGCTCACTCAACAGACTCTGATAATACAGTAATATCAATAGAGAAAGAGAACTGCACACATGAAATATTATGTAGTTTTCTATCGGTTGGCATTTGAGTGATTGAATAGTTACAACCAGCATAGAAATTGTCTGTTGGTTAGTCGGTTTCTCATAGCCTCAGAGGATGTTTACCCCATCTACGATCTTATCCCTTATGGAAAGTTGTATTCAAGCTACTTTGGTACAGGACTGCTTTTCGAACTTTGTGAATGAACACGGAACCATTGTAATGAGTAGCTTTTAGAAGCTTACAGTCTAGTGCAAAGTTCACATGGTCCATGCTATATTTATTAGGGAAATAGATATTTATGAGTAGTTGGTTTATGCTCTGTAGCACTCCCCATATACCGAGAATGAAGTATTGTGCTATCTTGGATTCCACCCAAACTAATAATGCTTGATGGGAATCAATGAAGGAAATTCTACAAACAAAAATTTACTATGAAGAGCAAGTATCAGAGAGTGTCTTGAGCAAATTGGCCTCTCTGACGCTCACAGCGAAGTAGCCTAATGCTATCGCTGATATTGGAAAATGGACGACATGCTTCTCTTCCCTTAAAAGTCTTTCGCACCAAATCTCAGAGCAAGATTCTCATAAGGGGGAGGGCTATAACACCTCGGGTGTTAGCCACTGGCTAGGCAGTAGGTTTGTGCTCAAACATGATAGGATAAGTGGTGATGAAGGTGTCAAGGTCAAATCTATGAAAATGAGCCCCAACTTAAACTTGGACAACACACCTTTGCTTACATGTTGACCCTTTTCAAATGTATACCTAAGTAATGTTGAAGGTGCCTCTTTCATGTGCCGCATATCAATTTCCACCCACACTAACAATTGGAAAAGTTTCATGAAGTTGGGAGCCAAGAAGTCACATGAAATGATAAGTTACATTTTTGCTTCAATTGCTTCATTTAGCAAATGGAAACATGGGTGTCGACCAAATATTGCTACATTGTCCAAATTACTCTAATTGAACTCTACACAAAAGTCATGATGGGTTTGTGTTCAGCAAATGTCAAGAAAATGCCTCAATTAGTCAAAAACCCTAATTCCAGAGTTTAATGAGGTGCTGCTTTGACCAAGATGAAATAATAATTTCTATACCAAATATGAAGTTTGACCTTTAATCAAAGTTGAAGTTTGAGTAGAGTACAACAAACTTTATTTTTAGACCAAGACCCGATTCAACTTCTAAGTGTCTCATATAGTGGTCTCAAGTTTAAATGCAGTGCTCTTTTGGGCTCTCAGAAATCTAAGTCCCTGATCGGCATCAGCGAGTTGACATGTTGTGACATTTTTATCTTCAAAATTCATATGGTAACTCAACTAGATTCCTTAATATGAGTTGAAGTACACTTTGTGAAGGAAACAACAAAATAAGTCTCAGCAGATTTGGAGCTCATTTGATCATTCAAAAGTTCTCTCCTGAATGGCAAGTTCACTGAATTCGGTTATACTTAGCTGAAATCTGAAATCATCGACCCCTATTTGGAACATTTTATCTCTTAACCTGAGCATGATCTCACCATGAGCCTTTATGCAAAGTTGTAGTCCTCTTGTAGCTCTACAACACAGTCACGAAAGATCATCAACGAAAGTCATGAAACTAGATATTTAGCTGTAACTGTAACACCCCCGGTGTTAGCCACTTGCTAGGAAGTTGTTTTATGCTCAAACATGACAAGATAAGTGGTGGTGAAGGTGTCAAGGTCAAATCTATGAAAATAAGCCCCAACTTAAACTTGGACAACACACCTTTGCTTACATGTTGACCCTTTTCAAATGTATACCTGAGTAATGTTGAAGGTGCTTCTTTCATTTGCCGCATATCAATTTCCACCCACATTGACAATTGGAAAAGTTTCATGAAGTTGGGAGCCAAGAAGTCACATGAAATGATAAGTTACATTTTTGCATAAAATGCTTCATTTAGCAAATGGAAACATGAAATGTTGACCAAACCTTGCTACATTGTCCAAATGACTCTAATTGAACTCTACAACAAAAGTCATGAAGGGTTCGTGTTGAGAAAATGTCAAGAAAATGCCTCAATTGGTCGAAAACCATAATTCCAAGGTTTAACGAGGTGCTGCTTTGACCAAGATGAAACAATAATTTCTGTACCAAATATGAAGTTTGACCTTTAATCAAAGTTGAAGTATGAGTGGAGTAAAACAAACTTTATTTTTGGACCAAGACCTGATTCAACTTCTAAGTGTCTCATATAGTGGTCTCAAGTTTGAAAGCAGTGCTCTTTTGGGCTCTCATAAATTTAAGTCCCTGATCGGCCACAGCGAGTTGACATGTTGTGACATTTTTACCTTCAAAATTCATATAGTAACTCAACTGGATTCCTTAATATGAGTTGAAATACACTTTTGTGAAGGAAACAACAAAATAAGTCTCAGCAGATTTTGACCTTATTTGATCATTCAAAAGTTCTCTGTCGTTGCTTGCTCTGGCCTTGCTGCGCTCGCTCTGGTCGCTCCAGAGCACGCATCGGCCATGGATGGCCGAGAAGAGCTGCCATCATCGCTGTTCCAATGCCTCCGGCCTTCCCTTGCTTAGGCCGACAATATCTTCGCCTTTCCTAGTTCGCGCTGCCACCCCTCCCCATCCCCATCCTCGCTCTGCTTAGCACCGGAATGCGCAGCCACCATTAACGCCGAGAGCGGAGCTCCACACCTCCCGTGTCCACCTTGCCTCTACGCTCCACCGCTCCCCGCTGACCAAGCCATCTCCTTCCTTAGCTCACATTGTGCCTCCGCCGCCCCCTTTCCCAGCCACCACGATCACCGTAGCGCCGTAGCCGAAGTAGTAGCCGCTGCAGCTACAGGCGCACGCGGCCAAGCCATGTCGGGCCACCGCGGGGCGAGCTGTGGGCTCCTCTCAGTGCATGCGAGCACCGTGATGCTCCACCACTGACACTCGCCGCCGGAGAGCCGCCCTCCGGTTAGAACCGGCTGGCCCCGATGTCCTCCTCTGCTCTGCTCGAATGGAAGAAGAAGAAGGTCCGCGCGTAGAAATAGAAAGTCTTCCAGGGGGTTAAGTGCATAGTGCATGACTCATATGAATAGTAAAAATTGTTCTTCATGTAAATTAAGGAAATCTGCAGGGACCCCAGTGCAAAAGTGTTTTTCTTTTTTTTTCCTTATATGCATATAATTAGCTGAAACTTTGGAAATTCATAGTAAATCGTAGAAAAATCATAAAATAGCAAATGAAGATGTTTTGGAATCCTTGAGAGTATATCTATGTGGTGGAGTCATCTTATGACATGTGTTAGTAGAAGGTTTTTGTTGTTTTTATTTATCTATGTTAATTAGGGTTTTCTAGAAATAAATTCATTTCTAAAGTTGGGGTGCACCAATTGCTGTGAAACTTTTATGGTAGGCTACTGATATCATATGTGTACTGTGGTAAAAATTTTAGGTTTATTGGTGCATGTGTGGCGGAGTTATTGATTTAACTTGTTTAGTACTTGATAAATGGTTTTAAATGAGTTATAATTTTTTATGAAGGTGTAAAAATAGAAAATGTTGTTCCATTATCTTGGTAGGAGGTTGTTGTGTCATGTTGATACAAAATATAGCTATGTATTTGCAGAAAATAGTGTGTTTGAGATTTATCTTGCTCTCACATGTTTTCTTGCATTAGCAATTTGTCTTTTTTGTAATAATTAATCTATAAAACCTAAGCATGTAAGATTTGTACAATAATCATGTTTTGTCATCATCTATCTCTCATAAAAAATTTGAGATTCAAATGAGATGTTTGCAACATCACTTATAATTAATATATAGGTTTTTATATATAGAAAAGCTAATGAAAGTTTGTTAGTAGATGCTTGTATTTATGCCATGTAATACTTCTAATAATTGGTGCTTGGTAATGCATTGCTTGGTTATAGTTAGGAGTTGCATGGAGCTGCATATATAGCAACAAAATGTTAGTTGTTAGCAACATAAATGGTAAATGCATATAGTTGTATCTCTGTTGTTATGGCTGCATGTATAGTTTTTGTGGTGTGATATTTTCGTGATGAAAATGATATTTTCTATAGATATGTTGAATACAAAAGTTGCAGATAATTTCCTTATCTTGCCTGTCCTAAAATTTCAAGATTTTAGGCTTAATGGTTTAGGAGCTATAGATTTTACAATTTTCCTATTAGGTTTTGCATGCTCTCTGTGCAGATCTGAATGATTGTGTTGTTTGGCTTAGCTAAGTTTTGAATCACCTTCTAGTGATGTTATAAGAGTTGTAGTCATTCTCATAAGCCTCCTAAAATGTCTAATATCACTGCCTTTTATGATCTAGAACTCTAGTTATTGTTGTTCAGATTAGAATGTCAGATTCTATCCAAATCTAGACAGAGATGCCTTCTTTGTGTTGTGTAACCCTTTTGGCTATGAAATTACCCTTAGATGATAATAAAAAGTTGTAGCTAACGTAATAAGCTTTCTAAAAAGTTAAGAACCACATTTGTTGGATGGATAGAACTCTGGATATGCATTTCGAAAGTTCATGTCAGTTTTTTGTCCTATTTTGAGCAGATCGGCTTGTTAGTGTTTTCACCCTTGTTAACCTTTGTATCAGCTCAAGGTGTAAATAACAAAGTTATAGACAATTTTCTAAGCTTTCTAGAAAGTCCAAGATCACTTTTATTAAATGCTTGAAATAACTCTAGTTATGGCTACAACGAGTATCTGCTGTGCTACTGTCTAGATTTCTGTACATGGGCTAGGTGATTGCTTTATCCTACTCTTGTTTGGCTAAACTTGTTAGTTAGTTCTTTATTGATAAATGTTTGCAATAGCTGAACTTAAGTTAATGGGTATGTCGTTGATATGCTGGCTATATCCACCTGTTCTGCTTGGTTGATGTTTAGTTAAATAACTCTAAGTGCATATATCTTGAGGTGTAAACTTATACTTGTCTTGAATGCTTTTATATGATGCATCTCATGTTACGATTATTCACATTCATGCACTTGCATTGTTGCATCTCATCTAGGTACGCTAGATGCACAATGCGTGGATGTGAAGCACATGATAATAGAGTCGAACCAGAAGACAATGTTGGTGGACCTATCCCAAAGATGGAAGGACCTCTAGAGTCCATGCCTAGAATGGAAGATGTTTCCCAAGACAGTGCAAGCTAACTGAACTGACTTTATGTCGGATCCCAAGCAAGCCCCGAAGCATTCTAAGCCTCCTATGTTTTTACAAATATCACTTGCGTCCTTTATGTTTGATGCATTAGGTTATAGGAGTTGAATGGAAACACTTGATGCATATAACTTCCTTGTCTAGAAATATAACTTAAACCCTGTGTTGGTCCAAGATCGAATATATGCTTAGCAATGCTTAGACCGGTAGAAGTCAGGTGATTTCCTATCACCTGCGAGATATAGGTGGATACCGAAGCACGGTTGGCTATATTTGCTATCGTGAAATAGAACCATGGGGTAATGAATAAATGGAGGTCGGGCGGAGTCTATGTGTAGGTTGACTCATGTGATTCCATCTGTGCCGATTAAGGACCGCATCGTTGGAGGCCCTCTTGTCATTTTGAACGCATGCCTCTCACTTAGTTGGCAAGATAACTCGTTCCGACCACAAAGCTAAATAGCTCAACTTAGGCCGGGCCTCGTTCTATCAAAGTGCGCACTCTAGATAGTAGTAAGGATGTGCGGGGAGCCAGACGTGAGCCCAAGAGCAGGGTAGTCCTGATCGTCCTGGCAGCTAGTTGTCCCTGGTTGTGTGGCGCTGATCGAACCCGTGAAATGTGTACCTGAGTTGTACCAAAGGTGACCTAAGACTACCTTAGCGCATGTATGTTTGGGTTTGTGTTAGGAAGAAATTCCCAGATGGTTGAAATCGATTTGAATTGCCGTCTCTTCCATATAGTGAGAAACTTGACGGAGCCCCTTCATCGTAGTAATTGGATTATGTAATATGATGGTTCTGATGAATATAAAAATCTTACACCGGCTATAGTTACTATTGTTATGCTACTAAATGATATACCACATATTTGGCATAGGTTAGTTGCTAATCTAGAGATGAATAGCTATAATTAACTTTGTTACCAAATTATAAAATGTATAGCTCAACTAGTGGCTTTTATGCAAAATGTTGTCAAGCTAGCTCCACTTATATAGCCTTGCATGATCCTTTGTGTCAGTTTATTTTTAGTTTATGACGGGTAAGTCTAGCTGAGTACATTCGAGTAGTCAGGGTGTATCCCATCATGTTGCAGGTGAAGTTCTCGACCTGCTGAAGATGGTTGCTAACCACTGGTGGGCTCGGTGACTCTATAAAGTGTTCTTATCTATATGCTTTTGTCAGAGGATGTCACATGTGCTAGCAATATATTTGGAACTTATATTATTGTAATCATTTGAAAGCTATATTATTTTGACTAATCGGTTTTGAAACACAAACTTGTATTATTATTGTGAACTCATTGTAAACATTATTTCCACTATAACTCCGTGTATATGATGTTTATTTGCTTAATTGTGCGATCTTGGTTGTGATGTTGATTTACCGTGGTCTTTCATGACACTCGGCGGACTACCAGGTTTATATAATTGAAAGTATGTGCGCATCAACATGTTAAACGGGGCAGCCATAGTTGCATTTGTATGAATTGGGCAGCTTTGTCACAGTAACAAAGCATACATAGTATAAAATTGAAGTTATGATATTTTTGTAGCTTCTAAACATATAAAAGGATATACACACATAATTTATGTTCTCTTTTTCCATTACAATTTGATAACTTATTTTTCTCCGTTGCAACGCACGGACATATTTGCTAGTTAGATTAAGTCCACTTTTGACCCCTCAACTATAGGGTTCGTCTAATTTTAACCCTCGACTATAAAACCGTCTATTGGTGATATCCCAACTGTCAAAACCGTTCACTTTTAGCACCTAGGCACGGGCAGAGCTGTTTTGTCCTACGTGGAGCAGCTTTGACCTTGCCCCGCTAGCATTGACCGCCATGTGGGTGCGCGTGTGGGTAGCCGGCCGGTGGCCAATCCTGCTAATTTTATAGTTGTGCGTCAAAATTAGACGAACCCAATATTTGAGAGGCCAAAAGTGGACTTAATCCTTGCTAGTTTAAACTAAAATCCTTTTTTTTGCCCCTGGTTTGGATGTCCTTTATATGAGAATGGAATAAATAAATGAAAAAATATAAAATCTATAAAAACAAAGGGAAAACGACCAAACTAAATTATTTTAAATTCAAATATTTTTTTTTGTTTTTTCATGAGTCCGTTCAGTGTCTTTTGTTTTGTTTTTTTCGTTCTGTCCATTGGTTTTACGGTGACGCTTGAGTTGTTCGGTCGTTTTTGTTTTTGTTTTCAGAGTGAGTTTGTTTCCGCGTCTTTTTGTTTCGCGTTTGGTCTTGTTTTCTCCATGTCCCTTTCCATGTTCAGTTACCCGTAACTACTTCGTTGCTTGGTCCGAATTTTTCCCTACACATGTTTCTCCACTCTGATGGTTTTTATTTTCCCCATAAACAGTAAAAAACAATAAATACAATATTATCGATCTTTGAATCATTAATTAATCCCTCTCTAAGAAACAAATATTTTCACCATCAATTTGTTGATGCAGTTTCATTAAAGACAACTTATTTTTAAGTAAAACCTGAATCAGCTGTTCGTCTAACTAATTAAACTATAAACTGAGATTTTTAATAGTTTGTTGTCTAATAAAGTCTCTGTTCTTCGGCACCCCTTCAACAGTACTTTCATCAAAAGAATATTGTTTTTCTCTCACAACAAAGCAGCATAAGCAGCAGCATCAGCCAAATTTCAGCGAAGCGAGCATGTCGGCAACTAAATCAGATATTAGAATTACATATTTTTATGGGTCCTTAAAAAGCAATGGACCTCAATATTTAACAATAGCAGCACATGGATAGTTTGACAATCAAAGTTATGATATATCCACACCTAAATATTTATGTGGTTTGCAACGAGAGAAAAATCTATCGAGATTGAATTTTAACTTGAACAGGTTTAATAGGATATTGTTTATAATACTGCCAGTATTAACTTGTATTATGGATGTCATGTCCATTATAAAATAATTTTAGCTTTTAAATTTTATAGAAAGGATAAAACCTATATAGGGTGCTTGGTTTGAGGAATGATTTAATCCATTGTCTGCTCATTTTTTACTCTTTTGTTTGGTTTGTCAAATGAAATAGGTTGATGCACATTTCTCATAGACTAATAATTAGTACTAGTCTGAGTTGAGTCACCGACTAAATTTGATGAATGGACTCAGTGACGAACCACCTTATTTAAGATGAATTGATTCCTCAAACCAAAAACCCTAATATAAATATGTATCATTCACGTCGTCGTTTTTCATGAACATTTCATAATTTTTTATATTGTTACAACGTGATGAGGACATCACTCCTTCGGATGCATCCGTTGATCCTTCAACCGTTATGCAAGGTCCAATGACCCTAGCTTGAATCCGCCAATTAAATTTAGAGGTGAGCTCGTTCTTAAACGATCGATTTTTTAGTTTTGAGAATAGATTACTACCTAATGATGTTATTTTGCTTATGAACATGGAGAAAGGTGTGAAGGCGGAGAAGACTAGCAAGGACATCCAACATAAGCTAGAGGCCTAGCCCAACTCAACTTCGAGTCTACCTCGGCTTTCAGGACCAGTATGTGATGAAACGGACGTCCAGGACGCATCTAGACTCCCTTTTCGACAATCCACATATGGACAGACAACTAATTCCATGAGCTAACCAATGGCATTGGTTTGAGGTTCAAATTCCACCGGAATCAACAGAAATCGTTGAAACAAGTCACAGTGTCGCGTCACCGTCCTTGGTCCGTTGGGCCGTGTATCATCTTTCAGGCCATTTGGGGGCAGGTCCGGGGGGAGCGACGACCCTTAGACCTTTATAATTAGTCACCGCCGCCATCATTATGTTTTTAGTTTTGCTTAGAACAATCTGTCATTGATAGTTGCCATTTTTCGGTTTGTGAAACCTCACATTCATGATCTTAATCATACATCTGCAGTTTGTCCCATATTTTGAGCTGCGTACTTTCGAATTTTTTCATATGTTCTTCGTTTCACAGGAAGGGATTAGCCTTCTTGGCGAGGTCAACCGGTTTGGTGACACGGTTGATAACTAGAGGAGTCATGGTGCTAAGGTTGCAGGGTTCGGGTCTTTTGATATGAAATCGGATCGTTGTGTCGTACTCCACCAAAACGATAATTATCATCACCTGACGGAAGATCGATGTAACACCCTAAATTTTCCTACTTTGGAAATATAGTTAAATCGATTTAATTTCAAATTTTTGTGCACATGAAATATAGGAAAAAAGAATATTTTTCATTTTATTAAAATTCATCATAAGGAGTAGCAACATGGATGAGCATACATGTCGATGCATTTGAATTATTACAATGGGTGGTTGAATCCAAAATTCAAAATGAATTCAAAATGCTTTTGAGAATGAAATTAAAAATGGCTTTGAAGTAAAAGAAAAGAAAGAAAAAGAGAATTGGAAAATAAAAGAGTTTAAAAAGTTGTAAAATTTATTTTTGAAAACTTACCAAAATTACCATTTTTATTTGAGTAGAAAAGTATATTTGAAACTCTATTTGAATTTGTATTTGGTTCATAATTGAATTTGGTTTTGAAAACAAAATAGAAAAGAATTAGGAAAAGGAAACACTCTTCTACCTCTCTTCTAGCCCGACCAGCCCAGCAAGCCACGTAGCCCAGTGGCCAGCCGGCCTGCTCCCTCCTCTTTCCCGCGTGGCCCGTTCCCTCTCCGCAGCCCACTCATCCATGCACGGCCCAGCTTCGCACCGGCCCAGTGTAGCGTCGGTCGCGCCCCCTTTCTCCTCTCTCCCTCTGACTGACCGGCCCCACGCTCCGTGCCACTGCCACCTCAGGCCCGCATGTCAGTGCCATCTCCCTCCTTTAGCTCGTCTCCACGACAGACACAGTCACTGAGGAGACCACGCCGCCCACGCCTCCTCCCATTGCCTTGCGTCCTAAGTCACTTTCAGCCATATATACCGAAGGCCGCTGCCTCCATCTTGAGCTCTAGGAGTAGCCTCTGCCACCACCTGAGCCCTAGTCGCGTCCTCACCATAGCCGTCATCATGAGCTCGCAGCGCCGTCGTCGATCTCCCTCACTGGCGAGCCCGCGCCGACGAGAACCATCACCAGAGTTTCGCGTTGAGGTAAGGAACCTGCCGGACCCTATCCTGTCCTCTCCCTCACTCTCTTCCGTGCGTGAGCTCTCGTCGTCATAGCGCCGCCATCGTTGCTCCGCTCCGCAGCGTGCGCCGCCGTGTCCAGCCACCGAGAAACCCTACGAACCCCGTGGCCGAGTTCGCAAGGCCGCGTTGCGCGTCCCCATGTTTTTCCCATTGAAATCCAAGGCTGAAATCACCGTTCCGACGAGGAGCCGAGCTCCCCAGCCATGGCGCTGCCACACCTGGCACTGTTATGGTCGTTGGACGTTTCCCTCTCCCTCCTCGTTTTAATCTGCACCGTCCACTTTAGATCCAACGGTCCAGATCTCACCGTACCCCTTCGCCTGGCACATTTTGCAAAAGAGCCCCCACAAGTTTTAAGTTTGAACCCGTTGTCCCTGTAGTTTTGCTAAAGACCCCCTGCCTTTTTATGAAATAATACCCGTAGTCTTTGGGCAGATTTAAAATTGGATTTTATTTATTTTAAATTCAAAAATCAAGTTCCATCTATTTACAAAGTTGTCACTATCTTCGTTAGGCCATATCTTCTCTGTTTTAACTCCGATTTGACCTGTTCAAGTTGTGTTAGATTCGTAACGACATAATCTATGCATTAGTATCAATGTTTTTCATATCAAGAGCTCTAGAATTTTATAATTTAACGCCTAACTTGAATAATGATTATGCAATTGGATTTTTCTAATTAAAAGTAACTTAGGCTTTTCACCTTGGTCAATTATATGATTAGTTTTACCTTGTTTTTCTAAATCAAGTATAATTTGATTTAACTCAATTAAGGTATTTCTCTGAAGTATCTTATACATGTTTTATATAGCTAAAATAAATAAAGCTTATAGTTTCTTTTCGAAGCAAATCTATCGGTAGATGTATCTTTTTCACCATAACTCCGATTAGAGTGTTTTTCGTATTTGTGTGTTCATAGCAATGCATAGATTTGTTTTCAAACCATTTTTCACTGATTGGTGTATTGTTCTAATATAGCAATATTTGAATGCTATGCATGTTTGTTCGGATGCTTGTGTTGTGCTTTATGGTTATGTCCAGTCGATGAGTTTTACATGGTGATCAAGAAGCAGTTTTTTGGAGGTTACGAACTAACAGATGAAGGATCTAAGTTTTAGGCAAGTATAGCACAGGATTATCCTTGTTTCCTATCAACTTTAATATATTTAATTTATGTTGCATGTGTCACCTTGATAGGGATTCTCTAGAATTGAACTTATACCTTGTCTCCTATGGGATATGCATTGGGTAGCATTGCTAGTGCTCAAATTAAATCATGATCTTATAACTTGACTAATGGCATATGCAATAAACATTAAAATATGACTTTTTAGCAACTTGGAAAAAGGGGACTGGAGTGTTTAGCTACTTCCTAAATGCTTCAGATTCCTCTCCCTAAGGACTTATCTGTAAGTAATCATCTAGGACTTATAATACAGCTGTGAGGGCTACCTGGCTCTGGCTTTAGCTCAGTATGCGGACCTTTTTCTAGCTTGTTAGTGGTTACCTTTATTGGCGTAAGAATGGCTTGATGAATCGGGTATAGTGCAGCCTCTATCCCCATGTGTATAGGCTACGCATCAATGTGTCATCAGGAAGGGGGGCTCTACATCTGTTTGTCGAGTGAATCTAATGGCCCTAACTTGTTAGACGAACCTTTGAAAGGCTTCATAGTGAACCTTGCCTGCTCACCTTGAAAGTGTTTCTTGAGTAATTAACCTGAGCACATGGGTATCATGACTCAATGAAAATGTATAACCTCTGTAGAGTGTAAAACTGGTATATTAGCCGTGCTCACAGTCACGAGTGGCCTTGGAACATTTACGAAATACATGATCACTATGAATTATCCGTTCATGCTATTCATTATTCATGTTTACATTGATCATGTGTTTTACTTTAGGATTGAAACAACTTATTGCTACTCTTATGCTAAAATTGTGACAACTAAAAGCTGAATGCTGTTAGACCTATGTCAAACCTTTTGAGCCTCATGAACCCCATGTTATATTTGTTGAGTATGACATATACTTACGCTTGCTTTACTTTTTAAGTCTTTGGAAAAATCCTAGATGGGTACCAGATTGCTAGTCTGGAGGAGTTAGGCTTGTGATCAACCAGTCAGTTGTCCCTATGGATTGGAGTCTTCACCCGAAGATCAGAGTTGTCTTTCCGTCATTTGCTGTTTGAGGTTATATCCTTTATATTAAGTACGTTATTTATTGAGCATTGTCTTTTGATATTACCCTTATTTGTAGCTATTTGTGAGATTGGACTTCCTAGGCTCACATATGGTGCATATCGAGTCTTTGCTTGTGTTCTTCGTTTCACAGGCAGGGATTAGCCTTCTTGGTGAGGTCAACCGGTTTGGTGACACGGTTGATAACTAGAGGAGTCACGGTGCTAAAGTTGCAGGGTTCGGGTCTTTTGATCTGAAACTAGATCGTTGTGTCGTACTCCACCAAAACGATATTTATCATCACCTGACGGAAGATCGGGATTCCCATCCCCATGACAACACACAAACATATTTACTAGTATACAATAATACAGCTCTAGATTTCATCTAGATTAAGATATTTTGAATTTAACTAAATTTCTAGAAAACAATATCAATACTTATGTAAATATTAGTAGTCCTACTATTTTAAATTATAGGTCGTCTGACTATTATATATATAGTATTTATTATATATCTTGATATAACATATATTTGGCTACACAGTAGAACCTATTTAGTATATAAAAGTTAAAATGACTTTCGATTTGAAACAAAAAAGTAAATTTTTAACTGAAGATGATTTGAATTAGCACTTGCTAAAATTATATTAATTTTGGGACCCATGGGGGTATAGTCACTTACTTCTCCTTTATTTAAGCCAAAAGTTATTATACTTTTACATTTGAATTTTGGTCATCATTGCCTCCTCCATGTGTCATGATTGGTGTGTGTTAGCGGTCCTTAACTCACATTTTTACCATGAACAATTATATAAAATCCATTCAAACAAGACACCAAACTTAGTAAATAGCGTCTTACACTAACATATTCCATAAGTTTTGGAGAGTTGATTTATTTTCAGGACATATCCATGGAAAATAAAGGAAACCATACCAAAAGGCGCAATCCAGAGAAGCGTAAAGCAGACCTTGCGCAAAGGAATCAAGAGAAGGCCCACTAAACAAAAGAAATTGGGCTGAGCACCGACGTGGTAGAGGTCCAAGCCCAACCAGGAGCCCACTAGAGCAAGGCGATGGTCAGGCGCGCCAGCTAGGGTACGACCACACCCTGGGTGTGCCCGCACCCCAACCTAACCCGTTTGGCCCTAGCTTTGGTCGGTTGACACATACCGCCTTGCCCAACATCGGTGTCAAGGTGATTACCAGGTTCAATGTACCTAAATGAGGGTTTGAAGTCAGTTTGCTCCTTCCATATGGGATCAAGCATATTTACATGGAACCCCCTCATCACCACCTATAAAAGGAGGCCACCTCCCCCTCATTTGAACAACACATAAGAGAGCACAATAGCATCAAAGAGCAAGAGCAAGAGCATCACTCCATGGGCTTAGGCCCTAGCAAGATCTAGAAGAGAAATAGGGAGAGATGTGAGGAAATAGTATGGGGAAGAGCCAGGCTTGTCGGTGTCTCCCTGCCTAGTACCTCGACGAATACATGTGCCTCAACAGGATTTCCCGCTAAGTGAGTATTTGTGATTCTTTTGGCATAAAGTCTTTGAGTAGTTAAGCTATACTCCTACTTATTTGCAGGTTCATCGTCCGTCCTCATTGAGGATGCTCTAGTAGAGGAATCTAGATAAAGATGGAGTTCCTAGCTGACGATAGAGTAGTAGTCAATAGCGTAGACGTGGTGTCTAGGCTAAAGACTACCTTCATTTGCCTCGAATCCCCTGGTTGAGGGGTAGGAGGTAGGTGGTGGCTGCCCTGTCCATCCTTCATAATCCCCCACATTTGGATACGACGTAGAGCCATATGTCGGTATCGCTTGGTAGATCAGGCGCTTCCAGTGCCTGAAGTGAGCAAGTAGAAGTAGAGTTTATCTAACCATAGACCGTAAGCCATAAGAATCCTTCTCTACCCTTATCAGCTATCCTTGTGTTGTCCTTGGACGAATTAGCTAGAAGAAATACCTCCGTTCCCTATGGAAATATGATACCCTAAATACTTCCGGGTGAAAGCTACGATGGTAATTCCATACGCTTGCGGATTCTTTCTATAAACGTTAAGAAATACCAACAGTGTGGTGACTTTGTGTTAATGCTGAAGATGACCCCAAGCCAACACACCAGTAGGGCCTTTGATGCCCAAAGAAGTTGCAAATCAACCTGCAATGCAGCAAGAATGCAGCGTAATCGATCAAACCGATCTAGAGACCGATAAGGCCGATGTAGAGCCCGTTCTTGGCTGAAAACGCTCCTGAACTTCTCCCGGAAAGACCCGTCGGGGAGAAGCACATAGAGGATCTCCTAGGACCTGCAACGCCACCTAGGATGCCACTGAATCTTGCCACAAAACTCAATGAACAGCAAGGATGGGTTGAGAGAGGAGTAAAGGGGTAAAAGGAGATGATAGATTGGTTTTTTAACGATTGAATAGATGGGAACTCAATCGGCCATGTACCCCTTATTCTATAAGGGGTAGGGGTGGTCTTATCCCATAGGAAAACCAATGTGGTACTATTATTATGTCGCTTTATGGAGTTTTCCTTAGATTGGGCCAAAACTGTCATGGGCCTATCTAAATTGGCTTGGGCCCAATTTGAGTGTCAACATATGCCCCCCTATTTTTAGGTGAATGATACATGAACCTAAAAACACTATTCAAAAACTAAACAATGATGATACCCATCTCATTGGCTGCTTAGTGGCTAAGGGCGATGTATACATCGGCTATTTTTGTTCTAAGTGCGATACATGTATCGGCCATTATTTAGAGAGCGCTTAGGATTTTTGTCAAACACTTGGAAAGTACTTTTTCAAATACCTCCCATTGATTGCACTTGTGAGAAGTTCACCTTGCAATATCTCTAGCAGATAGGAATTACCAAATATGACTTTGATCACTTTGCAAGGTGCCTCCCAATTTGGTGACCACTTGTCAAACTGATTGCTCTTCGATCCAATTGGAAGTATGGTTTTCCACTCTAATTCTTCCACTTGGAAGAATTTGCTCTTGACTTTCTTGTTGTATGCCTTGGCAACTCGAGCCTTGTCTTTCTCTATTTCCTTGAGAGCTTTTAATCTTACATGAGTCACCTCATCTATATTATCCATCATCAAATCATGATAGATAACAATAGATAAATCATTTTGTTTAGCAAGCCTATATGCATCCAAATTTACTTCGACAGGCAACACGGCCTCTTGACCATATACCAACTCAAAAGGAGTAACTTTTGTAGCACCATGTCTTGAAATGTGATGTACCCATAGAGCTTTAGACAAAACTTCATGCCACCTCCTTGAATTTTCCTCAATCTTCTTCTTGATAAGCTTGATCAAAGTCTTATTACTAGACTTAGCCTAGCCATTAGCTTGAGCATAGTATGGAGATGAATTGAAAAAATTGATCTTATATAATTTGGCAAATTCCCTCACTTCTTTAGACACAAATGATGTCCGTTGATCTATAGTTAATGTTTGAGGGATGCTGAATCTATGAATAATATGCTTAATGATGAACTCAATTACCTCCTTGTGTGTCATATTCTTCAAAGGAACTGCCTCGGTCCACTTCGTAAAGTAATCCATAGCAACCAACACAAAATGATATCCCTTTAAAGATGGGGAATGTATTTGGCCAATGAAGTCTAGCCCCCAACCATGAAAAGGCCATGGTTTGATGATAGGATGAAGCATAGCAGCAGGCACAAGTTGAATATTTCCAAACTTCTAGCACTGTTCGTATCCCTTGTAGTAATGAAAACAATCAGCCATCATAGTAGGCCAATAGAAACTGGCTCTACGCAATAACCACTTCATCTTCGGGGCCGATTGATGCATACCACAAATGCCTTCATGGACTTCTCCCATAGCTAATTTTGCTTGATCTGATCCCAAGCACTTGAGCAACAAATCTTCGGCGGTTCTTCGATAGAGCTCATCATTATGCAACACATACTTGAAAGCGCTCCGCCGAACACTTTTATCAATTCTAGCACTTGGATCACATAAATATCTTAGCAAGGGAGTCCTCCAATCTTCTAAATCGGCCCCAACATCACTAGATGTTATGCTATGCCAGGAGCTTTTTAGGAAAAATAGCCGACCTGGCCTTAGGGGAGTCAGCTGACCGACTGGGTCAGTTGGCTTAGCCGACTTGGAGGAGTTAGCCTAGCCAACTAGGGAAGTTGGCTTGGCCGATTGGGCTCCTGCTGACAAGGAGTCAGCTAAGTCGACTGGGTAGTCGGCTTAGCAAACTGGTTTGTACCTGCACAGGAAAAACTTAAATTTTCATACATCGGCTAATCTTGAACATGAAAATTACACCTACCAACATCATAGCTAGATGATTGTTGAGCTAACATGTTGGCCTTTTCATTTTCATGCCTTGAAATATGCCAAATTCAGAATTTGGCAAAATAATCAATAATATTAAGGCAAGCATCAAGACAAACTCTTAGTGATCCTTCTAAACATTGAAATTCACCAGCAACTTGCTGGACCACTAGCAAAGAATCACAATAAGCTTCTACATGTTTTACGTCCATGGAATGAAACATGATCAACCTAAATAAGAGAACTTCATATTCAGTTTGATTGCTGGTACAATAAAAATATAACCGGCTTGACATCCCAATTTCAGCACCATTGGGAGAAACAATAATAATGCCAACACCTTGGCCATCTTTACAAATCGATGCATCAAAGTAAAGTTTCCATGGAGCAAGAGTAAGATAATCATCATCTAAATCAATACCATGCTCAACAATAAAATTAGTAAGAACTTGACCTTTCAATGTTTTTAATGGTTCAAAAATCAAGTCATATTCAATTAGTGCGTATGCCCATTTGCCCATCCTTCCACGAAGAATTGGCTGATACAACATGTGCTTTATTACATTAGTGCTGACACCTATGGAGGCACACAAAGACAAAATCCATAAGCGCACGAGTATCGAAGTAGTTTTCACCCAGAGTATTATCGAGTATCGTATCCATAGGGAAATGTGTGTATGTCGTCTACACTAGTTTGTCCAGGGATAGCAATCAAGGTTTAAAATATGAGTAGAGAGGATTCCTATGGTTATGACCCTATGCAAAGCAAGGCTTATGATTCTAGTGTTCACTTCAGGACGCCGCTTAGATAGTAAAGCACCGCTAATAGATAACCCTACTGACGCGACTACGGTCCTACTAATTTAAGAACCTGCTCAATTTATAGAGGACTACAGAGGATAGATGGGGCTATCACCACCCACTACTACCATGCAACTAGGGAGTAGGGAGCAAACATAGGTAGCCGATAGCCTAAGCACCACGCTTATGCTAACGATTACTACTCTAATCTAGCTAGCAAGAACTAGAGTACTCAAAAGAACTGTGAACCCATGAACAAAAGAGCATAAAACTTACTTTAAATAGAAATCAATTACCAGAAGTATCTCAAATGTAGACTTGGAGAACCCAGATCCACCAAAGTATAAGCTATAGAGGTAGCACTGATAGGCCAGTACTTCCCCCAAACACTTCCCTTACTCTATCTCTATTGTGTACAAAGAATAGATCCTAACTAGAGGACTAATCTCTCTTGATGCCCTGATCCTAATATGAGGATATGAATTAGGGTTTTAGGATAGCCTCAGGGAGGGGGTACAGGGTTGTATTTATAGGGGGCAGCATCCATTCTGGACCCTCGAATCAAACCAACTTAAAAGGACGGCATAGATGCAATCTAGGAGGCGGTGGAAGAACCGACGTTGGAGGGGAGGCTGGCCCATGGGTCCCATAGGCCAGCCAGCCCCACATGGCAGCCCCTCGAGGTCTGCTTCGGTGAGATTCCTTCTAGTGCCTTCTGGACTCTTCTGAAGTTGTTTTCATCATGTATAAACATGATTAAATTTAACGATTAGGTCCACCTTGGTGGTTTTCTGAATAAACGCTGCTGAGAACATAGATTCAGCAAAACTCGTGGAATTTAATAGTTTAAACCCCTAGACCTATGGAATTAAGTGTTTATGTAGGTTATGTTGATGGTTTATGATTGATGTTAAGGACCATCAACAAGCTCTCCCACACTTAACCTTTGCTAGTCCCTGAGCAAAGCTAAACTCAACAATAGATCAGGAGTTGCTACAATGTTTTCACGCCTCAAAAGCACACATGCATTCAATCAAAAATTCTCCTCTGGATTAGAATAAACTGTTCTGACTTTCAAACTTACCCATCTTACCTTCAACTACGGGGCTTCTTAGCCTTCGCTTGGGTCTTGAGTAAATGAAAGACAGAACAATCAAGTCAAGCACTATGTCATTCTTTGTTTCACAATTGTTTCGGGGTTTTTAAAAGTTTTAAAATAAAACTCAGAGATTTCATTGTATGACACTCTCAAATCTCTCAATATATGCGATATTTATGGATCCTCACCAAGGCAATAAAGATGTTCTGCCTTTTATCTTCCTACCACTAAGGCTTATGTAGAGCTCATAGGAGTGGAGATAGCATAAAAGAGCATACTTGCAATACATATATTGTAAAGTCAAACAATGGATCCAAAGAGAGTTGAGTCATACAATCAAATCAAGATGTGCATGTGTGTGGATATATGAGGTGAATATATGGTGGCTAACCTAATTTTACTATGCTTCTTAAAAACATATCTCTCTTTTGAAACTTGAAAACAATTGCTAGAGAGCAGGGGGCTATCTTATTCATCTCTTTCTTTTTTTCAGGCGGGCATCTAGGTACCCATTGTTTTAAATATCTCGAAAACTTTTATGTCCATTTTTTTGAACTCTTTTTTTTCTTTTATCTTTTTTATGAATAACTTTTGCATAGCCCCATGTCTCTTTTCTACAACAAAACTTTGAGAGATAGCTTACAAGAACTTGGAGCATTGATTTGGTGGATGGAAAACCTAACAAGCATTGATTTGTGTTCAACCCCATGTAGGAGTAAAACATTTTTGGGTGGATCAAGCATGTTTTTGCGCCTACCCCCAGTGTAGGAGTAGTGCATATTTTGGTGGTGTGTATGTGATCTTGATTTTAAGAGCATGATAAACCTTTCATAAGGGTCAACAAAGCTTGACAAAACTCAATGCAATTACAAGCAGCATATATGTGGAGTTTTCCTAGCCTAAATAACATGTATGGCTCTAGTGAGAATTCAAGCTTTGTCATATAGGAACTCATCATGTAGCATTTTTGTTTTTTTTTTTGAAAGAAATCTCTAGAACTTTAATGTCAATTGGAACAAGATAAATAGTAGCTCAGACTTTCTCATATCATATCCGTCAATTACCTAGACTTAGATCAAGCATATGCTACCCACGAGTTTTAGGTTCAGAGTAAATCCTTATATCAAAACAATCTTATCCAAAACTCGAGAGAAGTCAAGGCCGAAAACTAGGTACTTGAAAGGAATTACAACAGAGCAACTATTCATCATTTCTATTTTAAGAGATTGTCCTCAGAGTCCTTATTATTTATTTAGCTCTTAAAAGAAATTAAAGTAAACTAGACACACTCTTTTTATTTTGTTTTTATTTTTTAACTATTTAAAAGAAACTAGAATAAAAGGACAGAATACTTACCTAGATACACGGGGGTGCCTCTCCCCCAAGCTAGTTGTTGGTAAACTTGCCCGAGGATGAAGTGTAAGGTTAGCAGACCCAAGACAGGTTGGCCTACCTTTGTTGTGGTTCTTTCATCATTTGTCGATGCCATACTTTGCTTGGGAGGTTTGCCTCCCACACACTTGAATTCTGTTACCTTGCATAAACAACATGTGGAAACAAGCACCAACAAAAGACTAGAGAGACCTTAGCAATACTTTATTCGACTGTATAGATAGCTTAGCAAGAAAACATGATGATTTTTTTAAGTTTTTTCACGGGGCAAAGAAGAAGAGTTGAATTGAAATTGTTATTTAAATTATATAAAGTTAATTATATCCAATTCTTCTTCTGACAATTGTGTGTCATGGAAAACTTTTAAACACTGACCATTTACCTTGTAAAGTGTACCTTTGTCATTTTGAAGTGTGACTGCTCCATGAGACGATGTGCTAATTACCTTGTAAGGTCCTTTCCACTTGCTTCATAGTTTCCCATCTCCGAACAACTTCACTCTAGAGTTGAAAACCAACACCTTGTCACCTGGTTTGAATTCCTTCTTTTTTAATCTTTTGTCATGCCACCTTTTTATCCTCTCCTTGTAGAGTTTTGCATTATGATATGTCTTTTCTTGCCATTCCTCTAACTCAGAGAGTTGCATTTTTCTTTTCTTCCCAGCTGCTTCAAAGTCCATGTTCCACCTTTTTATGGCCCAATGTGCTTTGAATTCCAACTCGACAGGTAAGTGACATGTCTTCCCATAGACGAGTTGATATGGTGACATTCCAAGAGGTGTTTTATAGGCTATTCTATATGCCCATAGTGCTTTGTGTAACTTGTCCTTCCATGCTGTCCCCATTTCATTAACGGTCTTCTACAGAATATTCTTGATTTGCTTGTTTGACATTTTTGCTTGTCCCCTAGTTTGAGAAAGATATGGGGTCACGATGTTATGATGGACCCCATGATCAGATAAGAAGCATCGGAACTTTCTATCAATGAAGTGAGGACCTCGGTCGCTAATTACCATACGTGGAACTCCAAAGCATGGAAAGATGGTCCCTAAAAACATCCTCTTGGCATTATTGGAATCTACAGCTCGACATGGTAAAGCTTCAACCCACTTTGAGACATAGTTGACTGCCACCAGAATGTATTCGCGCTACCAAGATTTTGGAAATGGTCCCATGTAGTCGATTCCTCAGACATCAAAGAGTTCTAACTAGAGATTGGTGGTGAGTGGCATGGCATCTCTTGCATTGATACTCCCGTATTTCTGACATGGGGTGCACCTCCATATGAAGTTTTTGGTGTCATCGTACATGGTTGGCCAGAAGAATCCACTTTGCTAGATCTTAGCATTAGTGTGGAATGCCCCATAATGTCCTCCATATGGTGATGAGTGGCATCTTTCAATGATCTTGGTTGCTTCCTCAGTCAGAACACACCTCCTGAGTAGTCCACCGGAGCAGACTCGGTAGAGGTACGGCTCATCCCATAGGTTGGGGGCACTTTGATAGATGAGTTTTCGCCTATTCTCCCCGAGTGGTACATAACCTGCAACCATAAAATTAACAATATTCGCATACCAGGGGTCGGATCCTACGACCTTTAGGAGCATGTTGTCCCATAAAAAATCATTAATGGGCAACTCCTGTGGATTCTCGAACTGCATTCTTGACAAGTGATCGGCTATAGAATTTTCTTTTCCTTTCTTATCTTTAATTTCTAGATCAAATTCTTGGAGCAAAAGGATTCATCTTATAAGCCGAGGCTTAGCATCTTTCTTAGTAAGGAGATATTTTAGAGCAGCATGATCAGTGTCAACAATATCCTTTGCTCCTACTAAGTAAGATCTAAACTTGTCAATAGCAGAAACAATAGCCAAGAGCTCTTTTCAGTTGTTGCATAATTAAGTTGAGGTCCTGATAGGGTTTTACTAGCATAAGAAATTGCATGATGCTTTCTATCCTTTGTTTGACCCAAAACTACCCCCACAGCAAAATCACTAGCATCACACATGATTTCAAAAGGCCGCAACCAATCAGGGGGTTGAATGATTGGTGCAGAGGTGAGTGCTTTCTTAAGGATTTGAAAAGCATTTAAACACTCATCATCAAACTCAAAGGGAGCTTCCTTGGCTAACAAATTTGTAAGGGGTCTAGCAATATGAGAGATCTTTTATAAAATGATGATAGAATCCCGCATGACCAAGGAAACTTCATACCCCTTTAACATTTGTAGGAGGAGGTAGTTGTTCTATTACTTCTATCTTAGCTCGGTCTACCTCAATCCCACATTCAAACACCAAGTGTCCAAGTACTATGCCCTCTCTAACCATGAAATGACATTTTTCCCAATTAAGGACTAAGTGGTTTTCCTCACATCTTTGCAAAACTTTGTCTAAATTTTCTAACCAATCATTGAAAGTTTTTCTTTAAATATAAAAACCATCCATAAAAACTTCCATGATTTCTTCTATCATATCAGAAAAAAGACATCATGCACCTTTGGAACGAAGCTGGAGTGTTGCACAATCCGAAGGACATCCTACAATAAGCATAAGTTCCATAGGGACAAGTAAAAGTAGTTTTGCTTTGATCATTAGGATAACCTGAATACCCATCAAGGAAACAGAAGAAAGAATGCTTTGCAAGCCATTCCAACATCTCATCGATGAAGGGTAACGGGAAGTGGTCTTTCTTTGTTGCCTTGTTAAGTTTTCGGTAATCAATACACATCCGCCATCCTGTGACTGTTCATTGTGGGATTAATTCATCTTTTTCATTTTTTACTACAGCCATGCCCCCAATCTTCGGTACTTCCTTCTTGTTATCTTGGGCGATCTAGCTAAGAGACTTCTACACATCCGTTCCTTTGGGAAAATACCATACCCTAAATACTTCCGGGTGAAGTGTTACAATGGTATATCTATGCGCTTGCGGATTATTTCTGTTTGCGTTAAGAAATACCAACACAGGGTGGCTATGGCCTCCTAGGGCTTCCCCGTGCTCAGGCAAACAGGTAAGGGCACCAAGATGGTGCCTTGGGGCGTCGACGAGGTTAGCTATGGTGAACGGTGGGTGGCAGACAGTGGCGCGTGTGGCGGTGCTACAGCATGCGCAACTAGATTCGAAGGGCTCCCTTTTCACTCAATTGAGGTCGCTGGAGAGGCAAAAGGGGCGGCACTAATGACCAATTTCCATGGCAAAGTCTGCTCCATGGATAGGGCATGACAGAGCTCCAGTGAAGGTGCAGCTTCGATGGTGTGGGGTTTAGGGTAGGGTAGGGCCTCAACCATCAAGACAGCGAAGCTTGTGTGGCTATGGCGAACACTCACGGTCAATCCTCGGCTTGCGAGGAGACCTGCATCGTCGAGAATGTGCTCGCCATGGTGGCACCATGGGCGTGCGCTCTCACTGGTAGCGTGTGGCCATGGAAGGCATGTGCGGGTGCGGTGTAGAGCACTAGCGTTCCCGAGCCACAAGGGCTCGGCAAGGCCATACCTTGGCACGTGCATGAGTGCATGTGTGTGTGTTGGTCTTGTGATGGCCAAAGGTGAGGCCTTAGGCCTTCTAAGTGCGAGGAATGCGATGGTTGCCATGGCAGGTGCCTATGACGGTGGACAGTGGAGGGCAGCAGGGCTCACCATAGTGGTGGGGAGGATAGGCTAGTGGGCAGTGTCAGGTTGGTGTAGTGGCGAGTTAGAGCGGTGCCATGATGAGCAGCAACAGCGAGGAAGACGATTGGGGCGCCATCTTCTTCTCCGACGAGCTCGGGCGGCTCCATCTTCCTCCCTTGTCCTTCTCCGCTCTCCTCTTTGGCTTAGTGTGGTGTGGTGATGGCCACCGAGTAGCAGCGGGGTGGTTAGGAGCCACTTGAGGAATATAATGTGAATTATGCTTTTCTTAAGAAAAACTTTCAAACTCCAAGTTGCCAAGATGTGAAATTAGGAAGATAACTTTGTTTCGAGAACTGTTCCACTTTTCAACAACCCAAGGAAACATGTTAGCTAACGCCGTATATCCCACTTGTATAAAGAATGTGTTGGAATAACTTTCATGTAAGCCATATATCTTAGGATGTTGCGCTCATGATTACCTTTATCTCTAAGCTTTGCTCGAGGATGAGCAAAGGGCTAAGTGTGGGGGAGCTTGTTGGTGGTTCTTAACGACCAAATCCAACCACCAATTAAGACATAAAAGGGGAGAAATTAACAAACTTAAACACATATGCATTTACCACCGACCAAGTTCCGCATGTATTTGGAAGATTATTATTTTGCAGGACATATACACAAATACATGGGAGAATGCACCAAAAGGCGCTTCCCGGCATTGATTAGCGCAAAGGAATAAATAGAAAAAAGCCCATCAAATCAAAGCATCCGGGCGAAGTACCGACCGAGGAGCAGTCTAGGCCCACTCTAGAGCTCACCATGCGAAGGTAGTTGCAAGAGGGCCTATTCAGGGGTCGACCGACCCCTGGGGTCGACCCCCCCCCCCACTTGGTTCCTCTCTGTCGCCCCTTCGAATGGCGGTGGCATGGCTCCATGCAAAGGTGGTGCAGCTCGGTCCTCGTGCCAATTATAGCCTCCAACACTGCCTTACTCAATGTATAAGTAGAGGGGCACCCTCCTCTCACAACATGACACCAAGGATCAAGAGCACCACACTTGACTTTCATTCCAAGGGCTTAGGCCCTAGATAGCTAGTAGAGATATTCGGGAGAGATGTGAGGGAGAATACACGGGAGAGCCGGACTTGTCGGTGTCTCCTTGAGTTTGTACCTCGACAAACATCTGTGCCTCAACGGAGCTTTCCGCTAAGTGAGTGTTTGTGATTCTTTTTGTATAAAGTCTATTGATTAGTTAATCTTTATCCTTACTTGTTTGTGGGATTGTCGTTTGCCCTTGCGGCGAATGTTCTAGTAGAAGGGCCCTAATAAAGACGGATAACCCTTGTTAACGCACTGGAGTTGTAGTCGATAGTGTAGACGTGATGTATAGGCTAGAGGCTATCTTCGTTTGCCTCGTACTCCATGGTTGAGGGGTAGGCGGCAGGTGGTGACAGCCCTGTCCGTCCCTTGTAATCCCTCACGTTCGGGTATGACGTAGAGCTATAGGCCATCAATGCCTGGTAGACCAGGTATTAAGCGGTGCCCGAAGTGAGCAAGTAGAAGTAGAGTTTATCTAAACTTAGACCCGATAATAATATAAATCCATCTCTACCCTCTACTTACCTCCGTTCCGTGTGAAAAATACGATATCCTAAATACTTTCGGGGTAAAGTGCTACAGCAGTAATTCCGTGCACTTGTAGATTATTTATATATGCATTAAGAAATACCAGCAGTCCCACACAAATAAAAAAATATATTTTAGTCTTTTAAAAAACACCCTAGATTGACTAGCAAATATGCCCGTTGCAACGAGAGAGAAAAAAACTACTGAATGTTCATGGAAAATGATACGATGAATATGACATCTATAATATAAAGTAAATATCGGCAATAATATAACAGTGCCCTATAAAGTCTGTATCAGTTTTAAAATACTATCTCGATAGTTTTTTTCTTGGTTGCAAAGCACACATAAATATTTAATCATAAATATATCATAAAATGTTTTTATAGTATATATGCATTGATACAATTAAATATTGAGTTAACGACTTCCTTTGTGGACCCATAAAAATATAAGTCAAATATCTGAATAAAGCTGACGATGTGTTAGTTGCAATGTTAAGGACTCGCCCATGTGTTGCAACGAAAAAAAATGTCACTATACGAGCTCGTGAGCTCATGCTTCATAAAAAAAACAGATTTACACTACTACAGAATAAGCTATCACTGTCGACCATATCACTACCGGAAATTTAAAACCGATACTGATAGATGCATCACTGCGGTTCGTAAGAAAAAAGGCTATCACTACTGGTTGGTAATAAAAGCCGACAGTGATGTCTATCACTGTCGGTTGCATTTCACAGACCGACAGTGATCCATAGGCTTCGGACCCGAAATTTTTATTCATCCTGGTTAACTCGTCCGTGCACACCTATCTTCATCTCTCCCCGCTCTCTCTCCTCTCTCTCCTGAAGATATTTCTCCGCTCCTACCTCCTCCTACAGATTTCCCCAAATCTCCTCTCCAAATCCACCTCGCTAGGGCCGCCGACGAGCGGTCGGGACGCCGGCGCGGCGAAGGCATGAGGCCGCCGTGTGCGCCGGCGAGCGGTCGGGATCCTAGCGCGGCTTCTTCCTCCTGGTGCTGGCGAGCGGATCCACCCGGCGACGAGCTTCTTCCTCCCGGCGACCGGCACGAGAGGAATCGGCCTCCACTGCAAGAAGAACGACGATATCACGAAGATGTAGCGAGTCTGAGAAGGAAAGATGGGATCGAGGTAACTGCCACGTACCTTCCAGATTTTTTATCCTATTTTTCTTGCTCCTTTCGGGCTCACTGTCATGGGTTCCTTTGCCATCTCCATGCTGCTATGCATCTTGTTGTACGCTGCGATTTTATTTATGGCTCTATTCTCTGGCGACATGGCGTGAGAGCGGCTCGGGCGACCGGCGCAAGCGCGGGCAGGCAGGCGACCGCGGGTGGCTCGCGTGGATCCACCTCGGCGGCGGGAGGGCGAGAAGCGCCGGTGGCTCATGGTACTCTCTCTTCTCTGGCAATTTTCCTTCCTGGTGCTCTTTCTCCTCTCTCACACTCTTTCTCCTCAAATCTGTCTTGGGGGCGCGGCCTCAGATCTTGCGTTTGAGTGGCGAGGGGCGGCCTCCGGCGTGAGACCAAGCTCACCCTTCCCTGCAGAATCTTCACTCTCTCCCCCTCCCCTCACTCTATGTTGTATGAATCAATTTGTGGATCAGTTGATTTATGATGTGTTGAACCCTTCTGTGTGATGTATGAATTGATTTGATTTGTGGATGAGTTAATTTGTGTTGTGGTGAATCTCTCCTCTATCTGTGATGTATGAGTTGTTTCTTGTATGAACTGCTTGATGGAGCGGCGGTGGGTGGAGCCAGCGAGCATGGCGGTGGTGGCGGTAGCTAGCAAGCATGGTGGTGGCGGCGGTAGGCAGCGAGCTTGCTTGCTGTACTTTTTTTGGTTTTTTTTTGAAGCTTATCATTGCCGGGTGAAGTGCTGGCACTGATAGCGAAGAGGCATCACTGCCGATACGTCAGTGTCGGTTCAAAATCCGGCAGTGAAGGTGGTATTTGAACCGACAATGACGTAAAGAACTGGGGTAGTGTTAAAACATGAAAGATCTACTATAGGTAAGTTTTAGGGCATTTTTGTTAAGAAAAACGTTGTTTTGGGACGTTCTTTGTAAATCGTTGAGACTGACATTTTCACGAGTAATAAACATTGAAAAGAGCAGGGGGGTTCTCGCACACCAACGCCGGCTGACCAGCGGTTTCCTTGTTGATTGGCGACGTTGTCAACAACAAATCCTAGTCCTCCATCTCAGATCCAGCAGCCGAAACGAGCTCCTCTTTCCCCTGTCTCTGAAAGCCTCTAGAACACAAGCCATGGATGCAACACAGCAAGAAAGCGTTCTCCTCACCTGTGGTTCTCTCGTCGGCCCACGCAAGGCAGTGCACAGCTAACAAGAAGACGACAGCGACCGTTCTTGAACAGCGCACGCAAACTCGAAAGAGAGGGAGAGTGAAGGCCTGGCATAGCTCAAGGGTTCTCCTCACCTCGCAACGGGCTCCTTTGCGCGGTTGGTGCCGATGGGAAGGCGGCAGGTGGTGCAGGCTTAGAGGCTGTGACGAATCAAGAGCAGAGAGCTGCGGCGTGCGAGTTGCAGATGGCTCCTCAGGTTCGTGTTTCACATTCTTCAACCTCCTCGCCATGGATGGAAGCTGCTCACGGAAGATACAATCACTGGCAAGTTGCAGCAGATGCCCGAGCGGGGCAAAGTTGCAGCAGACATCCAAGCAGGGCGATGCAGAGACGCAGACGATAATATTCCGAGAGATGGCGATAGGCGATTTCAGCAGCGTCGCCGTGTGCGCACTCGCAGATCAAACTCCAGGTGGCGTGCATTCTCTCCTTGTGGTGTGCGTGGTCGCAGATTAAAGTCCAGCCGGCGCCGATCGTGATGAGGCTCAGGTCAGGGAGCGGACGCGTGGAATCGGCCACGGATTTGAAAACTGTATGTTGCTTTGCATGATTGCATTTGCATGTGTGGGCATGCAAGTAGCAGCTTGGATGTTTGCATGTGGACATATAGCAGTGACACGTCTCGGTTTTGCATGCGCCTGGGATTGATCACAGAGCGGAAATAAGGTAAAGATGAGGGCGACTGACTCCCAGAAATACGTGCGTAAAAACATCCATCTCGAAACAGAAGACCAAATAGAGTTTCTTTGCTTTCACGCCGCACCTGTCGATCTTCGAGTTTGAACCAAAGTCGCGTATACTTAAACTACGTACGTATTTGCCTCTTTTGCTTGCCCGTACGTAATGCTCATGCACACATGTTGCCAAAAGCAAATCTATATTTTTTGTTTTTATTTTTTGCATCGAGTTCGAATTTTATTTTTCCCCGATCCCAACATAGACTAAGTAATAGTCCCGGTTGGGAAACTCCCTCTAGTCCCGATTACCCAACCGGGATTGCCAATCCCGCCCTTTAGTCCTAGGCAACCAACCAGGATTGAATAGAGGCCATTTAGTCCCAGTTACTTATATCAACCGGGACTAAAGGGGGATTCAGGCCGAGCCTGAGGGCGTCCACCTCCGGTCCCGGTTGATTATACCTACTAGGACTAAATATCACTTATTTCTTTTTGTTTTGTTTTCTTTTATGGTTTTATTTCTATTCAATTTGTTTTTGTTTCAAATAGTTTTTGTACACTATTATATGTTATATGCTATACTATTGTTATGTCATCCACAAATAAGAATGAAACTAATGAAGTAAGAGCTTATATATTACAATGATCAACCCTATTCATCAAGTTCATACAAGCTAGATGTTCAATTACACACAAAAGTTCATGCAAGAGCAAGTCGATCACCGTCAAGTTTGACTACGTCGTATTATGTACTCGGTGAAGTGTGGGTCACCGATTTTGTATCCACCAATATCATTGACATAGAGCAACGCATTAAGTAGTGCACTCTCCCTTGCTTCAAAAGTACGAGCACAGGGTCTACTAACGACGCTTAGCGGTGGTCTAGAAGTCGGTGGGTCAGATGATCCCGTCTTAGTCATAATCAGCTTTTCCTGAAATCCTTTCGTAGTGAGTGTTGGCCATTCGTCGGCATATTTCCAATCATAACCCATTGCATACATTGTCTGGTTTAGAAGGGCTTCAAAGCTGCAACCTACATAGGTTAAGTTATAGTCCTCAACTTGTAAGTGTTGGTAGAAAAAATAAATGGATATGAGAACAAAACTTTCCAATAACAACAAATCTGAATATAAGCTATGAGTTCGACTTCGACTTTACCACATCATTTCGGTTGGTTTGAGCAATCTTTGCACAGAAGCCCGCAACATCATGATGCATGCCCGCATTTATTGCTTGTATCGTCAAGGATGATAGTATAGGCAGGGTGTACCCAATATTCGCAAGCTTATTCAAACATGCAATGACAACATATTTAGTTGCAATTTTCTTTCTCAGGTGCCTTTATTCCCACCTCCGAGATTTGTATAACACCTATAACCCTCCTAGCGGCGATGGAAAAGCCAACTCAACGTTGGATCAATTGACCATTATCCACCTCTAAGCTCTCAACATCCACTCCCTCAACCCCGAAATTCGAGAGTGTCTCTTCAAGCCAAATGATTGGATCAATTACCTACGTTACATTTAAGAAACACACATATATATATACATATCAGAAAAATATATTATATACAAACGTATTTAAAACATATTAATCTATTGAAAATATATATCATTGCTTACTATGCTAGGATGATTGAACGGTATAGCCAGTAAGCTTGGTTCGAATCCCCAAGAAATACAATAGCCCCAACTCGGGACAACCGGTTCAGGGAGATGTCTAGCCATCTCTTCTCACTAAAGTTAATATATCAAAATTCATATCAATGGAGTCAATTTATGAATTCATACACCAATACATATGTATATATAAAATATCAAAATTCATATATATCACAGGAGTCAATATTTTTCATATACCAAAATATCAGGCAATAAAGTCTATATATCAAAATCCACATCTGTAAACCCCATATATCAAAATTCATATGACTGGACCCTATATATATAGACAATGCATATCAAATATATACAATATATCGCACTAAAGTCAATGTATCAAAATTCATATATATCGATGAAGTCAATATTTTTCATATACCAAAATACATATCACTAAAGTCTATATATCAAAATTCACATCTGTCCACTGTATATATCAAAATTCATTTATATATCAAATTGTATCAAAATATATCACATCTTTCCGCATATATATCACATCTTTTTGCATATAAATATATATATATATATCAAATTATATCAAAATATATCACTAAAGCAAATACAAGTCAGATCGAATACAAATAGTTAGCCAATTAGCTTAAGTTATAGGGGTGAGTGCTCGGTTTCACACAATAGGAAGGGATGAGACGGGTACTGCACACCTGGCGGCAGCAACGAGGGCGAGGCCGAAGACGAGGACGAGGCCGGCCAGAGAGGAGGACGAGGACGAGGCCGCCCAAAGAGGAGGAGGAGAGCGCGTCGGAGAGGAGGACGAGGGCATCACCGCGCGAGCTAGAGCCGAGGACGAGGGCGAGCCGCGCGTACTAGAGGCGAATCAAGGGTGAGCCATGCGCGCCGGAGCAGCGCACGAGGGTGAGGCCGGCCGACCGCAGGAGGATGAAAACGAGGGTGCCTTTGTGCATGCCGGGGAGACGAGGACGAGGGCCCACCATGCGAGCCAGAGAAGAGGGCGAGGTCGGACGTGCACATGGCGGGGGTGGAGGCCGGCGAAGTGGCGGATCCGGCCGGTTCGAGCTTTGGGTGACGACGATTGAAAGGAGAAAGAAGAAGAGAAGGGAAGAGTATATGTAGGGTTGGCAACCTTTAGTCCCGGTTGGTGGCCCTACCCGAGACTAAAGGTTGACCTTTAGGCCTTTTTAATGGGAATGGGGATCCTGATCTTCCATCATGTAGTGATAACTATCGTTGTGGTGGAGAATGACACACCGATCTGGCTTCAGATCGAAAGATCGAACCCTGCAATCTTAGCACCACAACTCCTCTGGTTATCAACCGAGACACGGATCCGATTGACCTCACCAAGAAGGCTAATCTCTACCTACGCAACGAAGAACACAAGCAAGAACAAGAAAGAAAGCAACCAAATTACAGATGAATGATTAATCTTACGAAGTTGGGGTCTCATAAACCGATGAATGGCGAAACTGTTCTTGACAGATTAATCTAAGCAAAACCCAAAACCTAATGATGGTGGTGGCGTATGATTATAAAGGACTTAAGGTCGTCGCCTACCCTAGACGTGCCCCCTAATGGGCCCAAAAACGATACACGGTCCAACGGACCAAAAGACGGTGTCGCAGCACCCTGGTAGATTCTGGACGCTGACTTGTTTCAATGATATCCGTTGATTCTGAAGGGCTTTTGACGTGAGACTACTTGGATTGTCTTCCTTATCAAATTAGCTTTCGAACCATATGTGGATCGTCGAAAACGGAGTACGGATGCGTCCTGGGTGACCATTTTAATGCAGACTGGTCCTGGCGGCCGAGGCAGACTCGAAATCATGTTGGACCGGGCCTCTGGTTTCTGTTGGATGCCCACTTGTTTTGCATATTTCCATTGACTCCGATTGAATTTTAAGGTGGGACTGGTGCCATTGGAAGCTCCATGAAATTATCTTTCCATCCATATAAAGAATGCCCAAAACGGACATCGTATGCGACCTGGGCGTCATTTTTAGTGCGTGCTGCTCCTCGACTCCGAGACGGGCTCGAACTTGAGTTGCTTTGGGCCACCACCTCGGGGACTCAAACCGAATTAGTCTCGGGCCTCCTTCTTGACTTGAACACCCTTGCTGGCCTCCTACCCCTCCATACCATGCGCCAAACATGGTCGTATGCATGGGTGTCATGTCCTCATCATCCTCCCCTTCTTGACGAAAAGCCGTCCTCAGCGTCGATTGTGCTTGAAACTGATCCTGCACAACATCGGGGTTGCGAGGACAAAGGAAACTGAAATAATTGTGAGAAGGAATGTGACCATGTTTCCAAGTTTCTAGCATGTCATCTCACATAAAAAATTCAGCAAGCATGTAGACTCCATAATCCGAATGCACACGATATATGTCAACACTATCCTGCAAAAGATTAGAACTAACCAAAGACAATGCAGGAATAGATGGTCGAACAGACATAGGTGGCAACCAACAATGCTCCCCTTCTTGAAAGTGAACTTGTTTCTTTGAGGAACATGAGAAAATGTTTGTGTTATTATGGCTGCACTCTAAACGATCATAATCTTGTACAACAAAAGGAGAATTTATATTACTACGAATGTATACTCGATGTATCATATATTGTCCCTTGTTGTTATATTTACCAATAACATGATATGTGTGTTTAGAAAACTAAGGCAAATCAGCATATTTAAAAAGGCTCTCCTCCAAATAATCTAGGTTACACAAAATATCAAATTCAATGTAACCCAAAGTATATAAAGAAGACAACAGTTTGAACTCATCAGTTTTAGTAGCAATATGAATAACATGTTTATTTTTAGCACAAGTGACTGGTTCTAAAACATGTAAAACTAAAGTATCATCAACCAATTCATCTTTATCACAAGAAACATCAAGCAAATTATCATGGGATAAAGAGAAATCAAGAGAGGATTCCACTAACAATTGCTCTATGATAGCATGGTTTGTGAAAAAATTTAGTACATTAAGACATTTTTCACCTTCTGTGAGTGTAGCACCATGGGCGTTACCTATGTTCTCAACAGGAGTAATAGGTGCATTATGAAGTGATGGTTCTAAATTTGCATATGAGGTTGTGAGATCCTCATTTTTCTCCATGTCATCCTCTCGCTTATGTACATTATCCTGCAGAAGGTTAGTCATAGCAAGAGGAATAACAACAGACTCTTCCTCTAAATGGTGCACCTCATCATATGAAATCAAAACAGGAGGTGGATTAACAAAGGTTTCTCGCATAAGAAGTTTCATATCATTCCAAGTTTGAGGTTTATTAGAAGGATCTAAAGACTCCCACCAAGATAAAGCAGAATGTCGTAAAACACTAGTTGCATTTTTTACCTTCCTCCTTGGACACATAAAGCGAGTAGCAAATATGTTATCTATGGCAATTTCCCACTCCATGTACTCATCAACACCTATACCATCATAAGTCGATGGATACGAACAACATGTCATTGTTAGAAGACAGCAAAAGACAACACAAAAGTATTATCCCTATTAAATGACTATGTGGTTGCAGTGGTGTCACTTTTCACAGCAAGTGGAAGCGTCTTACCAAGCTCTTATAAAGTTATTACCAACACAAGCAGTGGGCGGTACAACCGGCGACTAGTTCGTGATACCTGTGAGGCAGTGGTACCGAGATTACAAGACCCTTTTTCTGTACTGATCTGAAGAGTTTGTGGAGCTTGGAAGGCACACAAAGAATAATATGTATATTTGGCACACAAGTTAGTAACAGAAAGTAATGCGGAATTATAGTTCAAAGTACTTATTCTCGTTGCTGGTCTAAAATATTTCAAGTACTAGGTGTGTGACAAATAAGTATGATGGATAGCAAGGTGACAGGTGTCTGAAAAACAAGTATGGTGGATAGCAACAACAACACAAACAAGGAATAAGACAGCACACGCTAACACAACTCACTTTGGCCTTCTTTATGTGCTCCTCTAGATATTATTCCTCTTTTGCCCCTCTCTTTTTTCTATTTTTTTGGGCTGTAGTTTTTTGGGGAAATTTCGACTTTTTCTTTTTATTTTTTAGATATTTTTCCTTCACTTAGGAGCACGAAAGAACTAACCATAGAAAATATGAGCCTAAACAAGTGAAAGACGTGGCCTGTGAAAATTTTAGAAGACATGCTCAAAAATGATAAAAAGCTTGTGACCACGAAAAGAGAATCTTGTGACCAGTTTTTGACCAAATTAAAATTTTCTAACCCTAGCAAAGCCTGTGGAAATTTTTTTCTGATCGATTTTGATATATGGAATGTCGAAATCTGAGTTCATATACGAAAACTAGACCACTTTTATGAACTGACTCCGAATTAGAGGACAAAATAAGAACAATGCGCGCAAAATTGGTCACGACAGCAAAGATTTAATGGAAATGATGGGAGAAAACACACGAACTGGACTCTAACATGACCTAACCAGCAACAAGACCTCGACCAGGACACAAACTCAACACGACAGACTCTAAAACTAAAATATGCAAAGGCTATGGCATGGAATGTTCTAGGATAGGAAAAAACAAGTATAGCACTATACTATGGGACGAATATGAAACACTCGAAACTAGGGGATAAATATGAACCTGATGGTATACCTTAGCTCTGATACCACTTAATGGAAATGGGGATCTCGATCTTCCGTCAGGTAGTGATAACTATCGTTGTGACGGAGAATGACACACTGATCCGACTTCAGATCGAAAGATCGAACCCTGCAATCTTAGCACCACAACTCCTCTGGTTATCAATCGAGACACGGATCTGGTTGACCTCGCCAAGAAGGCTAATCTCTACCCGCGCAACAAAGAACACAAGCAAGAACAAGAAAGAAAGCAACCAAATTGTAGATGAATGATTAATCTCACGAAGTTGTGGTCTCATAAACCGATGAACGGCGAAACTGTTCTTGACAGATTAATCTAAGCAAAACTTAAAATCTAATGATGGCGGTGGCGTATGATTATAAAGGTCTTAGAGTCATCGCCTACCCTGGACGCGCCCCCTAATGGGCCCAAACACGATACACGGTTCAATGGACCAAAAGACGGTGTCGCAGCACCTTGACAGATTCTAGATGCTGACTTGTTTCAACGATTTCTGTTGATTCTGAAGGGCTTTTGATGTGAGACTACTTGGATTATCTTCCTTATCAAATTAGCTTTCCAACCATATGTGGATCGTCGAAAACGGAGTACGAATACGTCCTGGGTGACCAGTTTATGGTAGACTGGTTCTGGCGACCGAGGCAGACTCGAAATCGTGTTGGACCGGGCCTCTGGTTTCTGTTGGACGTCCAGTTGTTTTGCTGATTTCCATTGACTACGATTGAATTTTAAGGTGGGACCAGTGCCATTGGAAGCTCCATGAAATTATCTTTCCATCCATATAAAGAACGCCCAAAACGGACACCGTATGCGACCTGTGCGTCATTTTAGTACGTGTTGCTCCTGGACTCCGAGACGGGCTCAAACTTGAGTTGCTTTGGGCCTCCACCTCGAGGACTTGAACTGAATTAGCCTCGGGCCTCCTTCTTGACTTAGGCACCCTTGCTGCCCTCCTACCCCTCCATACCATGCGCCAAACATGGTCGTATGCATGGGTGTTATATCCTCATCACTTTTAATCCCGGTTGTTGACCCAACCCGGAACTAAATCTGAATTTTAGCATGCGGCGAAACTGCTACCTACCCGGCAGTTTCATTTCCTGCCCATGCAACTGTTTTTAATATTTTCTTTAACATAAATAGGCCGAAAATTGGAAATTTTGTAGTAAAAAAATATAGCTGAAAAAATTGCAATACAAAATTCCTTTCATATACAATTTATAAAGCTTTTGTTTCATGCTTTATATGTTTAATAACATCTGCTATAAATTATAATTACATTTTTAAAAAATTAAATTTCGAATCTAAAAAATTAAACATTGTTTTGCTTGACAAAATGATTTCAAATGAAAAAAGTTGTTAACTATAAAGTTGCATAACTTTTCGAGATTTACAACTTTTGTTTTGGTCATTTCTCCATTTGAGGACATTTTAAAAATGCTAATTTCAAATTTGAGAAATTTAGACATAGTTTTCTTGACAAAATAATTTCAAATGAAAAAATTGTCAACTACAATGTTGTATAACTTTTCTAGATCTATAACTTTTATTTTGGTCATTTCTCCATCGGACAAAGTGATAGTAAACATAGTTCAAATTTTACATATCTCTCATATAGTTTAAACCATCCGACAAAGTGATTGTACATATCTTTACAATCACTTTGTTGGATGGAGAAATGATTAAAATGAAAGTTATAAATCTTAATCGGTTCTACAACTTTTATATTTATGAATTTCCTAGCTAAATTAGTTTACTGCTTCAAAATATTATTTGAAGTTGCCATTTTATGAGAATCAAATTTCGAATTGATAAAAGGAGAAATCAGACATGAAAGTTAGTATGACGGAGAAAGTTGTAGGAACACAACAAATTGATAGAGCATGATTTTAGAAAATTTTAGAAAAAAAATTCATTAAATTTGAAGTTAGTATGACGGAGAAAGACTAGTTACAAGTTTTAACCAGAGATTAAAAGGAGAAATTAGACTTCTTTAAAAACTGAATTTCAAACAGAATTTTGAAATAGTATATGATTTTAAATGAAAAAGTCGTCAACTACAAAGTTGTTTAACTTTTCAAGATCTACAACTTTCGTTTCAGTCATTTCTCCATTTGAGGACATTTTAAAAATTCAAATGTCAAATATGAGAAATTCAAACATAGTTTTCTTTGATAAAATGATTTCAAATAAAAAAGTTGTCAACTACAAAGTTGCATAACTTTTTAAGATCTACAACTTTCGTTTTAATCATTTCTCCATCCAAAGTCGTTTCAAATATTCGAATATGAGATGCATGCAACATCGAAGACAATAATTAAGATCTTAGAGAACCTTCGAATAAATATTTGGGGTACATAAAAATTACATATACGATGACAAAGACCTAACGATAAAATTACATATACAATAACGAAGACATTTCTCCCAATAGGTCAATGTTACAATCGAAGTGCAGAAACACATTATAAAATAACCACCTCAAAAACATTCTTCTAGCACCAAAGCATGGTCAAATAGGTGCAAGAGGATGCCGAAGGTGGATGACGAACTACTAGACGAAGTTGCGTGAGCTCCAATGAACACATGCCACTCTAAAGATAGTCCATTCATGCTTTGAATGGACAGACAGTCCGTAGACAGTCCTGAGTACACCGCATAGGATGGATCCATCAACCTTGCAAATAGCCATTGCAACAATTATGTTGCACGAGCATCAAACCTAGCTTCACCAGGCTTCGGCGTGGCTCCATCTTTAAAAACATTCTTCTAGTACCTCTTGTGTGCATCATTGCTGACTACGCATAATAAAATTTGTATGTGGAGGGCTTTCTCCCACAGAGAGGCCATATATGTCGATTGGAAATTGGGCAAACAACAACAGATGGATAGGGATCGAATGGGGCAAAACAATAACAGAGACGAACTGCATGCCTTCAGAGATCAATGGCGTGCGCAGTGGCTGGTTTTATAAGCGTGAGCAGCGGTGGTAGATGGAAGGAGTGGTGATCGCGCACAGTGGTAGGTGGAAGCAGTGGTCAGCGTGGTAGGTGGGGGACTTTTAGTCCCGATTTGTAATAAAACCAGAATTAAAGGTACCCTCTAATCTTGGTTTGTCCTACAAATCAGGACTAAAAGGTCCTTTTAGTCCCGGTTTGGAATAAAAACCGGGATTAAAGGTACCTTTATTCCCCTGTATTTTTGGGGGCAGACCTAGTGCTAGAGGCTCCCACATGAGTGGGGTCTGGGGAAGGGAAAAACCGAGGCAAGCCTTTCCCCCGCAAAATCTGCGGAGAGGCTACTTCGAACCCACGACCTGGTGACTCTTCCGACAAAAATTATGATGTGTTTGTATTCCATAATGAAAACCAATGTGTTTTTTTGCAGTTTATTCAAACATCTATTCCGACAAAAATACTTTTCGAGATCTACAACTTTTGTTTTGGTCATTTCTCCATCCAAGGTCGTTTGAAAAATTCGAATATGAGACGTATGTGACATCGAAGATAATAATAAAGATCTTAGAGTACCTAATTAAACATAACCGTTCGAATAAACCTAATAACCATAATTAAAATATCCATACAAATAACCTAATTAACACATGAACCTTACAAACCGGGCGTAGCTCTAGCCTGTCTCTATTGCCAGTAGTGTATGTCTCAGATTGTGTAACCACGGTCATTGTCTATGTATTGCAAGGCCCGCACTAAAACACTCTCTCTTGCATCACAATGCTGAAGACATGGTGATGAGGACATGACCTCCATACATATGACCATGCTTGGAGAACCATATGGAGACCAAGGAGATCAGCGAGGGTGTCCTAACCAAGAAGGAGGCCCAAAGCTCATCCGGTTCGAGTCACCAAGGTGGAGACCCAAATCAAGTTCGAGCCCATCTCAGGTTCTACGACCAGTCTGTCATAAAACTAGTCACACGGGCGCGTCCGGCTCCGTTTTCAACGATTCCCATATGGATGGAAAGCTAATTAGATAAGAAAGCCAATGCAAGTGGTCTCATGTCAAAAGCCCTTTGGAATCAATGAAAATCATCAAAACAAGTCAGTGTCCAAAATCTGCCAGGTGCTACGACACCGTCTTTTGGTCCGTTGGACCGTGTATCATGTTTGGGCCCATTAGGGGGCGCGTCCAGGGGGTGACACCCAAGACTATAATTAGTAGCCATCGCTCTCCTTAGGGTTTGGGTTTTGTTTAGTTCTTGATTTCCTTGTGAAATAGACGTCGTTTTGTTGCAACTGTGCCGCCAAGGCCGCTTGCTGTGAACCAGGGCCTCAGTTCTTGATCTTGTTCGCCTATGGCGATTAGTCCTTTCGAATAAAGACTTGAACTCCTTCTCATTATCATAAGCCTCATATTTATTTGCAATTTTAGATTGCGTTCATCCCGTTCTTGCTTGTGTTCTCTATTCGCTTGCAGGAAAGCCTTCTCGGCGAGGTCAATCGTGTTCGCGTGGTTGATAACCAATGTAGCAGTGGTGTAACGGTTGCGGGGATCCGAATTAGTCTTGGTTCAAAGCCTAGATCGTGAATGTCGAGTCTCCACCAATCGACGCTATCATACCTATCGGAAGATCAGGCCTTGTCTACATTACATGGTATCCCATAGATGTAGCCTAATGTCGGACTATTGATGACCCGGTTCTACCTAAATCTCACATAGTACTGGATACCAGCTATCGTCATCTGGCTCTGGTCTTCCACGTAGTCTCAGGTGCACCCTAGTCGCTCAATAGCTTGCGTGATAATGGGCTACATGCCACTTGCAGCATAGGTGAAATCATAGAGTCAATTATGCAAGCGGACAAACAAAGAATATCAGGAAGCGCTCATATAATAATAAGAATAAATAAACATTACTCTGATATCATACACAACTTACCACATCCATTTGGTTGAATCTCGCATGCCTTTCGCTCACTAGCGGTACGTCCAGATTACCCTCACGTAAAGCTCCTATCTTCAAGGATGAGAAATCAGGCATACGGTAGCCAATTCACTCAATTGCCTGTAAACAAAACAGCACGACATCGATCTGGGCGCCTATCTTGGTCGGCATTTGTCGTCCAGTCTGCACGATGTCTTGGAGCATAACTTGATTGTACCTAATGGGGATGTCAAAGGCGACATTACATGTCCATAATTCACCATCTTCATCATTCACAACCTCACTTATTGTCGTCTCAAAGATGACCCACATCCCGAGCAGCCATAGTACTGATTCCAGCCACTAGACCGGGGATATAGTCTGTGACATATGCAACATTCATATTATGAATGAATGTATATATGCAAAATTTATATTAGCACGCAAAACTTAAAATATTCCATACTATTGATGGGTGTGGGTGACACTGAACGACCCTATTTGGCGGTGGCGCGAATGGAAGATCGCCACAGTGGCAGGGGAAGTCCGCCGCCATTCATCATAACTAAAAAAACTAAAAAACATCCAATAAATATAGAACCCCTAATAAATATACCATACAATATATTAGAGAAACATATAAAAAAATAAACTCAAGATTTATATATGCATGCCAAGTAAACTTAAACATTTTGCAACCATTTTGCACCCTACTTGTTGGCACATTTTTTAAACGATTATTAACTCTCATCAAGAGCTAATGTTGCTAATAAAGATCTCTCTCTATATATATCCATAAATAAAAATAAAAATCCACCATTATTATTAGAAGATAAAGTTGCTAACAAAGATCTAGATATATATAAATGCATAAATAAAAATAAAAATCCACCACTATTATTAGAAGATGAAGTTGCTAACTAAGATCTAGATATATATATATATGCATAAATAAAAATAAAAATCCACCATTATAAAAATGAAGTTGCTAACAAAGGTTAGAAGATGAAGTTGCTAACCTTTAGAAAGTAAGAATGGATGAGATTGAAGAACTTCTCAAGAAGCCAAGAGAACAATGGAGAAGAAGAAGCTTGATGGCGGCTGGCAAGAACAGCTCTTGCTCCCCCAAGCAAGAACACACACATGTAATATTCAAACGGGATATGGCTCAGGCTTGGGGGACCGAGGAACCAGCCGAGATATATAGTGGGGACATTTAGTCCCGGTTGGTGGAGCCGACCGGGACTAAAGGGTCAACCTCTAGTCTCAGTTGGAGTCACTACCCGGAATAAAAAGACCTGCGGGACTTTTGGTCTCGGTTGGTGGTTTCAACCGGAATTAAAAGGCAACCTTTAGTCCCGGTTTGAACCACAGACTGAGACTAAATGTCCCTGTTGAAAAAGCCTACTGCACTATTCGTTAGATAGTGGATTCTAGTCCCGGTTGGTAGTTCCAACCGGGATTAAATATCCCATTAGTTCCGGACCCAATTAAAGGCAGGACTAAAGCCAAAAAAAACCAAAAGTCTATTCTCTACTCGTGAACAGTAGTCCCGTTTGTTTTTCCAATTTCGTTTCCTACCCATCGTGTCCATCCTGGTTTCCCTTTTTCCTCTATTTTTTCATGTCTAGTTTCCATTTTCTATTCCTATTTTGTATAGTGTCCATCCCGGTTTTTTCTTTTTCATTTTTTTCACGTTGTGTTTCCGTTTCCTATTTCCTTTTTCCTATGTTTTTTTCACGTTGTGTTTCTGTTTCCCTTTTTGCGTCTTTTGTTTTGTTTCCAAAACAAACACAAAAGAATTCCCATCTAGACATCTTATATTTGAATTAGGATTCCTAATTATATTCTAGTTATTGCAGGATATCGTACGTACATATATAAAACACGAAAACCATAGACAGACATGAAAAGAGACAATTTCTATCTTTACAAAGTTAGTTAGAGGATGATAGACTAAAAAAATAGCCAGAAAATTTTTCTCTTTATTATTAGAGAATAGATCTGTTGCTTACATGGTTTAGCTTAGACCGTCTCCAATAACGTTACCCAGACGCAAAATGAGTCATATACACTGTTTTGCGTAGCCAGAAACACAGTCCAACGGAGCACCCAAACAGATCACCCATTTTGCATAGCACCCGAAACGAAAGGCAAATAAGTCTTTCAGGGAGAAGACGCAAATCTATGACGCCCAGTGGATCCCTGGCGAGGCGAGCCAGCGGCGGGGAGCCGTCGACGCTTCTAGACAGGTCCACGACGGGGCGCGGCCGGCGGGGCAAGGCGGGTCTGTGGCGGGCGCGGCCTGCACGTCCAGGCAGGACCACGGTGGGGAGCCGCCGGCGCGGAGAGGAGCACGGCCAGTGCGACCGCACCGAGGAGCCGTCGACGCTCTGAGCAGGCGGCCGCGCGGCCCAGATCTAGGTGGCGCGCTCGCGCTCCATGTTGAGGAGGCTGGGGCGCGCGTAGAGGGAGTAGGATGGGGTGCGATGGCGCCGGCCGGGGGGAGCGGCGGTCGGCTTGGGGCGGCGCGGAAGCGGAGGGGTGGGGAGGAGCGGCGCCGTGGGGTTGTCGCCTGGGGGAGAGAAGAGAGGGGTCGAGCGGAGAGAGAGGAGATGGAGCATGAGAGGATTTTACGTTGGCTGTTGGAGAAGATATGGTATGGATGCGTGACTCATATACTGTGCATGACTTAAAACTAATGAGTATCTAGTTTGGGTCTGCACCTTTGGAGATAGCCTTATAACCAAGTTTACTGGGCTTGCTATAAAAGAATTCCACCATCGACACGCCCTTCCGATGTGTGTCCACCGTCCAGCCTCCCCAAAACACCAGACAGAAGCAAAGCTCCACCACTCCGCCACGGCACGTCCCCCGGCTCCACTCCCACGCCCACGCCCACGCCCACGCCCACGCAGCCGGCTTGTCTTCTGCCGCCCGCTGTGAGACGGACACCCTCCCCGATTCGTCGAATCCGCCATTTACTCCTCACCCACCCTCTCCCCTGTCTCTCTCTGTCCCTGGCAAGCAAGCGCATGCCACAAAGCCCTGCCCACTATAAAATGAAGCCCACGAGCCCCGCCGGAGCTCCATCCCCAAAACAAAAGGGTGAGCCTTCACTTCACTCCCCTCACACCACACGCCGGCCGGCACAGGTAGGAGTTGTGGTACATGCTGGCCCTGATGCTCTGGTCCTTCCATTCCATTCCTTTTCCTTGGCTGGCTCTTTGCTCTTGCATTAATTAATGGACGTCCTCGATCGTGTTGTTTTGTTTGTTGGTGCTAGCAGCTGCTGTGCTGAGGACGATGGAGCGGTTCGGCGTGCTGGGCACGCGTCTGGGCCTGGACGGCGGCGGCGGAGGCGAGCTGCCGCCGGGATTCCGGTTCCACCCGACGGACGAGGAGCTCATCACCTACTACCTCCTCCGCAAGGCCGTGGACGGCAGCTTCTGCGGCCGCGCCATCGCCGAGATCGACCTCAACAAGTGCGAGCCATGGGAGCTCCCGGGTGCGTGAGTCGCTTATCAAATCGTTCTTGCACATGCATGCATTGTCTCCTGCTGCCACTCGTGATGATCTGATCACGCCATTGCTTGCCTCACGCACAGACAAGGCGAAGATGGGGGAGAAGGAGTGGTACTTCTACAGCCTCCGCGACCGCAAGTACCCGACGGGCCTGCGCACCAACCGCGCCACGGTTGCCGGTTACTGGAAGGCCACCGGCAAGGACCGCGAGATCCGCAGCGCCCGCTCCGGCGCGCTGGCCGGCATGAAGAAGACGCTCGTCTTCTACCGCGGCCGAGCCCCGGAAGGACAGAAGACGCACTGGGTCATGCACGAGTACCGCCTCGAGGGCACCTACTCCTACCATTTCCTCCCCAGCTCCACAAGGGTAACTTTAATTTGCGCATTTTTCCTCGCTTTTTATTCCTTTTGGTCCAGAATAATGCTACTTACTAGTAGTATATACTGTTCATAAACAAAATAATGCGAGTATTTGTTTATGTTCTCTGGGATTGAAGTTCATCTAAAACTCGGGAAAAAAAAATTAAAGTTTCTGTACACTACGCACTCCACAAAAACACAAATACTCCTACGTACTAGTAGTACAGCACTAGAGACACAAAGTAATGATGATTGGAGGGCAAAAGGGGGCGTCATAGGCTCACCCAAGCATCGCATGGCTTGCTACGAGTAGGGCCACGTTTAGTTCCATTGAAATCCAAATTTTGGCACTGTGTAAAAAGAAGATTTCCCGTCACATCAAACTTGCGGTACATATATGGAGTACTAAATGTAGACAAAATTAAAAACTAATTACACAGTTTGGTTGTACTTTGCGAGACGAACGTTTTAAGCCTAATTAGTCTAATTAGTCAATGTTTGGACAATTATTACCAAATACAAACGAAATGCTACAGTGCGCAACAGTGCAGCTTCTTCCCGCCGGCGCCAACTCTGCCTGCAACTAAACGCGGCCTAGGACAGGAGTAGCTGCAGCACAGTGCACAGGGGCAGGGCAGGGCCTGTACTGTACGTGTCCCTGGTTTTCCCTGCCTCGCATCGCATCGGTTGAGTGCATGCGTGTAGGATACCGCTGCTTGCTTCTGCAGCTCGCTCTGCTGCTACATTACGTGCGCGTGGATATGGCAAAGCCCAAGCCCAAGCCAGGACAAGGATTCGAATCTTTTGTCGGCCAGTGCCGACGATGCGAGCGTATCAGCAATGCGTGAATGCTCAGCTTGTTTGATTTTTTACAGGCATTACTGCTGCTACGCTTCCACTTTCTGATCGATGTCATGGCTCGTGGATGCTAAAATCTACTACTACTATATTGTATCCGTGTTTCCTATCTCGTGTCAAGCATGTGCCACCAGATTCAGCAAAATGTTTGTTTTTCCTTTTGGCATGTATAAAATAAAATAAAATCTGTTGCATTGTGCTTTTTTTTTATTAATTATCAGCAAAGTATATTCATGTTACAATGGCATTTTCTACGGACACGGAGTACCTTTTTTTAAATTAATTATGAGCAGTAAAAGAAAGACACCTGAACTGTAGCATTGTTTCTTTATATAACACACGTAGTACCTTTTTCAGGATGAGTGGGTGATCGCGAGGGTGTTCCAGAAGCCCGGCGAGGTCCCACCCGCCCGCAAGCACCACCACCGCCTGAGCAGCGCCGGCGAGTCCTGCTTCTCGGACTCCACCTCGGCCTCCATCGGCGGTGGAGGAGGCGGCGGCGGCGCGTCCGCGTCGTCCGCGCCTCGCCCGCTGCTCACGGTGACGGACGCCTCCTCGCTGTCGCTGTTCGCGTCGGCCGCCGCGGCCAATGCCGCCGACGGCGACGCCAGCTCGTACTGCAGCGGCCACGGCGGCGCCGCCAACGCCAACAATGGCAACAACCTGGTCACCGGCCGTGAGCTCGTGCCCTGCTTCTCCACTAGCACCACCACCGGCGCCGCCCTGGATGCCGCCGCGCTCGGCATCGGGCAGCCGTACAACGCGGCCCCGCTGCCGCTGGCCTTCGAGCCGCCACCGACTCCGGCCTTCTTCCCGAACCTGCGTTCGTCCCTGCAGCAGATGCAGGACAACAACCTCCAGCTGCCACTGTTCCTCTCAGCAGGCGGAATGGGATCGCTGGGCGGCGGGGCTCTCCACCACTGGCCCCCCGCCAGCATGGAGGTCAAGGTCGAGGGCCGCTCCGCGCCGCCGCAGATGGCTGTCGGCCCCGGCCAGCTCGATGGCGCCTTCGGCTGGGTCTTCTAGCTGCTTGCACACGCCGCTACATGGATAGGGATAGGGATACGCCCCCACGTCCACCTGGTCGTTGTGCTAATTTACCCTCCTAAGTCACCACGATCGTGGATTATTTACTGCTGGTTTGTTTGGTGTGACAGAAAAATACTATTTCTAGTTAGAAATTTACGATCATTTATGAGCAGGCGAACAGGCTGTCAGTCAACTGGTACGTAGTGATTTCTGCATGCGGTGTCGTTAAGCTTGGTTAATTAGCTGCTACTAGTGAGTGTTAGGGTCGTCGTTCTACGTACATAGTGCGAGTTTAGTTCGTGAAATTTAGGAATTGGATACGGTAGTATTTTTGTTTTTATTTAGTAATTAGTGTTTAATTATAGATTAATTAGGCTTAACATTTTTTTGTTTTTATTTAGTAATTAGTGTTTAATCATTAACTAATTATGCTCGAAACTTTGTCTCGCGGTTTGTATCTCTCGCTGCAGTAGGAGGATGTGACTGACCGGCCGACCATGGGTTGGTAAATCAGTCGTTCATCAGTATGAGCAGTGAAGTGAAGTCCAGTTTGTTTAGTTTTTAAAAAGTTTCTCAAAAAGTGCTACAGTAGTTATCACATCAATCTTACGATACGTGCATAGAGTATTAAATATAGACGAAAAAAACTAATTGCACAGTTTAGTTGAAAATTACGAGACGAACGTTTTAAACCTAATTAGTTCATGATTAAACATTAATTGTAAAATAAAAATGAAAGTGTTACCATAGCCAAATCCTCAACATGCGTGAACTAAACCCTGCCTTACTAGTTAGCAGCTTTGTTCGTGGATTAGATGTGTCATGGGTGCCTAGCGCAGTACTCATAGTTCGTGCTGTGGAATCGACGGGATGCGATGCGCCTGCTGAGCCCTGGAGCTTCTGACCGCGTGCTTGTGCGGTGTACTAGTGGTATTGGTATTGGCTAGTGGTGCTCGAGAGCGCTAAAAGTCCACACGGCCGTTTTTCCCTGACACGGCACGGGCACGGCGCCTCAGCTTTTTGCATGCATGCGTCCATCCATCCGTCATTCCAAACGTCACTTCCTTCCACCATTGCCATGCCTACCCGTACGGCCATGCCTCCTCTCCTCTCCCCTCGTCTCTCTCTCTCTTCGTGCAGTGCAGTGTGGCCGTGGCAGCAGCAGCTTGGAGGAGGGGCGAGCGAGTACGAGCAGGTAGTAATCCAATATTTTATGTGATGGATGGCGACGGTGACGAGATTGGGACGTCTCCTGCTGGATCCCTGGGAATGGATACACCGACGGGTACGTGACGGGGGATGATACAGAGCCTCTTTCGCTCGCTCGCTCGACGAGCTCCATGGCTATCCTTAACGACAGCACCCAAAAACACTTAAAAAATAATTATTTTTATAAATAGATTTTCAGAAGATAGGATGTCTATATTTAGATTGGACCTTTTAGACAACCTAAAATAGATCTTTCATATAAGTACTTTTAGTCGGTTCGTTTCGGCTTATTCGCTCGTATCTGGCTTATAATCCACGGCTTGAATAGTATTTTTCTTTCACATCCAACCAGCCAGTCGTACTTTCAACCATAGCTTATAAGTCAATTCAGCCGAAACGAACAAGCTATTTGTTGGAGAATGATTTTGAATATCTTATCTACCTAGGGCCAGTTTGGATGCCAAAATTTTTGGCAAAACGCTATTGTAGCGTTTTCGTTGTTATTTAGCAATTAGTGTCCAATCATAGTCTAATTAGGCTTAAAAGATTCGTCTCGTGGATTTTGTCTAAACTGTGTAATTAGTTTTATTTTTTATTTATATTTAATGCTTCATGTATGCGTCTAAAGATTCGATGTGATGGGGAATCTTGAAAAATTCCACGTTTTACAGGAGAACTAGACATGCCCCTATTTTGGATGTGATGCCTACGTAGTTCTTATTGGAGACAGTCTTACGTCACCAAACAGGTCGCATCATGCATCCATGCGATGGATGACCGCTAGCTGCAGGAACCCACGCCTGACCTCGTGCTCCAAAACACTCATGGAATGGAGATCTCAATCCATCCAGGAAGAGGATTTACTTTTTGCAGCAGATTTTTTTGACGTCAAAGCTGCTGTGCACGGCATGCATGGTATCACCGTACCGATACAATGATGCGAGCAACTCTAAGCTCAACTGTATGACTTCGCCAGAACTTAAGCTTGGATTAGTTAGCATGGCCTTAAAGGATAGGAGTAGTGATTTTATTGGTTCCAAATACTCACTCCCACCCAAAATACTTTGACCTGAAAGGATTCAAATTGTCCCAAAATACTTCCTCCGTCCCTAAATATCCGTCGTTTTCGCGTCCTGAGAAACAACTTTAATTAAATATATATTAAAAAATATTAATATTTATGATACATAATTAGTATCGTTGGAGAGATATTTAAATATAGTTTTTTTAATAAATTTATTTGGAGATAGAAATGTTCACGCGTTTTCTATAAATCGAGTCAAAATTATCGGCACGTAAATCGTGACGATAAACATTTAGGGACAAACGGAGTAGTTAACACTCCCACTTTCCAATGTACTCCTTCCGTCCCATAACAACTGCACTTCTAGAGTTTAAATTTTTTTTTTTCCAAAATAAATGCACATCTACATATAAGACAATCTAACTTCATTTGCCCTTTTCTACTTTGTCTCTTCCCAAGGTACAACGATTGCATCTTTATAGGGGTATATTTGCAATTTTTCAGTAGCATTGTTATCTTCATCGTAATCCTAAAAGTGCAATTATTTTGGGATGGAGGGAGTATCTTTCTCTTTCTACCAATGCACCATTTCCTTTTCTCAATACATCTCTATCAATATTTCTCACTATTTCTCTCCTTGCTTTATGTGTACCACACATTTTCACTTCTTAATTTTCGTGTCGAAACTAAAACGTCTACTATTTTGGAACAGAGTGAGTAGTTCTTATGTAATAGAGGAATAAAAAGACTCTTTTTACTGTATATGAAAGAGTCGTACCTAGAGTCCAGGCTAGATCCGTACCTAGAGTCAGAGCTAGCCAGAGCTCTACAAAATATGGCTTAATTTAAAGGGTTTATTTGAAGGAGATGTACATTTAGATGGCTCAGCCAAAACATTGTCTCACAACTTGGATGCCAAATTAGGAGTTGGCTGTGATGTGGCAAACACTTGGAGTATAATTAGGTTCTTATTTCGCACCAATCTTTTAGAGGTATCTGTTTTGGTTTATGTGACTTTCTAGTGAAGCCCTGCTAAGGGTGTGTTTGGTTGAGCTATGGCTGTGGGAAAAAGCTGTTGTGGACTGTGAGCTGTGGGAAAGCTGCTGTGGACTGTGAGCTGTAGAAAAGCTAAAAGTTATTTGGTTAAACAAGTATAAAATATACCTTCTATCTTTATCTCTCTTGAAATAACTATGAAAGAGCTTTTTATTCCACCAATTTCGAAAAGCAGAAAGCCAAAAGCCAAAAACAGAGTCAAACCAGCTTTCAAAAATGTACTATGAAAAAGCAGCTGCTTCTAAAAAAATAGCCTCTAATAACAGCCCCTTTGATTGGGCTAAGCCAAAGCCAAAAGCTCAACCAAACAGACCCTAAAGCCAACTCGATGAACACTTTCATGAGAGGGCAAAGCCATTTTTTACAGCAAAGAAGACACCACCTAAAATTGCCTTTTTCGGCACCTCTGGCTTCTTGTGAAGCCGATTATAAAGAAGCTGTACCAACCAAGTCCTAAAAAAGCTTTCCAACAAGATGATCGGTGTTGATTATCATTTAACACTTTTAAGAGGTCCTGCTGGATGTCAACCCAACAAGTTCAAAGTTTGTGAACACGACATCACATAAATATGGTCTTTTTTGTTTAGCTTGCCCCCTGCATGGGGCAAGGCAAAAACATGTCATGGAGAATTCCAAATTTCTTAGGGTCTGACTGCTAACTTGTATTAGAATAACATTGCATTAAGAGTTATGCGGCTAAATCTTAACCTAGACAAGGCTTTGCAATTTGTTGTTGTTTGGTTTGCTTGAGTAGTACTATCGATGTTTCGAGTAAACACCAACGAGTAAATTTGTATATTGCGCGTCTGGTCCAGATGGTGTGTTAAGAAGGCATAAGGATTATACTGGTTCGGGCCGAATGTCCCTACGTCCATTTTCGGGCTGCTCGTATTACCAGCACTGAGTTTGTAGTAGGGGGTTATAAACTAGCGAGAGAGGGACATGTCCCAAGTCTCTGGTAGAAAGAACGAATGGGTACAGAGAGCTTGGTCGCTGCTCAGCTATGTGCTTGAGGTTTGACGCTAGTGCTCTTGGTCTGATGCAGTGCGGTGAACCGATGAACCTTAGTGGGATGCCCTGCTTTCCCTTTTATAGGCCAAGGGAAAGCAGGGGTTACAGCGGAAGAGGAAGAGGGAAAAACGAAAAGAGAAATAAGGCTCTCAGGGGTGTGCCGTCCTCCTAGTGGGTCCCGCTGACCCTGTAGATCGTGGTGGCAGCGGCGTCGCACCGGGGTCCTGTTGGCCGCTGCAGCATACGTGCGGGCATCGTGCGTCGTTATTGTCTTTCATCCCATCCGAGCGGACGGAATGGTCAAAGGGTCCCCTGATAGAGGCCATATGGGGGCCTAGCGGTACAGTGCCAGTCAACTGACGCTGACTGACTGACGTTAGATGGTGGTCAGGCAGGGACTTGGCCAGCACAGTGCTGCCCTGCTGACGCAATGGGCGACGTGAGTCTCCCAGCATGGCCCGATGCGTCCGCCAGTCGTATCAGGATGGGCCCAAGACGTGCTCTCGGGCATACGCCTCCATGCCGTAGTGGTTGAAACGGTTTGGGTCCCATCCTAGGGCCACTACTTTTGTCCGGTAGCAAATCCGGCCCCCAGGGGACGGCCGAGGCGGAAATCACACCCCGGGGGCTGGGTGAGATAGAATCCGACCCTCGGGGGTCAGACGAGGCGGAGCCCTCCCCATGGGACCGGACGAGTCGGAGCCCGCGCCCTAGGGCCAGAGGAGTCGGACGAGGCGTGGCACGGTCGCAGTTACGTCTTTAACCATCGAATGAGTCGACGTGACGCTCATTAATCCTTTGGCTCGGATATCCGGATATAGATATCCGATAGTAGCCCCTGAGCCTTTGGAGGAGTGAAACACTCTTGCAAAGGCTTTTTGCGATCCGTTGTTTGAGGGCGCATGGGAGTGCTGTTCTTTACTGTTGTTTTGCAGTCCATCCGCGGTTTCTGCAACCGGAGGTGACTCGTTATTTGTCTGCAACCGCGTGTTCGGTCTCCTTGCGCTGTCGAGCCCCTGAGCCCCCAGTAGGGGTCCGATCGGGGGTTGATTCGTCTTGTGATCGTCATCCCTCATGCGTCCATTCGCTAGAACGGAGGGGCTGAGCCGTGCCGTGCTTTCCTCGCTGGACGGAGCACGGTGTTCAGTGAGTTGTTAACGGGCTTGTTCGAGTGGAGCCCCAGCATCCCCTTAACGAGGGCCCGGTTCAAGATAAGCTGGTGACTGACTCCAGATTTTTGGTGGCCGGTCCATATAGTTCTCGGATCCGTTCGACCGGTCCGAGGGCTCAATGCCTTTCTTCGGGAAGAAAACCATGGACCTTGCATCATCCAAGACTCGAAACGAGGGTCGGGACGCCCATGGTGCTTCGCGCACCTCGGGTATTGGCTGCTAGCGGACCTGTCCTTAACCTCCCCTCACTCTAGGGTGCCCTAGAGCGGCCGCGAACCCATTGGTGGGCCAGGCTTCGAACTCCTAGGCATTAATGGGCCGTGGGAGCGTTTTTAGCTCCGTATCCCACTTACCTACGGTGGCCCATAGCCTTTGAAGGCGAGCCGTCGCCCAGCGGATCCTTCATGGGGAAGATTTGGACAGGCATGCGCTCGTGTCTCGAGGCAGTGATGCAGCTGGTGCAGTGTGGAACAATGATGGCACGACACCTGAAAAAAATAGATCTGGTGAGGCGTGGGGCGCGTTAATTTATGTGGACGGTTCGCCCCTCGCCCATTCCGCCCTTACCTTATAAACAGAATTGTATCCCCCTAGCCTCCATACGAGCAGCCGCATCCTTGCCCTTCTAGTCTTTCTGCCTTTCGCTCTCAAGTTCCAGCCTTTGTCCCCCTATTTTCGCTCTGCCACCGGCGAAGCTCTCGCTCTCCAGCCCTACGCCACTGCCGGATCTTTTGCATCGCCATCCCCGTTCCTCAATGGAGCCGTGGCCTCGCTCCAACGTTCTCCACGCGCGCATGGAGGGTCTAGTTAAGAAAGGCCTTCTCCACGCAAGGACCACGACGATGGAGTGGATTGTACCTGGTGGTGAGGATGAGCCGTCGCTGCCCGACGGCTACGTCATCTCCTTCTTCCCCTTCCATGAGCATGGGCTCATGACTCCTCCCCACCGATTCCTCCGAGGGCTGCTGCACTACTACGGGCTTGAGCTACAGCACGGGATTCAGCACATCTCGGCCTTCGTCGTGCTGTGCGTGGGGTATCTCGAGGTCGAGCCCCACTTCGAGCTGTGGAAGTATTTCTTCAATGTCGAGCTACAGAAGAAGAAGGAGAGGAAGAAGCTGGACCTGGCAGTGCCGATGGGATGTGCGAGAATTCATCTTTGAGTCAGCCGGTCGTCGGAGTACATGTCCATCCCATTATCAAAGTCCAATAAGGGGTGGCATAAGCTCTGGTTCTACCTAAGGAACGATGCCGCCGCCCCTCTACCAATTTTCACCGGCCGCGTGATCGAGGAGGCGCCAGACGCGTGGAGGGACGGGCCTGTCGGGAAGGAGAAGAAGAGGCACGGCGACCTTCTCAAAGCCATCGTGACTCTAAAGGGCCACGGTCTTCGTGGGACCGGCATCATCAGAGCGTACCACGTCAAGAGGCTGGCACCGCTGATGGCGCGTGCCCTTCTGATATATAAGATGATGCCGGATTCAGCGCGCCGAAGGGATGGTGATGGTCGTCGGTGAGGCCCTTAGCATCGACGAAACGGCACAACACATCAAGGGGGTGATGGAGTGCCCGGCGGACCCATTGGTGGATCTCGCCCCGGTGTAGCCGGTCCCGGGGCATCCCACGATGCGGCCGGACATGGGTTTCGTCGAACTAGTAAGTCTTCTTCGAGTTTCTTTCCTCGGCCAACCCTCTTCTGTTCTCAGATTCTAAGCGATGGGGTTTGTAGCCAGGAGGGCGGCGAACCATGCTGCGGCGAAGGCGAAGAAGGAGCGGAGGAAGGCGAAGAGGGAGCGAGCGAGGCTACAGCATGGAAAGTGCCGGCAAGGCTCGGAGGAGAGCGATGGTGATAAGGAGGAGGAAGAGGAGGAAGAGGAGGAGCAGGAGGAGAAGTTCGACCCCAACATCCCATGGGGTGTGCTTGCGCGCGAGGATGAGCAGGGCAACATGGGTGCAGGCCAACCTGACCCCGATTCCACAGCACGCCCCAACGCAAACCGAAGAGGTTGCACCTCCAAGATCGGTGGGGGAGGACGTGCCCTCGAGGTCGAAGGAGCAAGTCTACCTCGCTCCGACCAACCCCACCAGGGGATCGAAGCGGCCAATTGCTAACATGGCGGAGTCGGAGTCGAGCGACCAGCCCCCGAAGCGGTCTCGGATAATGGCGTCGAGGTGAGTTAATGACTTCTTTGCCCTTTCGTTGCATTCTTGGATTTTGTCGTGTGATGTTGGTGCTTTCCACAGGACCATCCCTAGCAACCGCCTAGAGTTGGCGCCATAGAAGATTCTGGCACGTCGGCCAATCCCCCAGGAGCCGACTAGCGTGGTGCCGGGGGCGCACTGTGATGGCACCGAGGTAGACACGGCACTGCCTAAGGAAGCGGGGGAGGCAGAGGTGCCGATTGTGTCAGAGGCGGTGCTCGTGCAATTGGCGCCCGCACCGGTCGATGCGCCTGAGGTGGGGCAGACGAGAGGAGGCACAACTGAGGCATCGCCTGTGGACACGGCAATGCCTTGGACTTCGGAGCTCGAGCTGCTAGCCTCCTCTACCATCGGAGGGTCTGCTCCTGAGGTAGCGCTAGTGACAGAGGAGGTACAGTCAGCTCCTGTTGGGCCGACGCCGACGGTTGCGATGACCGACCCCTCAGTTGGGGCTGGGCCCTCTTGATCCCTTGTCTGGTCGGGCGATGATCCGCTCATGTGGGGAAGAAACTAGATCCATTGGGCCAGGTGGCTAGAGCCAAGCCACTCGGTGTTCACCCTCGATGACCTGGCAGAGGTGAAGGACTGGACGAGCATGCGCTCAAGACTTGAGTTCGCAGTCCGCTCTCTGACCGACGCGTTGGGGGTGTTGAAAGATGACGTCGCCCCGGTTGGCCAGGTTTGTCGTGTCTTCACGTCTTCTACTTTCGAGCCATGTTTATATAATTCTAACCTAATTTTTTCGCAGTCCCTTGAGATGCGCAGCCAGGAGAAGTCCCTATTCCTCCATCGTGAGAGGGAGGTCTGGAGACTTGCTACCGAAGTGTTGTGGCTGCGGGAGGAGGTGGCGAACCTCCAGACCAATGAACGGGAAGCCCGTCAACACATCGACGAGGCTGAGGACAAGCTCAAGGCTGTGGTCGCCAAGGTCGGGGAAGATGCCGCAGAGCTTGGATGGCTCTGCCCGGCCCTCGACCTTGCCCATCAAGAGAGCGCCAACGCTTGGCGCGCGCTTGAAAATGAGCAGAGGTTGAAGGAAGAAGCTGAGGGCCTAGCCACCACCTTGGCAGGGGATGTTGGCGTGCTCCAGAGGGAGAAGGCGGTCCTTGAGGAGCAAGTAAAAGGTGAGGCTCTGGTTATCTTTTTTCTTGACATTTGTAGTTGGTTTTCTGACGCTCTTTGATGTTCGGCTTGGGCAGTCCTATAGAGGCAACTCTCCGAGGTGCGGGGTCAACTCTAGTCGAAGAGAGACAACCATGATGCCTTACGCGCTGCCGTCGGGTTGGTCTTCGACGACCTCGGGGTCACCCTAGCCGTGGAGACGAGCTCGCTCGCAGTCCGGGTTACCTAGATCTCGGATTGGGCGTGCGCACTTGCAAGGGAGGCCCTGTACATCGGTGTTCATCACGCGTTTGCCATGGCCCGCTCCCACTACATCAACATCGACCCACCGGTGATCAGTGAGGGCTTCGCTCTTGGCTACACTAACGCCGAGCTAGACAAAATTGAGAAGGAAGCGGCTCCCCCGGCGCAGGACCTGGCGGAAAAGGTCGGAGAAGAAATCCTGCCCAAGAGTGTTTAGTTAGATAGCTGAGTCCGATGTTGGTCTTTTTGTAAAGACTTTTATTATGGCCAGAAATGTTGTTTGGTCTTTCTTTATATATATATATATATATATAGTTTGTTGCGATCTGACCCTTGTTTTATGTTAAGGCATTAGAAACTTAAGTTGCTAGCGACTATGTAATGATCACGCTAATAAGCAAGCAATGCCTTAGTCGTCGGGGCGTAGGCTTTTTGCATTCCTACCAGTTTTACTCATTGTTAGTTTTTGACAACTCTTATTTCTAGGTCCTGTCATAAAAAGGAAGGGTCGGATGGGAAAATGTTCTTGAGTATATGTACTCTATAAATTTCGTTGCGATCCGACCCTTGTTTTATGTTAAGGCATTAGAAACTTAAGTTGCGAGCGACTAAGTAATGATCACGCTGGTGAGCAAGCAATGCCGTAGCCATCGGGGCATAGGATTTTTGCATTCCTACCAGTTTTACTCATCGTTAGTTTTCAGCAACTCTTATTTCTAGGTCTTGTCATAAAAAAGAAGAGTCAGGTGGAAAAATATTTCTGAGTATATGTACTCCTATCAGCCCCTGAGTAAAACACGACCCCAGGTAGTTGCTGGGGTCGGGTGTTACTAAAGACCGATCAGATCAGAAGTGAATCCGATAGGAGGTAACATTTTTTGGTTTTTGTAGAAACATTACTTAGTTTGATAAGCATATTAGAAGCTTTGGAACGGGAAAACTAAGGGTAAAAGCGACGTAGCCGTTCGATGTTCTAGGCGTTGGCGATGGCTTTGCCGTCATCAGTCTTGAGCTTGTAGGTGCCAGGTCGGAGTACTTTTGCGATGATGTACGGTCCTTCCCACGGCGCCGAAAGCTTGTGGCGATTTTTGTTGCTCTGGATGCGGCGAAGGACTAAATCACCTACGCTCAAGGCGCGACCCCGCATGCGTCGGCTATGGTACCATCGTAGCACCTGCTGGCATTTGGCCAAACAGAGTAGGGCAATGTCGCATGCTTCGTCAAAAAGGTCCATGGCGTCTTCCAAAGATGCTTCATTTCCCTGCTCATTGTAGGCCTTGACCCTTAACGCTCCATAGTCGAGGTCGTTTGGGAGGATGGCTTCAGAGTCGTAGACCATGAAAAATGGTGTGTAACTGGTTGCCCGGCTACTAGACATCCTTAGGCTCTAGAGTACCAAGGGGAGCTCCGTGACCCACCGTCCACCAGCTTTGTTGAGCCGGTTGAAGATCCTAGGCTTGAGGCCTTGAAGGACCATGCCGTTCGCACGCTCGACCTGCCCGTTCGTGTGGGGGTGCGCTACGGCAGCCCAATCAACGCGGATGTGGTGGTCGTCACAGTACTAGAGGAATTTCTTCCCCATGAACTGTGTGTCGTTGTCGGTTATGATGGAGTTTGGGACCCCAAATCAGTGGATGATGTCCGTGAAGAATAACACAGCCTGCTCGGATTTGATCACGATGATCGGCCGAGCCTCTATCCACTTCGTGAACTTGTTCACGGTGACAAGTAAGTGCATAAAGCCCCCAGGCACCCTCCTGAGGGGCCCTACCAGGTCGAGCCCCCAGACCACAAACGGCCACGTGATGGTGATCGTTGGGAGCACTTGGGCCGACAGGAGAGTTTGCCGAGCATAGTACTAGCATCCTTTGTAGGTGCGTACGACCTGCTCGGCATCGACCACCGCAGTTGGCCAGTAGAAACCTTGTCGGAATGCGTTTCCAAACATGGTTCTAGGTGCGGCATGATGTCCGTAGACCCCTCCATGGATGTCTTCCAGCAGGTCCTTCCCCTGCTCGGTGGGGATGCAACGCTATAGGATTCCGGTGTGGCTATGCTTGTAGAGCTCCCCTTTGATGACGACAAAGGACTTGGCATGATGTGCAAGCCGTCAAGCCTCCATCTTATCAGCAGGGAGTACCTCATGGAGGAGGCAATCGAGATAAGGTGTTCTCCAGTTGGTCGAAGGGTCAGGCTCCGCCACTAGATCTTTGACGAGTTCCATGACCTTGAGGTCGGATGGAACTGAGGGTCTGTCAGCCCTCGAGCCCAAAACTAGCGGCTTATTGCTGGTCTGTTCTGGTTCCTCGTATCGAACCGAGGGCTTATGTAGGTCACTAGCGAAGATGCCGGTGGGGACCGGCTCTCGGCTCGATGCCATCTTTGCTAACATGTCGGCTGCTTCGTTGAGCCACCTCGGGATATGGTTGAGCTCAAGGCCGTTGAACTTGTCCTCCAACTGTTGGACCTCATGACAATATGTAGCCATCTTGGTGTTGTGGCAGGTTGACTCCTTCATGACCAAGGCGATGACCAGTTGCGAGTCGCCTCGGACATCAAGCCGTCGAATGCCCAACTCAATGGCGATGCATAAGCCATTGACGAGTGCCTCATACTCAGCCACATTATTTGAAACTGGGAAGTGGATGCGAATTGCATACCTCATGCGCACCCTAAGGGGGAAACAAAAACTAGCCCGACCCTAGCTACCTTCTTCATTAGCGATCCATTGAAGTACATCATCCAGTACCCCTGATCGATGGCCACCGGTGGCATCTGGATCTCGGTCCATTTGGCCACAAAGTCAGCCAGTACCTAAGACTTGATGGCCATTCATGGGGCATACGTGATGCCCTGATCCATCATCTCGAGCGCCCATTTCGAGATTCTCCCTGTCCCAGTTTTGGATAACCTCGCTGAGGGGGAAAGATGACACGACGGCACCTGGTGTGAGTCGAAGTAGTGGTGTAGCTTCCTCTTGGTGATCGGGATGGCGTATAGGAGCTTCTAGATCTAGGGGTAGCGTGTCTTGGAGTCGGACAAGACTTCGCTAATGAAGTACACGGGGCGCTGTACCTTGAGGGCGTGTCCCTCTTCTCCCCATTCTACAACCAAGGAGGTGCTGACCACCTAAGTCATAGCTGCCATGTAGAACAGGAGCGGTTCTCCCTCAGCTGGTGGGACCAGAATCAGGGCCTTCGTTAGGGGCACTTTGAGCTTGTCAAGCACCTCCTGAGCCTCAGGCGTCCACGCGAATCAATCGATTTTCTTTAGGAGCCGTTAAAGGGGGAGCCCTCATTCGCTAAGGCACGAGATGAAGCGACTAAGCGCTTTGAGGCACCTGGTAACCTTCTAAACTCCCTTCAGGTTCAGAATCAGTCCCATCTTTATGATGGCTAAGATTTTTATTGGGTTGGCTTCGATGCCACGTTTGGAGGCGATGAATCCAAGCAGCATGTCCCTTGGGACCCCAAAGATGCATTTCTTGGGGTTGAGCTTGATGCCGTTCTCCCGGAGCTTCCTGTAGGTCTGCTCCAGGTCAGCCACGAGCTAGTCAGTCTACTTGGACTTGACTACGATGTCATCCACATAAGCCTCAATGGTCCACCCGATGAGGTCTCCAAAGCATTTGGTCATGCAACGCTGGTATGTAGCCCCGGTGTTCTTGAGTCCGAACGGCATCGTAACGTAGCAAAATGATCTGAACGGGGTGATGAAAGAGGTTGCGAGTTGGTCGGACTCTTTCATCATGATCTGATGGTACCTGGAGTACGCATCAAGGAAGCATAGGGTTTCACACCTTGAGGTTGAGTCAACCACCTGATCTATGCGTGGCAAAGGAAATGAATCCTTCAGGCACGCCTTATTGAGGCTCATGTAGTTAACACACATTCTCCATTTCCCACTTTTCTTTTCTACCAGAACGGTATTGGACAACCACTCTAGGTGGTATACTTTCTTGATGAAACCGGCCGCCAAGAGCTTAGTGATTTCCTCACCGATGAGCCTTCGCTTCTCCTCGTCAAAGCGACGCAGGCATTGTTTGACCAGCCTAGAACCTAGCCTGATCTTCCAGGCATGCTTGGTGACTTCCCTCAGAATTCTCGGCATATCTAAGGGTTTCTATGTAAAGATGTCTCAATTGGCATGGAGGAAGTCGACGAGCGCGCCTTCCTACTTGGGGGAGAGGGCGATGCTGATGCGCATCGCCTTGTCGGTGGAGTTGTCGGGGTTGACGAGGACCTCCTTGATGTTCTCCACAAGCTCAAAGGATCTGGCTGCCCGCTTTGCATCGGGCGCTCCTTCAGCGATGTCCTTCCTGAAGGCTGCGATCTCCTCAGAAGCGAGGGTTACCGAAGCGAGCTTGTAGCTCTTGACCTCGCATTAGTAGGCCCTCTAGAAAGAAGTGCCAATGGTGATGACCCAGCGCGGGCCCGACATCTTGAGCTTCAGGTAGGTGTAGTTGGGGATGGCCATGAACTTCGCGTAACATGGTCGCCCCAAAATGGCGTGGTAGACCGGGGGGAACCTGACTACCTCGAAGGTGAGGGTCTCTATCCTATAGTTGGATGGATTACCAAAGGTGATGGGCAAGTCGATCTACCCGATTAGTATGGCCTACTTTCCTGGTAGGATGTCGTGGATAGGCATCATGGTCGGCTAGATGTGCGATCAGTCGATGCCAATGGCATCAAGTGTCTCAGAGTACATGATGTTGAGGCCGCTGCCCCCATCCATCAATACCTTGGTGAGCCATTTTGTGCTGATGAAAGAGTCAACCACGAGCAGGTACCTGCCTAGGTGTGTGACACTATCTGGTTGGTCAGATAGGTCAAAGATTATGGGAGACCCTGACCATTTGAGGAAAGCGGGCATGGCGGGCTCTGCTTCATAGACCTCTCAACGCACGAGCTTCTGTTGACGCTTGGAGCCATATCACTCTGGCCCACCGAAGATCATGAGGCAGCCATTCGGTGATGGAAAATCGCTGTCCTTCTCTCTGGCCCACCGAAGATCATGAGGTAGCCCCTCGGGCTTCTTCTTCTGCTCCCATTTCTTGGAGCCACCGGTGAAGAAACGCTTCATGAGGGAGCAGTCCTTGTACATGTGTTTGATGGGGAAGGCATGGTTTGGGCATGGCCCCTCAAGCAGCTTGTCCAAGTGATCGGGGGTGCCTTCGGCCAGTGCTCGACCGGCCTTTCGCTTGGCGGTGGGCACGAGCGAGCCCCCGCACTATTTCTGGTTCTTCTTCTTATTTGAACGGTCAGAGGGGCCTTCGTCGGCATCCTCGTTCCACTTCGCCTTGCCTCTGGAGCGATCAAAAATTGCTCCAACCGCTTCCTCGCCAGAAGCGTGGCTGGTCGCAATGTCGAGGAGTTCCTTGGTAGTCTGTGGGCCCTTACGTCCCAACTTATGGACCAAGGACTCGAAGGTGGTCCCTAATAGGAAGGCTCTGATGACGTCGACATCGGTGACATTGGGGAGCTCGTTGCACTGCCAGGAGAAGCATCGGATGTACTCGTAGAGAGTCTGTCCTGACTTCTGTCGGCAGTTCTGTAAGTGCCCTAGAAGTTCCCCACGAAGATTTGTTTTAGGTCCATCAAACTCTGAATGCAGTTGGGCGGAAGGTGCTCCAGCCATGTTCGTGCCGTATCGGCTAGGAACAGGGGGAGATTGTGGATGACAAAGTCATCACTGACCGCACCGCCGGCTCGGCAGGTGAGCCGGTAATCCTCGAGCCACAAGCCGGGGTTCATTTCCCCAGAGTATTTTAGGATGTTAGTTGGCGGGAGGTATCGGGGTAGGAGCGCCGCCTTGAGGATATGCCAACCAAAGGCCTAGGGCCCTGTTGGTTTGGGGCTATGACTTCGGTCCTTTTCACGGTCATAGCGTCTGCCCCATCGAGGGTGGTAACCGTGGCTGGCCCCCTCCTCTGCATCGCTGCGGGTACACCGACAGACATCGAGGGTGTCGCGCGCGTCATGGTTGCGGCTGAGACGCTCCTGCACTGGAACCGTGATGCGTGGCCTACCGTTGTGTGGCGCTTGGTGGATTGATGCGTCCTTGTTGGGTTACACTGAGGGCGTGTGCTGGCTGGCGTCGGGCTCCCATCGCCGAGATAGCGAGCTCTCGGCCTGCTACGCAGCCGCATGCTCGAGCAGCATGCGAATCTCGTGGTGGGCCCATCGATCCTCAGGCGTCGTAGGCACTAGAAGCCCCCTAAGCAAGGCTACCGCAGCAGCAATGTTCTGGCTTGCCCGGACGAAGTGTGGGAGCGCTTGATCATCCTCGACGATCCTCCGGTTCACATCACGGGCCATGGTGCGTGTGCGCCCCCCATCTCCGGGGCGCTCGATCTCACGATCGAGCTCCGCGTGTTCCTGCTTGGGCTAGAGTCGCGCTTCCTCAAGCTCTAGGTGCTGAGCCTTCAGCTGCTCCACCCGCAGGTGAGGCGGGGCTCCTGTATCTCCCTCGACCTTGTCGTTGAGGTCATTTGTCGGGGTAGCGTCCTCCTCGTGGAAGCTTTCGACGTGTCCCTCAGGGGTACCTATCATGAAGCATTCACGAGAGGGGTCATGGCTCCCACTGCTGGAGTCAGAGCCAGAGGGCGACTCTAGCTCCTCTACGAGGAGGTCATGGAAAGACTCCGTGACATGTTTGATCATCCCTACGAACTCATCATTCGTGGGGGATGGAATCATTCGTTGCACCATAAGGTGGCCAATGGTCTCTGCGGCGTTGTGGAGACCGAACGGGAGCACTGTCGGGGCGCTCTGGATGAGGTATTCTGAGGAAAGCGGCTCTCCCCCAGTAAGCTGCGCCATAACGTTGGTGAACGAGAAGGTGAGGTGGCGTAGGTCCTCCCGGGACAGTTGGGGTCCCAGGAAGACGTCGAGCTGATGCTCCAACCTCCTGTAGTCGAAGTCGAGGAGCTGGCCGCTCCCAGGGGCGCGGGCCTCCGGTGCGTGCAGCCGTAGCTCCTCAAACGCCTCGGCGATCGTGTCGAGGCCGGTGGAGTGGAGAGGCTGAATGACGACGGGTGTCCGTGCCAGCTCTCCCTCCGTCGTGATGATGAAGTCATGGTCCCCAAAGCGCATGTGCACGCCCGGGACCTAGGTGATGTCATGACTAGCCATCCGAGGCCTGGTGTTAATGTTGAAATGAGCAAAAAGGCCCCTACCTAGCGTGCCAACTGTCGGTGTTTTGAGTAAATACCAACGAGTAAATTTGTATATTGCGCGTCTGGCCCGAATGGTGTGCTAAGAAGACACAAGGGTTATACTGGTTCGGGCTGAATGTCCCTACGTCTAGTTTCGGGCTGCTCGTGTTACCATCACTGAGTTTGTAGTAGGGGGTTACCAACTGGCGAGAGAGGGACATGTCCCAAGTCTCTGGTAGAAAGAACGAATGGGTACCGAGAGCTTGATCACTGCTCAGCTATGTGCTTGAGGTTTGACACTAGTGCTCTTGGTCTGATGTGGTGTGGTGAACCAATGTCCGTTAGTGTGACGCCCTGCTTTCCCTTTTATTGGCCAAGGGAAAGCAGGGGTTACAGCGAAAGGGGAAGAGGGAAAAACGAAAAGAGAAATAAGGCTCCTTGGGGTGTGCGTCCTCCTAGTGGGTCCCGCTGACCTTGTAAATCGTGGTGGCAGCGATGTCGCACAGGGGTCCTGTTGGCTGCTGCAGCATACATGCGGGCATCGTGCGTCGTTCTTGTCTTCCATCCCATCTGAGCAGACGGAATGGTCAAAGGGTCCCCTGACAGAGGTCATATGGGGTGCTGGCGGTACAGTGCCAGTCAACTGACGCTAGCTGACTGACATTGGACGGTGGTCAAGCAGGGAGTTGGCCATGACAGTGCTGGCCTGTTGACGTGATGGGCGACGTGAGTCTCCCAGCATGGCCCGATGCGACCGCCAGTCGTATCAGGATGTGCCCAAGACGTCCTCTCGGGCATGCGCCTCCATGCCGTAGTAGTTGAAACGGTTCGGGTCCCATCCTGGGGCCACTGCTTTTGTTCGGTAGCAAATCCGACCCCCTGGGGAGGGGCGAGGCGGAAATCCCATCGTGGGGGCTGGGTGAGACGGAATCCGACCCTCGGGGGTCGAACGAGGTGGAGCCCTCCCCGTGGGACCGGACGAGTCGAAGCCCGTGCCCTGGGACCGGAAAAGTCGGACGAGGCGTGGCCCGGCCCCTGGGGTTGGACGAGGCGTGGCCCGGCCCGGCCCCTGGGGTCGGACGAGGCGGAAACCTCGTCCTCAGAGTTGGACGAGGCGTGGCCCGGCCCCTGGGGTTGGACGAGGCGGAAACCTCGCCCTCGGAGTCGGACGAGGCGTGGCCCAGCCCCTGGGGTCAGATGAGGCGGAAACCTCGCCCTCGGAGTCAGACGAGGCGTGGCTTGACCCCTGGGGGTCGAACGAGGCCGTAGTTGCGTCTTTAACCATCGGATGAGCCGACGTGACGCTTATTAATCCTTTGGCTCGGATACCCGGATATAGATATCCGACAAGCACCTTGCGGACTGTTATACATGCAATTGGTTGTTTGCATATATAAGTGTTCTAACTATATTGGGAGTGAAAATTGGTGTGATTGGTTGCCTGCATAAGGGGAGTTCAAACTACCACATCTTTGGTTGGGTTAACTTACTCTCCACTTGTTTTAGACTCATAAAGAGCATGTTCGCTGGTTGGTTTCTGGGCTGATAAGTCCGGCTGGTGCTGGTTTGCTGTGAGAGGAAAATACTGTTGGCTGGCTAATAAGCCCTGGCTGAAAACAACCAACGAACATGCTAAAAAGGATAAGTGGTCCCTCTCCCTTTGTGGCGACCGTTGTTCTCAGGGCCTCTCATCTTCCACCTGCTCTCCTACTCCGCCCTCTTCTACTCTAGCCCATGGGTGCCTCTATAGTCACCACCTTTCCTATAGCCATGGCACACTGCGCGCTAGGCCGAGCAATGTAGATACGTAAGTTGCTTGCTCCTGCTTTTATTACTTGTTTCCTATGTACTATTCTAAATGATATCATGTTTGCAGTTTCTTTTGCCATGGCTGCACGTTTGAAAGTATATGCTTTATGTTTTCGATCAGAAGGAGACCATGCACAAAGTCATCTCCTGCTGCATATGCAGCATGGATGCGTCAGGGTCCGACTGTGAGGCCTCACCTGATGGGAGCGTAGTGGTGGAGGTGGCAAGTAGGGATGAAAATGGACGGAAACGGGTGGAAAAACTCCTCTCCTATTTTCGTTTCTATATTTTTAGCGAAAACAGGATCGGGTTTGGGGAAAAAATGGAATTAAAAACAGATGGGGATATACGGAAATACGGAAACAGACAAATACGGACGGAGAGCTAGAAAAATAAGTTAGAATAACATGATCAAATATTCTTGAGTATATATGAACAAAGTCACAAAATAATATACACGTACGAAATTATGGGTCCAATATTCACTAGTATACCATGTGTTAACATCATAATTTGTGATTAGTAGGTTTATGAACATATCAATTTCTAGACATATCTCACATACGATTGAAAACGGGATGAAAAACGGAATAAATACGGATCAATTTTGGATAAAACGGGATCTCGTGGAAACGGACGAAAAAACCCATTTCCCATTTCCGTAAATACGGAAACGGAATCCCACAAATACAAAAACGGACGGAAGAAAGTAGAAAATGGAACGGGTCGGAACTGGATTTTTCCATCCGTTTTCAACCTTTGCGTGCAAATGCGAAAAGGAAAGCAACAAAGCACCCGTAACAGCTGGTAAAATACCCACTTTGTTTGAAGGCCCTAATAAACTACCTGCAACCCAGCTGTTTGTCTGTCTACCGTTAAATGGCTAGCACAACATGCATATTTGATCTCAATCGTTGCCCGAGAAGGCTTGCGATGTAACGACCCTTCATCTGGTTCACAGTTTCATATTTACATGCCGGCCCCTCTTGGTTTCGTTTTAAATGACGTGTTTTCAACAAACCTTCAAAGTTCAAACATGCTGAGTTTTCATACACAATCTAAGATCAACAAAACTAGCCAATACTCGGAATCAGCTAAGTGCAATACATGCATAGGCACGAGTGTTTATAAGGAAATAAAGTGTTATCAGACCGTTAAGTACTAGTATCCATCTAATAATTCAAATATTTGCTTAAAATATACTCAAACACCATGCCAACACATATTAGCACCGGAGCATACTTAAGCATCTTCTCCACCTGATAAGCACTTAATTGGTGCATGCTATGCTATGGAAAAAACCAAACTTTTTACATAATAACAACATGGTTAACAGATCCATTGTACATGCCATTTATTTGGCCACACAGCAGGTTTAAATGCTTGGAGCATCTCGGATCCAAAGTGCTTCTTAAAACAACTCCTTAATTCATTTTTGGAAAAATAGAAAAAAACAGACTCCAAATAGTTTTATATGAACTCCCCTAAATCTCCCTCTGAACTCACAAACATGCGTGTGCATTCCGCGCTTGCTAATCATTTGTTTACCAAATAATTTTTAAGAAGCTTTCGGAGATGCTCTTACAATATACCTGTGAGCAAACTTCTTGGCTAAGAAAATGTTGCAGGATTTGATAAATATTCATGCAACTGCTGCTGAATTGGTTCATCTCAGTACTCAGTCCATGAGCAACGCACAACAACAGCAGCAAAGTTTCCCCTAAACACGACAGACACTGGGTCATGCATGCCTAACAAATTTGGACCAGGCCAACGAATGATTGTTGCAGCATGCATACTTCAGTACTCAGATATGGAAAAGTTCATTCCGGCTAAAACAAGTATCTGAGAGCAACACTAGTCTTCTTGAGCGAGTAAACCAAGTGTGGCATTAAGAAACAATTTGAGGGATAACTAGAAATGAAAAAGAAATCAATGACTTACCGCCCTGAGCAGAACAAGTCCAGTGTAAACAACACATCAATCTACACCTACAAATGGCTCCACATAAGCGAGTACAAAAAACCGCTGTCCTTAATGTTTTTTTTATACGATATACGACAATACAAGAATCTAGAGAGGGAATGTTTCCGAAAGGTTCATTCCGCAAATTAACCACATTATTAATTAAAGTAATGAAATATACTGGATCAAGGAAGTGACAAGACAACAAGAAAAACAAAAACATATACAAGTCTTATTCATGCATCCATGTACTAGTAGTTCACCAATAAGAGCTAGGTCAATCCCTAAATAGATTTGAAGAGTTCAGTGATCTGGTGACAAGGCCTACTACTACCAGCTGCATACAAAGAAGCTTAACTAAAATAACTGATAATATGACTTCATCAAAACCAAACAGGGTGCAACACAACAAGAGCAGGTTATTAGGAAAAGATAGTGTCTTGCTTTAGCCACCCTCCTACCCGAAGAAAGAATCAAAACTGTGGAATTTGTAATGGGTCGCTATTAGAATGACTTAATCTAGATAGTCAGTTAGCAGAACTATGCAACATAAAAAAAACACTTGCAAATGCAAAAGGGATCAAAGAACAAGTCTCTGTGATTTGGTAGTTCCGTTTTTAGCTCTCACTGTCCTTAGACAATTCTTTAGGAGTAATGAATTGATGGCATACGAAATTGTATACTAGTAGAAGACTACTTCATGCACTGCTTCGACTTCTAGAGGCTGTAGAGTCCAAGTTAAGTTTTAAACTTCATAACCTTTTCTGTGCCGGCTTCAGGAGAACGATCAGCCAGGCGCTGAGGTCACTGAGGTCGACGTGCGTGCAAAAGGTAGGGGTCTAAGAGCATCTCGGGCAGTTCCACAATACACCTCCCCCAATAAGATGGTATTGGGGTGGCAAAATATTATCTTTTGAACTATTGAGAAAGATGCTACAACAGACTACCAATAATCTCTCTCAAAATATGGGACCCACCTGTCTCCCTCCCCTTGATTTAACTTCTCCCGCTTGGAGATCGCATTGACGCCGAAGCTCGAAGGTGTCAGCCGTCGCTGCGGGATGATGGCTCTAGCCAGCGTCCTCCGCCGGTGGCGCGTCCTCCAGCGTCGTCCTCTGCCCCAGGATCAAGCGTGGGCTGTCGCCGTCGCCGCGGGTGGTGCGTCCTCCGCCCCGAGATCGAGCGCAGGCCGGCGCCGTCGCCGCGGGTGGCACGCCCTCCACCGGCTCGGGATTGAGCGCAATCGCTGTAGGTTGCGCGTCCTCCGCCACGGGATCGTCGGTGTCGTTCTCCACCACGGGATCGAGTGTCAGGTCTCCGACTCCACCATATGCGAGATCTCTGTTGGCGCGGCAGGTCTCTGGCTCTAGCCCCGATTCTGGCCCCGCCACGCACCAACCCTGAGCTGGAGCGCCGCCCTTGTAGATCAGCCCCGAGTTGCAGTCATGGCGCAAGGCGAGCTCCGATGTGGGTAGTGAGCAGAGAGGTGGAAAAAGTGGTAGTTATTGTGGGGCCTAGCATATTGGGGGAGATGGGCAAGATATTGGTGGCTACAAAAACAAGAGAGCTATTGGGGGACTGCTGGAGAAGAAAATGTGAGCTATCTCCCCTAAGAGCAGGTTCAATAGTTGAGACAAGTGCATGGCTATAAGACAAGTCATAAGAGACAAGCTATACAACAATATTCTTTTTCTTCTCTATAACTGTTTAATGTATAATTCTTAGTACTAATATGGGCCCACCCTTCATTCTTTCCGTACTCTCTTTCTTACCCTTCTTCTCACATACTCCCTCCGTCCCTGTATACATGTCGTTTTAGGAGTTGTAGCAGAGACTATGGATGATGGTAAAAGACCTTAATAGTCCTACAAGCAATCATGAAACTACTGTTTATTGAGATGACATGCTCATTAATGAGCTCCTTGGTACTCCTTCCCACTCACAAGTATTTTTGCATAAACAAATGATCCAGTACACAACTTTTCAAGTTTCCACATGCACTACCCACTCAGAACTGAATTTTTCATGGATGGCAAAAGATACAGCGTGCCAAAAACACCAGCTCATACACTTGCCAAAACAAAAAATTCAAACAACAGCTCCAGGCGCCATTTTTCTAATCCAGGGGTCCATAAAGGCTAACTGCCACAGCTTTGCCATCATCACTTGAACCATTCCTCATCCTTGGCCATACCAGACTTAGAACGCACCACCAGAGGGAGAAGAGGAGTTGCCTAATCTCAACAACAAACCTTCTCAAGAAGAAGATGATGGTCCCTTACAAGGTGTAGTGGCTGCAGGTGAAGGTGGGGGACCAGAAGCTTTACCTTGCCTCTTTCACCAAGCATCAGATCAGGATGTCGAAGTGGTATATATACACTAGCACATCATACAGTATTTTCTCTCTCTCTACCAAATCCACCGGTACCATCGGCCCTGTAACGAGTCATGGGTGATCACATACTGCCACTAGAGTCAGGGGCTATTATATATACTCCCATATTTGTGATTTGTGAAAAACATATATGTATTTGTCATTTATGTTGATGTATCTGAATTAATGTCAGTACTATTTCCATATGTGGTACTAAATTTGGACCAGGCCAACGAATGATTGTTGCAGCATGCATACTTCAGTATTCAGATATGGAAAAGTTCATTCCGGCTAAAACAAGTATCTGAGAGCAACACTAGTCTTCTTGAGCGAGTAAACCAAGTGTGGCATTAAGAAACAATTTGAGGGATAACTAGAAATGAAAAACAAATCAATGACCTACCGCCCTGAGCAGAACAAGTCCAGTGTAAACAACACATCAATCTACACCTACAAATGGCTCCACATAAGCGAATACAAAAAACCGCTGTCCTTAATGCTTTTTTTATACGATATACGACAATACAAGAATCTAGAGAGGGAATGTTTCAGAAAGGTTCATTCCGCAAACTAACCACATTATTAATTAAAGTAATGAAATATACTGGATCAAAGGAAATGACAAGACAACAAGAAAAACAAAAACATATACTAGTAGTTCACCAATAAGAGCTAGGTCAATGCCTAAATAGATTTGAAGAGTTCAGTGATCTGGTGACAAGGCCTACTACTACCAGCTGCATACAAAGAAGCTTAACTAAAATAACTGATAATATGACTTCATCAAAACCAAACAGGGTGCAACACAACAAGAGCAGGTTGTTAGGAAAAGATAGTGTCTTGCTTTAGCCACCCTCCTACCCGAAGAAAGAATCAAAACTGTGGAATTTGTAATGGGTCGCTATTAGAATGACTTAATCTAGATAGTCAGTTAGCAGAACTATGCAACATAAAAAAACACTTGCAAATGCAAAAGGGATCAAAGAACAAGTCTCTGTGATTTGGTAGTTCCGTTTTTAGCTCTCACTGTCCTTAGACAATTCTTTAGGAGTAATGAATTGATGGCATACGAAATTGTATACTAGTAGAAGACTACTTCATGCACTGCTTCGACTTCTAGAGGCTGTAGAGTCCAAGTTAAGTTTTAAACTTCATAACCTTTTCGGTGACGGCTTCAGGAGAACGATCAGCCAGGCGCTGAGGTCACTGAGGTCGACGTGCGTGCAAAAGGTAGGGGTCTAAGAGCATCTCGGGCAGTTCCACAATACACCTCCCCCAATAAGATGGTATTGGGGTGGCAAAATATTATCTTTTGAACTATTGAGAAAGATGCTACAACAGACTACCAATAATCTCTCTCAAAATATGGGACCCACCTGTCTCCCTCCCCTTGATTTAACTTCTCCCGCTTGGAGATCGCATTGACGCCGAAGCTCGAAGGTGTCAGCCGTCGCTGCGGGATGATGGCTCTAGCCAGCGTCCTCCGCCGGTGGCGCGTCCTCCAGCGTCGTCCTCTGCCCCAGGATCAAGCGTGGGCCGTCACCGTCGCCGCAGGTGGTGCGTCCTCCGCCCCAGGATCGAGCGCAGGACGGCGCCGTTGCCGCGGGTGGCACGTCCTCCACCAGCGTTCTCCTCCTCGGGATCGAGCGCGGGCCAGCGCCATTGCTATAGGTTGTGCGTCCTCTGCCACGGGATCCTTAGTGTCATTCTCCGCCTCGGGATCGAGTGTCAGGTCTCCAACTCCACCATACGCGAGATCTCCGTTGGCGCGGCAGGTCTCTGGCTCCAGCCCCGACTCCGGCCCCGCCACGCACCAACCCTGAGCTGGAACGCCGCCCTTGCAGATCAGCCCCGAGTTGCAGTCATGGCGCAAGGCGAGCTCCGATGTGGGTAGTGAGCAGAGAGGTGGAAAAAGTTGTAGTTATTGTGGGGCCTAGCATATTGGGGGAGATGGGCAAGATATTGGTGGCTACAAAAACAAGAGAGCTTTTGGGGGACTGCTGGAGAAGAAAATGTGAGCTATCTCCCCTAAGAGCAGGTTCAATAGTTGGGACAAGTGCTTGGCTATAAGACAAGTCATAAGAGACAAGCTATACAACAATATTCTTTTTCTTGTCTATAAGTGTTTAATGTATAATTCTTAGTACTAATATGGGCCCACCCTTCATTCTTTCCATACTCTCTTACCCTTCTTCTCACATACTCCCTCCGTCCCAGTATACAGGTCATTTTAGAAGTTGTAGCAGAGACTAAGAATGATGGTAAAATACCTTAATAGCCCTACAAGCAATCATGAAACTACTGTTTATTGAGATGACATGCTCATTAATGAGCTCCTTGGTACTCCTTCCCACTCACAAGTATTTTTGCATAAACAAATGATCCAGTACACAACTTTTCATGTTTCCAGATGCACTACCCACTCAGAACTGAATTTTTCATGGACGGCATAAGATACAGCGTGCCAAAAACACCGGCTCATACAGTTGCCAAAACAAAAAAATTCAAACAACAGCTCCAGGCGCCATTTTTCTAATCTAGGGGTTCATAAAGGCTAACAGCCATAGCTTTACCATCATCACTTGAACCATTCCTCATCCATGGTCATACCAGACTTGAACGCACCACCAGGTGGAGAAGAGGAGTTGCCTAATCTCAACAACAAACCTTCTCAAGAAGAAGATGATGGTCCCTTACAAGATGTAGTGGTTGCAGGTGAAGGTGGGGGACCAGAAGCTTTACATTGCCTCTTTCACCAAGCAACAGATTAGGATGTCGAAGTCCACGGAGGGGCCACTAGTACAGGGCATCACTTTGGCCTCAATCTTCATGAAACTGACGAAGAAGTATTTCGTCAAGGTAAGCACACAGTATGTATTCAAAAGATTATTGTACTGGTTCTATTTCTCTCTCAACTTTCTCCTAAGATATGTGTGTTGTTTTCATTGTCTCCAAAAAACAGTGCCATAGTTCTAAATCTCTATCTCTCCTCTCCTAAAATTATTGTGTATTGCTTTCATTTTTGCCCTCAAATTCTGATTGCGGAATCAAGTATCAGATGTCATTTTTTTCCTGATTGAAGTACCATGCAACATTTTAAAGTGTTTATGTATCTCACCTAAAACTGTTGTGTAGCATATCAAAATTGTTGTCATCCCTATGATTCCAATGACCGTCATCAGTATGGAGAAGAAGAAAGCCTGCTGAGAGGTGATTACTTCAATTAATACAAAGGCTTGTTAAAAACAAATTTTCTACCTGAAAAGATTTCTAAATTTAAACTGATCAGTTATATTTTTATCCAGTGAATATAGGCCATTTGATTTAAATGATCATCAACATGCAGGAGAACTTGCCCATCCATTTGATCTAAATGATCATTATCATGAACAACAACAACAAAACCTACATCCAGGTGAGTAACTGTCGGTGGAGAAAGTGACCAACAAGTAAATATTTGTAGTTTTGCCGTACGTTGTGATCGAAGGTGGCCTAGCACTCAATGACACAGGGTTTATACTGGTCCTGGCAATGTGCCCTACGTCCAGTTTGAGTCGATCGGTGACTTTATTCCTGAGCCCAGGTGCTCAAAGTTTGCAGTGGGGTTACAAACGAGAAGGAGAAAGATGGGGGTACAAGAGGACCGGTCGAATGGGCTGAGAGTGACGGGAGCCCCGCTATGAGCTAAGTGTTCAAGCGTGTGCTTGTGGTACGAACCTGGCGGTTCTGTGGTTGTGTACTAGTGAACTTGATCTATCTGATCAATCTACCTATTGGAAGAGAGCGCATCCCCTTTTATAGATGAAGGGAATGGCCTTACAAGTGAGAGAGAAGGAGTACGCTTGCTGCCGAGCCTTGTTGCCCACACCGACGGGTACAGGACGATGATAGGCGGCCACAACACTGTTGAATGTCAGATGCATGTGGGAGGTCATGTTGTCTTCTTTGGGTATGGCAGACGTCGGTGCCTACCATACTGTTGATACCCGGAGGTGTGTAAGGGGTTCTACCATGTTCGCTTGGTACGATAAATGCCGGCGCCCACAACACTGTCGATGCCCAGAGGCATATGGGGGGAGCCTTACCGTATGAGAGTTAATGGCGCCCACAACACTGTAGGGGAAAATGTTGGCGCCTACAACATTGCTTGGGCTCTGCCATGCCAGGGAGGTCATAGGGTACGGTCCTACAGGTGCGCAGGGTATGGTCCCTGGTATTACGTTTTGACTTGTGTGCCCTGCCTTACTCTCTCTGTTTGTTCCCTGGTCCTTACCGAGCGAGCGTCCCTTGTCGGTTAGTCCCAGGCGGCTCTGAATGCGCCAGTTGGAGAAGAGCAGTGAGCAGGGGTTCGGTGCATCCCTAGTCGGAGACATGGGTCAATGTTGGAAGTAGTGCTTTTGGCCAGACCTTCCGGTTGGAGAGGCCGTCTGGAGGCGGGTTGGAGACCGAAGCGAGCGCTCCTATCGGAGAGGTGGGCCGAAGTCGGAAAACAGGCGCCGCTCCTCCTCGACCAGACCTTTCGGTCAGTGATTGGATCGCCCTTCTGGCCTATTGTTTAGATACTTGGGCTGGCCCATGAGTTGCGTGTTATTGGCTTGGGCCGAGCCTTTGTTGGGAAGTCGGTCTGTGAGGGACCCCGGGTTTATGAACCCGACAGGAGCCCCCGAGCCCCTAGGCGATTCAGGTAGAATCGTCTGGGGGATTTTTATCTTGACAGCGGGTGCGCGTGAGCGCACCCGCGGGTGTAGCCCCTGAGCCCTTGGCGGTTTGGTCAGAACCGTCTGGGGGGTTTTTTTTCGTGTTGCCAGTGGGGGAGGTTTTTGTTTCATCAGCGGGTGCACGCGAGCGCACTCGCGGGTGTAGCCTCCGAGCCCCCGGGCGATTCGGGCAGAATCATTTGGGGGGTATTTCAGCGGGCGTGTGTGCGTGTTTTTTAGTCGAGACAGAGTCGTTAACCAAGGCATCTTTGTGCAGCTAAGGCATTTTAGTTTTGGGATTGGGCGAGGTAGAGCTTGTGGATCCTGGCGTTGGTGCGCGCCGTGGGATCGGGCGTGACATTTCAGGGATCGGACGAGATGGTGCTCATGGGTCCTGGTGTTGGTGCACGCCGTGGGATCGGGCGAGGCAGTTAGTTCAGCGATCGGATGAGACGGAGCTCATGGGTCCTGGCGTCGGTGTGCGCCGTGGGATCGGGCGAGTCAGTGATGAGTACAGGCCCGATCTTCCGAGAGGTAGCCGGTAAGTTCGATTTGTGGAGATCTCAACGTTGGCGATCCGGCTTCAAATCAGACACGATTCGAACCCTGCAACCGTTACACCACTGCTCCGTTGGTTATCAACCAAGCACAACTTGATTGACCTCGCCAAGAAGGCTTTTCCTGCAAGCGAATCGAAGAGCACAAGCAAGAAGGTAAAACACGCAATCTGAAATTGCAAATATGAATGACGCGAATATCAATAGAGGGTTCAAGAACTCGGTTCCAAAGGACTAATCGACACAGTGGAGGAGATCAAGAACGGGGGCCCTGGATCACTGTAAAAGGATTTGTCACCACAGTTACAATGAACGATTTAGTTTCTCGATGGAAAACTAAACTCTAAACAAAACCCAATTGTGTAGCAGCGGCGGCGGCTGTGTTTATAGTCTAAGACTCGACCTAGGGTTGGGGACGGCCAGGGGTTGGGCGCCCACAACTTGGGCTTAAGGCCCGACACGATACATGGCCAAGTTGGCCCAAATAGGTGACGCAGCACCTTGCCGTGGTCACACAGAATGATCCACGGACCTTCTGGAGCTGGGACCAAATCCAAAACGACGGCGTCGTCGTCCCCTTTCCAACGCATCCAAGAACGGCCCATTTTGATGTCGTATGAGGAAGTTATGACCGAAACAGTGACGACATGTCTGCTGAATCCGAGGACGACGTGGCCGCTGAGTTGGAAATGAATTGCAACTTGGGGAAGACCATGGCGTCGATGTGTCCAGCGTGGCGATGTCCTCATCACTCTTCTGCCTCGACTTCGGCTTGTCTGCGATTAAACCGGTCAATATTGCGTGCTTCGCGTGCTAGCCTTTCTTGTTTTGTTTTGCCAACTGCCGGTGGTTCGTCATTACTAACGACATTGATCAAGTCTCCTCGCCTTGGTGGGAAGGATGAGAATTGTGGGAACCCCGGGGAGTGGTATGGGATATCCAAATCGTATTCAACTTCTTCATTGTCACGATGTTGGAGCTCAGTGTGGACGGAGCCATTAGATGCGATGCCGGATGGAGAGCTTGAGCCACTCTCTTGAACTGTGTGGACCGATACTTCTTGATACTCCTCAATCCAAACCATGTTGACAAAGTTGCGTGGCTTTGGCCGAGGTCGATGTATAAAACATAGATCCGAACAGCGTTGTATATTGTACGCGTAGTTGGAAGCAGTGTTTCGCAGGCCGTAGGGCTGAGCCTGGTAATTCTCCATCAAGGCTTCGCACTCGGAGAGCCAAAGACCCGTTGCGGGGGCTGGTCGGCGACAAATGGAGCGCCCTTCAGGAGTAGACGTGACCACGAGATCCGTACCGAGTCATTTAGGACGACTGGCTCGAGCTGGTCGGGTAGATCTGTTGTGGGTAGTGGTTACCTGCTCGGTAGGTTGATTTTGAATCGAATCTACCAGAGCTAGGGTTTTAGCAAGCTTGGTGCTGACCTGATCGATGGAGTCGAGCAGGTCGGTGTTGTCGATCTGCCTCCCTTTGTAGCGAGGAAGCGAACGACGTGTTGTCGGCGTGGCTGAAGACGATGCTGGTGTGGCCGGAGCCAGATCCAACGTGGTCGGAGCCATAGCTGATGCTGGTGAAGCAGTGGTCGACGTAGATTGGATCTGCGCCTCCTCCATGGTCATAGCGATGAAGTTGTCGGAGCCAGTGGTCCAGGTGATCTGGCGGATGGTGAACGTGAGGCCGTTCGACGTAGCCATGGAACCGGTGATGATGACCATCTTGTTCGTCTGGGGAGCAGTAGGCACACCCCCTACCTGGCGCGCCACTGTCGACAAAATATGGTTGGCAGTCTACCTAGGGGTATGCCCAAGATAGTAGATTATCGGCAGACAGGTGCGCAAGCTACAAACAAGATGGTGACGCAAGACAGACACGAGGTTTTATCCAGGTTCGGCCGCCGTGAAGGCGTAATACCTACGTCCTGCGTCTGATTGTATTGCTGTATGTAAATGAGATGATTTTTTAAAGGGGTCTCCTGCCCGCCTTATATAGTCTGGGGGGCAGGGTAACAGATCTAAAAACTAATCCTAGCCAGTTACAATTGCCATAGGTGGCCGGATAAGGATTCCTATTCTAACCTACTAGGATCTTGATTGATCTCCAAGTCTGCCTTGATTCCCTGCGCGGGACTCCGAGCAGATCGGCTAGGCCGCGCGTCGTCTTCTAGTGGACCGGACCCCCTGGTTCGAGCCGGCCCAATCCTAGCCGTAAGGGTATAGGGGTTAATACCCCCACACCGTACGATTTCGAGCTTTGAAATCCGTTACGGAGTGCAAGAGAAAAAGCAGCGCGCCATATAACTTTTGAATTAAAGTTTGAATTTGAACTTGAGAGATTTTAACAACTATAGTAAACGCCCATTGGCCATAGGCCATAGGCCAACTACGGCCCATCTTAAAGGGTACCAGGCAGCGTTGTATCCGATCCGGTGCCTGGGCCGGGCTGCAATCCAGGTCCAACCCAGGTATATAGCACCGAGTACATTAGTCGTTCACCAATATATAAGTCCTCAAGGCTAGAAAAAAAGGCACAGCGCCACTTCATTCTTTTTCTCCCGGATAAATTCTTCTGACCTCCTCTAATAATCATTGTTATGGTTTGATTTATCCTTTGGAACTAGAAAACCAGACATTTTGGCTCATGCAACCACTGAAATTGGTTGTTTTTGCTCCTTAGGTGGTCTAATCATCTAGATATTTTTTTAAAAAGTTATGTAATTAAACCTTAAAATCTGATGCAATCTTATAAATTCATAGAAAATTTGTTTTAGTATAGAAAAATATGCTCTATATTATGGTATTTTGGAATTATTTAAATCATATATAGTCCCCTTTTGGTGTCTATTTGCTAGTAGAGGTTCTCCTAATACATGGTTTTTAAATAAATTGGGTGGTTCCTTAGTTTAGCTTCAAATGAGTTAATTGAGAGGACAATACTTGTTTAGTTTTAATGAATTGGGCGGGTTGTCACATATACGACATTACGACAACAAAATTGATTCAAATATATTTATGAATTTCTTTCCTAATGTTATATAATACTAGTGTAAAGTACTGCCAAAGTCTCTTCCCAATGAAACAAAATATACGCAACATTTTTGGATGGACAGATGGAGGAAGTAAGATGTAGTATTGTTTGATCAGTCTAATGCTTCCCAAGATCATATTACATTGGGAAAACAAAAAGAAATAGTTTTGGTCCATGTCCAATTAGATAACAATAGGTAACATACTCCTTATGTCCAAGCATAACATTTATGGTACCTAATGAGCATGGACAAAAAATGGGATGGACTCATTTTTATGACACAAGGATGGACTCATTATTGTTAAACGTTTGAAAAAACCTGGCCCATTAAACCGTGGATACTAAAGGACTAAGTTGTTTGGATCAATAGTCCAAGGACTAAAGTTTAGCCCCTAAAGTTTAGTCCTGCTGGGCTGTTTGAATCCATGGGCTAAATTTTAGTCCTCTAATCTATAATGACTGATTTGCCCTTATTTAATTATCCATGCACAGCCATGCATGCGAGCAGCAAGGGGTATGGGGCGTCCAGCGCCCGTCCCGAGGGAGTTTAGCCCAGTTTAGGGTCTCTTTGGGAGTAAAAGATTTTAGCCCAGTTTAGGGTCTCTTTGGGAGTAAAAGATTTTAGCCCAGTTTTTAGCCATTTGCTCACTTTTAGCCCCCCTGTTTTGATCCTCGTGGCAAAAAGACGGGCTAAAAGTGCAGGGCTAAAATTTTGCCATGGGATCAAACATGGCCTAAATAACAATTGACATGTAGTGGCAAGCTACCTAAAATGTCTTGTTAGTCCCATGCGGGAACTCTATAAAAGGTGAATGAGCAAAGGACTTTGGGACTTAGGAGGCCATCCTTTCATACTTCTTTAGTTAGGTGCAATTAGTTATAGTTAGTCACTGAATCGACTGAATGAAGTTGATAGTAATTTTTAACATTGATTAGGAGAAGTAAGCTTTTTGTATATTTATGTTTATACTATTTTGATTACTCCATATTTCTAATTTGTTTGGCTAAGATTTATTGTTTCTTCATATCTATTGGGTGAGGCATATCTTACTGGGGATGGTGGAATAATGAGGTACAAGTCCACCCACTAAGATACTTAATCTGGGGCTCATGTTCCCAATACGATTTGTCGACATAATATCATCAGCAGTTCTCCGAGGGGTATCCCACGAAGGTAGATTGAACGGCAGAGATGCGTGTAATCGAGAACAAGAAGGCAACAGAGACACACGAGTTAGACAGGTTCGGGCCGTTAGCACGACGTAATACCCTACTCCTATGTTCTGTTGGATTGTATTGGCTATCGTATGATATTGCGTGTGTTTGGAGGGAGTCCCTGCCCGCCTTATATAGTCTGAGGGGCAGGGTTACAAGTCGGTTAGATCTAGGAGATAACCGAAAAGTAATAATAGATTACAGGAATTATGGGATCATACGTATCCTAACAGATCTTATAGTGTCTTGCGGGATGCGCCAAGCAGTGCCATGCCCCGTAAGGCTTCGTCTTGTGGGCTAGGCCGCCCCTGGGGGCGCAGCCCATGTGGTCTGCCGTGGGTATCCGGGGTCGTACCCCCCACAGCTAGTCCCTGAGCGCCTTGTATCCGTTGTGCAACTTAGTCTTGAGCTTGTCCGAGCAGGTACGAACAAAGCCGAGCAGTCAAACTCATGGTCCAACCACCGTGATGAGTTGCCGAGCAGTTGTGAACCAATGCCGAGCAGTGTAAACCATCGCCGAGCAGCTGTGAACCATCACCGAGCAGTGTGAACCATCGCCGAGCAGCTGTGAACCATCGCCGAGCAGTGTGAACCATCGCCGAGCAGTGTATCCCAAGTTAGGCTTGCCATAAGGATGTAAGGAGCTCAAGTTCAAAATCAAAAATTTCCTCGCAGTGGACCAAGTGTGCCCACTTAGAGTCCGACCACGAGAAAGGGAGATAGTCTTCTTCAACTTCAGAAGGTGCGGAGTCTTCTAGATTAAAGCAAACACACTCACCGCAAGGTGAAGTGTGCCCACTTAGTCCCCGAGCCTAACAGTAGATGACGCAGTCACGTGGTGCCAGGGTCCAAAGTAGAAGAATAGCAGAAGACCAGCCGAGCAGGTAGCCAGTCCCTAGGCGTAGCCCTAAAACGAGAAAAGTACATTCACCGCAAGGTGAAGTGTACCCACTTAGAGTCCGAGCCTAACAATAGGTGACGTGGTCACATGGTGCCAGGGTCAGAAATAGCAGTCAACAGAAGAAAGTCCCCAGCGTGGTGAGGAACCAAGTCCTACTGATGATGCAGTCCCCGAGCCTAAAATGGAAACCTTGGAGAAATCAAAACGCAGAGAAAAAACTAGAGTAATGGTTGTACAGTAGTAATTACTGAGCCGTAATAGATGGTGGAGAAGTCGATGAATATTCGGTGAGCAGTAACAAATTATGGCGATAAATGGGCGATATGGGCTGCAGTTGCACAAAAGCCTAGGTAACAGCTGTCACACCCAATTTTAAGGATAAAATTGAATGCATAAAACTCATGTGTGCCCAGGGATCAGTCACACACATAAGTCGACAAATTACATAAAGTATCATCATGGTGTCTCTTACATCACGATAAATAACATAACTTAGTCTTACACAACACAGCGGAAAATAAAAAGATAGCTCTCATGTGGAAGCTCCAACACAGGAACGGTCAACTAGTTGACCACAAGCTAATAGTCCTCCGGAAACTCCTCATACACATTGTCATCTGTTACCCATCCGGGATGTTTATCCAAATATAGAAAGTAAACAAGCGTGAGTACTTCCCATACTTAACAAGATAACATGAGGTTATGAAGCTCAAAAAGGATGACACAGGTTTACTGCAGTTAGCACTTTTAGTAAGTCAAGATTTTATTATCAAGTATTATCAAGTTATGCTTAAGCTCCCATTTATACCCACATAATCAGATGTCAGAATCATTTGAATCATATTATCACCGTATACCATCATAAATGAACCACAATGAGTAACCAATTATTCTGTGAGTTTTCCGGGCCGCTCGTGACCGTGAGCACGACTGTTATAACAGTTTGTAACCCTCTGCAGAGGTGGTGCACATTCACCGCGAGTCATGATTCCCATGTGCCCGGGTTAATTACTCCCATGTCACTGCCAAGGTGAGCGGGCAGGGTACACTATGAAGCCATTTCATAGGTTTCTCTAATAAGTTAGGGCCGCTAGGTTTCCTCGGCAGGCAAATGTAGGAACCCCCCTTTCCTATGGCACATATCCATCGCGGCTATACACATAGGAACAGAGGCAGTCCTATACCCAACGTGGCAAGCCCCTCTTGCGCCATAAAGGTAACCTCTAACAAGCTAGAAAAGGTCCTATTACTGAGCTAAAGTCAGAGCCATATGACTCTCACGGTTGCACTACCAGTCCCAGCTTTTGCCGACAGATAAGTCCTTATGGAGGGCCAGGAGCAACATGATCAAAAGTCATTTGCACCTTCACCCGATGGATCAGTTGTTATAAATCATGTGATACTTTTAGTTCCATAGAACCTTTAACCTTTGTATAGATCATGTTCAGTTAGAGCATAGCAATCTACCCATATGTAATTAACCCACAGGAGTCAAGGGAACATGTCATCAAATGACTAGAATGTCCTTATGTTTATCAAAGTTAGACACATGCACATGAGTAAATGATTAAAGTGAATAGGACATCAAGGTAAGCCCATGCTATACTTGCCTTGGTTAGCAAACTCCTGCTGATCCTACTAGTCGTCAAGTACTCCTGGTCACCAACGTTCTCCTCACCGTCTAAACACAACCAACACAGCAACATACAATATTCCAAAGGCATTCATGCAAAGCAAACAATCCTACAATTAGAACAGTGCACCAGAAGTATAGAAAACAAGATAAAATGTTTATGAAAAGATTCTATGTCGCGCTACGATCACGACAACACGAAGTTCACGAAAACGGAGCTAATACGCGAAAGTTATGATTTAAACGGGATTTCCTATAGCAATTTATTTAATTAAATCTAACCATGAAATTTAAAAGTTGCAAACATGATTAACAGTGGTACTAACACGTAGATTATGAAATTATGAAACTAACGCAATTTGAACGGGTCAATTCGGAGCTAAAACAAAGTTTTTATGAGCAAAACAAATCTAGTGGCATTTATGTAAATACTGAAAACATATTTTGGACTTAAAACAGTATACTTTACGTTTTCAAAATGAGAAAGCGTACTCTAGAAACGTGCTTTGGGACAGCGGGTTAGGACTTAGAAAAACTCAGGGTCTCTTAAGCAAAACAGCCATGCGAAGGGGTATCATCCGATCTAAAGCCGTCGGATCATGGATGGGTGGTTCGGATTAGATCAGGGGGGAGAGAGAAAGGGATGCCGGCCGGGAACAGTAGTTCCGGCGGCGGCGCAGCCATGGCCGGTGGCGAGAACAGGCTGGTCGCGTGCGGAACTCCGCCTAAGGCCATGGTGTGCCCCTCCGAGAGCACCGGTGGCAGGGGAGAAGGGGACCTCGGCCAGGCCGATACGGTGACCGAGGACGCGGCCGAGGCGGGCGGTCGCCATGGCCGGCGGCCGGAAGCTCGTGGGCGCATGCAATAACGGTCATACAAGCCGCCAATGCAAGGGAAAAAGTCGGGGAGAAAGAGGGAGAGCACAGCTGATTCTCACCACTACGAAAATCAGAGATGGAGGTGGCTCAGGGACGACGGACCACGCGAAGGGGCGGTCGGCGAACCACGCTCTGCTGTGCGACGGTTTCCTCATGCACGGGCGACCATGTGAGAGGGTGCGGGGAGAAGAAGGGGGTGCGGCGGGGTCACGGCTCCATTTTTGTAGAGTCAGGGCGCGGGGGACGCGCCCACGATAAGACATGGGCGCAGGTTGCGACGACGTTGCACTTGGACAGGACGCTGGCGCGGGACGCGCGAAAGGTTGGCGATGGCCGCTAGCAATTGGCACAAGCATCAGCGCCATAGGAGAGAAGGAGGGCGCGACAGCAGTTCCCTACCCGAAGCTAGGCCGGCGAGCTTGCTGGGCTGCTACAGGGACGTCGCGGTGCGAAAGGAGAAAGCCGCCGGTGGCTCGGGCTAGGCCAGCAGGACCGAAATGAGAGAGGGGAGGGAGTGAGAAGGATTTTTTAATAGATTTCCAAAAGCATTTTCAAATAGATTATGAATTCATTTGAACTTTGATTCAAGACCAATCATTACAAAGATGAAAGTGCAGCAGCATGTATGCATAAAAAGGGTACTAACCTTATATTTGATTTTTTATTTCCCAAAATTATTAATTCCCTATATTTCAATGCACACATAATAACATAATTAAATCAAATTTACTATTTTAAAAAGAATGCAAATTTTAGGGTGTTACAACAGCCGACCACGCTATTGTGGACAATTCAGAGAGGCGCAAATCGTGGAGCGGTTTCCCAAAAACCCTCGAATGCGAAAGGTGGGGGGGTGCTTTATAACTGCGTCACCGCACCCCCGCGCTCCCACCTTTGCCATTTCACCCCTTCGTCTCCTCCTCAGCCCTCGCGCTTCTGCCGTCAATCCCAAACCAGATCTGAGAGATGGCGCCGAAGAGGGGAGCTGGAAACCCGAAGAAGGTGACCGCCGGAGCCAACCAGTGACAACGAGTGGGTGCCTGTCGAACATGGGGGCGGCGGAGATCATCAGGATGGTGGAGGCAGGTGTCCTTTCTGATCGTGTCACCACCGATGGTGGCCAGCCAGTGGTGAGCCCTTCCCGATGACGCATACAGACTGAAGTAATAGTTTCTGAAGATTATTTCTAGCGCGGGTTAGGATTTCCTGTTCATCCTTTCTTGAGGGGCCTATTGGAGTTCTGGAGAGTTAGTCTGTGCAATCTCCACCCAAACACTATCTTGCACATCTTGATTTTTATCCACTTCTGTGAGGCGTATCTTAGAGTTCTTCCCCACTTCAACCTCTTCCGTCATCTGTTCTGGCTAAAGAAGAAGGGTGGTGGCGGTTCTAAGGTGGTCAGGCGGCATTTATCTTCAACTCTATGATGGAATGGCAGGCGAGTACATCACTATACCGCTGAACACCTCGCTGAAGGGGTGGAACGCCAAGGTGGTTCTACATGAAGAAGATCCATCCCTGCCATCCGCTGTGATGTCGACCATGTTCCTAGAGAACCAGAGGAGCTGGTCAAGAGAGGCCTGAGCAGTGTTGACATGGAGCAGGTGAGGGAGCTCCTCGACCTAATAAAGAGCGTGAAGATGAATGGCGGATTAGTGGCGGCGAGCTTCATAGTGCGCTGCATCTAGCCCTTCAAGGAGAGGGCCCACGCGGGCTTTGACTTCAAGGGGGACACCGACAGCACCTAAGAGAGGTCAAAGAGGCTGTCAAAGGATGATGTGCTAGAGCGGGCCATAGGGCTATTCACTCCACATGCCTCATTCAATGTGTCAGGGCAGACGAGATCCTTTAACTGCACTGAACCCGCCTCCTTAGGTAAAGTCTCAATTGTTTGTTCCTGAATCCTTTTTATCCTATAGCATTGCCGAAGTAGTGAACTAATTAACTTGTGGAAAGATCCATTCGCAGGAATGAGCGGCGTACTTCTCGGGCATGCCGAGGAGCGATTGGTCGAGGGCAGTGGACGCTCAGCCAACAATGCTGCCTGAGGAGGGTGCCATCAGTGCCTCGTCGGAATCTAGAGGCGTGGACACTGGTCGAACAGAGAGTCCCCCCCCTGGTGTTGAAGAAAGTCTGGGGGAAGAGGGCAGCGGCAGATGAGCTGGCCCAGAAGAAGAGGAAGATGGCGGGTGCTACTCCCCACAAGCCAGGCGGCATCCGCTTGGCGGTGACCAGACCACTCGAATGCAGAGTACGGCGATGTCTGAGTGGTCGAATGACGACGGGGCTCCAGTGGCTCCTCCACCGAGCATTGAAGCACCTCCGCGCAACACGCGCGTGGAGGTACAATCGATGGGAGGGGAGGAAGTCCCCAAGCAGTAGGTGAAGGGAGTCCCCGAGCAGCAGGCGAAGGGAGTCCCCAAGAAGCAGCAGGTGGAAGAGAGTCCGACAGTGGAGGCCGTGAGACCTCCACCTCAGGGCACGTGGGTCACCCCAGGGCCGCACCTAGGGGCTCAGGTAGGCATCGCCAGGTTTAGAAAAGTGTACCGAGAGGCCGACAGCATAAGTATCCTTGCGTTGGACTTACTTTGATGTCGTATCTTTATCTCTTTTGGCTATTGACGAGCCAATCTAATGCAGAGCGAGGCGTATGGAGGATTTGAATCCGTCTGTCTAGATCGGCGAGCAGCTTGGGGGCTAGTCCCAGCATGGAAGCAATGCCAAGCAAACCCCGTCCCGGAGTCCCTGGGTGCTCGGTGGCCTATGGAGGAGTCAACCGCCACTGCTGATGAACTTGGCGGTGGAGAACTGTTGGCGTCGACGGCAGACAAGCCGGCGTCGGTGCTCGAGGCAATGGCGGGAGCCGCTAGGTCTTCAAAGGCTGAAGCTAGAGTTGCCTACACCACACTGGAGTATGGAGCGGAGAAGCTGGTGGTGCCAGAGGAGGAGATGGCGCTCCTTGAGGCATCGGAGGGCATGGTCGGACACGCTGTGCGGCCACCGAGCCCCATGGTGGTGCCCCTAGCTACGGAGGAGGATGAAGTGGAGGAGATTGAGCATGAGGAAGCTCGCCCTCAAGCCATCTGGATCCTCCTCAAGCGGGGCGATGAAGTGGTGGTCGTTGAGGAGGAGGACGCCACTAGGGAGCTCTGGAGGCTGGAGTCCACCCTTTCCACAGCGATGAAGCAAATCAAGGTTAGCAGTGCATCAGCAATGTTCATATTTGGCGTTGGAGATTGGAGTTCTTCATAATCTTGGTGCTTTTGTAGGGGATAGCTTGGACTGCCGAACAACGGTGACAGCTGATCTAGAGGATGGAGACCCTCACTGAGGAGAACGCAAAGCTAAAGGAGGCGATGAAGCTTATGGAGAAAAACGTCTAGAGGGCCCAACACGAGCAGGATCTTGCCAAGGCTATTGTGCGGGATCTGGAGTACCAAAATGGGGCTCTATCCAAGCAGCTGGTGACCATCTCCGAGCAGCTTACGAGTGTTTCCGAGCAGCTGGAGCGCAATTTTGGGTAGCTGAGAAATGTCTTCGAGCAGAAAAAAAGGTATGGCAGATCGGCGAATTTACTTTGCATTGCTGAAGTCTTATTGTTGTTGATGACCGTTATGCTTGTAGAGCAAGATGCAGAGCTCGGCTAGTTAAGCCAAGTCATCGGTCACTCTAGGAGGAGGAGAAGGAAGATGACTGGGCGGGTAGAGAAGCGAGCGAAAGAGCTGAAAGGTAAGTACTCTACTTCGTGGTTAGAGTTACTGCTGGAGTAATTTCTTCTTGCTTGACACACCCTTGTGATGCCTGCAGACTACCGTTATAAGGGCCAAGGCGTAGTTTGATGTGCTAGAGCAGGAGGCTAGGACCCAGAGGAACAAGCTCAATGCCGTAGTTGCGGGAGTCAAGTCGGTGCTCGACTGGGGTAAACATGGAGGTGGCTCCTTAGCCGACGGTAGGCCGCCCCATCCAGACACCATCATTGATAGGTGCAAGGCGGCATGGGAGAACTTCAAAAGCTTCAACCACGATGCCACTATCATCACCGTTACACACGCTCTAGCGGTGGTCCGGTCCTACTACCCTGTCATTGACCTTCAAGCGATAGGGGCCAGATTCACCAGAGGGACGGGCGCGATGGAGCATCAGCAGCTGGAAGATGAGGTGGAGGACGCAGCGAAGAAACTGGCCTATGATGTTGACCTGTTTGGCGAGATGGACGGCGATGGCCAAGCCAAATGACCTGCTCGGAGAGTAATCTATAATAGCTGGAGAGGATAGTTTAAAACGCGTGAGGGCACAGACAATCATTTATGTGTATGTATAAATGTTGTAAAGTGACATGTGCATGTTTATGCAGTTTGCCAGTATTTCATTGAAAAATCATTGTAGTGTTAACCCTAACGCAATTATACGTAGTATAAGTAGTGTCCGAGCAGTTAGTTCTTTACTGGGCTCTTGGCCTTGGCTAGCCCGTATTCCATAACGTCGAGCACGGAGCCTGTGCACATGTAGGAGGAACAGGCGTGACCAAGGAACCACAGTCGACCACCCATAACATAGAGCGTGGAGCCCATAGCATGTGTAGGGAGAGATCAGAGACTGGGTCTTCTCCATCGAGCATAGAGCAGAACGTGTGCTGCTCGGCGGTTGGCGAAATATCTTAGAGATATGGAGAAATGTGGCGGAGCATTTATGGAGATCACATATTGGAGTTTGTTAATAGTAGCTTAGAGTTGGCGACTGCAAATGGAGATTAAATCATAATAGAGAAATAATGGAGACAAATTATGGCGACAAAAACTTCATTCAATATGGAGTGGAGAGTATATATCTGGAGCATTTCAGGGATAGAAACGTATAAGGTGCTCCATGTGCCATGAATTGGGAATTTTGATTCTGTCCAAGTCACATAGCCAGTAAGACCCTAGTTGGGTAACCTCTTTGACCACGTAGGGCCCTTGGCCCTTCCCAGGGGGAGGAGAGCTTGTGCATTCCTTTAGTTTTCTATTTTCTACAGAGAACAAGGTCGTCGATAGCAAACGAACAACCTTTGATGTTGCGGTTGTAATATCTTCGCAAGTCTTCTAGGTATTTGGCTGTGCAAATACAGGTGATTAGGCATTCTTCTTCGTCCCTATCAACGTCCTCTGTTCGAACAGCTGCGGCTTGCTCTTCACTATAATGTTCCACCCTAGGTGCTCAGAAGGCAATGTCCGCTGGTAGTATGGCTTCTGAGCCGTAGACCAAGAAATATGGAGACACACCGATGCTGCAACTAGCTTGAGTGCGTAGTCCCCAGACCACAGCTAGGAGCTCTTTGAGCCATCTGCCCGGATCCTTTTCCTCTTTCTAATATAGCCTCTTTTTGAGGGCATCAAGGATCATGCTGTTCGCCCGTTTGACATGGCCGTTGGCTCTAGGATGGGCAATGGAGACATATTTGATGGAGATGCATCGGTCTTTGTAGAAGTCCCAAAAATGATGACTGGTGAATGTAGTTCCGAGGTCGGTGATAGTGCTATTCGGGAGACCGAATATGTGGATGATATCTTCAAAGAGCTCGACTGCCTTCTTTGTAGTAGCCGAAACAAGCGGTTTGTATTTGATCCACTTGGAGAACTTGTCGATGGCAACGTACACATACCGGAAACCACCTAGCGCTAGCTTGAAAGGTCCGATCATGTCCAGTCCCCAGCATGCAGAAGGCCAGGAAGCTGTGATGGTTTGCAGTTCTTGTGCCGGCACGTGTATTTGCTTAACAAAAAAATGGCATCCTTCACAATGTCGGACAAGGTCTTCTGCATCGGTGATGGCCGTGGGCCAGTAAAAACTAGCTCGGAAAGCTTTGCCAACCAGGTTTCTCGAGGCCACGTGGTTGCCGCAGGAACCAGAGTGAATTTCGAGAAGTAGTTTCACCCCCTCTTCTTGGGTGATGCATTTCTACAGTATCCCTTCCTTGGCACTTTTCCTCACCAAGTTCCCGTCCACCAGCACGTAATGCTTGCTTCAACAGATTAGGCGTTCAGTTTTAGTATTGTTGGCGGGTACATCGGTGCTGGTGAGGTACTTGATGAACTGTTCCCTCCAATCGGCGGCCGGCAAAGGTACTGTAAGCACTAGCTGCTCGACAGGGGGAATTTCTTGAACTTCCTTTTCTTCCTTAATAGACGGCATAAAGAGGTCTTAACAAAAACCCTAGGTGGAATCACGATGCGAGAAGAGCCTATCTTAGATAGGTGGTCGGTGAGCTAATTTTGATCTCATACCACATGGTGGTACTCGATACCATAGAACTTCTCTTCGAGTTTCCTGATTTTGGCACAATATGTGTCCATCTCCACACTGGAGCAGGACTAGTCTTTGTTGAGCCACTTGATGACTAGCGTAGAGTCTTTGTATACCATGGGGCATTTGACACCGAGCTTGATGGCTATATGGAGTCCGTGGAGACATGCTTTGTATTCAGCGGCGTTGTTGGAGGCTAGAAAATGTATTCGGAGAACGTATTGGAGCTTGTCTTTGGTCGGAGTAATGAATAAGATGCTAGCACTAGCACCGTTGATGTTGAGAGTGCCATCGAAGTACATCACCCAGTGCTCGGGGCAAGTAGCGGGGATGGGATCTTGTATCTCGGTCCACTCAGCGACGAAATCAAGCGAGCGCCTGTGACTTGATGGTAGGCCTACTTCTAAATTTGATGGAGTAAGTGCCGAGCTCGATAGCCCACTTGATGATGTGGCCATTGGCCTCTTTGTTGTGGAGAATGTCCCCCCCAGAGGGAACTCAGTGACCACGGCGATCTTGTAATACTCGAAGTAATGGCGAGCTTGCGCGATGTGACCAGAATTGTGTATAGCAATTTCTAAACTTGAGGATAATAAGTTTTGGACTCATTAAGGACCTCACTGATGAAGTAGACCAGATGTTGCACCTTATAGGCATGTCCGACCTCTTCACGCTCAATGATGATAGCTGTGCTAATGACACGAGAAGTGGCGGCGATGTAGATCAGTAGAGTTTCGTCTGGTCGAGGCACCGTCATGATCAGAGGCTTCGTTAGAAACAACTTGAGCTGCTCAAAAGCTGTATCTGCCTCCCCCGACTTAGGAGAAGCGCTCGGAAGGCCTTGAGGAGTTTGAAGAATGGTAGTCCCTTTTCGCTAAGGCGCGATATAAAGCAGCTGAGAGCAGCCATGCAACCTGTAAGCTTATGAATATCCTTTACATACGTTGGCCTGTTTCATGTTGGTGATGGTGGAGACCTTGTCGAGGTTAGGGCTCGATGCCATGAGTGCTGACGATGTAGCCCAGGAGTATGCCGAATGGAAACTCCAAAGATGCACTTTGAAGGGTTCAACTTCCATCTGTACCTTTTCAGGATGGCGAATGTTTCTTCAAGATCGGTGATGAGATTATCAGCGGTCTTTCACTTGACGACCACATCTTCGATGTAATCTTTGATGGTTGTAGCCTATCTGTTGATCGAGGCACATCTAGATGGCCCTTTGGTAGGTCGCCCTAGCGTCCTTGAGTCCAAAGGACATGGTGGTATAGCAATATGCACCAAAAGGCGTGATGAACGATGTCTTGATCTGGTCATCTTCCTTGAGGGATATCTGGTGATAGTCGGAGTAACAATCGAGGAAGGAGAGCAATTCACAACCGGTGGTGGAGTCTACAACCTCATCTATCCACGGACAGACCAAAGGGGTCTTTAGGGCAGTGTTTGTTAAGATTAGTGTAATCAACGCACATTCTCCATTCTTTATTCTTTTTTTGAACGAGAATAGGGTTTGCTAACCACTCTGGATGATACACTTCTTTAATAAATCCAGTAGCTAGGAGCCATTTTATTTCTACCCTAATAGCCTCCTTCTTGTCTGGCGTGAATCGTCGGAGTTTCTGCTTGATCGGTTTGGCGGTCGGCGAGACATTCAAGGAGTGCTCGATCTTCTCCCATGGTACCCCTCGGCATGTCTGCAGGTTTCCAAGCAAACACATCGGTGTTGGCATGTTGGAAGGAGATGAGCGCGCTTTCCTATTTGGGGTCGAGGTGAGCCCCAATCTTCATGGTCTTGGTGGGGTCGTCGAGGTCGAGGTCGACCTCCTTTGTTTCCTTGGACTTGGCGAAGGCACATGGAGGCTCCAGCTGCTGGGATCTCTAGGTCATCAGCGGGCGTCGTCTTGGTGTCGGTGACCTCGCTAGCCATCTAGATGGAGAGGTCGGTGGCTTCAGCGTGGGTGAGACTTTCTGTCTCGTAGGCATAGGCGATGGAGAGGTTGGCCTGCAGGGCCAGGACTCCTACAGGCGAAGGCATCTTCAGCACCAGATAGGCATAGTGCGGTATGGCTAGAAACTTGACCAGAGCTGGCCGACCAAGTATGGCGTGGTAGGCGGTGTTGAAGTCGGCGACGTAGAAGTTGATGTGCTCGACACGGTAGTTGCTAGTCGTGCCGAACTGTATAGGTAGGGTGATCTCTCCAAGCGGTTTGGATGCCCTGCCAGGTACCACACTCCAGAAGGAGAAGTCGGAGGGTGTGAGATCTCCTAGCCCAATGCCCCAGCTCCTTTAGGGCTCCGGCGAAGAGGAGGTTCAAAGCGCTCCCATCGTTGACAAGCACTTTTCTAAAAAGTCCTTTCTGGACGGTTGCATCAAGGTCAAGGGGAAATGCCCTGTGTAAGGGATGTTCGCCCACTGGTCGGTCCTGCTAAAGGTGATGGGGACCTTGGACCAGGGGCGATAGCTAGGGTTGGTGACGGTGTCTTCTGCATTGATGGCGAGCACCCGGCGGGCAGGTGAGCTTCCGATCTCTTCTGCTCTTGGCAGCAGTGAGGCCCTCGAAGATGGTGGTGACCACTTTGTCGTGATCCTAGAAGGCATTGTTGTTGCCCTAGGTGGTCAGCAGTCTCCGGCTCCATCGTTGTTATCGTCGTCTGGCTATTTAGCCTAGAACTCCTTAGCCAAGCCAAGACAGTCCTTCATCTCATGCTCGCTGTTTTTGTGGAGAGGGCAGGGGCCATTGAGGATCTTCTTGTACTACTCATCATAGTTGCGCTTGGCGCGAGGTTCATCAATGGCGGCGATGATGTGGTCTAGTCGGCGGCGGCGATATTGACTAGATTTGGATCCTTTTGGCCAATCACGGCCACTGTCCCGATGGTGACTGTGGTCATCATAGCGGCAGTCGCTGTGGTGCCGGTCGTCGGGTCGCTCATCACTGCGGCGAGTTGGGCGATGAATGCCCGCATCCTCGTTGAAGCGCACTTCGGCCTCTTCGGCGTCGGCGTATTGATCGGTGGTTGTTATCATCTCACCGATCCCCTTAGGTGGCTTGCGATTGAACTTAGAGTAGAGGCTACGGTGATGGAGTCCTCAGACGAAGGCGGTGATGACCTCTGCTTCTGTGATGTTGGGAATAGAATTCCTCTTCTTGAAAAGCGTCTAATGTAGCTATGGAGGAGCTCGGATGGCTTCTAGTAAATGTGGTTCAGATTGTGCTTGGTGCCCGGTAGAGTACACATGGCCATGTAGTTGTTGGTGAAGACCTTCTTTAGCTCTTCCTAGGATCCGATGGAGTCCGGGGCGAGGCTTGTGAACTAGTTCATTGCAGTTGGCATGAGCACGATGGGAAGATAGTTTGCCATGATGCTGGTATCTCCCTCGGCGGCGCACACAACAGTGGCATAAGCTTGTAGCCACTGTGTGGGGTTCATCCGTCCTTCGTAGGGCTCGACCCTAGTGATTTGAAACCACGGGGCCACTGGAGTGTCCGAAGTGCCCTTGTGAGTGCTCGGGGCCCTTTGGGATCGTCGCCGTCATGATCTGCGGCGTTGCCAGCATTGAGTGGCTGGAGGGTTGAGTCTGATTTACCGAACACTTGCTTGTACTCTTGACGGTGGCATACTTCTTCTTCATGGAGAGAAAAAATGGTGCTCGTCGATACGTCGTCGCGCATCTCGAAGATTGTTGAGGTGTGCTCAGACGTCCTGGTCGACTTCCTAGTCGTGTTGGCGAGGGTGGTCGACGCGGTTGCCCTTGGCTCCTCCCTGGAGAGGTTGTCCATCATCATGGTGCTGGTCGACAAAACGACTTTGGCTAGGGCACCGATTAGATCTCGGCACGGCTGATCTGCGAATTGAGCTCATCTAGTAGGAAGGTCTCTGATCCTAGCGGATCTCGTTGACCTAGCAGTGCACCGCTTTAAGCATGGCGGTGACCTCCGGTGTCTGTGGGAGCCAGGCGAGCTAATTGGTGGACACAGTCCAAGTTGGCGCTTCGGGTCTTGTAGACATTGTGGCCTTCAACATGGACAAATTCGTCGTCGAGGTTGCGTTGGAGTTGGCGTGGCCTTCCTTGCGAGTTGAGTTGATCAGTTGCGAGCAGCCTCGGCTAGCACAAGGGCAGCTTTGTTTGCTTGGCACTGCACATGGTTGTCGTTCATGTTGACGCGGGCGGCGTGACCCTCCTTGGTTTCCCCTTCCTTCGAGGGGCTGTCGACGCTGACGTTGATGATTGCGCCTCCATGGAAGGGAGGGAAAGGAGGTTGTTCGGCAGTGGTTTCGGCGATAGTCTCCGTAGAGCCCTAGGACTTAGAGTCTGGATTCTCCTCTAGAATGGTTTGGAGGGATGCTCCGGGGCATCGGCCGATGTGTAGCATGTTGATAGCCGGTGGGAGCTGGTCGGCGAGAGGGTGGATATCTCCAACCTAGTCGGCGAATTTGCCCCTTAGGGCATCTTGATAGGCGGCGGCGACGTTGGTGAGCCTGAAGGGTTGGGCCATAACCCCTAGAGTTTCCTGATCCACCTCCGATAGATATGAATCGGAGGGTGGTTGGCGCTAGACCAGAGTGGTAAGAGCTGATTCTATGATGGAGAGGCAATCGGTGAGCTTCTAGCCAACCTGATCGATAGATGTGATCAGATCATCGTTGTTGATTTGCCTCCTTGGGTAGCGGGGGAGCGGGCGGTGAATTGTCAGCGAAAGCAACCTCGGAGGTGGTTCCGAGATTAGATCTGCAGTCGTAGGTGTTGGGGTGATTAGCGCAGTATTGATCTACACCGGCTCGATGAGCTCTCCTGACTCTGTCAGCGTTGATGATCCACGAGATCGATCCGACCCTGAAGATCTGGCCAGGCTATGGGAGGGACGAAGAGCCTACAAAATGTACCATCTTGTTCGACATGGAAATAGCACGCACACCCCTACCTGGCGGCACCAACTGTCGACTAGAATATCATCGACAGTCCTCCGAGGGGGTATCCCACTGAAGGTAGATTGATCGGCAGATATGTGTGTAATCGAGAACAAGAAGGCAATAGAGACACACGAGTTAGACAGGTTCGGGCCAGTCCGCATGACGTAATACCCTACTCCTATGTTATGTTGGATTGTATTGGCTATCGTATGATATTGCTGTGTGTTTGGAGGGGGTCCCTGCCCGCCTTATATAGTCTGGGGGCAGGGTTACAAGTCGGTTAGATCTAGAAGATAACCGAAAAGGAATAACAGATTACAGGAATCAAGGGATCATACGTATCCTAACAGATCTCGTAGTATCTTCAAGATATCTTCCCGGTTGTCTTGCGGGATGCGCCGAGGAGGGCCGTGCCCCGTAAGGCTTCGTCTTATGTGGTCTGTCGTGTGTATCCGGGGCCGTACCCCTCACACGATTGCATTATGGTTTCATTTGTGACACACTTGTAATTATGTGTGGTGGTGGTGTCTTCATGTATGTTATCCTTGTAGTAGAAAAACAGCCCTTTCCGGTGCAATTTATATTCCAATTTACTCGTAGAAAAGGGTGCAAATGATTCCATAATGTTACAATTACTTATTCCGATTTACTCATAGAAAAGGGTGCAGCTACTCAGTTACTTCTTCAATAACTATGTATCTATTGACTATGGATTCTTCATGTGATACCTCATAGGTAATTCATCTCTTGTTCTCTATCTTCATCATGAAATATTTTTGTTTGATTTGAAACAAGATTCTATTTAGTGGTAAATTTGTAAGGAAGCATGAGCTTTAACTTTTCCTTCATGAAGTAAGAAACATATTGATAACCACAGCTTTCACAAAAAAGTCATGCACTTTGAACTTTACTTTTTGGGTTATACAAGATGATAAGTTGTCTTTAGTTTACAAAGCATAGGTGGTCATCACGAAAGTTGTTGATTTTGTTTGTATCATGCATGGTGTAGTCTCTATAGCATATATAGCCAAAATACACATGTAAAGGAATCACATCATTGTTACAATAACCATGAATACAACACAAAGGAGATGATGTAGGAGAAATGCATGCATCATCTATGAATAGATGAAAACAATACCGCAAAACACAAAGGTGCACTATTTTATTGTTGATTTGATCTTTTACAGTTCACCTCGGGTATAAAGGTATGTTTTAAAAGATTACCTTTTATATCTTTACATCACAAGCATACATCCAATGTAGTAGTTTCAATAAAAGAAGAAACTTTTCTCTACCCATAAATAAACCACCAGTTAAAATTTACCTAAACCCACCCTAAATTACCTGCTCCCTAGAGATAACCTTCACAACGTCCATCCAAACTTATGCACTCAGAAATACAATATTCTAAAAACGTAAGCACATGATCTTTTCTCAGCCATTCTCTCTCCTTACTCAACCATATCCAATGATCATCGTTGAATCGATCTCGACCTCCATGAGCCAATCTCCCCCTCCCGCAACCCTACCGCACACATATGCAGGGGCGCGACAATTCAGTTTCCCCTTGCACGTCGCTTCACCTCCTGAGTCTGAGTCACACGCCGCACATCCTTTCTTTTTCCTTTCTCCGCTCCATCCTTTTCCTTCCCTCTCTCTCATTCGCATACAGATTCGGGAAGCAGGCTAGCCAAGGGCCCGGTAGCCGCGGGTGCAGGGCCACTACGAGCAGATATCATCGTCGGCCGCGTGCTCAGGGCCGCCAGCTCAGGCTGGCGGTGAGGAGAGGCCGGGCTGGCCATGGAGCGGAGGCCGCAGGCCGCGAATGCTAGGTCGCTGGCCACAAGCGCCTGGAGGCTGCGCGTGGCCATGGTGCGAAGTAGCCAGCCGACTAGCCGATGGTGTAGAGGCCACGAGGGGCTGCTGCTTGCGGAGAGCCCTTGGCGCTGGCTCGCCGGCTGTAGGTGGGCTCACCGGCCATGGATCCCATCGCCTAGCCCCAGCAAGGAGCCAGCACCTGGGCCGAACAGGGCTGTCGGCCACTGGACTAGGTAGTAGGGCCGTACCGAGAGCGAGGAGCCGTGTGCCTCCTTCCCTGGTGGTCTCTCTCCTCCCATAGCCATAGCACCGCTGCGGCATCGTGCCCTGAAGCGGTGCGGCGTTCAGCTGGGCGGCGGCAAGCATCCGTGGCGGTGCAGCGCGTCGTATGAGGCTAGGGTGGGCATGATGGCAACCAAGGTGGGGATGATGACCTGCTTCATGCCAGAGACGGGAAAGCCGGTGCCGGTGACCGTCGGTCGGATTCTGGGAGGGCAGGACATGGTGACACAGGTGAAGATGGCCGCCGCAGGCAGGTACGACGCCGTGCAGGTCGCTTGCAGAATGATATTTGAAAAAACATAGCTAATGCATATCATTATTATTGCTTAATGTTCAGTTGTGTCCTAACTTGTTGAATTTTATTTACTTGCATTTAATCTTAACATGCAGCACAAACGATGAAACAAGCTGTCTACTACACAACCATATGTTTTATGCAATTTCAACACATGAATTTTTTTGCACCATAAGATTAAGATCCAACAGCCTCCACGCTTCTTCTACCTCCAGCATTCTTCTATCTTTTGATAATCACAAGATCACAGATCCACAAATCACAGGAACTTTTTTTTTCTATGGAAGGACAAATCACAGTTCCGCCGCCGCCACCGCCTCAGGTCGCGGTCGCTGCAGGTAGCCGCCGCCTGCGCCCAGGCTACTCGCCTCTGCCTTTGCCTCGCTCGACGCTCCTCCCAGGCTGCTAGCCGTCCGCTCGCCCGCCACGTCCGCTTGTCGGAGCCGCGCCATGCTCGCCCACCGCGTCCACTCGCCGGAGCCGCGCCATGCTCGCCCGCGCTCGCTCGTTCGCAAGCTGGTGCTGGTTCTCCGCTGCCGCGTGCGCTCGCCATGTGCGCGCTAGTGAGAAAGAGAGAGGAAGAGAGATAAAAAAATCCATGTGTTTTTTTGTGTTAAAACACATGTGTGTTGTATAGCATTTCTGAACAATAAAACCATATTTTTGTTGGACGTGACTCTTTACTTGTTGGTGGATTGATTTTTTTATGGCATATCAATTAATTATTATTTTTTATAATGATATCAATTAATTGTTGGATCACCAGAACTGACTCAGATCATGTTTTTGATATTGTCAAGATTGTTTTGCTGTTATCTTTGGCATGGATAATGTTTTTTGACTGAAACAATTATATTACCTTTTTCTGCAATATAATTTGTTTGTTTTAGTGCATATATTTAAGTTCTAACTTGCGTACACCCGAATGTTGTCGTAGCGTTAGCCCGAGCAGTATACCATTTAATACATAGATTTACATCTCAAATTATTGGAAACGATATAAAATAAATGATATAAAAGTGCACCTTTTCTATCATTAGTACACATTAAACTATAGGAAGAAAATTAGTGTAGTAGTGCCAATAAAAAAGGTAACCTTTTAAAAGAAACCTTTACACCTCAATTGGCTAGAAAAGATAAGACTAATGACAGAAAAGTGCACCTTTACACCACAAACAGACATCCATTGTGGCAGTTTCGAGCAAGAAAAAGATAATTTAAGGAGTGTTTATAGCTTGCACGAAAATCGGCTTCACCTCGAACCATGTATTCAACATGCACCTCCCCGGTCCATAGCACGAATCCAGGTAGTAACATACACTACCGGACTCCTTGAGTTTGCCGAGTACCCGAAACACTCGGCAAAAGACATAAAATACTCGATAAATGGTTCGCCGAGTGTAACACTCGGCGAACAGCACTCGCCATAAACAGTGACGGCAAAGCCAACTTTGCCGAGTGTCTTTTATCGGGCACTTGGCAAAGCCTTTGCCGAGTGCCCGACACTCGGCAAAGTTTAAATCGAAAAAAACCCGGAAAAAATGGGAATTTTTACCCAAAAAATGGAAAAAAAATTTTATGGATGGAGGCCCCCACCGACCAGTGCCCACCCATCTCCGACATTTTTCGCGTGAATTTCATGGCTACGCGGCCGACGCGATTCGAACCCGAGACCTCTCGCTGTGCACATACCTCCTCTACCACTACACAACACTCTCACTTGTGTCTGGATTCCGTTTTAGTTCCTAATATATTATACTAAACCGAGTGTAAATTGCATGTTTGAGGCCCTAAACGAATTCAAATAAAAAAGTTGTAAACTACAAAGTTTCATAACTTTTCGAGATCTACACTTTTAGTTTAGGAAGTTTTTCCATCCGAGGTCGTTTACAAAATTTGAATTTTAAAATTTTGAAATTCAAACACAGTTTTACATGACAAGATGTTTTCAAATTAAAAACTTGTCAACTACAATGTTTCATAACTTTTTGAGATCTATAGAGTTTATTTTGGTTGTTTTTTCATCCGAGGTCGTTTGAAAAGTTTGAAATTCAAACGCAGTTGTGCATGACAAGATGTTTTCAAATCAAAAAGTTGCCAATTACAAAGTTTCATAACTTTTCGAGATCTACAAAGTTTATTTTGGTTGTTTGGTCATCTGTTCATCCGACATGGTCGTTCTAACATTGTTCACAAATCTTATATATCTCTCTTGTAGTTTCATAAACTACAAGAGAGATATGTTAGATTTGTGAACAAATTTATTTTCACTTTGTCGTATGAAGAAAAGACCAAAACAAACATTGTACATCTTGATGAGTTATACAACTTTGTAGTTGAAAACTTTTTCATTTGAATTAATTTACTGCTTCAAAATGTGCTTTGAAATTTTCTTTGCCGAGTGTAAAAAAAAATAACACTCGGCAAAGAAGCTCTTTGCCGAGTGTAAAAAAAAACACTCGGCAAAGAGACTCTTTGCCGAGTGTTAAAAAAAACACTCGGCAAAGAGCCTCTTTGCCGAGTGTCAAAAAAAACACTCGGCAAAGGCGTCTTTGCCGAGTGCCAAAAAACAACACTCGGCAAACCACCTGGCACTCGGCAAAGAGCCGGTCTCCAGTAGTGATACTCTCACCCACTTTATCATGTGAGTTGTCATCCATAGTGCACAAGTAATATCTACAAGTACCAGAAAATAATATCTACAAGTACCAGAAAGTTGTTGGATACTCCCTTAACAAAGCAACCGTCAATAGATAACAAAAAAAAAATGGTTAATGACAAATAACCTCTAGCTAGAGGATATAAAGCCAGGAGCATGGATATACTCAACCATGAACTCATGCGTGAAAGCAGGGACAAATAAGTGGCAAAGATGCTTATATATTTAAAAATATAACAAGAATAGAAAGAAATCAATCAAGAAGCAACAACCTCATAATTTTAGCGTGTCTTTATTTTCTTTCCAACAAAAAGGTGATCCTTTGGTTTCCTATAAAAACACTGTGCATATGGTACCATCCTCAGAAACAACTAATAGTGCTATCAAAGTATCACATTCAATGCTTTCAGAGTTCTAATCTAGTAAGGTACAACATCTATCTTGTTGTTCTTAAAGTCTTGTTTCTTGTATCTTGTATCTTATATCCTTCACTTTGCGAAAGCATGTTGTCTTTGCAAATTTATCTCATTTTTTCATTTACAGCAGAATAATAGAAGTTGTTTGTTAAATTAATAGTAATTTCTGCATTACAACATCAATTGTAAGAAATAACTATATAATTGTTTCATATCTAGGTGCATCTATCACGGCCACAGAAGAAAGAAATGGACCATCCTGATGATAACATTTCTACACCACAAAGGATGTCCATGCCATCATCTGAGCAACAAACGATAGATGAATTTTGGAGGAAGAAACAAGATGAAATTGAGGCAATTGAAGACTTCAGCAAGCGTGCGATTCCCATGACCTGTCTAAAAAAGGTCCTATGTGCCGAGAAGGGTAAAATGATGATGACATTCGACATGCCATCCTTCGTCACAAAGGCATGTGAGATATTTGTGCAGGAACTTTCACTTCGCTCTAGGATGTGTGCCAATTCCCACCATCGGGATATCATACTAGACTCTGATATTGCTGAGGCTATTGTCTCCATGGAGTCATATGATTTTCTGAATGATGTTCTATGCAAACATCAGGGAGAACACAACTCAGCCCATCATCCAAAGTCTATTAAGAAGCGTAATCACAATAGGTTGACAGATCAACCACAGACATCCGGTCATCGTCGTCCTCATAAGTACCCAATGCCACAATTTATTTCTCAGTCTGCAAGGTATCCCCCCTTTGCTCTTCCTCCTCCTTTGCCACCAACAAATGATTACCATGTGCCCCTATCCTTGCGGTTCCAACCACAAGAAGCATGCCCCTTGATTGCAACCACAATCACACAGACACCTGTTCTGGGTGGACCAATACATCATTTGCCTAATATCCCAAATGAAGGCTACATGAGCACAACTCCTTCGATGGATACATATTATGTTGAAAGTGCTAGCAAAAATAATGTTGTCTCTCAAGATGGAGATGTGACATTCCATTACCCTTTTGTTCCTCCTGTTGCATGGGAATTATCATCCATTCCACTAGTTGCTAATAGTAATGGCCCTATTTCTACTGGAATCACTGAGTTGAATCATACAAAACTGTTGGTTGCGCATACTGGAAATACCACACATGCTTCTCATATTGCCAATGCCAACGATGGCATTGATCTCAAAGCTACTATCAGTGTTAACGATGGAGAACTGCAAGGACAACCAGAAATAAGCAATAGTATTGTTGCCCATCATCTAAATGTTATGCGTGGAAGGTTAGACACAGAAGTCGTTTCTACTACAAATCTGAATGGGAGGAATAACGGACATATCAATTGGGATGAAACTGATATGGCTGACGATTCCCTACTGATGGAGTTTTGGGAGGACGTCATGATGGATGAAGACCGATCACCTTTGCCAGACAATACCTCCACTGTTGGTATTGTTCCTGTTCCTTGTGATAAGCCAGAACTTGAGGGATTTGATCCCGAATCATATCTTGTTGATGACACCATCTCCGGTGAAAGTACCAGCAAGGAGGCATAACTAGCTAGAAGGATTGTGGTGATGGGAAGGAAGCAAGAATAGAGATGTAGGGACAAGTGTTTTGTACCAGGCTTATCTCTATATATGTAAGGGAAGTTAAATAATGTATATCTTTTCTTGATTGAAATCATTTCTCTATATATTTCCTTGTTGCGCCCAAGTGAAGTTTTTTTGACTTCAGATTTATGAACATTATTTTAAGGAAGCCAGCAAACGTTGAGTATTGTTTTTCTTTAATGGCCAGCTCCAATGACGGAAAAGTGCACCTTTACACCACAAACAGACATCCATTCTAGCAGTTTTGAGTAAGAAAAATATACTTTAAGGAGTGTTTATAGCTTGCACGAAAATCGGCTTCACCTCAAACCATGTATTCAGCATGCACCTCTCTGAGATCACAAAAAAAACATGCACCTCTCCGGTCCATAGCACGAATCCAGGTAGTAACATACACTCACCCACTTTATCATGTGAGTTGTCAGTGCACAAGTAATATCTACAAGTACCAGAAAGTAATATCCAGCAGTACAAGTAATATCCAGAAGTACCAGAAAGTTGTTGGATACTCCTTTAACAAAGAAACCGTCAATAGATAACAAAAACAAATATGGTTAATGACAAACAACCTCTAGCTAGAGGATATAAAGCAAGGAGCATGGATATACTCAACCATGAACTCATGCATGAAAGCAGGGACAAATAAGTGGCTGAGATGCCTATATATTTAAAAATCATGCAAGAATAGAAAGAAATCAATCAAGAAGCAACAACCTCATAATCTTAGCTTGTCTTTATTTTCTTTTTAACAAAAAGGTTATATTTCCAAGTCGCCAAGCCTCAGCCAATGGGAGGGGAGCCTGAGCCAAGACCGATTCGGCCCCAGGCATTCGGGGCCAAAACCCAGGCGGCTTCCTACCCCAAGCGCTTCTGACCGCCGACCCACATCGTCAAGTATGACGGGGAGACCAACCACAACCACTGGATCGAGGACTACCGGTTCGTGATGAGGGCTGTGGGGTCAGATGATGACTTCGTGGTCCAGTACCTGTTCCTGCTTCAGTCAAGCTTAGCGAGGGCATCGCTCGAGTCCGGAGCTGGGCCGACCTCCATTCGACCTTCATCAGGCACTTCCAAGGTACCTACACTCAATCTCGTAACTCTTGGGATTTGCGCAATTGCAGGCGGAGGTCGGGCAAGACCCTCTAGGAGTACATTCAGCGCTTCTCCAAGAAGCACAACGAACCCCCCAATGTCATGAACGCGGCCGTCATCAATACCTTCACCTGTGGCACCACCTGCGAGGTGCTCATCCGTGCGCTTGGGTGTGAGGCCCAGCGAACAACATGGGAGCTGCTGGAAGTTGCCACCAAGTACGCCACATAAGAAGAATTCGTCTTGGCCAACTTCAGCGGTAGAGGCAAGGCCAACGCCCACCACAGCAGTGGGAACGGCAACGATGAGGCCAACGTGGCTGGTCGTCACCTCGATAAGATGGACAAGAAGCATCGTGAGGAGGAGATGGTGGCCTAGCCGACAGCGCCACCCGACCCCTGCCTAGAGGGGACCAACGCCTCGAGCACTTCGAGAAGGTGCTCAAGGGGCCCTGCTAGTTCCATGGCGGGTAGGCCAGGCCCTCCTCAAAGACTGCGGGACGATAAGGAGCTACATCCGAGGAACCATTGACCTAAAGGGCAAGGATAGAAGCATGCCCACAAGGTCGACGTGGAGACCAATGACGGACAAGAGGAGGAAATCGAGTTCCTCAAGGCCGAGCAGTGCCTGATGATCCTCATAGGCTCCCAAGCCTACGAGGAAGAGGTGAATGTCATTGACACCATTGTCGCCCAGACGTGGCTTCAATGGTCAGAAATGGCCATCACCTTTGATCAGGGATGACCATCCCGACCACGTCCCTCACCTAGGGGCCGGGAGCTACCTGCTCGTGGTCAGCCCGATTGTGGGCACCACATGCCTATCTAGGGTGCTCATGGATGACAGCAGCAGCCTCAACATCATCTACGCTGAGACCCTCGACAAGATGAAGATACCCCGGAGCAGCCTCCTCCAGAGCAAAGCACCATTCTACAGGGTTATCCCAGACAAGCAAGCCGTGCCGCTCGTGCGCATCCACCTGCATGTCACGTCTCGTCCACCCTTTGGTCCCTTGGTCCAAGCCTTCTCATCTGCCCTTCACTGCTCTCAGTCCATCGCGCCTAGACTCCGCATCTAACCTTCTCCATTGTCATCAACCGTTTTAGCACACCCAACACCTGCACAATCACAAGCTAAGAGACATGCTGCACAACACACACGGCATAACTCAACATGACACATCCCATTAGCCATTAGCATAATCAAGCACATTTGAAATATGACTAAACTGGTAAGCCTCGAACCTCTCAACTCCTGTGCCATTCATTCATCACACGCACATAGGCATATCTCCACCATGTGTTCACAACAATGTATAGTTTAGCGGGTGTAGTCTCATTTTAGCCCTGCTATTGACCTGCGGCGGCTTACAGACATGATGGAGGTCTTGTCTTCATCTTTGGCTGTGCAGCTGACCAGCGTGTATTTTAGGAGAAGGGAGGTTCTAGTTTGATGATGCTTCGTGGAAAGAAGAATCATATGACGGTCATCTATTCAGTTGTTTCGGTCACTTTTATTGCTATGTGGTCATGTTCTTAGAAGCCATGTTCCCACGAGGGGACGGGGACGTGGAACAGGAACAGGAACTTTGGATGATATTTTATAACGTGGGAACGTAAATGTTCCCGAATCGGGAACGTCCACGTTCCCAGAATGACGTTCTCAGAACGAGGAACATGGCCATGTTCCATGTTTCCAGGCTGCTTCCTTGACTCATGTTACTAAATGACTGGTTGGCGAAGAATAGGCAAACTTTGGAGACATATAAGATGCTTAGATGTACCGTTTCGTCACCTTGTTTTGTAAGACGATGGTGGTGTTTTAGAGGCTTTATCTATATCACTTCATAGTACAATAGAATATAGGTCGATAGACCAGTTGCCCGTGTCAAGTTATTTGTACATAGTTGGATTGTAGGTTGATACACAGGTTAGAGCATCCTGGGTCTCATTCCACTACTACATATCTGGACATCACTGCGGCCTCATAACTGCCAGATTAGGTTGAATCGGTGGTGATGTACCTTCACTGCCGGTTCTGAGCTTAAAATTAGAAAATGATTGGGGCTGGGTCCAAACCGACAGTGAAGGTCCACATCACTGCGGGTCTGTGGCTTGCACCGGTAGTGGCTTGATGTCTACTTATCACTGCCGGTTCTAGTCAAGAACCGTCAGTGATGTTGGGCTATCACTGTTGGTTCTAGACAAGAACTGACGGTGATAACATCACAGTACAAAAAGCTAGCGCCGTCCTCTCCTTCCTTCCTCTCATCCATCCCGAGCACAGAGGCACGTGTATGGGCCGCTCCCTCCATTGTTGCGGCTGCTCTTGACCATGAAGCTAGCTCTTGGATTTGGAAGAATGGCTTGATCTTCTTGCTTTAAGGTTAGTAACAAGCATCCACTACTTTGATTTTGTTGCTTAATTAGCATTGTTTTGATGGCTACATTGCTTGATTCTCATTCTAATTCTTTCTTCATTCTAGAGAGCACTTTTCCAATTGGACTTTGTGCAAGGCTTGCAAGCAAATTGTGGTGAATCCATCATCCAAAAGGTTGGTGTCTTTGAACACATTTAAATTCCTAGCTAATTACATGGTGGTCAAGATCATTGTTAGTATGTGATGCTATAATTAGTTCTTGATAAGAGTAGAGTAGATTCTTTTATAATTTTGGTGAGCAATTTAATCCATGTGCCACCTACCAACACATTGTTTGGAGCTACATTGTTGTTCATGATCATATCTCCAATTTTAGTGTTTTTTAATTAGTGTCTCTATTTTTATGTAGCATGGAGTAGAATAATTATTTTTTATTATTGTGAAATAATTGTTTTTTAATGGTGCTACTATTTTCAATTTATATGGCTGAGGCTACCAATTTCAATATTCCAATAATTAGTGTACAATAATGTTTTCCAAAAATGGGGTGACTAAATTAAATAAGTGTAGAATAAATTATTGTTTCGAGCAACAATTGTTGTTCATGAAGCTCCACTTGTTATTAATTTCTCTGTAATTACTATCTCAATGTTTTGTTGTGCAGAGATGGATCGAGAGTGGATGTATGGGTCCCGAACGGACAAGCAGGTACATGGTTGGCGTCGGCAAGTTTCTCACCGATGCCAAAGCCCATGCTGGGAATGGGAACCCTATCTTCTGCCCATGCAAATATTGCATGAATCAAAGGGAATGGGCTCAAATTGAGTCTATATGAATGCACTTGATTACCAGGGGGTTCATGCCAAACTATACAATATGGACTATGCATGGTGAGGTTGGTGTGAATGTTCTGCAGGAAAACGATGATGATGTGGCCATGCCTGACGTAGCCATCCACGATGCTGATGAGGAACCCGGTATCAACACGGAACCTATGGCCACAGTTAATGATGTGTTTAGGAACATGCTAGCTGACGACACCGAGGATAACGATGGCATTTCTTAGCTGCTACATAATGTAGAGACCGGATGTCTTAGTCAAAGACAGCTGAGAAAGTTAGAGAAAATGAGACAAGATGGCAAAACACCATTGTATAAGAATTGTCCAATGAACAAATTGGAAGCCAACATCATGCTGTTAGAGTTCAAATCGACAAATGGATTGAGCGATAAAGGCTTCGATCAGTTGTTAGGTATAATAAGGAAAATGCTCCTAGAAAAAAAACGAGTTGCTAGAAAAGACATTCCTAGCCAAGCAAATGATCTGCCCCATCGTCCTCGAGGTTGAAAAAATCCTACACGCGTTCCAATGATTGCATATTGCACCGTGAAGAAGAATACAAAGACTTGGATATGTGCCCCAAGTGTGCAAGCTCCACAGTACAAGAAGGGCCATCAGATGAGGGTACCAAGACCAGAGGAGGTCACGTGAAGCTCATTTGGTATTTCCCTATAGCTCCCCGAGTGCATAGGCTGTTTGCATGTGCAAAGTAGCCAAGCTGTTGCACTGGCATGGCGAAAGAGCAGTATGAAAGATACAATGATGAGGCACCCCGCTGATGGGAAGGACTGGAGGACAGTCAATACTGTGTTCTATAAGAACATCAGTGGAGAGGTAAGGCACCTTTGGCTTGGTTTGAGCACAGATGGGATGAATCCTTTCGACCAGGTTAGAAGCAATCTTAGCACCTGTCCAGTGACGCTCTGTATATACAACCTTCCACCTTGACTCTGTATGAAGCGGTCAGTACATCCAGATGCCACTATTGATCCAAGGGCCAAGACAATCTAGGGAATGACATCGATGTGTTTCTAGAACCAGTGATCGATGAACTAGTGGAGAAGTTTTAAAAGGGTGCGGAGGATGTTTGGGATGAGTACAAAAAGGAACATGTCACGAATCAAGGCAGCACTTATCGGTACAATCACTGACCTACCAGATCGAGGTTGCTTGTCCGGAGAGAAGACAAAAGGCTATACTGGATGTGTCGAGTGCTTGAATGACACCTAATGTGGTACATCTACCAAAGAACTCAAAGATAGTTTATATGGGACACCTTAGGTTCCTACCTATGGATCACCCTTACCACAGGAATAGAAAAGATTTTGATGGGACTATTGAGAAACTGCTTACCTCCAAAATATCGAGACGGGCATGCGATACTTTGAGAAGTCAACAAACTAGAGGTTATCCTTGGGAAGGGGCACAATGCAGTAGCAAGCGCCTGATAGGAGCGTCTAGAAGAAAAAATCGGTTTTTTTGGAAACTACCTTACTGTCTAGTGCTGAAGTGTACGCTACTATTACTAAAAATGTGTGCGGCTAGCACGCTTAACACCTTGATGGATACTAGGGGGACATCAAAGGATTCACTAGCCACATGCCTAGACATGCAACACTTGGGAATCAGGAAGGAGTTGCATCCTGTGGTGCTAGAGGAAGGCTAGTTCGAACATCTAGTTGCATCGTGGACCTTGAAGAAGGAAAAAAAGTGTGCACTTATTTCCTTTCTTCAATGAACTCAAAGTCCCGATGGGCTACTATGCGAACCCGAAGAGGCTAGTGAACATGAGAGAACTCAAGTTCAACTATGGTTGTATGAAGGCCCATGACTATCATGTCATTAGGACTCAACTGCTCTCTGTTGCCCTGCATGGTATCCTCCCCCCAAAGGTCGGTGCCCCAATCATAAAGCTATGCTCATTTTTCAACGTGATCTCAAAAAAGATCATTGATGTGTCCACGCTAGACCAGCTGCAGTGAGCACATAGCCCAAACTCTCGTTAGGCTTAAGATGCATTTCCCACCAACTTACTTTGATATCTCAGTGGCATCTGCTCGTTCATCTTGTAGACCAAATTAGAGCCCTTGGCCCAATCTACCTGCATCAGATGTTCCCTTTCGATAGGTTGATGAAAGTTATTAGGAGGTATATTAGGAACAGATTCTGGCCTAGAAGGGGGCATGGTTGAAGGATGGCCAATAGAGGAGGCAATTGAGTTTTGCACATATTATCTAGACATCAATAGGGTTGGAGTTCTAGAATCTCGTCACGAGGGAAGACTAGGTGGCAAAGGAACGATCGGTAAGAAATCTATCACAGTAGACTGACCCTGTTTCTTTTAGATAGGCATAGTTTGTTGTTCTCTAGAAAGCAGAGGATGTGATGCCACACATTGACGAGCATAGACAATCATTGTAAACTTTGTATCCGAGCAGGTCGCAGGCAAGGCTTGATAAAAAAACATAAGGAGGAATTTGTCAGCTGGTTGGGATGCTGCTTGATTGGAACAACGTTGGGTAATCAGCTAGATATCTTAACCAAGAGACCTTCGAGTATATTGCTTAAGTACCAAGGGTATAAGATCAATGGATTTACATTTTACACAAAAAAGCAAGATGGAAAGAGCACATACAAAAACAGTGGTGTTCGTTTTGATGCTCATGATGAAAACGACAACGTGCATTCGACGTACTATGGTTTCATAGAGGAGATATGAGAGATAGACTACGGTTGGTTGAAGGCAGCTCTTTTTCACTGCCAGTGGGTTCGACTCGAGGAAATCACCACCGACAGAGAAGGTTTCACTACCGTTGATCTCACCAAGACCATATATAGAGACGACCCCTTCGTCCTTGCAAAAGACGTTATGCAAATCTTCTATGCAGGGGACAACAAGACAAAAGCAAAGCTAAAAGTAGTCCTAGAAGAAAAAAGGAAGATTGTCGGTGTCGATGGAGTGACGGACGAAAAAAGACTACAGGGGCTATCAGGAAATAACTATATTCAGGGCGAACGTACCCCTACCTATCCTTGAAGAGGGTGACGAACCTGCTTACGTCCAGCGTGATCACGATGAGGCCCTCATTGTTGGACACGATGACGATAGTTAGATTATTATTAACTATGTAATCGTTATTCAGACGTTGTATCAGTAGTTCGCACTGAATATCTAATTTATATTTTGTGCGCATCTCTATAATTTAATTATTGACTATATAATCAAATATTGAGATGATATTCACAAACACTATTATTTGATAATTATAGACCACTAATTAATTATCATAGAATTAAATAATCAAGACACAAATTTTTGTGCTATTTGAGAATATATACTAACTTTATTAACAAACAATAAATGAATAAAAGAAAAATAAAACCAATCCCAGTCTAATTAAAAGAAAATTGAACAAAACTTTTAATAGTATGTCTAAATAAAAGAAAATAGAATATAAACTAATTTCGAGTACATTTTTCTATCTTATTAAATAATAGTGTGTTAGGACAAGATAAAACGAAAAATAAAACCAAACTAACTGAACTCCCTATACTACCGCAGCGGTTAAAGCCGCGCACTCTAAACCCTGAGACCCTACATCGAGCCCCAGGCGGGACAAACTTTTTGTGTTTTGTTTTATTAATTAATAGTGGGTTAGCATGGGATAAAACAAAAAAACAATCTAACTGAACTCTATATACTACCACAGCGGTTAAGGCCGCGCTAGTCTGGACCCTGAGACCCGTGCTCGAGCCCCAGGCGGGCCAAACTTTTTTATGTTTTGTTTTATTAATTAATATTGCGCACAAGATAAAAGATAAAATAAAATAAAACCAGCTGAACTCCCTATCCAAGCGCAGCGGTTAAGCCACTAAACTATGTACCTCGAGACCCGGGTTTCGAATCCTAGTGATGGGACATTTTTTTATTTTTTTAAAAAAGCTTCGACAGCCGGCATCCCAACCGCAACATTGCAGCATGGCAGGGTCCATCACTGTCGGTTTTGGTTTAAAAATCGATGGTGATACAAGCTATCATTGTTGGTTCCCAAAATCGGCACAGATGAGCACCTTCACTGTCGGTTCCTAAACCTGATCTAAAGATGCTCCTCACGGGTCTACAGTGCTCCCACTGACCACCATAGCAGGAGCACTGCTCCCACCTTTTCCGATAGCTTTAGTTCAAAAAAAATATACCACGACTGCTAGCCCCTATAAAATGGCCCTCGGCCGAGAGCTAGCCTCTCAACAGCCCAGTCTTGCCACCATCTTGATGCTTATTTCTCACTTCGTTCTCTCTAGCTAGTATACACATCTATGGTCTCTCTGTGGGAGAAAGCCCTCCACATATAAATTTCAATAAGTGTGGTCATCCATAAGGATGGTGCACATAAAAGGTACTAGAAGAATGTTTCTGAAGACAGAGCAATGCCGAAGCTTGGGGACGCCACGAGGTCGATAGAGTCATCCTATCCGGTGTGCTCTGGACTGTCTGACCAGAGTGACATGGATTCATCGTTGCTCAGCAACCGTCCTATGTGCTCTGGATTGTTAGTCCGGAGAGTCATGGGTTCAACAGTGCCCGGCAACCTCTCCACTTGTCTCCTAAGGCGTAGCTCATCATCCATCTTTGGCATTCTCTGGCGGCTATTTGATCCTACCTGGGTTCTAGAAGAATGCTTCTAATGTGGTTATCTTATAATGTGTTTGTACACTTCGATTGTAACATTAACCTAGATGGAAATAGGTTTTTGTTATCGTATACTTAATTTTAGTGTCATGTCTTTGTTATCGTATATGTAATTTTATTTCAAGGTTTCTGTTATTTTATGTTGTATTTCCGTAACCAAATATATATATATATATCAATGTTTGTCTCTTCAAATGTCAATGCATGCATGGATATTTTACATATATATGGTGCCCTAATAATTAATTATCTAGCTTTTTTGGGTGGACGACGGTGTTTTTGTACCCATATATGAAATTATGCAACTGATACGAAATTTTTGGACATTATTTGAGCATTAAATAAAGATCATAGGATTACTATTTTTTCATAAGTAATGACCTTTATTGCAGCATGCATGCAATGCATTTATTGCTGGATGCATGCATGCATAGAAATACGTGCTGTGAGCCACATCACTGTCGGTTTTCATACAAAAACAGCAGTGATAGGGTTACATCACTATCGGTTTCATTACAAAACCGGCGGTGATGAACACCCTCAGTGTTGGTTTTGTTTTAAAACCGGCAATGATGTGTCTGCCCCCCGATTAAAAGGAACTTGGAACATACACACGCACGTACCCTCACTTCACTCTCATTTCTCAGTCTCACGTACTCTCACTTCTCACTCTTTTCACTATACGTGGTCATGGCTCCTAGATATTTCATTGTAGGTATATATATTTTCCTCTCACATTGTAGCTATGTATATATGCATTGTCGATCTATATTTATTTAGTTTGCAACATTTTACTTGGCATATTTTATATAATGCAATATATATTTTTCTATTCATATTTCTTGAATTTTATTAGGTACAATGCAGTATATATATATATATATATATATATATATATATATATATATATATATATATATATATATATTCTCCTCTTCCATATTCTAGCTATGTATATGTATGCATCGATCTATATTTATTTAGTTTGCTATATTTTACTTGGCACATTTTATATAATGAAATATATATTTATAGTCATATTTCTCTGAATTTTATTAGGTGGGATGAACATACCTCCCCCACCAAAAGAACCAGGTTTCCACCCTGGCGATGATCCATTCGATCCCGATGTGGCCATTGCAAACCACCCTATTCCAGCTATCGTATGAAATATTTTCCAACATCTCATTTTTGGATGCTAATTAATTAATAATTGTAGTTTAAATTCCGTAATAAGTGTTGTTTCATAAGATATATGGACTCATTCAAATAATATCATTATTGCATATGTCGTAGACGATAGCCCCGATAGAGTGGCTGCAAGCAGCACTTAGCTTGCTCATGGTGTCGGACATCGTTGAGATGCACGTCATCTGATGATGATGGTCAAACTTGGACGTGTGAACTAAGCTTCTACATCCCTTCGAGGCTACCATCAGGGTATCAATAATTTATCCGACGGACAGGATCACTGATGCCTAGCAAGAGAAGCGCCCAGTTCTCTGTCGTGCGCAACTATTTGGTGGCACTTCAGCACATTTGCTATCAGGTGCCTGATTTCTGGCACTTCAAGATAGAAGCTTTGCGTGCTGGTGATGTCCCCGTTCTACATGTAAGCGAATACTGGGCGAGCTACAACCAAATGGATGTGGTAAAGTCAATGTCAGTGATACCTTAGTCATGGTTATTTATTGTATTGTTATTGTAATAACGATCTCTCATTTTTTTTGCCCGCTTGCAGGTGGTGCTCCATGACATTACCTATGCTGTATTGGACTTGTCGGCCATTCTAGACCAAACTACGAAGAGACTCGGGTATGACTGGGAGTACTATACTGGGAACCTCGGCCAGCACACTACTGTAGGACGCCAGTGCTGCATAAGATTTACTAAAGGGGCCAATGGTCGTTCAGTAGGTTACATCTATGGACGACCATGTCACCGGTCTTTGAGGCATGAGAGAGTGCAATCGTACGGGCATTGGCCTTCATTGATGGATGTGGTTACAGAATCCATGACATCAATTGATGCAAATATATGGAGCTGACGCTTCCACCCCCTGAATTAGTATTTGTTTAGGTTTAATTTGTAAGGTTTAAGTTTAATTCGGCTTGTGTTTGTCAAGTAATTCATGTGCTGTTGAACAAGAACTCTAAAATCTAGTGTCGTATTGGTCTCAAACATTTTTTCAAGCGTGCACGTGCCACGGGTGAATGAAATACCAAATTTGGGATTTTTTTGAGATGGTTTGGTACTTTCTTTGATTTAATTTAATTTCTGCGCGACGTCAGCGATTAATTAGAGGTTGAACTAAGCCTACCCCAAAATGATCTGGAATGGTGCCAAACTTTTCCACAGGGTCTTATGTGCCCTAGGGACCAATTTTTGGTCGAGGTGGATGCAAAATTCTAGTGTGCCCAACATGTAATTGGGCCTTTTTTTGTCCCGTTTAGCACAAAGAAAAATATAATAATAAAGAAAATGATCTACAAAACCCAAGATCTTGTGTGGGGCCATAATTTGGGTGTACATGCTTGAAAAAACATTTGAAGCCATTTGGACATAGGCGGTACAAACCTGCTTCACAAACCGATAGAAGTTGTCTCATGTTACAATGACTAAACACATAGGTTTCTGTGGTTCATATGCACTCCGGTGTTCTATTGGTGTCAAACTTTTTCTTAGGCTTGTATGTGCCATGTGTCGCACCAAATTTTGCATAGCAAAATCAAGGACTCATATATGTGCGCCCCGGATGTCAAAACACACATATACCATCAAATGGTAATAATACCAAAGTAAAGTACTTTATTACATCACATATCTCATCATACTATTATCACATAGTCTTGCTCATTGGTAACATTATTACACAAAGCAGAAATCTAAGCACGAACTGCCACAGGGACTCCAACTGATGAACATCAATCTAGTAGTCCTAGACATCCTTTAGAAACTCTTCATAAGTGTTATCTGTTACCCATCCAGGATTTTCATTGAATATAAAATAAGTGTAAGCTCACCATGCTTAGCAAGTATATCAAAGGGATCTATGAGGCTCAAAGGCTAGACACGGTTTGATTGCGGTTCACAATTTTAGTTGTTCAAGTTTTAGCATCCTGAATCACTACTTTAGTGAATAAACCCAATCCTAGGTGATAATAATGAATAATCAAGATTATGTCAATTCCCAGCCATCCATATTAACCACTAATCATGAAGGATCCAGATTGCTCGTATCCGTGAGCACAGCTGTTATAACAGGTTAAATATTTCTATAGAAATTGTACAACTTTACCCGCCGAGCCATGATTCCCAATGCCAGGGGTTTGCAAAGCCCACAACACCTCTACCTAGGAAGTGTGGTAGGGTTTCACTATGTAACCCTTCACTAGTCGCACTAACAAGTCGTAGCTACTAAGGTTTCAGCCATCTAGCCGTATGTGGCCCTCCTCTAGGAGTGGCACGTGTGGTCGCGGCACGGTACACACCCCAGCAGGAAGAGAAACATACCAACTAGTGCCCCCCTCTTGCCCTTATGGAAAGCTACAGACGAGCTAGTACAATCTAGGTAATAGGTTAAAGTCAGAGCCATATGACACTCAGGGTTGTACGAAACCTCCTGGGTGGCCGCTTCAGGATTAAGTCCTTATGGAGAGGCACTAGAGCACTCATCCTCGTACTCTAGCCCCCTAATTGTTGCTAAAAAGCTCCATTTTATCACATTGCATAATACCTTTAATCATGTTTATCAATTATTATGTTGAGCGCTGCAGCATCTATCCAAAATGCATCCCAAACCATAGGTAACAAGGATATGTGGTACAAGTAGTAATCTAGGTAAAGTCCTTAAGGGTACTTTAAATTTAAACACATGCATGTAAATGAATTGTAGAGTTCATAGGTACAAGGGGCCTTTGCTACACTTACCTTCCTCAAAGTCTTCCTGGTACTATTGATCTCCCAACTGGTCCTCAGAAGCCTCAAACTGGTCACCCTCTAAACGTGTTCCAATTCACCAATCAAGCATCCAATCCAATCATTACATGCATACAAATAGACTTCTATTAGAATAGTACAACAAACAGTAAAAACATAGATTGAAAAGCTTATAAAACTAATCTACGTACTGCTACGAACACATGAGCCAAAGAATCACTCTAATCGGACTTAAAATGCAAAAGTTATGCATGAAATAAGGTTCCAATGGCATTTCTATAAATAACCCAAACTTATTTTTGAATTAAAACAATTAAAATCTGAATTTAAACGAATTATGGACGGCATGCGGTTGCGCAGTGTGAGTGGTGCGGTGCACCATGTGTGTGCATGAACCGGTGACATGGACGTTGTGGATCGAGTCCACGGTCCACGGTGGACTGATATGACCCCAAAGGGGTATGTTTTAATCCCGATCATTCAAGTGAATCCGACGGCAAGGAATGAACGGGATAACACCCCACTATCTGCGTAGTGACCCCGCGCGAGCCTGCCATGGCCGGCAGGCGAGCCGAGCACCACGGCGAACGCCGATACGGTGTTCTGGGCCACCTTGATTGAAACCGAACACACGGAAATGAGGTACAGGCTCTTTTGAACTCGGTCAAGGTACCAAAACAAGGATGGGGAGCACGTCGAGGAGATGGCCCCCATGGCAGCGCCATGGTCGGTGCGACTGGAGCTCGCCGATATGGCGCTCTAGAGTGACATTCTAGTAAATGGGGGCACGGGAAGATTGAGCATCTCACCGCGAGTCATGATGGAGGTGGTTGCGGTGTCCGAGAGGGCTCCGAAGGGGTTCGGCGATGTACGACGGTGGCTGGAGAGAGAAAAAGGGCCTGGGTGAGGGTGAATCTGAGTGATTCAATACCGAAATGGAGAGATGAAGGCACCTACGGATCACGGTGAGTCACGGTGGAGCTCCATAGTGCATCGGCGTCGTTGATTGGGCACTAGGAGCGGGCGGGCTTTGGCGGCAGTGCGAGCTCAAGCATGGATGGGGAAAAGGAAGAGAGGGAGGGGCTCGGTTTTGGGTTTTGTAGGCGAGTGGCGCACGGTAGAAGGAAGGGAGCATGATGAGGGCAAATTCGGATGCCTTCCTTACCTGGCCCGATGGCCTGGCGGGTGCAGCTGCCTCCGATGGCAAGCGCGCCATCACCGGCGAGGCGGGGAAGGAAAGGGGGAAGAAACGGCTGATGCACGGGTCCTGGTTGCCAGAGAAAGAGAGCGGGCGCGCGGGCATGGGCATGGAGTAGGACAAAGCTGGGCCAAGCACGCCGAACTGGGCCGCTGTCTTGCGCACGCGTGTGGGGCGAAACCAAGGCGCAGAGCGGCGGCGCTGAGCGGGCTGCCAAGCGGGCCACATCGACAGGCTGCTTGTGCGAAGGAAGAAAGGGGAGGCGCGGGCTAGACCGCCAATAGGCCAAGCATGGGAAGGGAAGGAGGAAAGGGCTAGGCTGGTTCCGGAGTTGGGTTGGAAAGGAGAAAGAAGAAATTTTTTAAAAGAAAATCCTTTTCTATTTCTAGAGCTTTGAAAATTGATCAAATTCAAATGAAATTTGAATTCAACCTCAAACCACCTAGCCCTACACTCAACCAAAAATAGTATGCTTCGGCATGAATGCAACAAACATGTTTTTAAACCTTATAGTTAATTTTAATTAACCAAAATTTATTATTTGGCCTAGGTTAAAATGCATAGAAAATCAAGTAATGGCTCAAATTTAATTATTAATTTGCAAATGAAATTTTTGGGTGTTACAAACCTATCCCCTTAAGATGAATCTCGTCCTCGAGATTCGGATGATTCGAAAAGATTAGGATAGTCAAATTTTAGATCATCCTCTCTTTCCCAGGTTGCCTCATCCACAGAGTGTCCATTCCACTGAACCTTACACATTCTTATAATCCTGCTCCTTATGATTCTCTCAGCTATTTCTAGGATTCTCACTGGATATTTTTTGTATGATAGATCCTCTTGTATATTTAGTTCATCCAAAGGTAACTGTTCCTCAGTGAAAGGATCAAGATGCCCAAGAGGGGGCGAATTGCGCTAATTCTAAATTTCTTTGCAATAATTAAATCCTATGGTTAGCCCAATTAACCCCTTATGCCTAGAAAGTGTTTCTAATTATTCTACCGCACAAAAGACTTGCAACCTAAGTTCCAATCCTACTCTAGCATGGCAATTCTATGAATGTAAAGACAAGAATTGAATTCCTCAAAGTAAGTGCTCAAAGTAAATGCTCAAAGTAAATAGAGAAGGAGGAATGCGGCGATGTTTTGCCGAGGTATCAGAGAGTCGCCACTCCCCACTAGTCCTCGTTGGAGCACCCGTGCAAGGGTGTAGCTCCCCTTTGATCCACGCAAGGATCAAGTGCTCTCTACGGGTTGATTCTTTCACACTCCGTCATGGTGAATCACCCACAACCGCTCACAACTTGAGTTGGGTCATCCACAAGCTCTCCGGATGATCACCAAGCTCCGAATCACCACCAAGCCAGTCAAGGTGATGGCGATCACCAAGAGTAACAAGCACGAACTCTCACTTGACCACTGATAAGCCGAATGAGAAGGGTGGATGCACACTTTGCTACTCTGATCTCACTAATGAGGGCTCTCTTTGGGATTCTCAAATCTCAATCACCTCACTAGGACCTTGCATCTTCTTGGCACTCTCAAGCTGTTGGAATGAGCAAAAGTACCCCCACACATGAGTGGAGGTTGTATTTATAACACTGGCTGAAAAAATGAACCGTTATCTGCCTCTGCGGGGTGACCGGACGCTCCAGTCAGTACACCCCTGAACTCCAGTGGTTAAGTGTTGATCGGACGCGTCTGGTCACATTTTCCCCTCACTGGAACCTTACTGATGTTGACCGGACTGCTGGACCCCCAGCGTCTAGTCACTTGCTGAGCAGCGTTCGGTCAGTAGCCAGAACCTGATCAGTGTCCGGTCAGCATTGACCGACAGCGTCCGATCAGGATTCTCCCTCTCTGGGACCTTACTGGAGTCGACCGGACACTGGACCTCAGCGTCTGGTCACTTGACCTCTCAGCGTCCTGGTCACTTCCAGATGCTTTGACCTTGGTCAAATGAACTGACTGGACCCTGAGCTAGCATCCGGTCAGTATTTGACCCTCCATTCACTTCCAACTCTCAATCATATGTGAATGAAGTTTGCTCCATTGGATCTAAGGGCTGTTAAGGAGCTACCTAGTGTTAGATTTAGCAAGTGTGCACCACACCTAACTCACTAGACTCACCTAGGTCAAGCTACCCGTTCATACCCCCCTTAATAGTATGGCCAAAGGAAAAACAAAGTCCTAAACTACTCTAAGTGTCTCTGCAACTCCAATTGACACTTAGAACTAGTCCATCCTTATCATTGTCGTCCATCCTTTGAAAACCAAAACGATTTTCATCGTGGGGGCATCACAACCATGATTACCCAATCGATCTCCATAACCATGACCTAACTTAATTGCCTCTACAAAACACACGTTAGTCACAGTAATCACGTATTGTCATTAATCACCAAAACCCAACTAGGGGCCTAGATGCTTTCAATCTCCCCCTTTTTGGTGATTGATGGCAATACTACCTCGAGTATATGAAAGAGATGAGGTTTTTAACATGCTTGGTTCATATAAGCTTTTGGCAATAAGAACAAAAGTGTTAGGCAAGCTTATATGACCCAAGCCAACATGATGTACTCAAAAGATATGAAATAAGCATGAGTACAAGTAATGAAGCTCATTTGCATCGGAGTAAAATATGGAAGCAAAGGCAAATTGAGCATAGCACAAGTGATATGACATATAAAGAATTCAAAGTAGAGAGCACACATGTCAAATATCACAATCACATAGATATCACTATCACATAAATATAGTTTGATGCATAAAAGTAAACACACGATGAAGGCGTAATAGTGTATCACACATAAAACTCCAAATGTAATAGATAAGCTAATATAATAACTAAGCTCCCCCTAGATATGTCGCTCCCCCTAAGTCTAACATACTCGAACCCTCTCCCCCTTTGGCATCATACACCAAAACCTAAGGGTTGGTCGGCGGGGCTGCAGCGGACGAGTTGGGCGCTGAGGTACGAGGAGCGAGCTGGAACTAGTTGCCATCATCATCTAATCCTAAGCTCTGAGCTGTCTGACCCTCTATAGCTGGAAGCGATGCTGAAGCAGTCTGGGTCATATCAGGGACTAGAGCTATTGTAGGTTATGCTGGTATAACTGAAACAGTTGGCTCTGATGATGCCACTGAGGAAGGGAGCATCTCTGTAGTCCTGGTGATAGGTGCAACTATAGAAAGACCTAGGACATGTAAGTATGGAGGAGTGGGCTACCATGTCAACTCACTGAATGAAGCACCAAGGCTCCTAGACACTATGGTCTCTGGCACTAGCAGCGAGGACGTCTTAGCCAGTGTGAAGCCCATCTGAAGCGGTGTGAACTATGGGGCTATCACTGGCGAAGCAAAATACTAGGACACCAGCTCTGTGGGTGAAGCAAACTATGCTAGTGGCTGTCCCTGACTCTGAAGCCCACTAGGCTATAATGCTAGAGTCATCGAAGTGGTGGCAGGCTAACCAAGTTGGGGTGAAGGCTGTGGTGGTGGGGCCCCAATCGCTGTCACTACATGCTGCATGAATCCGAGAAGCTACTGCTACATGAGAAGCTGCTACTGATGCATGGCCTACTGTTGCCGCTGGATGGCCTGCTACTATCTCTGGAACTCGTCCTACCAAGTCTGAAATTGTGCGAACGTAGCAGTGGTCTCCTGAGCCAGGCGTGCTTGGTCCTGCCTCATCCGCTCAAGTATAGCAAGGAGAGCGGGGTCTATCTACGGGGTAGGTGGCGCTGAACTGGAGCTATCAGCCTCATGGTCATGTCGTCGTGGAGGCATCTGAGGAATGGGCTGGTAGTCATCATCAGAACTGTCACTAGGGTCGCTCACGACCATCCCCTCCTACTGAGCAAGCTACTCCTCCTCTATAGCTACAATACCCCTGATAATATCATCCTGCTAGGCTATAGACTCTGGCACATCAGGATGACAGCACGGCTAGCTAGGTGCCTGTGGCGTGCTATGATGGATCATCTGAGTCATGTTGTATGCAGAAAATTTTGTCGTAGCACCACTGTACTCAGCAAGCATCTCTGGTGGCCTCACAGTAACTGTCCTGTGAATAAGAAAAGTGATCCAGTGGGCATATGGCAGTTGCCTGCGACCTCTAAAGCCCTCTGCAATAGTGTCCTCCATCTCTGATAGAAGAAGATCCCAGATGTCAAATATTGTCTACTGCATCAGAGAGTTGATAAGCCATAACTGTATGTGAGTCAAGCCCTCACGATACCCCTATAAGGAAAATGGACCCTTGGCCCATTAACTTTGGATTTTGGTGTTTGATGACCAACACAACTAAATTAGACTAAAGAATTTGCAAGTGTTTGTTTTGTAGTTCAAAAAGGTGCAAGACGTAACTTGGACGAAGGCGACATGATGATCCGATGATCAACACCTCAAGCAAGACCTTAGGAGCATAAGAAAAGACCCAAGATATCAAGCAAAGTCCAAGCATGAAGATAGGAACCAAGCCGTATGCAAGATCACGAAGAAACGAGCTCGCAGATGCGACCGGACGCTGGACCAGTGGCTCGACAGATAGGCGACCGGACACGAGGACTGGACGCTAGCGGCAATTGATCGGACGCAGGAACACAGCATCCGATCGAGTACAGAAAGGTTCCAGAGTGGCATATCTGCGATCGGACGCGTCCAGTGGTAGGCGACCGGATGCTAGCCAGTGTCCGATCAGTGTTTTGCTGGCTCAACGGTCAGGACGACTGGACATGTCCGGTCAGGATGATTCAGCGTCCGGTCAGTAGCAGTTTCGCGGGAATTTGACCCCAACGGCTACTTTCTCAGTGGGGCTTATAAATACAACCCCCAAACAGCCATTTGAGGTGAGTGGAGCTGATGAAACATATCAAGGGTGTTGATACACCATTTTAGTGATCTCCACATATATAGTGCTTAGTGTTTTATTAGGTGATTAGCATAAGTGCTTTGCGAAGTGCTTAGGTTGATTAGACCATGCTTATGTGCTTGCTCTAGGTTTATGCCTAGTGTTTAGTGAGGTTTGCATACCTCTTGCCACCCCGTGCTTGAGAGCACAAGTGTTGTACATCGGAGGGGCTTGAAGTCTTGTGAGATCACACCAACCGCGTTTGTGGTGTGGCCGCCACCGTGTACCGGAGGGAACAAGGCCCGCGGCGTTTCGGCTGGAAGCTTGATAGTGAAGACGGCGGGGAGCATCCGGGAGAGGCTTGCCGAGAGGCACGTTAGAGACCCACTTGCGCATGGGGAAGGCCTGAGGCTATCCACGGAGTTACCCGACCGAGAGCTTGGCTCTTGCGAGGGATTCCTTGTGAGGGGCTCCAACGAGGACTAGGGGGAAGCTTGCGCGCTTCTCCATACCTCGGTAAAAATACAGGAGTCATCGACGGGAGTTTGCATATCTCTACCTTGCTCTTTAGCTTCCACATTTACATTGATTACCTTACTATGTTTGTGGTAGAAATAGCAACACACTAGCAAAACCATAGTTGTACATCTAGATAGTTTATCTATTACATAGGTTTTGCTAGAATTAGAAAAAGAGGCCATAGTTTAGAGTTAGATTTTTTAAGTTGCCTAATTCACCCCCCCCCCCCTCTTAGGCATCACGGTCCCTTCAGTTGGTATCAGAGCCGGTTGGCTCATTTTGGACTTTTGGCTTAACCGTCGTTGAGCCGACGCTATTTAGAGTGGTTGGGATGGATACCGCTAGGCCTCCGCACTTTGATGGCACTAACTTCCCTTACTATAAAGCAAGAATGGCTTGCCACCTTGAGGCGGTTGATTTGGGTGTATGGAGAGTCACTCATGATGGAATGAAACCCATCAAGAATCCTGAAAAACCCACAAAAAGTGATGAAAAAGAAATGCACTTCAATGCTAGAGCTAAAAATTGCTTGTTTGAATCACTTAGTATGGATGTTTTTAACCAAGTATTCACTTTAAATACGGCACATGAAATTTGGTTAAAACTCCAAGAGCTCCATGATGGCACAAGCAATGTCCGTGAGCAAAAATATTATCTAGCAAAGCAAAACTATGATTCCTTTACTATGAATGATGATGAGCTTGTCCATGATATGTATTCTTGTTTGAATCTAATTATCAATGAGCTCCATTCTATAGGTTTATTAAAGCTAGATGATGCGGACATCATGAGGAAGATCATCTCTGTGCTACCACAAAAGAAATATGCAAGCATCATCACCATCCTTCACAACATGGAGGACTTGAGCAATATGACCCTGGGCATAGCCATTGGCAAGTTGGTGGCATTTGAAATGTCACGTAAGATGGGGCAAGAAGAAGCTTCTTCATCAAGCAAAGGCAAAGCTCTCGCTTGTAGCGAGAAAAAGAAGATGAAGGGCAAGCAAGTTGAGACAAGCTCAAGCTCAAGTTCCTCAAGTGAAGAAGAAGATGATGAGGACGATGATGATGATGATGAAGAATCAAGTGATGATGATCAATCTTCCTCCTCCACCTCCAACCTTGATGAAGAATCAATCAAACTTATCAAAAAGGTGGAGAAGATGATCGTAAGGCTCAATGTCAAGGGTGTGCCCATCCAAATTCAAGACCTCGTTTTCACTAATCAAAGAGACGAGTAAAGAAAGAAAGGATGCTATGGATGCGGCGAGTTGGGGCACTTTGTGGAAGTTTGTCCAAACAAGCCCACACCCAAGGCAAAGAAGAAGGCGTGCAAGAACAAAGCCCTCACATCAATAAGGTCATGGGATGATTCCTCAAGTGAAGAAGATCATCACAAGAGGCGAGGGCGCAAGCACTCATCATCAAGCTCTTCTCGTGTGTGCCTTATGGCACGAGGTAATGAAAGCTCATCCTCTAGTGAGACCGATAGTGATGATGATTTGCCTTCTTATAATACAATTGTGCAACAAAATCTTAAATATGCTAAAGTTTGCACTACTCAACAAAAGAAGCTCAAAAATTTAAAAGAAGAACTAGGTAGTTCACAAGAAGCATACAAAAATTTGCTTGAACAATATGAAAACTTTGCAAATCTCAATGTTGAACTATCTACTAAAATTGAGCAATTTGAGGCTAGTGCAACAACAAATGCATGCACAATCAATGATGAGCAACTTTTAAAGAAAAATGAAAAATTAAAAGAAAAGTTAGCTAGCTCACAAGAAGCATATAATAGTTTGCTTGTTAAAATGGAAACCATGTGCAAACATTGTGATGAGCTAACTAATAAAGTTGCTAATCTTGAAGCCGTTAGCACAAACCCCACCAAGGCATCTAAAAAGAAAAGTTCTATCTTTAACATGTCTAAAAAGGATGCCTCTACTTCTTGTAATGATTTATGTTTAGACTCACCTTTGTGCAACCAAGTTTGTGTTGAGAAAGTTATTGTAGATACATGCACATAAGAGGTTGCAAAGGAGAATGAGCAACTCAAGCAAGAAGTAGCTCGCCTCACCAAGGACTTGACTCAAGTAAAAGGCAAGGCGAAGCAAACCCAACTTCATCAAGATAACACCGTCAAGGGAGTGAAGAAGCTTGATGAAGGACAAACCATGGTTTGTTACGTGTGCCACAAGGAAGGTCACAAGTCCTATGAGTGCAAGGTGAAGAATGGGGGAGGAGCAAAGAAGGAGAAAAAGCAAACAAGCAAGCTCTCCAACACCTACACCAACAAGGTGGACAAGAAGGCCTCCACACCTTATCTCTTGAAGAAGAAGAAAAATGACAAGGTGGTGGCCATCAAGGTGAACAAGCAAGCCAACAATGGGGTCAAACGCTTTTGGGTGCCAAAGGAAGTCATTTCCAACATGAAGAGCATCAAGAAGGTTTGGATCCCGAAAGGGAAGTGAGAAGTCCGTCAGACTTCAGGGAATTTGGAGACTTGGCAAAGTTTGGGTGCATTTCATGGGGTGCATCATGATGGACAAAGTCATTGCCAAGTACGTTAGTGAATACTATGGACCCAAATTCCCCTTCCCATGTTAGGTAACTAGATGTCATTACTTTCAATTAGCATTTATTTCAATTGGTATTGTCTTTCAATTGGTATACTCTTAAAGCATCTAGTTATCTTTTATGCCTAATGTTTGCATTTACATGCTTAAATACTTTGTCTTGCATTCAATAGGTATATCATATGGTAGGCTTGCTCGGTTTCATTATCAACCCTTGGAGCAAACCTACATGGTTTAAAATTGTTTAGGAGCATGGCACATAGCTTGTTTTACAATTAATTATCTAATATGTGCCATAGTCCAAATTGTAGATAATCTCTCCCAAATATCATCTTTCAAGTGGTATTTTGATACTTAAATCAATGTGCACAAATTTTACAAGTATTCAACACTTGTGTGCACAAATTTAGGGGGAGCTTAATCTACAACTTGGATGCTTTGAGACTAACACTTGTTCAAATGGTATCAATTTTTTTCAAACCTATCACATGTGTAGTAGTCTCATTGTAAGGAAATTGGAGTCCTCGGAGTTAAGCATCATTCTTCAATTGGCATCATCATGTTGATTTTATTTCATATTTATATGCTTTCTCCATGCATTATATAGATTAAACTCTCTTGTACAATAAATTGCTAATTATGCATATGCTTTGCTTTCTATCATATGTATGCATACATTTAGGGGGAGCTTAGTCTATATAATGTGAGAGTCAAATTTTGTGATCCATTTCATTCTATACACAAAGGATCACGAAATTTGATCCTCCCTTGTGCTACTAATGTCTTCCTTTTCGGTGTTTGATGCCAAAGGGGGAGAATTTGAAGGACCAAAGGCAAGTATTTAGTTACAAGTAGTAATGGTCCGAGAAAGGGAGGAAAGTGAATTATGGGAGTCTAAGTAATGGGAGAATTTTTTTAAAAAAAAGCTAGGCTTTAATCCATAATATCACATGGGGACATTTGCAAGGGCATGACAAGCTTTTAAGTAAAGTTTTAATTAATATCTATCAATTAGTATCATATAACCTTGCCCTTTGCATTGCATCCTAGCAAGTAGGTAGTTTTTAACTTCCAAAATTCTTATTATTTGCTTGCTTTGGTCGTGTTGGCATCAATCACCAAAAAGGGGGAGATTGTAAGGAAAATGGACCCTTGGCCCATTTACTTTGGATTTTGGTGTTTGATGACCAACACAACCAAATTGGACTAAAGAATTTGCAAGTGTCTATTTTGTAGTTCAAAAGGGTGCAAGACGTAACTTGGACGAAGGCGACGTGATGATCCGATGATCAATACCTCAAGCAAGACCTTAGGAGCACAAGAAAAGACCCAAGATATCAAGCAAAGTCCAAGCATGAAGATAGGAACCAAGCCGTACGCAAGATCACGAAGAAACGAGCTCGCAGATGCGACCGGACACAAGGACCGGACGCTGGAAGCGCGACCGGATGCTGGACCGGTGGCTCGGTAGACAGGCAACTGGACACGAGGACCGGACGCTGGCGGCAACCGACCGGACATAGGAACACAGCGTCTGATCAAGTACAGAAAGGTTCTAGAGCGGCATATCTGTGACCAGACGTGTCCGGTGGCAGGTGACCGGACGCTAGCCAGCGTTCAACCGGATGCTCAATGGTCGGGACGACCGGACGCGTCCGGTCAGGACGATTCAGCGTCCGGTCAGTAGCAGTTTCGTGGGAATTTGACCCCAACGGCTACTTTCTCAGTGGGGCTTATAAATACAACCCCCAACTGGCCATTTGAGGTGAGTGGAGCTGAGGAAACATATCAAGGGTGTTGATACACCATTTTAGTGATCTCCACATACATAGTGCTTAGTGTTTTATTAGGTGATTAGCATAAGTGCTTTGCGAAGTGCTTAGGTTGATTAGACCACGCTTATGCGCTTGCTCTAGATTTATGCCTAGTGTTTAGTGAGGTTTGCATACCTCTTGCCACCCTGTGCTTGAGAGCACAAGTGTTGTACATTAGAGGGGCTTGAAGTCTTATGAGATCACACCAACCGCGTTTGTGATGTGGCCGCCACCGTGTACCGGAGGGAACAAGGCCCGCGGCGTTTTGGCTGGAAGCTTGATAGTGAAGACGGCGAGGAGCATCCAGGAGAGGCTTGCTGAGAGGCACGTCGGAGACCCACTTGCGTGTGGGGAAGGCCCGAGGCTATCCACGGAGTTACCCGACCAGGAGCTTGGCCCTTGCCAGGGATTCCTTGCGAGGGGCTCCAACGAGGACTAGGGGGAAGCTTACGCGCTTCTCGATACCTCGGTAAAAATACCGAAGTCATCGACAGGAGTTTGCATATCTCTACCTTGCTCTTTAGCTTCCGCATTTACATTGATTACCTTACTACGTTTGCTGTAGAGATAGCAACACACTAGCAAAACCATAGTTGCACATCTAGATAGTTTATCTATTGCATAGGTTTTGCTAGGGTTAGAAAAAGAGGCCATAGTTTAGAGTTAGATTTTTTAAGTTGCCTAATTCACCCCCCTCTTAGGTGTCATGGTCCCTTCAACCCCATCCTCAGAAGCAATGTCCTCCTCATGACAATCTCAAGCACACGAGCAGTAGGAGTAAGATCACTAGGGTTCCTACGCGGCCCCTCGCCAAAGGGCTATGTGAAGCAGTGGCGAACCAAGTCTGTAGGGGGCACCATACCGCCATGAGGGCGTCTAGGAGGCGCTGTCTGTCCATAGCAAACCTCATGTAATCTGGTAGGCTACTCCTAAAGCCTGAGTATCTCCCTGACCCTAGTGCTCGATAGCCAGTAGTCTCTGCCTCTGAATGCAAAGTGAATATAGTTATGCTGTGGGTCAATCTAGAGAGAAGCATAGAACTGACAAACCCAAGATGGAACATATAATCTGGTCCATCCAATCAAGTCTATCAGCCCCAACAGATATGCAAGGTAGGGGTGAATGTGCTCTCCGGCTTCTGCAATAATAGACTCTATGTTGCACACTCTCTGAGATCTGAAAACAGCTCCACTGTTAAGATATGTATTATAGAAATCCTCCTAGAGTGGTGTGTAGAAGCCCTCTGATGCTCTCTCATCCCTCTTAGGTGGAAACCACACCTCAAAGTCCATGAACCTCAGCTGCTACACCTGCTTAGCCGTGGTGGCCCTCAGGTCAAGATCGGTCACTAGAGGCGGACCCTGTGGTCTAGGCGGTGGATGAGAACCCCTCCGCTAAGTATCTACCCTCGGCATGACTGGTGCATGGGTATGACCTGAGCAGCGTAACTGTGGCTGAGGTGCCATCTCTGTCTCCTTGGCCTGCTCAGCCTGCTCACCCTCCTGAGTCTACTATGCTGGTTGTGCCTCCTGAGTTTGCTCTACTGCCTGTGGCTACTGCTGTGACTCCCCCTGAGGCTGACCCTCATCAATGGCAACACGCCATCCTCCAATCATGAGATTCCCAGCTGGACCACCATGAAGGTGCTCCACTCGCTCAAGTGTAGCCCTTGCTTCTGGTGAAAGCTGATCTACAATCTAGACTCCACTGCGAGCACCTCCTCTCTCGGCACGCTCTACAGCCTCTGCAACTGTGGCTACTCTAGTTGTCTCTGCATCTAGGTACTTGTGCTTCTTTGTTGCAGTCTTCTTCATTACCTTGCCTTTTGGATCTGTAGGCAAGCGAGGCGGATGCCTTGGATCCTCATCACCTAGACCACCTCCGGCATTCTTGACACGAGCCATTTGACAAGGACTGCTGCCTCTGACAAAAATCAACTGTCACTGACACTTTTGAGGCTTGGCCTCAATCCGTACTCACAAGCTTGGCCCCAAGTTAACTGACAACTGCCACTGAGACCTCAACAGCACCGACTCACTACACGATGGAATAGATAGGATATACAAAGAATTTTAATTATTCATCTAGAGATATGAAACCCTAAGAAAGCAAGCAATTAGGTACGAAATTGAAACGTGGGCTTGCTACCTGACGAATCGGTGATCCAAGAAGAAAAGAAACAACGTGCGGGGAACCACCGAAACATGAGACTAGGGTTAGGGTTCTAGCGAGGTGTGATGGCCGAGCGATGCAATGTTGGTCTTGGAGCTTTGCTATGGCAAGGGTGGCGCTAGGGCAGAGGCTCGGTGGCGTTGGAGAGGCGCGTGGTCACGGCGGTGCTAGGGCAGCACAGCACGGTGGCTCGGGCTTGGTGGCGTGCGGGGCGTGTGGAACAGCACGGTTGTGGCGAGCAGGGCGACATGGCGCGGTGGAGGGGTATGGGCGGTGTGCAGGAGCAGCACGGCATGGGCAGGGCGCAGCGGCGCGGTGGATGCTCGGTGCTGAAGACGGCGGCTCGAGGTGGTGCGGTGAAGTCGGTGACTAGGGTTAGGCGCGGATGCGGAGCTAGGCATGATGGCGCGATAGTTATAAGGGCCCCCTGATGATGTTGGATAAGGAAAGAAGAAAAGAGTTCATATGCCGCACGAATCCTGTTGACCAGACGCTCCGGTGGCAGCGACCAGACGCTACCACCCAGCGTCCGGTCGATTCTAGAGAGGTCCAAATCTCCTGGAATCGTGACCGAACGCGTCCGATGGACACCGACCGGACGCAGCCTGAGTCCAGTCAATACAGCCTTTGTCTTCTCCACATGACCAGACACTGAAAGGCAGAGTTTGGTCACTCCTTCGCAGCAAGTTCACCTCCTATGAACTGACCAGACGCTAGACTTTAGAGTCCGATGCAGCATCCGGTCACTCTTTTTCTAGCAAATCTTCAAAGTTCTTCGTGCTGCCTATTCCCAATCAAGTCCCAACTTGAATAAGATCCAAATAAGCACTAATTGGGACTGATGTGAGTGACCTCTCTCAAACCCTCAAGTTTTTCAAAATATTTTGCCTTAGGCTATAATTCTTTTTAAGAAAATAGGCAATAAGAGGGCAATTTGAAGGCAAACGACAAAACAACATTCATGCATATGCAATGCAATAATTGTAAGTAAATCTAGTTGCTTGTCAAGTTTGATCCAAGGTTAAGCTTCTTCACACGCTTTTCGGCGGTTATCTTAACCATGTTAGACAAGCCCCATATGCATTACAAAACATTAAACATGTTGTATATTACAATGCAATGCAAGGGACAACACAAGCTCATTTTTAGTGAAGTTACTAAAATCAAGCACATTGAGCTCATTCCGCAATCTACAAAATGTTGCCTCATCTAGCGGTTTAGTGAAGATATCTGTCAATTGATCCTTGGTCCTTACACCTTCTAGTGATATATCATTCTTTGCAACATGATCTCTAAGAAAGTGATGGTGGATATCTATGTGCTTTGTGCGAGAGTGTTGAACCGGATTATTTGCAAGTTTTACTGCACTTTCATTGTCGCACAAAAGAGGTACCTTTTCTAGAACTACTCCATAGTCTACCAAAGTTTATTTCATGTAAAGTATTTGTGCACAACAAGCACCCGCAGCAATGTATTCTGCTTCAGCGGTGGACAAAGCCACACTATTTTGTTTCTTGGAGGACCAAGACACAAGTGATCTACCAAGCAAATGGCACCCTTCGGATGTGCTCTTTCTATCAACTTTGCATCCGGCATAATCCGAATCGGAATAGCCAATTAATTCAAATCTAGATCCTTTGGGATACTAAAGGCCAATGCTTGGTGTGTGCTTAAGATACCTAAGGATTCTTTTTATGGCAATTAAATGAGTTTCCTTAGGATTAGCTTGAAATCTAGCACACATACACACACTAAACATGATGTCGGGCCTAGATGCGGTTAAATATAACAAGCTACCAATCATAGAGCGATAGAGAGTTTGATCAACCTTATTACCTCCCTCATCTAGATCGAGATGTCCATTAGTTGGCATTGGTGTCTTGATTGGCTTACATTCATCCATCTTGAATCTCTTGAGAAGATCATTTGTATATTTCTCTTGAGAGATGAAAATCCCTTCTCTCATTTGCTTGACTTGAAAACCAAGAAAGAATGTAAGCTCTCCAATCATTGACATCTCAAACTCCTTTGACATCAATTCACCAAACTCTTTGCATGAATCTTCATTTGATGATCCAAAGATGATATCATCAACATATACTTGACAAATGAAGATATGCCCATCAAGCTTCTTGGTGAATAGTGTGGTGTCGACCTTCCCAATGGTGAAGCCCTTCTCAATGAGGTAGTCCCGAAGGTGCTCATACCAAGCTCTTGGGGCTTGCTTAAGCCCATATAATGCCTTGGACAACCTATAAACATGATTAGGATATCTAGGGTCTTCAAACCTAGGAGGTTGATCAACATAGACTAGTTCATCAATAAAGCCATTTAAAAATGCACTTTTCACATCCATTTGATATAGTTTCATATCATGATGAGATGCATATGCAAGGAGGATACGAATGGCTTCTAGTCTTGCAACCGGTGCAAAGGTCTCTCCAAAATGCAAACCTTCAACTTGAGAGAGCCCATTTGCTACTAGTCTTGCCTTGTTCCTCACAACAATGCCTTGATCATCTTGCTTGTTGCGGAACACCCACTCTGTTCCAATGACTCTTGCACCTTGTGGTCGCTCTTCAAGAGTCCAAACTTCATTGCGGGTGAAGTTGTTCAACTCTTCATGCATGGCATTTATCCAATCCAGATCCTGAAGAGCTTCTTCTATGTTAGTAGGCTCATAGCAAGAGACAAAAGAGTGATGAGCAATAAATGAAGCAAGTTTTTGTGATCGAGTCATTACACCCTTTGATGGACTTCCTATGATGAGATCTTGTGGATGATCTTAAAGTAGAGGTGTATTTCTTCTATTGACCACTTGAGGGGGGGTTGTGGAGCATCAACATCTTGTGCTTGTACCACCATTTGTTCATGGGAGACATGAGTATCTTCATTTTCTACTCTCCTATCTTTTTCACCATCTTGTGGCACACTTGATGAAGAAGGTGGATCAATCACTTGTACATCATCTTCATCATCTTTAGGCTTGATGTCTCCAACCAGAATGTTCTTCATAGCCTCCCTCAATGGTTCATCGCCTACATCATTAAGATTCTCATGTGCTCCTTGGGAGCCGTTAGATTCATCAAATTCTACATTAAATGTTTCTTCAACTAAGCTGGTGGCATGATTAAATACTCTATATGCTTTGGACTTTGATGAGTAACCAACAAGAAAACCAATATCACAATGTCTTTGAAACTTCCCTAGGTGTTGCCGCTTCTTATAGATGTAGCATTTGCAACCAAACACCCTAAAGGAGACGTCTGGCTTCTTCCCATTGAGCAACTCATAAGGTGTCTTGCCAAGGAACTTTTGAAGGAATAGGCGATTGGATGCATAGCATACGGTGTTGATTGCTTCCGCCCATAGAGCTTCAGGGGTGTTGTACTCATCTAGCATTGTTCTTGCAAGAGTGATCAATGTCCGGTTCTTTCTCTAAACTACACCATTTTGTTGAGGAGTATATGTTGTGGAGACTTCATGCTTGATCCCAACTTCATCACAATATGCTTCTATGTTTGTGTTGTCAAATTCCTTCCCATTGTCACTTCTTATCTTCTTAAGCTTCACTTCAAATTCATTTTGTGCTCTCTTGGCAAACTTCTTGAAGCAAGATGCAACTTCGGATTTGTCATGAAGGAAGAATACCCATGTGTATCTTGAATAGTCATCAACAATCACAAGACAATAAAGATTTCCTCCCAAACTCTTGTATGTTGTTGGTCCAAATAAATCCATGTGAAGGAGTTCTAGCACTCTTGTGGTTGACATGAAAAGCTTTTGTTGGATGGGTATTTGCAACTTGCTTGCCGGCTTGACATGCACTACAAAGCTTGTCCTTCTCAAACTTTACATCCTTCAATCCTCTCACCAAATCATTCTTCATTAGTTTCTTGAGTGAGCTCATCCCAACATGAGCAAGTCTTCTATACCACAGCGACCCAAGTGTTGTTTTGGTGAATAGGCATGTCTTCAAGTTTGCATCTTTAGAGGTGAAGTCCACTAGATATAGGTTGTTGTATCCAAATCCTTTGAATATCACTTGATCATCATCCTTCTTAGATACAACAACTTCCTTCTCGGTAAACAAGCATTGGAAGCCAAGATCACACAATTGTCCAACGGATAGCAAGTTGAAGCTCAATGAAGCAACATATAGCACATTGGAGATGGAATGATCATTTGGTATTGCCACTTTGCCCAATCCTTTGACCTTGCCCTTTGAGTTATCTCCAAATGTGATTCTTTCTTGTCCATCTACTTCTTCATCTAGTGAGGTGAACATACGAGGATCATCGATCATATGTTGTGTGCAACCACTATCAATAACCCAATGACTTCCACCGGTCTTATAGTTCACCTACACACAAGAGATCAAGCTTTAGGAACCCAAACTTGTTGAGGGCCCTTCACCTTCTCAACAAGTGACTTAGCAACCCAAATTTTCTTAGGCCTATTCTTGTTGGGAGGTCCTAAGAACATCACTTTCATCTTTCCACTAGAATCCTTTCTAAGCATGTAGTGAGCATTGAAGGCAAAAGGTCTAGCATGCTTGGGCAAGGGTTGTGGTGGTGGAGTTTGACACTCATGAGCAAAGTGGCCTTCTTGTCCACACTCAAAACACTTCTTTGGCTTTGGCTTTTGTTGTTGTTGAGCTTGAGCCTTCTTCTCTTTGTTTGCCATGTACCCAATGCCACTTCTATCCATCTTCGTGACAGTGTTCATTAGTAGCTCACTTTGAAGATACTTGCCTCTTGTGAACTTGCTCAATCCAATTTTGAGATGCTCTTTCTCCAACTTAAGCTTCTTGTTTTCTTCCTTAAGAGCATCATTGTTCTTCTCTTCCTTGAGCTTCTTGTTTTCTTCTTTGAGCTTCTCATTTTCAAGCATCAACTCACCATCATGATCAAGAGTTTTTAGCACAATGGTGTTGTGGCTTTTGATCTCTTCAAGATCTTTCTTGAGCTTTGCATTGTCATTCTTGAGCTTGACAAACTCATCATAATCATCGGCCTCAACCACTTGCTTGCCCTTGCTACTAGAACTTTGCTCGGTGCTCTCAATAATCAAGTCATCACATGATGTAGCTATATCAATCTTAACAACATTGTTAGTAGCATCATGTGGCTCATTGGATAAGAATTCTTGAGCAATAACAACATTATCATGATTAACCTTAAGAGTAGTATATTCTTCTCTTAGCTTGTTGTGGCTAGTGATGAGCTCATTATGTGTCATCTCAAGTTTATCATGTTTTTCTTTAAGCTCTTTCTTAGAAGATTTGAGCTCCTTGAGTTTGGATGATATAGCATCATTTGCTTCTCTAAGCTCAACACTAGCCTTTTCCGCTATATCACATTTGGCTAAAAGAGAATCATTTTTAGCTTCTAGCTTTTCATTTTTAGCTCTAGTTTTTATAATGATCTTAGTGTATTGTTTTAGCAACCTAGCAAGATCATCATAAGAAGGTGATTCATATTCATCATCATCACTATCGCTATCATCATCGCTAGCATGCTCATCATCACTACTATCATCATCATTAGATACCTTGTGGTCACCCTTGGCCATAAGGCATAGGTGCATAGAGGATGATGGCGGTGGTGGTAGTGAAGATGATGAAGAGTCAATAACAATGGCGGCCACCTTCTCATTGTCACTATCATCATCGGATGAGGCACTAGATGAATCAATGTCCGTGAGCCAATCACCGACAATGTATGCCTTTCCACTCTTCTTCTTCTTGTGGAAGTCCTTCTTCTTGCCATCTCTCTTCTTGTATGGCTTGTTCTTCTTCTTCTTCTTCATTACTTGAGTCATCTTTCTGGCCCTTGTACTTGTTTTTGAGCTTGTCTTTCTTGGGCTTAGTGCATTGGTGTGCTAGATGACCAAGTTCTCCACAATTGAAGCAATCCATCTCAGAGATTGGCTTTCTTCTAGAGCTAGTGAAGAACTTCTTCTTCTTGCCATCAAACTTGATGCCACTTTTGTTGAGCTTCTTTAGCATCTTGGCGGTCTTTTTCACCATGAGAGCAAGACTTTCATCATCAACTTCATCATCACTTGAGCTCTCATACTAAAGTCTTGCTTTGCCCTTCTCTTGGCTAGCTTTGAATGCTAAGTCCTTATCTTTCTTCTTGATAGAGGATGAGCCATCTTGTAGGCATGATGTGCATGTACATCTCATGAGCATTGATCTTTCCCAAGATTTGTGTCGGTGTAGCGGTGGAAAGATCACCTTGATGAAGCATGGTCACAATATGTCCATATTTGTCAATGGGGAGGACACTCAAGATCTTTCTTACAACATCAGAAGGTTGCATTTGAGTAAGTCCAAGCCCATTGACTTCCTCTACAAGAACATTCAAACGTGAATACATCTCATTAGCATATTCTTTTGGAAGCATTTCAAAAGAGTTGAGCTTTTTCATAACAAGATGATAGCGTTCCTCATGCTCACTCTTAGTTCCCTCATGGAGTGCACAAACGTCCGACCATAGTGTATGGGTGTCATTGTGGTTCCTCACCCGATTGAACACATCTTTGCAAAGGCCTCTAAAGATGGTGTTTCGAGCCTTTGCATTCCACTTCTCATAATTCACCTCATCGCCTTGTAGGTGAGTAGCATCCTGAGGTTTTGGAAAGCCTTGTGAGTCGGCTCTAAGTATACCAACATCTAGAGCTTCTAGATACGCCTCCATGCAAATTTTCCAATAAGGAAAATCATCTCCCTCAAAGATAGGAGGAGGTCCATCACCTGAGACATCTTGCTCTAGGCGGTTAAGCCTAAATACGTGAGCACGAGGCTCTGATACCAATTGAAAGGATCAAGATGCCTAAGAGGGGGGTGAATTGGGCTAATTCTAAATTTCTTTGCAATAATTAAATCCTATGGTTAGCCCAATTAACCCCTTGTGCCTAGAAAGTGTTTCTAATTATTCTACCACACAAAAGACTTGCAACCTAAGTTCCAATCCTACTCTAGCATGGCAATTCTATGAATGTAAAGACAAGAATTGAATTGCTCAAAGTAAGTGCTCAAAGTAAATGCTCAAAGTAAATAGAGAAGGAGGAACGCGGCAATGTTTTGCCAAGGTATCGGAGAGTTACCACTCCCCACTAGTCCTCGTTGGAGCACCCACACAAGGGTGTTGCTCCCCCTTGATCCGCGCAAGCATCAAGTGCTCTCTATGGGTTGATTCTTCGACACTCCGTCATGCTGAATCACCCACAACCGCTCGCAACTTGAGTTGGGTCATCCACAAGCTCTCCGAATGATCACCAAGCACCCAATCACCACCAAGCCGTCTAGGTGATGGCGATCACCAAGAGTAACAAGCACGAACTCTCACTTGACCACGACAAGCCTAATGAGAAGGGTGGATGCACACTTTGCTACTCTTGATCTAACTAATGAGGGCTCTCTTTGGGATTCTCAAATCTCAATCACCTCACTAGGACCCTTGCTCTTCTTGGCACTCTCAAACATTTTTCTCAGCTATTGGAATGAGCAAAAGTACCCCCACACACAAGTGGAGGTTGTATTTATAACACCGGCTAAAAAATGAACCGTTATGTGCCTCTAGAGGGTGACCGGACGCTCCGGTCATGTTGACCGGACGCTCCGGTCAGTACACCCCCAAACTCTAGTGGTTAAGTGTTGACTGGACGCTGGCCAGCGTCCGGTCGTCCGGTCACGTTTTCCCCTCACTGGAACCTTACTGATGTCGACCGGACGCTAGACCCCTAGCGTCCGGTCACTTACTGAGCAGCGTCCGGTCAGTAGCTGGAACCTTATCAGCGTCCGGTCAGCATTAACCAGACGTGTCCGATCAGGATTCTCCCTCTCTGGGACCTTACTGGAGTCGACCGGATGCTAGCCCTCAGCGTCTGGTCACTTCCAAACGCTTTCACCTTGGTCAAATGAACTGACCAGACCCTGAGCCAGCGTCCGGTCAGTATTTGACCCTCCATTCACTTCCAACTCTCGATCATATGTGAATGAAGTTTGCTCCATTGGATCTAACGGTTGTTAAGGAGCTACCTAGTGCTAGATTTATCAAGTGTGCACCACACCTAACTCACTAGACTCACCTAGGTCAAGCTACCCATTCATACCTCCCTTAATAGTATGGCCAAACAAAAAACATAGTCCTAAACTACTCTAAGTGTCTCTCCAACTCCAATCGACACTTAGAACTAGTCCATCCTTAACCTTGTCATCCATCCTTTGAAAATCAAAATGATTTCCATCATAGGGGCATGACAATCATGATTGCCCAATCGATGTCCATTACCATGACCTAACTTAATTGCCTCTGCAAAACACATGTTAGTCACAGTAATCACGTATTGTCATTAATCACCGAAACCCAACTAGAGACCTAGATGCTTTCACTCGGGTACTCTCAAACATTTCTTAAGTTGCAATACATGGAAGACATCATGAACACCTGAGAGTTGTTCTGGTAATTCCAGCTAGTAAGCAACTTCTCCTCTCCTGTTGATGATCTTGAAGGGTCCCACATACCTGGGTGACAACTTTCCCTTAGTATGAAACCTCTTAATTCCTCTCATAGGTGAAACTTTGAGATAAACAAAATCACCAATCTCAAACACCAAATCCCTTCTTCTCATGTTAGCATAGCTTTTCTATCGAGACTGTGCGACCTTCAAGTTTTGCCTTATTGTTTGTACCTGTTTCTCTACCGGTTGCCAAACTTCTTGTCCAAAGACTTGACTTTCCCCATGTTTGATTCCAAAATAGTGGTGTCCTGCACTTTCTACCATACAACGCTTCAAATGGTGCCATCTTGAGACTTTTCTGGTAGCTATTATTATAGGAGAATTTGGCATAGGGCAAACTCTTATCCCAACTTGTTTCGTACTGTAAAGCATAAGCTCTCAACATATCCTCTAAAATATGATTTGTTCTCTCGGTCTGCCTATCTGTCTGAGGGTGATAAGCTGAGCCAAAGTTCAACTTTGTGTCCATGGACTCATGCAACTTCTACCAAAAATGAGATGTGAACTGTGTACCCCTATCTAAAACAATCTTCTTTGGTACTCCATGTAAACATACAATTCTTTCCATGTATAGCTTTGCCAACTTCACAACAGAATATGTTGTCTTGATAGGAATGAAATGTGCTACTTTTGTCAGATGGTCTACAATTACCCAGATAGAGTCATATCCCCTCTGTGTATGGGGTAATCCCACTATGAAATCCATTCCAACTTCTTCCCATTTCCACTCGAGTATCTTCATAGGTTGAAGTAAACCTACTGGCCTCTGATGCTCTGCCTTTACTCTTTGGCACGTATCACATATGGCCACATGTTCAGCTACATCTCTTTTTAGTCCACACCACCAATATCTCTCTTTAAGATCGAGATACATTTTAGTACTCCCCGGGTGTATAGAATAGGCCGAGTCATGAGCTTCCCTCAAGATAGACTCTCTAATAGACTTCACTTCTAGCACACAAATCCTTTTACCAAACCATATTGTTCCTTGATCATCCATGTGGAAACCTGGGGCTTTACCAATCACTATACGTTCAGCAATATCTTTGATCTTCTCATCATTCAACTGTCCCTTATGAATCTCTCGTTCTAAGGTAGGTTCCACCTCTAACTTCATAGTGTTAGCCACAATACCCAAATTTAGGTATTCAAACTCCTCACACAACTCTTTAGGTAATTGAGTCGCATAGGCCATGTTCACATAACTCCTCCTACTCAAGGCATCTTCTACAATGTTAGCTTTTCCTAGATGATAGTGTATCTCCAAATCATAATCCTTGATTAGCTCTAGCCATCTGCGCTGCCTCAAATTCAGATCTGACTATGTGAATATATATTTCAAACACTTATGATCTGTATAAATCTCACACTTATGACCAATTAGGTAATGCCTCCAAATCTTGAGACCATGTACCACAACTGCTAACTCTAGATCATAAGTCGGATAATTTAACTCATGTTTTCTCAGTTGTCTGGATGCGTAGGCAACAACTCTACCCTCTTGCATAAGAACGCAGCCTAGACCTTGCTGTGAGGCATCACAATACATAGAGAAGCTTTTGGTAAGATCAGGTAACATAAGCACTGGGGCAGAAGTCAGTCACTTCTTCAACTCCTCAAAACTATCCTAACATTGCTTAGTCCATATGAATTTGGCATTCTTTTCTAACAGAGCAGTCATGGGTTTTGCTAACTTTGAGAATCCCACGATGAATCTCCTATAGTACCTAGCCATTCCAAGGAAACTCTGAATCTCACAAACATCCTAAGGTGGCTTCCAACTCAACACATCTCTAACCTTCTTGGGATCTACTACTACTCCTCCATTAGAGATTATGTGACCAAGGAAAGATACTTTTTTTAGCCAGAACTCACATTTGCTAAACTTAGCATAGAGCTGATGTTCTCTAAGCTTCTGCAATACTAGCCTCAAATGTCCCTCATGTTCTTCTTCATTCTTAGAGTAGACTAATATATCATCAATGAACACAACAACAAACTTGTCAAGGTATTCCATGAATACTTTGTTCATCAAATACATGAAGTAAGCTGGTGCATTTGTCAGACCAAAGGACATGACTGTGAACTCATATAGTCCATATCGGGTCACAAAAGCGGTTTTGGGAATGTCAAAACATCTTATTCTCAACTGATGGTATCCAGATCAGAGGTCGATCTTGGAAAATACACAAGCTCCTTTCAACTAGTCAAACAGATCATCGATTCTAGGCAGTGGATACTTGTTCTTAATTGTGACCTCATTAAGTGATCTGTAATCTATGCACATTCTTTGTGTACCATCTTTCTTCTCTACAAACAATATTGGTGCACCCCAAGGTGAAGAACTAGGTCAAACATAACCCTTATCTAGCAGTTCCCTTATTTGTTTCTTAAGTTCTGCTAATTCATTCACTCCCATTCTATAAGGTCTTTTAGCTATGGGTGCAGTTCTAGATAAAAGTTTAATTATAAACTCAATATCTCGTTCAGGTGGCATACTTGGTAACTCCTCAGGGAAGACATCTGGATACTCATTTACTATCCATATATCCTATATGGTTGTGCCCTCCAATTGAATAACCCGATAGATTTCTGAGGCTAACTGTGTTGCCACATACTCAACTTTCTCTCCAGATGGAGTGGTTAGATTCATGGAACTATTCCCACAATTTATAACTACCTTCCGAGATCTCAACCAATCCATACCCAAGATAACATCAATTCCAGATGAGTCTATGACTACAAGGTTGGCTTGAAATTCTACCCCCTTATGATGAGACTAGCTGCTAAGCATATCCAATTTGCTTTCATTTCCCCTCTAGGTGAGTTTACTAACATGGGTTTCTTCATAACACATATAGGAATACCATGCTTCTTTATGAAAGTATATGCTATGAAGGAATGTGAAGCACCAGAATCGAAAAGAACTGTAGCTGATTTTGAGTTGACCAAAAACATATCGATCACCACATCAGGTGCCTCCTGAGCTATCTCTATAGTCACATGATTGACTTTTCCTCGAACATAGTTCTGCTGCATGTTAGCCGTCTTCTTGAGGTATCTATTGGAGTAATGTCCTGGTTCTCCACAGTTGAAGCATCTATTATCATTGACTGCATTTGGCGCCTTTGGTGCGCCATTCTTCTATGGAGCATTGGGGACATTATTCTTCACAGGAACATTGTTGGTTTGCTGCTAGCACTGGATTGGTGCCTTATACTGTTGTTGCTGCTGCTGTGCACGCTGTGGCTGCTGGTTGCGATTGATCAGACTAGACTGACCCTAATAGCGCTGTTGTGGTTGAGACTGTTGAGAATTGGCACGGAAGCGAGAGTTGCTCCTAGATTGCTGTCCCTGGAACTTCCTCTTCTTGTCCTCCATCTGACGGCGTTTGTTCTATATAACCAAGGCCTTGTCCACTAACTGCTGGAAACTAGCAAAGGTATGGGACAGCAGTTGGTACTGGAGACCATCATTCAGACCTTCCATGAACAGCTCCTACCTCTTCTCATCGTCTTCCACCTCCATAGATGCGTACCATGATAATTGTATGAACTTATCATAATACTCTGCAACAGACATGCTCCCCTGCTTGAGAGCCAAGAACTCCTTCTTTAGCTTCATCAATCCAGCAGGCACATGATGAGAGCGGAAGGCACTGCGAAACTCTAGCCAAGTGATGGGATTAGCTTCAGTACGGCCAAAGCGGAAAGAGTCCCACCAATCAAGTGCAGCCCCTTGCAGCTGTCCAGAAGCATACAAAACCTTCTCTTTGTTATCACACTGTGCAATCTCAAGTTGCCTCTCAATTGCACGCAGTCAGTCATCAGCTTGGAGTGCATCAGTGGAATGCTTGAAAACAGGCGGATGTCCCTTCAGAAACTCCCCCCTCTTGTCTCTAACTTGAGGGGGTGCATTCTCATTCTCATTCCCCATATTCTGCATGCTTTGAGTCATCTGTTGAAGCAATTGAGTTTGCATCATCATCAGTTGCTCCATTGTGACAGGGGGTGACGGTGGCAAGTCCTCGCCTCCCTAGTTGTTTCTCCTAGTGTTCACCATCTGTAGATACATCATATAAGTCTCACATATCCAAAATATATAACCTTTAAGAGATAATGGCCTAATGAGAGTAGGTATCACAAGATCAAGACAAGAGATATATATAGGGTATACAAGAAGACGAGTTGGACAAATAGTAGTGCAGTAAAACAAGCATATCTCACTCTATGTTTATCATATGAATGCGAATTTGACCTTTCTGGAAAGCTTATGAAATTATCTACAACTTTCATTCAGAACACATTTTCAGATTCTGACGTTTAATCAAGAAAAAACAGACGACAAGCAGTACTGTTCCAGATTTCTGACAGCACAGAAACATCAACTTACAACAGCTGTATCTCACAACTTGTAATAGGTATTAAGGTGATTCTAGAGCCAAAAGAAAGATGTAGAAGTCTACTTATCCCCATAAAATGTTCATGACCATTGGACATCTAGAACATGAGATATGAACTGATAAGTGTGGACTGTTCAGAATGATACAGAATGGACAGCAAGATAAAAAGAAACCCAACTATTTATTCATATCATCCTTTAGCCTTAATCTTAAACTAAATGATTGTGGACATGCCCACCAGTCATCACAATTATGGCAAAAATCCAAATCAAACATTGTTCATCATGACAATCATCCAACCACTCAAGTAACAATTGTTCAACCATTAAAAAGAAAAGAAACGAAACACTCTCTCGCACATCTATGCGTGTTTATTACATATTTATGGAAAATCCTCCTATGGGTCGATGTTGGTGCTAGTGTTGGGGTCTCCAAAGCTTCCTTTGTTCCTTGGGGGCGATTGTGCAGGAATCCCTAGCGCTTCCACATCAGGACCTCCTTGATGCTGCTTCAACGTAGCATTCTCCTGGGCAAGCTGCATGTATGCCTTCCCCATGAAATCTAGCTCATCCAAGGCTTGATCCAAGTCGGTGTTGGTCTAGGCCAAGCTCATTAAGGTAGGCCTAAGCCTATGGTTCTCCTCCCCAAGTGGTGCGGTGATGTTGCAGGTGGACTGGCCGCTCCGACGGCGAGGAAGATAACGATCCTCCTCCCATTTGATGCCGTCAAAGTGGCGGTCACAATTGACCACCAACGCCTGTCGAGCAGCATCTCGGATGGCGGCTGCACATGTGAGCCATGCAGTGATGGCACGATGGATGTAGTGCACCCGACTCTCTTCGTGGATGTACACCTCTGTCTCTGAGAAGCCGGTGTAGTCGGGGTGAGTCCAATGCTCTGTCCTATACTACACAGTGCACCTGGTGTGGTAGCGACGTACGAGTGAGAGAAGCTTGGGGTGGTAGTAGGCATCTCCCTGCAAATCATAGTGGATCTCCATGGTCCACCCTTGAGCCAGTAGTGCATCATGGTAATCATCACCATCATTTCCACCGTCTCCTCCATCTCCGTCACCATCACCACCATCATCTCCACTACCATCTCCACCATCACCACCATCTCCATCACCACCATAATTACCCTCATCATCGGAATCAGAATTGTCAGAATCATCACCATCATCAGGGTCACCAGCTCCATCCTGACCCCCCTGTTCAGCTTCCCCATGGACTCCTCCTTAGATTCTTCTATATCTATGGGCTCCTCATACATGGGCCCCTCTTCAGTCTCTTCATCCATGGGTTCATCCTCCATCTGGTCCCCTAGAGGTTCCTCCATGGGCACCTTCACAGGCGGTTCCTCCTCCATGCTCCTCAGAGCCTCCACCAGGTGTGCAGGAACGTGCTTGCCAAGCGTGAACCTCGTCCTCCTTGTTGGCATCACAATGGTATGCTTGCGGGGTGTCAACTTGGTGCAGGCCATCTATCAGATTGAAAAGGTTGAGTATTAGAATAAGATAATTTTTGCAATAGATAAAAGACATAATATAAGCAAAAAATTTTATAGTAAATTAAAGGTAGCAAAATAAAGATAATGTGATCCTAAAAGCATTGATTTCTAACTAGGTTGAGCGTCCTACAGTCAGTTATAGCTCTGATACCAATTTGTCGCACCCAATTTTGCATAGCAAAATCAAGTAATCATATATGTGCGCCCAGGATGTCCAAACACACATATACCATCAAATTGTAATAATATCAAAGTAAACTACTTTATTACATAGCATATCTCATCATACTGTTATCACATAGTCTTGCTCATTGGCAACATTATTACACAAAGCGGAAATCTAAGCCCAAACTACCACAGGGACTCCATCTGGTGAACATCAATATAGTAGTCTTGGACATCCTCTGGAAACTCTTCATAAGTGTTATTTGTTACCCATCCAGGATTTTCATTGAATGTAAAATAAGTGTCAACTCACCATGCTTAGCAAGTATATCAAAGGGATCTATGAGGCTCAAAGGCTAGACACGGTTTCACTACGGTTCGCAATTTTAGTTGTTCAAGTTTTAGCATCCTGAATCACTACTTTAGCGAATAAACCCAATCCCAAGTGATAATAATGAATAATCAAGATTATGTCAATTACCAACCATCCATAGTAACCACTAATCATGAAGGATCCAGATTGCTCATATCCATGAGCACAGCTATTATAATAGGTTAAATATTTCTGCAGAAATTATACAACTTTACCCACCGAGCCGTGATTCCCAATGCCGGGGTTTGCAAATCCCACAACACCTCTACCTAGGAAGTGTGGTAGGGTTTCACTATGTAACCCTTTGCTAGTCGCACTAACAAGTTATAGCTGCTAAGGTTTCAGCCGTCTAGCCGTATGTGGCCCTCCTCTAGGAGGGGCACGTGTGGTCGTGGCATGGTACACACCCTAGCAGGATGAGAAACATACCAACTAGTGCCTCCCTCTTGCCCTTATGGAAAGCTACAGACAAGCCAGTACAATCTAGGTAACAGGTTAAAGTCAGAGCCATATGACACTTGGGGTTGTACGAAATCTCCTAGGTGTACGCTTCAGGATTAAGTCCTTATGGAGAAGCACTAGAGCACTCATCCCCGTACTCTAGCCCCCTAATTGTTGCTAAAAAGCTCCATTTTATCACATTGCATAATACCTTTAATCATGTTTAACAATTATTTATGTTGAGCGCTGCAGCATCTATCCAAAATGCATCCCAAACCATAGGTAACAAGGATATGTGGTACAAGTAGTAATCTAGGTAAAGTCCTTAAGGGTACTTTAAATTTAAACACATGCATGTAAATGAATTGTAGAGTTCATAGGTACAAGGGGCCTTTGCTACACTTGCCTTCCTCAAAGTCTTCCTGGTACTGTTGATCTCCCAACTGGTCCTCAGAAGCCTCAAACCGATCACCCTCTAAATGTGTTCCAATTCACCAACCAAGCAACCAATCCAATCATTACATGTATACAAATAGACTTCTATTAGAATAGTACATCAAACAGTAAAAACATAGATTGAAAAGCTTATAAAACTAATCTATGTATTGCTACGAACACATAAGCGAAAGGATCACTCTAATCGGACTTAAAACGCAAAAGTTATGCATGAAATAAGGTTCTAATGGCATTTCTATAAATAACCTGAACTTATTTTTGAATTAAAACAATTAAAATCTGAATTTAAAAAAATTATGGATGGCGCGCACTATTTCCTAAAACTATAGGGACCAAAATGAATAAAAATAGGACTGAAAAGTAATTCTTTTGTACTGTACTGGACCGCGGGTTGATTCACTAAAAACCAAAGGGCTAAACTACAAAATTGTCTAGCTGTCTACGGGTTGACCAGCGTGGCCGCTGACTAGGCACCACGCGGCTACACGTGAGTGGTGCGGTGCACCACGTGTGTGCGTGAACCGGTGACGTGGATGTTGTGGATCGAGTCCACGGTCCACGGTGGACCGATATGACCCCGAAGGGGTATGTTTTAATCCTGACCATTCAAGTGAATCCGACGGCGAGGAATGAACGGGATAACCCCCCACCGTCTGTGCAGTGACTCCGGTGAGCCCACCATGGCCGGCGGCGAGCCGAGCACCATGGCAAACGCCGATACGGCGTTTCAGGCCACCTCGATCGAAACCAAACACACAGAAATGAAGTACAGGCTCTCGCGAACTTGGTCAAGTACCAAAACAGGGACGGGGAGCACGTCGAGGCGACGGCCCCCATGGCGGTGCCATGGCCGGCGCGACTGGAGCTCGCCGATATAGCGCTCTAGAGCGACATTCCAGTAAATAGGGGCACGGGAAGATTGAGTAGCTCACCACGAGTCCGATGGAGGTGGTCGCGGCGTCCAAGAGGGCTCCGAAGGGGTTCGGCGACATATGACGGTGGCTGGAGAGAGAAAAAGGGCACGGGTGAGGGTGAATCCGAGCGATTCAATACCGAAACGGAGAGATGAAGGCACCTACGGTCGCGGTGAGTCACGATAGAGCTCCGAGGTGCGTCGGCGTCGTTGATTGGGCACTGGAGCAGGCGGGTTTCGGTGGCAGTGCGAGCTTAAGCGTGGATGGGGAAAAGGAAGAGAGGGAGGGGCTTGGCTTGGGGTTTTGTAGGCGAGCGGCACGCGGTAGAAGGAAGGGAGCATGATGAGAGTGGATTTGGATGCCTTCCTTGCCTGGCCCGGTGGCCCGGTGGGTGCGGCTGCCTCCGATGGCAAGCGCGCCATCACCAGCGAGGCAGGGAAGGAAAGGGGGAAGAAACGGCTAACGCGTGGGTCCTGGTTGCCAGAGAAAGAGAGCGGGCGTGCGGGCGTGGGCGCAGAGTAGACCAAAGTTGGGCCGAGCACGCTGAACTGCGTCGATGTCTTGCGCGTGTGTGTGGGGCAAAGCCAAGGCGCGGAGCGGCGGCGCTGAGCGGTCCGCTGAGCAGGCCGCATCGACGGGCCGCTTGAGCGAAGGAAGGAAGGAAGGGGAGGGCGGGGCAAGGCTGCCAGCAGGCCAAGCGTGGAAAGGGGATGGAGGAAAGGGCTGCGTTAGTTCTGGAGTTGGGCCGGAAAGGAGAAAGAAGAAAAATTTTAAAAGAAAATCCTTTCCTATTTTCAGAGCTTTGAAAATTGATCAAAGTCAAATGAAATTTGAATTCAACCTCAAACCACCTAGCCCTACACTCAACCAAAAACACTATGCTTCGGCATGAATGCAACAAACATATTTTTAAACCTTATAGTTTATTTTAATTAACCAAAATTTATTATTTGGCCAAGGTTAAAATGCATAGAAAATCAAGTAATGGCTCAAATTTAATTATTAATTTGCAAATGAAATTTTAGGGTGTTACACCACGGGTGAAGGAACCGCCAAGTTTGGGATTTTTTTGAGATGGTTTGGTATTTTCTGTTGTTTAATTGAATTTCCACGCGACGTCACTGATTAATTAGAGGTTGAACTGAGTCTACCAAAAATGATCTGAAATGGTGCCAAACTTTTCCACAGGGTCTTATGTGCCCTAGGAACTAATTTTTGGTCGAGGTGGATGCAAAATTCTAGTGTGTCCAACATGTAATTGCACCTCTTTTGTCCCGATCTGCACAAAGAAAAATATAATAATAAAGAAAATAATCAGAAAAAACTAAGAACTTGTGCGGGGCCATAATTTGGATGTACATGCTTGTAAAAAATTAAATCCATTTGGACATGCACCTAGGAATATAAATGTGTGAATTTATTTAGTTTAAAAATAAATATATATATATATATATATATATATATATATAATCATCACTATCGGCTTAAAAAATAGGCAATGATGGGCAGAAACCGACAGTAATAACAACTACCATTGTCGGTTTCATTTTGAAAAGGAAACCAACAGTGATAGATATATTTTTTTTTAAATTCAAAAAATTGTGCACCGAACGGGGTACAAACTGGGGTTTCGAGCTCCAGAGTGTAGTGCCTTAACCGCTACACTAGGACAGTAACTATGTTAGGCTTAGTTTTTTATTTTTTTATTTAGTTACAGTGTAGTTAGTTTATATTCAACAATAAAACAAAATTAAAAAAATTTGCCCCTCCTGGAGTTCGAATTTGGGTCTCGGGCTCTAGAGAGTACAACCTTGACCGCTGCGCTAGTTATGTAATCGCATTAGGAGTAGTTTTTTATTTTTATTTATTTATGCATAGTGTAGTTAGGTGATTCAAAATTAAAAGGAAAAAATAAAAAGTTTGGCCCGCCTAGAATTCGCACGTGGGTCGCGGGGTCGTGAGTGCGCGGCCTTAACCGTTGCGCTAGGATAAGGAATTCGTTAGCTTAGGTTATTTTTATCTTTTTAACATTGCGCTCCAACCGGCTGTGGTAGTGCACATCACTGCCGGGTTGGATTTGGCAGCGGCAGTGATGCTATGTCATCACTGTCGGTTTGCCTCTAGAACCAGCAGTGATGTGCCATGAGTATATAAGCCGGTGGTGCGGGCTGAAATTTTTCTAAGTCATTTGAAGCACGCGCCATCCATTTCCTCCAAGCCGACGGAGCACCGCCGCCCCACGCGCCGTCGTCCGTAGCCCGAGCACCCTCCTCGTCTTCAACGACGACGTCCACGCGTCCCCGTGCGGCCCGTGCCAGCGAGGAAGACCCGTGACGCTGTCCTCCACCCTGGCATCCCCCATCCCATGGTCCTCCACCCCAGCATCCCCTACCCCATGGTCCTCCACGCCAACGTCTCCCACCCCTGGTCCTCCACGCCCCCTCCCACCCCTCCCACAGCTTGGATTTCAAGGAGCGCGCGGACACGGGCGTCACCACGCTACACGGTGAGCGCCTCCCTCACTGTACCCCTTAGGTGTTCAATGGTTTGCCGCTAACTGTCACTGCCATCCCAGCCACGCCCGTGCCATCCCCTTCCTCAACGCCGACGGAACTCCACCGCCACCCGCGCCGCCGTTCATAGCCGTTGTGCCATCCTCTTCTTCAACGCCCGATGTTGTCACCTTCCTCCACGACGACAGAGCTGCACCGCCACCCATGCCATAGTCTATAGCAATCGCGCCATCCTCTTCTTCAACGCCTGATGCCGTCCCTGGCACGGCAGCAGCCTTGTCTTCCTCGATGCCGCTAGAGCACCGCCGCTGCCTACGCCCTATCTTCCTCAATGCGAGAAGACCAAGGTCACCATCACTTCGGACGGGCTCTTCTCCATGAGGTAAACGACGCTAACCCACTTCACCGTGCTCTGCGTACTGTTATTGTCTACCTTTTGGACAGGCTCTGTTGTGTGTATTCATGAATTGCTAATTTGCTAGGTTGTAGAATCTTCCAAAAATAGCTAGCAAATGAACAAATTAATTAAAGTTCCTGATAAATAGCAAATTAACATAGAATGGCAGCACCTATACATAGATCTTTTCAATGCAAAGATACTAGAAAAGGAATGAACAAAGTAGTCCAGAGAAAAATATTTAACATAGGTCACTTACAAGCTGATTCACTGGAAGACAGTCGAACATGGCCTCTTCATATTTGTTTTCTTATGTCTTATATGTACTGCCAATTACCACAATACTTTCATGTCCAATATGCATGGGATGAAGCCTAGCTAAATGTGTTGCAAATTAAAGTTTGAATATTTGAATATAGTCTACAACTTTGCTTGATACACTAAACTTAGTCTACAACATGTTTGAATGACATAGCACTATCAACATAATTTGGTTACATGTATAGGTAACCATAGCATAGTATGTAGTGCATGTTGATCAGATGCCTAGGATCTATCTTACCCGGGAAGATTGCTATGCTCAAGTAAATCGATACCCAGATAATTGTTACAAAAAATACAACACAGAAGCTGAAGCTTTGAGGGCCTACTATGGTCCAATGAGTGCAAACCATGGCCATCCACTGTAGTGGAGATTGAAGAGGAGCCACTCGCCGGAGATATGAAGATTAGGAGAATTGCTCCTTGGTCTTAGAAAGATGCCATGCTTTTATTTATGGCTATGGTCACTGATTTTCTTATTTGAAAGTTGATGTAGGCTTTGTTTCTTAGAATAGTAGGTGGACTTTGTTGTATGGAGCCAATCAAACAATGTATTTGTTGTACGTGAACTGTTTATGGACTTATTATTAGACTTTGCATTAAATGTCTATTAGTTGGGTAATATATATATATATATATATATATATATATATATATATATATATATATATATATATATGCACAAATGCTACTAGTAGTTGTATGCAGCTAAAACTAACCACGATCATGTCATAGCCATGACTCATCGTCGCTCATTAACCCGTCGCCCAAGAACTGACAGGCAACAAGAAGCGGCTAATATTAGTGGGACGGGAGAGCAGCATGATCCGACAAACGGTGGCGGTAACAATCAGGACGGTGAGAATGAGGTACCATGGACCTCTACCACTCTTCTCGAGCTGGATTAAGATGACCAAGATGACCAGGTAACTCAGGTATGATGTGACTAGGTAGCCACACAAGCTAATTAATTGAGAGTCTATTAGCTTAGTTGGTGTCTCCAATAGGAGGTTGAACCGACCGAGCAGCCAGATGGTTAATTAACTACTCTCTAGATACACAAATAGTGAACGACAGCACATTCCCCATAAATTATGCAGGTGTGTAGCAAAACATTGCTTTAAAACAAAGTACGCTCATATGTCTTTCCTGAACCCCGAGCTAGTCAACGAGAGAACATGCAGAGGCATGCATAGAAATAAAGTGGAAGATCTGACGGAGACACTGACTGCTATTTTCAAAAATTTCAAGATGAGTAATAAAACCGAAATACTTCTAGTCTACAACTGCGAATATGTGTTCTCTGCTCTTATTTTTATGCTTGTTTTTTTATAGTTATGATTATTCGTTAACTAGGGTTTTGTGATTGCAGCAACCAGTTTGTCCTTATTGTTGTCGATATTAAAAGAAATCGTATCAAGGTGTGGGACTCGAAGAAAAAGCCACTTTCTTTGCTCGATCCCCTAGACGAAGTGCTTAATGCATAAGCGAACCTAATAATATATTATTTTCTAATCGCACATAGCATATTCTAATATTGCCCCTTTTTCACACTTTATAATGTGGCACGGTGTCCAGGCAAGAATGGTTGGTGGGACAAAGGTCCCATTCTAGGTTGCACCAATACAATTGGAGACCCTAGACCAGCCGACGGGAAATAATGAATACGGGTTCTACGTAATGTGGGCAATGCTTCGCTACCTCGACGTAAAATCAGAGGCGGCAGATGCTTTGGTGTGTATAATCCCCATTTCATTTATATCTGTTAATTCAACAAAACAATCTACTTATTTCTCTAACATTTCTGCCTTTTGAAACCAGTTTTTTAATGACAGCGCAATAAATTTAAACACAATAAACTGTTAGAAATGGAGGTCATAGCACTGTCATCGGAGCTAGCAACCTTCATTGTATCGGAGTGCTTGAAAAAAAAGGAACATTCTCATTTGCACAGTACATGAAGTACAAGGCGCAGTACGGGCCAGAGCGGCTCGCTAGACTATTGTAATTTCTTTTTATTTCAAGGGATCGAGAGCTTCAATAGTACATTTGAACTTTAACCATAACATTTGTATTTTTTAATGTTGATGGACCTATTGTCTACATAGCGAATATAAAGCGAAACCTGATTCCATCAAAAAAATAAAAAATAAATTATATAAAATAATAAAATGCGAAAAAGAGATCACTACCGGTTTGCATGTCAAGCCGGCAGTAATGTCTTGAGAAACACTGCCGGTTCAAAGCTCAAGCCGGTAGTGTTGGCTTGAGCATCATTGCCGGCTCTAGCCACAAGCCAATAGTGTTGGCTTGAGAATCACTGTCGGCTTGAGCCGCGAGCCGGTAGTGTTGGCTTGAGCATCACTGTCGGCTCGTGCCACAAGCTTGCAGTGTTTGCTTGAGCATCACTGTCGGCTCGAGCCACAAGCCGACAGTGTTGGCTCAACTGACACTGTTGGTTGATGCCAGGAACTCTATGGGCTTAGGCAGGCAGCCAGAGCATGGAATGCTAAGCTTGATAAAGAGATGATTGCTCTTGGTTTTGTGAAGAGCAAATTGGAACATGTTGTATACAGGAGGAGCAGAAAGAATTCCTTTCTGATTGTTAGAGTATATGTTGATGACTTGATCATTTCAGGGCCTAGTGTCAGTGACATCGAACAATTCAACGCCGAAATGAAGAGGAAATTCAGCATGAGTGATCTTGGTCTTCTAAGCTATTACTTGGGAATTGAAGTGAAGCAGGGAGATGGATGAATAACATTGAGTCAGAGTTCATATGCAGTGAAGATACTGGAGTCTGCAGGAATGTCAAACCGCAACGCTTGTGAAACACCAATGGAAGCTTGGCTCAAACTTAGCAAGAAGAAAGTGGATGAAGTTGTGGATCCAATAGCATATAGAAGCATTATTGGAAGCTTCAAATATATTGTCAACACTAGGCTAGACCTTGCTTATTCGGTTGGTGTTGTCAGTAGGTATATAGAGGCTCCTGGAAGAGAACACTGGGCTACTGTCAAGCATATCCTGAGATATTTGAAAGGTACAATTGGGTATGGCTGCAGGTATGAGAAGGGCACTGAACTGAAACCTAGCTTCCTCGGGTACAGTGACAGTGACTTTGCAGGAGATGTGGAGGATAGGAAGAGCACTACAGGTGTTGTTTATTTCCTCAGCAATAGCCTGGTTACATGGGCATCACAGAAGCAGAAGATTGTTGCTTTGTCTTCGTGTGAAGCCGAGTATGTAGCAGCAGCAGCAACAGCATGTCAAGGTGTTTGGTTGAGCCGACTGATAGTAGATCTAATGGGAATGAAGGAGGCGCCGGTTAAGCTACTCATGGACAACATGTCCGCCATCGCACTCAGCAGGAATCCAGTGCACCATGATCGCAGTAAACACATCGATGCTAAGTATCATTTCATCCGTGAGTGCATTGAAGAAGGCAAGGTGGAGGTTGATCATGTTGGGACTGCAGGGCAGTTCGCCGACATATTCACCAAGTCGCTGGGGCATGTCAAGTTCGTGGAGCTGAGGGGTGCTCTAGGCGTCGTCCAGTTGCAACAAGTTTAGGGGGTGATTTGTTAGCCAAATTGTTGCACAACATCATGTAATGTGTTGAGTCATGCATTAGTCAGGCTAGGGGAGGCGCGTGACTGAAGGCGTGCTTGGTCACGACGTGGCCCGTGTGGGTCGGTCTGTTGGCGCCATGGTGAACATTGCGCACGCGGTGCACCGCCGCTAAGCAACGGTGTCGCGCACAATGTGCGGCATGGCGCGGGGCTCGGTTATCACCTCGAGATCGTAGGCATGATGTAAATATATAAGCATCAATAAAGACCGAGAAAAGCTGCGTCGATTGGCAGCACCAAAATCCATTCTTTCGCGTGTGTGTGTTTTCATCTGTTCGTTCTCACCGCGGTCACCGCGCCGCCACCAGCGTTCGTGATCCAGTCCAGGGCATCGCCTGGCTCCAACATTCAATACTGATAAACTGCAATTTAGACGGCCTGGTTTCGGTACTCTCACCATGTAGGTTGCCTATCCTTGGGAATTCGGTCAACCCGACCTTACATATTTCCATATGAACCAAGCTGGTGGTAGGATAGGTAACTGCTTCAGTTCTTTGCAACATCTTACAACCAACGTGTCAAGATGTGGAGGAAGGTATGAACCAATGCATCAATGTTGGAGAGCTGAGATGGTTAACCAATCTGTTGTAGGCTAGGAAGGCACTCCAACCAAAGTTTCTTAAGACATTCTAATTCTCCGAGCGAAGGCAGCTGTTCCCAATATATGCATCTTGCTAACTCAAGTGACACCAGGTTCTTGACACGGAGGTTTTCAATCCAAATAGGAAGTCTTGCACCACAATAACCAGAAATTTTCAAGTTTCTAATGTGACCATGTGGCTCAAGGTGATCAAGAATCAAATCGTCTTTCCCATTTTCTGCATCAGCACGTGCTGACCACGTGAGAGATAGAGTTGAGATACGGTTTTTCTTTTAACTTGTGTAACACCCTGAAATTTTGCTTCTTTTCGAAATAGCTCAATTTGATTTATTTATGCAATTGTGTGAGCCTTGGAATGTAGGGAAATAATATTTTTTGCTAAATTAAAATCAACTATAAGGCTAGATACATGTTGATGCATACATGCTGATGCATTTTGAATTACTGTGATGACTGGTTTTTGCTCCAAAATCAAATTCCTTCAGAACTGTTTCTAAAATGAATTTGTGGTTTAGAAAATAAAAAGAAAGTGCTCTCTCCTTCCCTCTCTGGCCAATTAGGCCTGCTAGCCTAATCCCGCCCAAGGCCTCGGCCTTCCTCTTGGCGCAGCGGTCCAGCGCGCAAGCCGGCCTGCTCCTTCCTATCGCCGCACCGGCTCAGCTGTACGAACGCTCCCCACCTCTCCCTTGTTGGCTCGCTGACCCGGGTCCCACGTCTGCGCTCGCTGACACCGCAGTCCCACCTACAGTGTCATCCCTCTCCTCCAAACCGAGCCGGACTCAGCCCAGGAAATCGGCACCCGCCGATGACCCAATTTTCTTCGATTCGGCTTGCTATGCACGCCTAGACCGCTATAAGAGCCTCGTACCCCCTCTCCGTTCTCGTTTTTCCCATCTCCGCACGGCTGCCTAGCCCTAGATAGCTCCCTTGGCCATCGCTTTCGATCTTGCCGAGACACCGCCGGAGCCGCCACGGTCATTTCCGCCGTCTACAGCTTCTCCGTCGTTCCGAGCCTGCAGCCGAGCTCAGTCCTGAGGTGACGAAGTCTCCCGCGCCCTTCTTTCTCCCTCGTTTTCCCTCTGTGGCTCACATTTCGTTGACGAACCCTTGCAGAACGTCGCTGCCCGCCGTCTCGAGCCACCCGTCGTCCTTGTCTTGCCTCCGATCACGAAATTGTTAGAAATTTAGGCATTTTCATTATTAGTTTAATCCAGAAAAATAACATCAGCAGGTTCGTGACGGCATATATGTGCATGTGTATATCTCTAATAAACACTACAGTATGTAGTGATGACATATAGATGAATACAGTAGCAGCGAGTACAGTAATCACAGATATTAGAGTGTACCGGTCGAGGGTCCCATGCCGAGGGCATCGGAGGCTCCATTCGTACTAGTCGACATAGTGCGTTGCTTGAAGTCATGGACCATAGTCGGTGCAGGACGATGTTCGCAGTGCAGTCCCACGAACAGATCACCAGGAAGAAGACAGCTTGTGGTTCCGTGGGCAATCACCGGAAAGGAGACGGGATCTGGACGAGTAGTCGTGGATCGCTCCCCAAAAACCTAATTGCCGCGCACCCCGTGCAAGGTTCTCTGGCGGACGAGGGTTCCGAAGGCACCTGCTCTCCCGCTACTCCGTGCGCGCGGAGGTACGGGACGGGGAAGACAGAGGGCTGCGGAGATGTGGATTCTCTCAGAGCGGTTGCGGAAGACGGGGCCTGAACTGACTGAGAACTCCGGATATATGGCTGTGACCGGGGAAGGAGACGAAGGCAGCGGAGAATCCCAAGAGACGATAACTGACGCAGTCTATTCGCCTCCACCATCAAAAAGCGAAACTCCCGTGATAATATGGATTTAAGTGGCAAAAGACTGGCCACGCCCGCCCGCTCGCTCGCCGGCCACGGCCTCGGCACGGCCCGCGCCCGCGCCCGTGGCCATGGCCACGGCCTGGCCCAGCCGGCGGCGGCGGCGGCGCGCGCGTGTGGCACGCCTTTATCCTTTTCTCAGCGTCTCAATTTAGATGAATAATTTCCAACCATATAAGTTGAGTCAGCATTCAGTCAAAATCCCGTATGGTATTAAACCATACAACACTTAATGTTACGTACCATAGAGTTTTATTTTATTATTAAATATTATATGGGCCAAGCCCATATTATATCCAACAATCCCCACCAAACTCTAGGGTTCGTAACAAAGTAGTCTTAGAACCACATTTCTTTTATATACCAGTGTTTCGATGGAGACTGTTAAGTTGAACATCCATCTAGAACAATAGTTTCACTCAGTCACAACTGAACAATAAACTAAACCTTGAATTGACAATTTTGTGCGGGGTGAATGTCACTAAAGTCCTTAGCTGATACTGGGCAGCAAAAAGCATATAAGTCATACTTCAGTGCCTTTCATGAGTATTTAGAGATCACCCAAATCTCATAGACTATGACCAGCAGTCTGACTCATATAGGTGTGTTCCTCAAAAGATGTTCTGTAGAACATCTTTGCTTTGATAAGCCACTTGGAACACATTAAGGCAAAAGCCATCCTGCCTTACAGAAAGGAAAGATATGCATCAGAAATGAGTCTTACTAAGGATCTTTCCTAACAATTTACTAGTAGCTTGTTTCACCATCCCACTTCACGGGATCTCCGATCACGTAGAACAGGTTACCACTATAGTAAATTTCAAGTGGGTCTCAAACTCATCTCTCTCGATGCACTTTCTATCACGTTGCGTGACAGACCCTTAGTGAACTGATCTGCCAGATTGTTAGATGTGTGAACATAGTCCAACGCTATTACTCCGGAGTTTCTCAATTTTCTGATAGATTTTAGTCGTCTCTTAACATGTCTTGTGGACTTCATGTTGTCCTTAGAACTGTTAACCTTTATAATCACAGTCTGGTTATCGCAGTTCATAGAAATAGTCGGTATGGGTTTTTCAACAACCGATAAATCCGTAAGGAGATCACAAAGCCACTCAGCCTCAGATCCAGCAGTGTCTAATGCTGTGAGTTCTCCTTCCATTGTAGACTTCGTTAAGATAGTCTGCTTGCAAGACTTCCAGGAAACAGCGCCACCTCCAAGTGAAAACACATATCCACTTGTGGCATAAGGCTCATCAGCATCAAAAATCCAATTGGCATCACAGTAGCCTTCCAGCAGTTTTGGATGTCCGGTATAACAAATACCATAGCTCATGGTCCCTTTTAGGTAGCGCCTCACTCTCTCAAGAGCACGCCAGTGATCATCTCCTGGGTTTGACACAAACCGGCTCAGCTTGCACACAGCAAATGAAATGTCAGGCCTTGTTGCGCTAGCAAGATACATGAGTGAACCAATGATCTGGGAATATCTCAACTAATCCCTTGCTATTCTTCGATTTTTCCTCAATAGCACACTAGGGTCATAAGGTGTAGGAGCAAGTGCACAGTCACTGAACCCAAAGCGACGCAGCACCTTTTTCACATAGTGGGTTTGTAACAGAGTTACCCCACCATCACCTTCTCTTTGAAGCTTGATATTAAGAATAACATCAGCCTCTCCCAAATCTTTCATCTCAAAAATTTTAGATAGAAATTCCTTCACCTCCTCGATCACTTTGAGGCTAGATCCAAAGATCAGTATGTCATCAACATATAAGCACAAAATGACTCCTTCACCCCCACCATACCGATAGTACACACATTTGTTAGCTTCATTCACAACAAAGCCAGCAGATGTTAAAGTTCTGTCGAACTTCTCATGCCATTGCTTAGGAGCTTGTTTTAGGCCATATAATGACTTTAACAATTTACACACCTTGCCTTGTTGACCATTTGCTACAAACCCATCCGGCTGATTCAAATAGATCTCCTCCTCCAACTCTCCATTTAGGAAAGCTGACTTAACGTCCATTTGATGAACGATAAGACCATAAGAGGCTGCCAGGGAAAGCAAAACTCGAATTGTGGTCAATCGGGCAACCGGTGAATAAGTATCAAATAAATCCTCACCTTCCTTTTGAGTATAACCCTTGGCCACAAGCCTTGCCTTGTACCTCTCAATAGTGCCATCAGGGCTAAGTTTTTTCTTGAACACCCATTTGCAACCTATAGGCTTGCACCCATAGGGACGATCAACTATTTCCCAAGTTCCATTAGACATAACAGAATCCATCTCACTCCGTACTGCTTCCTTCCATAAGTCAGCATCAGGAGAGGAATATGCCTCTTCAATGGTCGTTGGTGTGTCATCCACAAGGTACACAATATAGTCACCACCAAAAGACTTTGCAGTCCTCTGTCTCTTACTTTTTCTGGTGACTATAGTGTCATCCTCCTCAGGATTTTGCACATAGGGTTCCTCAATTTGTTCTATCGGAGTAAAATTTTCATGCTCATGGGGAATTATAAATTCATGACCAGTTGTGCTAGGTGCATTTTTCATGGTGAAAGGATCAAGATGCCCAAGAGGGGGGGTGAATTGGGCTAATTCTAAATTTTCTTGCAATAATCAAATCCTACGGATAGCCCAATTAACCCCTTGTGCCTAGAAAAGTGTTTATATCAAACTAATGCACAACAACCTCTCAACCTAAGTTCCAAACTTACTCTAGCAAGCAATTCTTATGGAAGTAAAAACAAGTATTGAATTGCTCAAAGTAAATGCTCAAAGTAAGTGCTCAAAGTAAATAGAGAGAGAAAGGAACGCGGCGATGTTTTGCCGAGGTATCGGAGAGTCGCCACTCCCCACTAGTCCTCGTTGGAGCACCCGCGCAAGGGTGTAGCTCCCCCTTGATCCGCGCAAGGATCAAGTGCTCTCTACGGGTTGATTCTTCGACACTCCGTCGCGGTGAATCACCCAAAGCCGCTCACCACTTGAGTTGGGTCACCCACAAGCTCCGCCGGGTGAACACCAAACTCCCAATCACCACCAAGCCGTCTAGGTGATGGCGATCACCAAGAGTAACAAGCACGAACTCTCACTTGACCACGCGAAGCCTAATGAAAAGATGGATGCACACTTTGCTACTCTTGATTTGCTAGTGAGGCTACTCTCTTGGATTCTCAAATCACAAACACCTCACTAGGACCTTGCTCTTCTTGGCACTCACAAACGTGTTTCTCAGCTGTTGGAATGAGCAAAAGATACTCCACTCACGAGTGGAGCCTCTATTTATAAGCCAGCCTGAAAAACGAACCGTTATGAGCCTCTGCGGGACGACCGAACGCTGCGATCGCTATGACCGGACGCTCCGGTCAGTTCAACCCGCGAACAGTTTTCAAGTGATGACCGAACGCTGTCAGGGTCCGGTCAGTACCGACCGGACGCGTCCGGTCGCTCTTGGATGCTTACTGTAAACGACCGGACGCTGGATACTCAGGGTCCGGTCACACTGACCGGACGCGTCCGGTCACTCTTTCCCAAGTCTGGACCCTTACTGGAGTCAACCGGACGCTGGCCCTTAGCGTCCGGTCACATGACCTCCCAGCGTCCGGTCACACCAAACTTGATCTTCACGGTCAAATGAACTGACCGGACCCTGCGGCCAGCGTCCGGTCGCACCAGAGCCAGCGTCCGGTCAGTGTTTGACCCTCCATTCACTTCCAACTTCCGAACATATGTGAATGAAGTTTGCTCCAAAAGATCTTAGGCATTCATAGGAGCTACCTAGAGCTAGTTTTAACAAGTGTGCACCACACCTAACTCACTAGACTCAACTAGGTCAAGCTACCCGTTCATACCCCCCTTCATAGTACGGCCAAAGGAAAAAAACAAAGTCCTAAACTACTCTAAGTGTCTCTCCAACTTCAATCGACACTTAGAACTAGTTATCCTTAACCTTGTCGTCCAACCTTTGAAAACCGAAACGATTTCCATCGTAGGGGCATGACAACCTCGATTGCCCAATTGATCTCCATTACCATGACCTAACTTAATTGTCTCTGCAAAACACACGTTAGTCATAGTAATCTTGTATTGACATTAATCACCGAAATCCAATTAGGGGCCTAGATGCTTTCAATCTCCCCCTTTTTGGTGATTGATGACAATACCACCTCGAGTATGTTATGGAGTGAGGTTTTTGATGGACTTGGTTCATATAAGCTTTTATCAATGAGAGCAAAAGAGTTAGTCAAGCTTATATGACCCAAGCCAACACAATGTACTCAAAGGATATGAATTAAGCATGAGTACAAATAATAAAGCTCATTTGCTTCGAAGTGTAAACGCGGAAGCAAAAACAAATGAGCATTACACAGGTGATATGACATATAGATAAAGTAAAGTAGAAGTCACACATGTCAGATATCACAACCACGTAGATAGCACTATCACATATATATAAAAGTATGCATGAAAGTAGACACACGAATGCATAAGTAATAGTGTATCACACAAATAAAACTCCAAATGTATATAATAAGCTAATACTAGATAACTAGCTCCCCCTAAAACTCGCTCCCCCTAAGTCTACATACTCAAACCCTCTCCCCCTTTGGCGTCAAACACCAAAACCTAAGGGTCGGTCGGCGGGGCTACAGCGGACGAGTCGGGCACTGAAGTACGTGGAGCAAGATGGAACTGGGCGCCATCATCATCTGACCCTAAGCTCTGAACTGACTGACCCTCTGAAGCAGGAAGTGTCGCTGAAGCGGTCTGGGTCTGAGCTGGGGCTGGTGCTGCCTGTGAAGCTGCAAGTATGTCTGTCGTAGGATCTGACGAGGCAATAGACGAGGGGAGCCTCTGAGTAGTCATGATAGCTGGAGCTGCTATAGATGGACCGGCAGTATGCATGTGAGGCGGAGTAGGCATACCGGTCAACTCGCTGAATGATGCTCCAAGACTCCTGGAGACTGACGACTCAGGCACGAATAGTGAGGAAGTCTGCTCTGGTGAGAAACCCGTGTGATAAGGAGTGAACTGTGAGGCTACACCAGGTGAGGCTAACCACTGGGACACCTGTACAGGAGGTGAAGGAAACTAAGCTGGAGGCTGTCCCTGACTCTGAAGCCTGATGGGCTGTACTGCTGGAGTCATTGAAGTGGTAGGAGGCTGTGCAAGCTGGGGCGAAGTCTGTGGCAGTGGAATCCCAATGGCTGTCACTATATGCTGCATGAATCCCATGAGCTGCTGCTGCATAAGTAACTGCTAGTGCTGAAGAAGCTGCTACTGCCGCTGAAACTCGTCCTGACGAGCCTGAAACTGAGCGAAGTTTGTAGCTGTCTCCTGTGCCTGTCGTGTCTGATCCTGCTGCATCCGCTCAAGAATAGCAATGAGAGCGGGGTCTGTCTGTGGAGCAGGTGGAGCAGAACTGGAGCTACCTGCCTCTGCATCGTGTCTGCATGGAGGCATCTGAGGTATAGGCTGGTAGTCGTCGTCAGAGCTGTCACTGTACTCACTCACTCCCTGCTGTGCCTCTAGCTCCTCCTCCTCAGTGGCTGCAATCCCTCTGATGATCTCGTCCTGCTGAGCTGCAGACTCTAGCACGTTGGGGCGACGGCTAGGCTGACTGGGTGCCTGAGGAGTGGCGTGTCTGATCCTCTGTGACAGGTTGTAAGCTGGGAACTCTGTAGTGGCACCTGTATACTCATCCATCATGCCAGGGGGCTTATCAATCACAACTCTGCGGATGAGGAACATGATCCAGTGAGCATAGGGAAGCTGCCTGCGACCCTTGAATCCCTCAGCTATAGTATCCTCCATCTCTGAAAGAAGGAGGTCCCAGATGTCAAACACTGTCATCTGCATGATGGAATTGAGAAGCCAGAGCTGTAAGCGAGTCAGGCCCTCCCTGTATCCCAACCTGGGAAGCAGTGTCCTCCTGATGATAGCCTCTAGTATCCTCGCTGTAGGAGTCAAGTCACTGGGGTTCCTGCTCAACCCCTCACCAAAAGGCTCCTTGAAGCAATGCCGCACTAAATCTGTAGGGGGGCACCTGCCCTCCATGAGGACGCCTGGGAGGCTCCTGATGTCCATAGCAAACCTCATGCATCTTTACAGGCTGCTCCTATAATCTCAGTATCTCTCTGGCCCTGCTACTCGTCACTCTATAGTCTTTGCCGTTGAAAGCAAAGTGAATGAATCTATGATGTGGATCGATGAAGAGTGAGGCATAAAACTGACGGACCCAAGAAGGTACATATATCCCTGTCCGTCCAATCAGATCTGACAGTCCTAGCAAATATGACAAGTATTGCTGAATGCCCTCTCCGGCTGCTGCCACAATGGACTCTATCTGACAGACCCTCTGTGATCTGAACACTGCCCCACTGTTAAGATATGCATTGTAGAAATCCTCCTGCAGTGGCGTGTAGAACCCCTCAGCTGCTCTCTCATCCCTCCTCGGAGGAAACCAAACCTCAAACTCAACAAACCGTAGCTGCTGAACCTACCTGGCTATAGCGGCCCTCAAGTCGAGGTGAACCACTGGAGGCGGACCCTGTGGTCTGGGCGGAGGGCGTGAACCCCTGCGCTGTGTAACTGGCCTCGGTGGAACTGCAGCACTGGTACGACTCGAGCGGCGTAGCTGAGGTGCCTGCTCAGTCTCCTGACTCTCCTGAGTCTCCTGGGCTGGCTGAGGCTCTGCTGGTGGGGGCTGCTGCTGTGCTGACGGACCCTCCTCAATGGCAACCTGTCGTCCAGCAAGCGTGGCAGTCCCAGCTGGACTACCATGACGACGCTCAACCTCCTCAATCGTAGCTCTGACTGCGGGTGAAACTAGCTGATCTGCAATGACAACTCCGCTGCGGGTGCCACCTCTCTCGGCACGCTCTGCGGCCTCTGCAACAGCTGCTGCTCTCGCTGTCTCTGCGTCGGGGTACTTCCGCTTCTTGGATGTTACCTGCTTGGTTGACTTGCCTTTAGATCCGGCTGGCTGGCGAGGCGGGGGACTCCTATCATCATCACCTGGGCCACCACCAACATTCTTGGTGCGAGCCATCTGAACTGACAAGATAGTGAACTGCCGCTGATGAAGATCAACTGTCAAACTGCCGCTTTCGAGGCTTGGCCTCGATCCTTACTCGCGAGCTTGGCTCCGAGTTAACTGCCAACTGCCAGACGAAACACAACGGAACCGACTCGCTGCACGAAAGAATAGATGGATATACAAATAAATACCATATATCTAATAGATGCGAAATCCTAATAGAGAAAGCAATGTAGATGCGAAATTAAATCGAATGGCTTTCTACCTGACGATCAGCGAACCGAGAAGAGATAAGATGTCACGCGGGGGATCCTCGGAACCGGGCTAGGGTTAGGGTAAAAGTCCAAACAAGGAGATAGTAGGGCTGGGGCACACAAATTGATGACCAACAGATCGGCGCAAGAGGCAACGGCAGAGCGGTGAGCTAGGGCACGAGGTGGCCGACATGGTGCTGAGCAGGCGCAGTGGCACGCGGGCGTGCGAAGCCTGGGGCGCGTAGCGCGGCTGCGGGCTTGGCTGGAGCGCTGGCGGCGAGTGGCTCGGCTGTGGGCTCGGCTGGAGCACGGCGGTGCGGCGAGGCGAAGGCACGACAGCGTGGGCGCGAGCTTGGGCACGAGGAGGCGGCGACGCGACAGTGCGGCGGCTCGGGCTGCGGCGGCGACGGTTAGGTCAGGGAAGAAAAACTCGAAGGCCCGTATAAATAATCCCCCTAACTCGTGACAGAAAAGGAAACGGGAAAAGAGTCCTTAAGACGCGCGAGATCCACTGACCGGACGCTCCGGTGGTAGCGACCGGACACTACCACCCAGCGTCCGGTCGATTCCAGAGAGGTCCAAATCCTTTGGAATCGGGACCGGACGCGTCCGGTGGTCCATGACCGGACGCAGGCAGGGTCCGGTCAGTACAATTTGATCTTCCTCCGATCGACCGGATGCTGAACCCTTTCTGACCGGACGCACAGACGTAGCGTCCGGTCACTCCTTCAACAGCAGTTCACCTCCTGTGAACTGACTGGACGCTGGACAGCAGCGTCTGGTGCAGCGTCCGGTGCACCTTTTCCAGCAAATCTTCAAACTTCCTTCGCGCTGCCTGTTCCCAATCAAGTCCCAACTTGAAAAAGATCCAAATAAACACCAATTGGGACTGATGTGAGTGACCTCTCTCAAACCCTCATATTTTTCAAAATATTTTGCCTTAGGCTATAATTCTTTTTAAGAAAATAGGCAACAAGAAGGCAAATGGAACAAAACGACAAAACAAAATTCATGCATATGTAATACTTGTAAGTAAATCTAGTTTCTTGTCAAGTTTGATCCAAGGTTAAGCTTCTTCACACGCTTTTCGGCGGTTATCTTAACCATGTTAGACAAGCCCTATATGCATTTCCACAAATTAAACATGTTGTAAATTACAATGAATGCAAGGGACAACACAAGCTCAATTTTTTGTGAAGTTACTAAAATCAAGTACATTGAGCTTGTTCCGCAATCTACAAAATGTAGCCTCATCTAGCGGTTTAGTGAAGATATCCGCTAATTGATCTTCGGATCTTACACCTTCTAGTGATATATCATTTTTAGCTACATGATCTCTTAGAAAGTGATGGCGGATATCTATATGCTTGGTGCGAGAGTGTTGAACCGGATTATTTGCAAGTTTTACCGCACTTTCATTGTCGCACAAAAGAGGTACTTTCTCTAGAACTACTCCATAGTCTAGTAAAGTTTGTTTCATGTATAATATTTGTGCACAACAAGCACCCGCGGCAATGTATTCCGCTTCGGCGGTGGACAAAGCCACACTATTTTGTTTCTTGGAGGACCAAGACACAAGTGATCTACCAAGCAAATGGCACCCTCCGGATGTGCTCTTTCTATCAACTTTGCATCCGGCGTAATCCGAATCGGAATAGCCAATTAATTCAAATAAAGCTCCTTTGGGATACCAAAGGCCAATGCTTGGCGTGTGCTTAAGATACCTAAGGATTCTTTTTACGGCAATTAAATGTGTTTCCTTAGGACTAGCTTGAAACCTAGCACACATACACACACTAAACATGATGTCGGGCCTAGATGCGGTTAAATATAACAAGCTACCAATCATAGAACGGTAGAGAGTTTGATCAACCGAGTTACCTCCCTCATCTAGGTCGAGATGTCCATTGGTAGGCATTGGGGTCTTGATTGACTTGCATTCATCCATCTTGAATCTCTTGAGAAGATCTTTTGTGTATTTCTCTTGAGAGATGAAGATGCCTTCTTTCATTTGCTTGACTTGAAAACCAAGAAAGAATGTAAGCTCACCAATCATTGACATCTCGAACTTCTTAGACATCAATTCACCAAATTTTTTGCATGAGTCTTCATTTGATGATCCAAAGATAATATCATCAACATATACTTGACAAATGAAGATATGCCCATCAAGCTTCTTGGTGAATAGTGTGGTGTCGACCTTCCCAATGGTAAAGCCCTTCTCAATAAGGAAATCCCGAAGGCGCTCATACCAAGCTCTTGGGGCTTGCTTAAGCCCATATAGTGCCTTGGACAACCTATAAACATGATTAGGATATCTAGGGTCTTCAAACCCGGGAGGTTGATCAACATAGACTAGTTCATTAATAAAGCCATTTAAGAATGCACTTTTCACATCCATTTGATATAGTTTCATTTCATGATGTGATGCATATGCAAGAAGGATACGGATGGCTTCTAATCTTGCAACCGGTGCAAAGGTTTCTCCAAAATCTAAACCTTCAACTTGAGAGAACCCCTTTGCCACTAGTCTTGCCTTGTTCCTCACAACAACACCTTGATCATCTTGCTTGTTGCGGAACACCCACTTTGTTCCAATCACTCTTGCACCTTTTGGTCGCTCTTCAAGATTCCAAACTTCATTGCGAGTGAAGTTGTTTAACTCTTCATGCATGGCATTGATCCAATCCGGATCTTTTAGAGCTTCTTCTACCTTGGTAGGCTCATAGCAAGAGACAAAAGAGTGATGAGCAATAAATGAGGTAAGTTTTTGAGATCTAGTCATCACCCCCTTTGTTGGACTCCCTATGATGAGATCTTGTGGATGATCTTGTAGGAGAGGTGTATTTCTTCTATTGACCACTTGAGGAGGAGGTTGTGGAGCATCAACATCTTGTGCTTGTACCACCATTTGCTCATGGGAGATATGGGTATCTTCATTTTCTACTCTCCCAACTTTATCACCATCTTGTGGTACATTTGATGAAGAGGGTTGGTTAATGACTTGTACATCATCTTCATCATCTTTTGGCTTGATGTCTCCCACCGGAATATTCTTCATAGCCTCCCTCAATGGTTCATCACCTACATCATCAAGATTCTCATGTGCTCCTTGGGAGCCGTTAGATTCATCAAATTCCACATCATATGTTTCTTCAACCAAGCCGGTGGCATGATTAAATACTCTATATGCTTTGGACTTCAATGAGTAACCAACAAGAAAACCTATATCACAACGCCTTTGAAACTTCCCTAGGTGTTGCCGCTTCTTGTAGATGTAGCACTTGCAACCAAACACCCTAAAGAAGGAGACGTCTGGCTTCTTCCCATTGAGCAACTCATATGGTGTCTTGACAAGGAACTTTTGAAGAAATAGGCGGTTGGATGCATAACATGCGGTGTTGATTGCTTTCGCCCATAGAGCTTCGGGGGTGTTGTACTCATCTAGCATTGTCCTTGCAAGAGTGATCAAAGTCCGGTTCTTTCTCTCAACTACACCATTTTGTTGAGGAGTATAGGTTGCGGAGACTTCATGTTTGATTCCAACTTCATCACAATAAGCTTTTATATTTGTGTTGTCAAACTCTTTGCCATTGTCACTTCTTATCTTCTTGAGCTTCACTTCAAATTCATTTTGAGCTCTCTTGGCAAACTTCTTGAAACAAGATGCAACTTCGGATTTGTCATGAAGGAAGAACACCCATGTATATCTTGAATAGTCATCCACAATCACAAGACAATAGAGATTTCCTCCCAAACTCTTGTATGTTGTTGGTCCAAATAAATCTATGTGTAGGAGTTCTAGCACTCTTGTGGTTGACATGAAAGCTTTGGTTGGATGAGTGTTTGCAACTTGCTTGCCGGCTTGACATGCACTACAAAGTTTGTCCTTCTCAAACTTCACATCCTTCAATCCTCTCACCAAATCATTCTTCATAAGCTTCTTGAGTGAGCTCATCCCAACATGAGCAAGCCATCTATGCCATAGCCACCCAAGTGTTGTTTTGGTGAATAGGCAAGTCTTCAAGTTTGCATCTTCGGAGGTAAAGTCAACTAGATATAAATTGTTGTATCTAAATCCATTGAATATCACTTGATTGTCATCTACCTTAGATACAACCACCTCCTTCTCAGTGAACAAGCATTGGAAGCCAAGATCACACAATTGTCCAACGGATAGCAAGTTGAAACTCAATGAAGCAACATAGAGCACATTTGAGATGGAATGATCATTTGATATTGCCACTTTGCCCAATCCTTTGACCTTGCCCTTTGAATTATCTCCAAATGTTATTTTCGCTTGTCCATCTACCTCTTCATCTAGTGAGGTGAACATACGAGGATCACCAGTCATATGTTGAGTGCAACCACTATCAATAACCCAATGACTTCCACCGGTCTTGTAGTTCACCTACACAAGAGATTCAAGCTTTAGGGATCCAAGCTTGTTGAGGGCCCTTCACCTTCTCAACAAGTGACTTAGCCACCCAAATTTTCTTAGGCCTACTCTTGTTGGGGGGACCTAAGAACATGACTTTCATCTTTCCACTCAAATCTTTTCTAAGCATGTAGTGAGCATTGAAAGCAAAGGGTCTAGCATGCTTGGGCAAGGGTTATGGTGGTGGAGTTTGACACTCATGAGCAAAATGGCCTTCTTGTCCACATTCAAAACATCTCTTTGGCTTTGGCTTTGGCTTTGATTGTTGGTGTTGAGCTTGAGCCTTCTTCTTCTCTACACTTGCCATATATCCAATGCCACTTCTATCCATCTTCATGACGGTATTCATGAGTAGCTCACTTTGGAGATGCTTGCCTCTAGCAAACTTGCTCAATCCCACCTTGAGATGCTCTTTCTCCATCTTGAGCTTCTTGTTCTCTTCCTTGAGAATATCATTGTTCTTCTCCTCCTTGAGTTTCTTGATTTCTTCTTTTAACTTCTCATTCTCAAGGATCACCTCTTTGTCATGATCAAGAGTTTCTAGCACAATGGTGTTGTGACTTTTCATCTCTTCAAGATCTTTCATGAGCTTCTCATTGTTACTCTTGAGCTTGACATACTCATTATAGTCATTGCATTCAACCACTTGCTTGCCCTTGCTACTAGATCCATGCTCAATGCTTTCATCAATTAAATCATCACATGAGGTAGCTATATCAATCTTAACAACATGGTTAGTAGCATCATGTGGCTCATTTGGTAAGAATTCTTGTGCAATAATAAGGGTATCATAATTGATCTTTAGAGTTGCATATTCATCTTTTAGCTTATTGTGACTAGTGATAAGCTCATTGTGTACCCACTCAAGTTTATCATTTTTATCTTTAAGCTCTTTCTTAGAAGATTTGAGCTCCTTGAGTTTGGATGATATAGAATCATTTGTTTCCTTGAGCTCATCATTAGCCTTTTCTAATGTATCACACTTAGCTAAGAGTGAATCATTTTTAGCATCAAGTTTTTCATTTGTAGCTCTACTTTTTCTAATGATCTTAGTATATTTTCTTAGTATTTTGACAAGATCATCATATGTAGCTGAGTCATCATCATCGCTATCACTATCATCATCACTAGCATGTTCATCATCACTACTATCATCACTCTTAGTTACCTTGCGTTCACCTTTGGCCATAAGGCATAGGTGTGTAGAGGATGATGGCGATGATGGCGGTGAAGATGCAAGATCAATAGCAATGGCGGCCACCTTTTCATCGTCACTATCATCATCGGATGATCCACTTGATGAATCAATGTCCGTGAGCCAATCACCGACAATATAGGCCTTGCCACTCTTCTTCTTCTTGTAGAACTCCCTCTTTTTGCCATCTCTCTTCTTGTATGGCTTGTTCTTCTTCTTTTCATCTTCATCACTTGAATCATCTTTCTTGCCCTTGTTCTTGAACTTGTCTTTCTTGGGCTTTGTGCATTGATGAGCTAGATGACCAAGTTCGCCACAATTGTAGCAATCCATCTCGGAGATTGGCTTTCTTCTTGAGCTAGTGAAGAACTTCTTCTTCTTGCCATCAAACTTGATGCCACTCTTGTTTAGCCTTTTTAGCATCTTGGTGGTCTTTTTCACCATGAGGGCAAGGCTTTCTTCATCATCTTCATCACTTGAGCTCTCATACTCAAGTCTTGCTTTGCCCTTGTCTTGGCTAGCTTTGAATGCTAAGTCTTTCTCTTTCTTCTTTGTAGAGGATGAGCCATCTTGTGGTGTGATGTGCATGTACATCTCATGACCATTGATCTTTCCCAAGATTTGTGTCGGTGTAGCGGCGGAAAGATCACCTTGATGTAGCACGGTCACAATGTGCTCATATTTGTCAATGGGGAGGACACTCAAGATTTTTCTCACAACATCGGATGGTGACATTTGAGTGAGTCCAAGCCCATTGACTTCCTCTACAAGAACATTTAATCGAGAATACATCTCATTAGCACTTTCTTTGGGAAACATCTCAAAAGAATTTAGCTTTTTAATCACAAGATGATAGCGTTCCTCACGCTCACTCTTGGTTCCCTCATGGAGTGCACAAACGTCCGACCATAGTGCATGGGCGTCTTTGTGGTTCCTTACACGATTAAACACATCTTTGCAAAGGCCTCTAAAGATGGTGTTGCGAGCCTTTGCATTCCATTTTTCATAATTCACTTCATCGCCTTGAAGTTGTGCGGCATTCCTAGGTGCTGGGAACCCTTGAGAGGCGGCTTTAAGAATTCCAACATCTAGAGCTTCTAAGTAAGCCTCCATGCGGATTTTCCAATATGGAAAATCATCTCCCTCAAAGATAGGAGGAGGACCATCCCCGTGAGACATCTTGCTCTAAGCGATTAAGCTTAAAAACGTGAGCACGAGGCTCTGATACCAATTGAAAGGATCAAGATGCCCAAGAGGGGGGGTGAATTGGGCTAATTCTAAATTTTCTTGCAATAATCAAATCCTACGGATAGCCCAATTAACCCCTTGTGCCTAGAAAAGTGTTTATATCAAACTAATGCACAACAACCTCTCAACCTAAGTTCCAAACTTACTCTAGCAAGCAATTCTTATGGAAGTAAAAACAAGTATTGAATTGCTCAAAGTAAATGCTCAAAGTAAGTGCTCAAAGTAAATAGAGAGAGAAAGGAACGCGGCGATGTTTTGCCGAGGTATCGGAGAGTCGCCACTCCCCACTAGTCCTCGTTGGAGCACCCGCGCAAGGGTGTAGCTCCCCCTTGATCCGCGCAAGGATCAAGTGCTCTCTACGGGTTGATTCTTCGACACTCCGTCGCGGCGAATCACCCAAAGCCGCTCACAACTTGAGTTGGGTCACCCACAAGCTCCGCCGGGTGAACACCAAACTCCCAATCACCACCAAGCCATCTAGGTGATGGCGATCACCAAGAGTAACAAGCACGAACTCTCACTTGACCACGCGAAGCCTAATGAGAAGATGGATGCACACTTTGCTACTCTTGATTTGCTAGTGAGGCTACTCTCTTGGATTCTCAAATCACAAACACCTCACTAGGACCTTGCTCTTCTTGGCACTCACAAACGTGTTTCTCAGCTGTTGGAATGAGCAAAAGATACTCCACTCACGAGTGGAGCCTCTATTTATAAGCCAGCCTGAAAAACGAACTGTTATGAGCCTCTGCGGGACGACCGGACGCTCCGGTCAGTTCAACCCGCGAACAGTTTTCAAGTGATGACCGGACGCTGTCAGGGTCCGATCAGTACCGACCGGACGCGTCCGGTCGCTCTTGGATGCTTACTGTAAACGACCGGACGCTGGATACTCAGGGTCCGGTCACACTGACCGGACGCGTCCGGTCACTCTTTCCCAAGTCTGGACCCTTACTGGAGTCGACCGGACGCTGGCCCTCAGCGTCCGGTCACATGACCTCCCAGCGTCCGGTCACACCAGACTTGATCTTTATGGTCAAATGAACTGACCGGACCCTGCGGCCAGCGTCCGGTCGCACCGGAGCCAGCGTCCGGTCAGTGTTTGACCCTCCATTCACTTCCAACTTCTGAACATATGTGAATGAAGTTTGCTCCAAAAGATCTTAGACATTCATAGGAGCTACCTAGAGCTAGTTTTAACAAGTGTGCACCACACCTAACTCACTAGACTCAACTAGGTCAAGCTACCCATTCATACCCCCCTTCATAGTACGGCCAAAGGAAAAAACAAAGTCCTAAACTACTCTAAGTGTCTCTCCAACTCCAATCGACACTTAGAACTAGTTATCCTTAACCTTGTCGTCCAACCTTTGAAAACCGAAACGATTTCCATCGTAGGGGCATGACAACCTCGATTGCCCAATCGATCTCCATTACCATGACCTAACTTAATTGTCTCTGCAAAACACACGTTAGTCATAATAATCTTGTATTGACATTAATCACCGAAATCCAATTAGGGGCCTAGATGCTTTCACATGGGAAACTCATTCTCAAAAAATGTAGCGTCTCTAGATTCCATGATTGTATCAACAGCCATATCAGAAACACTAGAGTTTATTATTAAAAATCTATAACCCATGCTGTGAATTGCATAACCAAGAAAAACACCATCAACAGTTTTTGGTCCAAGCTTTAGCTTTTTTGTTTATTGGCACATTCACCTTTGTCAAACAACCCCAAGTTCATAGGTAAGAGAGATTTAATCTCTTCTTCTCCCATTCCTCGAATGGTGTAATTTCTTTGTTCTTTGTGGGCACTCTATTTAGGACATGACATGCTATCAATATAGCCTCACTCCACTATTTCTTAAATAGTCCCGTAGTCTCCAACATGGCATTAACCAAATCAGTTAGAGTGCGGTTCTTTCTCTCTGCAATCCCATTGGACTGTGGTGAGTATGGTGGCGTCCTCTCATGAATAATTCCATGCACCGCGCAAAACTCAAAAAATTCATTTGAGAAATATTCTCCCCCGCGATCGGACCGCAAACGCTTGATTTTCTTCTCAAGTTGATTTTCTACCTCAGCTTTATAGACTTTAAAATAATGCAACGCTTCATCTTTTGTTTTTAATAAATACACATAGCAAAATCTAGTGCAATCATCTATAAATGTCATAAAGTATCGTCTACCGCCTTTAGTCAATTCACCATTCATTTCGCATAAATCAGAATGAACGAGTTCTAATGGTGCCAAGTTCCTCGCCTCAGCAGCCTTGTGAGGCTTGCGCGGTTGCTTCGATTGCACACACACCTGGCACTTAGAATCTTTGACTAAGTTAAATTTTGGGATTAGATTCAGATTTGCAAGCCGCGTGAGACAACCAAAATTAATGTGACAAAGTCGTGAATGCCATATATTCGACTCATCCGAAACATTAACATTGTTCACCACTTTATTACACACATCATCAAGCAAAGATAAGCGGAACAAGCCTCCGCAATCATAACATTTTCCGACAAATGTTCCACGTCTCGACACAACACATTTATTGGACTCAAGCACAATTTTAAAGCCATCGTGACACATTTGAGAAGCGCTAACAAGATTCTTCTTGATGGAGGGGACATGCTGCACGTTCTTTAATAGCACCGTCTTTCCCGAAATAAACTTTAGAATGACCGTACCAGCACCAAGAACACGCGCATGCGAACCATTTCCCATCAACAAGGCTCCACTCCTGCCGGCCTGATATGAAATAAACAAAGAAACATCAGCACACACATGAATATTAGCACCACTGTCCATCCACCACTCAGGTGAAAGATAAACTGAAAGAATAAAAGGTAAAGAATTACCATACCCAGATGTTCCTCCTCCAGTCTCGCTAATTACTATGTTTGCTGATTTATTTTCTTGCTCATATTTGCGGTCTGGGCATGCACTTGCCCAATGCTCATCACTCCAAACAAAGCATCATTCACCTTTCTTGTTCTTTTTCTTCTTATACTGTGCAGTATGCTAAGGCTTTGCATTGTTGTTCTCTTGCATGTTCTTCTTCTTTTTATTACGAGATGCAAATGAGTTTTTCTTCTGCACCATATTGGCAGCGGAAGACTCAACTCCTTTTCCACGGTTGTCTTTTGCTCTCGCCCTCTCCTCAACATCAAGAGATCCAATAAGCTCAGCCACGCTAAACTCTTGTCTCTTGTGTTTTAGAGAAGTAGCAAAATCCCTCCAAGAAGGTGGCAACTTAGCGATTATACCGTCGGCCACAAACTTGTTGGGCAACAGACATGGGAAATATTCTAGTTCCTTTGCCAGCGCATGTATCTCATGAGCCTGTTCGACCACAGAACGGTTTTCAACCATTTTGTAGTCATACAGCTGCTCCATAAGGTATAGCTCACTGCTAGCATCAGAAACCCCAAACTTTGCCTCAAGAGCATCCCATAACTCTTTGCCTGATGTGCAAGATATGTAGTTTTTCTCATACTTCGGATAAAGTGCACTAATCACGGTGCCTCGAAACAGGTTATCGGCAGCCAAGAACTTTCGCTCCTCCTCAGGAGTAAACTGTTCAGGCTTCCCCTGTGCGGCGTGATAGCAGTTCATCGTAGTCAACCACAATACCATCTTGGCACGCCATATCATGAAATTATTGCCATCAAAATTATTTGGCTTCAAAGCAGCAGCAAAACCACTGACAGAAAATTGCCTAAGATTAGGTTTTTGAATTGTTAGAAATTTAGGCATTTTCATTATCAGTTTAACCCAGAAAAATAACATCAGCAGGTTCGTGACGGCATATATGTGCATGTGTATATCTCTAATGAATACTACAGCATGCAGTGATGACATACAGATGAATACAGTAGCAGCGAGTACAGTAATTACAGAGATTAGAGTGTACCCAGCGGAGGGTCCCATGCCGAGGGCATCGGAGGCTCCATTCGCACTAGTCGACATAGTGCGTTGCTTGAAGTTGTGGACCACAATCGGTGCAGGACGATGTTCGCAGTGCAGTCCCACGAACGGATCACCAGGAAGAAGACAGCTTGCGGTTCCGTGGGCAATCACCGGGAAGGAGACGGAATCTGGACGAGCAGTCATGGATCGCTCCCCAAAAACCTAATCACCGCGCACCTCGTGCAAGGTTCTCTGGCGGACGAGGGTTCTGGAGGCACCTGCTCTCCCGCTACTCCGTGCACGCAGAGGTACGGTATGGGGAAGACAGAGGGCTGCGGAGATGTGGATTCTCTCGGAGCGGTTGCGGAAGACGGGGCCTGAACTGACTGAGAACTCCGAATATATGGCTGTGACCGGGGTAGGAGACGAAGGCAGCGGAGAATCCAAAGAGACGGGAAGCGAAAGGGACGGTAACGGTAACTGACGCAATCTATTCGCTTCCACCATCAAAGAGCGAAACTCCCGTGATAATGTGGATTTAAGTGGCAAAAGAATGGCCACTCCCGCCCGCCTCAGCCCACGCCCATGGCCCGGCCGGCGGCGGCGCGCGCGCGCGTGTGGCACGCCTTTATCCTTTTCTCAGCTTCTCAATTTAGATGAATAATTTCCAACCATATAAGTTGAGTCCGCGTTCAGTCAAAATCTCGTATGGTATTAAACCATACAACACTTAATGTTACGTACCATAGAGTTTTATTTGATTATTAAATATTATATGGGCCAAGCCCATATTATATCCAACAGAAATAGCCCTAGGTAAGATCGCGGGCATCCGCTTTCTCCCCAGTATTTTTGTTTTGGCCTATAGCGCTTGGAATCGCCGTATCAACATTAGCCGGCGAGCTTTTTGCCGCCGTTCATGGCTGCCGCCGCACCGGCTACTGTTCAGGCCGCCGCATCCTCTCTCTCTCTCCCTCTCTATCATCTAATCTGATCCATCCAGTTGAGATCTAACGGTCCAGGATCGCCCATGCCTCTTCGCCGGCAATCTTTCTAAAGAGACCCCAACTCTTTGCTATATCTGCCCGCCGCCGATTTCCAATTTCAGCTTTTATTTATTTTAACTAGGTAGTATGCTTGTGTGTTGCTATGGGATAGCTAACATTGTGTACTAAAAACACACGGATTGCACGATAAGATACCAATACTGTAAAAATTAAATATCAACATTAAAGTGACATTTAATCAAAAAAACAAAGTTTATGAAATTAACACGGTCACAGAGAGCGCGGCGTCGCAGTCACGGAGAGCGCGACGTCAGGATGAACGCCATGCATAAGTGGTCGTATATACAAACTTAAATATAATATTTGAGTAAATATAAACGTGTTACATGACATTGTTCTTGAAATATAAATCTAACATGAACGAATGATTTTTCGGTCGGCATGTAGTGTGCATACAACATTTATGTGTAGTGATAAACCATTTAAAAATATCTAGGAACAGCAATAAATATAGCGTTAGCGAAATAATATTTGTACCATATAAATTGAATGAAAAAAATGCATTGTATAAGTTAGTGATGTTCTGTTACCTCGGCTATGGCGTTAGAATCTCCTTAAATACAGTATTCTTCGTGAAAGTTCCCCATCCACTATTCGAGTTTTCTTATCCTTAACTTTTTTATTAGACACATTCTTTTTTTTTTCCTCAACATTCTTTTTAGCATTTTTCTTCTCTATCTTTTTGGCCTCCTCCTCCTGTGCATCCGCATCAGGCGACAAGGTAAGGATCTTAATATTCGTTCTTGATGTGGCTCTAGACATCGCAACGTATAACTGACCGTGAGGTGCGTGCAGATACACACCCACGTTAGGGATAGTTTGAGCCTGTGACTTGTTGACCATCATGGCAAAGCTCAGCCTGATAGAAAACTGCTTCCTCTTATTGATATTTGTGAACGAGAGAGAATAAACAATTTGTTTAACCAATACTCCCTTCTATAGGTTACTTTGGCTCTGCCCTAAACAAAACTTATCTAAATTTGATCAAGTATGGAGGGTCACTTTGGCACCGCTCCTGGCCTCAGCTTCCGCGCAGCACTGCCAAACACTTAAAATACACCAACAACTACAACGTTAAATTAGATTCGTTAAATTAACCATGAAATTTGTAATGCAGGGGACAAGATCAGGATGCAAACAAACTGGAATTAATTTGCATGCACCAAAATTGCGACGGGCTTAAAATAAACTGTTACAGTTCACAATCAAGTGCTGATAATGTAGTTGACGAAGCACACGCAGTGATTCATGGCACAAAATATTTTTCATAATGATTCATTTCAGGCATTCATATATTAAGTAACAAAGAAATGAGAGTAAACTTTCCAAATACATGTTTTCCCGGCCCGCCAGTACCGGAGGAAATATGGGCACAACATGAACGGTTAGTCATTGCCCAGGCTATGACGACCTCTGCTGCTCTTCACTGCCCACAAGCTCAGCATATAGCAGCAATTTGCAACGCAGAGACCAAACTCAGCAACTTCTCACAATAACCATCAGGGTGCTTGTAGCAAAATCTCGAAAAAAAAAAACAAATAGAAATGCTCTGGACCAAACATATTTTTTGAAAAGAAACTGTGGAGTCAGTTCCCTAGTAAAATTTATTAAAAAAAATAACCAAGACACCTTTACAGCAAGGTTAGCCAAAAACTAACCTGAAAGAGAGAGGGAGAGGTTTACCTATACAGCAAAAGCATACAAGCAGGAAAGCAAAACAGAGTTGATTGACCATACACCCATGTCGTCTTGAACTCCACCCCAAATTGATCTTGTTGCCTCAATAGCCACACTTGGACTGAACTCCACATATCCTAAATTGAGCTTATCCTCACCGGATTGGGATCTTACCCTCCTGGATCAGTACGCCAAATCACTCCATCGAAGCACTGCAGCTGACGTGGTTAGATTGTACAAGTACTAAACAGGTAAAGAATCAAATCCTAGAAAGGAAAACTCAAAATCACTTTTACATGATATTATGATAATAACTATAAGCCAAGGCAGAAAATTTTAGCCAGGTCGTCCTTCGGAACCCAAACTCACCTTTCTAATGGCATAAAATCCACGCCGTCAACAAAATCAAAATCAATTTAGTTCAAACTCTGTATGATAGCATTAACAACACAACAGAATAATATTCAGATAGGTAGAACACCTGCATATTTGATCCAAAAATCGCAAAACAAAATGGCAGAAATTAGGTCTGTATGATATATTTACAGAAAAACAGAAACACAGTAGAATCTGCCTATGCGGAGAAGTTTAGCACCAAAACCCACCCTCCAACAAGAATCCAAAAAACAAAATTCCTCCTAAATCTAGCACATATCAAGGGCGAGTACTTACCTAGAGTTCATGAGAGAACCAGTGAGGAAAACAACGAAATCATCACAACGAATGCACTCGTTCCAATCCTACTTATTTTTTTGGATGCCCCTCTGTTGCTTCTCTGTTGGCCGATGCTGGGGCTGTCCGTGGTAACTATGACCTCGGATGAGGAAGTCTGGGCCCTCCGTCCGCCTCGCAGTCTAGACATCAAGCTTTGGCCCTCGGTATTGCTCACACTCTTGTGGCGTCTCTGGGATGCTCGAAATGGAGATGTGTTTCGTGGTGATTAGACGTCTGTAACGAAGACTATCACTCGGGTGACTGAAGACCTTGCCGTATGGAAAAAGCGCTTTGTCCTGAAAAACGCCTGCACTTCTGATAGTATTCATGGCTGGCTTTTGTATCTAGATGGTTGTAAACACTCTGCTCTTGTACCCCTGCGTCCTCTGTATCTCCGGTCTCTGTAACAGTTGTCTGAACTTTAATTAATATTAATTCCAGGTGGGGATCCCCCCCCCCCCCCCCCCCCCTAGTTTGCCTAAAAAAACAATAGCTACAATAGCAACAATGAGGAACGGAGGGAAACAGCATACCAGGAAGCAACATAACATCCAAAATTGACTCAAAGAAAAAGCATACTTGCATAGTTGCATTCGAGGTTCCTCGGCTTGTTCTCCATCTGGATCACCTCTTGCCATCCATGAGAGCACGTTGTATGTATAAGCACAGTTCAGATTGAACAAGAATACATGCTAATGTAACCACTTCCCCTGTCATATTGAGATTATCATGATGATTCAATGATCTTGCTGGACAGGAAAGAATACCACCTACAGTTCAGTTTTTGTCAGTGATAGGGAACAGTGCTCGACAAAAACCTGAACACAAACAGCAAAAGAAATCCCACCAGAAAAGTAGCAGAATAAACTAGTCCCAAAAAGTAGCAAAATAATAACACTACAATGTTGCAAGCACTAACTAATAAGGTTATCTGATCCTTTGTGTTAGATGATATGATAGGTTAGCCAGTGCCGGCCCTAGGGGGGGGGGGGGGGGGGGCAGGAGGTGCGATGGCCGGGGGCCCAAGTGGGATGGGGGCCCAGGCGGGACCGCGGGATTAATGCAGAACTGCAGAAGCCAGGCAGCCAGCAGCGCCGCACGCCCGCACAGCCCATCAGCGCGGGATTAATGCAGAACAGCAGAAGCCAGCAGGCCAGCAGCGCCGTGCCGCACAGGCACAGCCCGTCGCCCGTCTTGTCTTTCTTTTTAGCAATCAGGACTGAGCCGAGCCGCCGCCAACGCCGCACTGCCACAGCCCCACACAGCGTGAGCGATCAGCCGATCGCTACTTCGTACAGGAGACGCAGCGCCGCAACAAGGCAGCCGAGGGCCCGAGGTAGGGCTCGATGAGGACGACGAGTCGACGACATCTGAAGATTTATCTTGGTTATTGCCTTATGTCCTTTTTGTGATTTGTGAATCTTGGTTCTGAATCAATTCATGTCTAAATTGTCTAGGCCCTAGGGTTTTTTTCCTTGTTTAAATTTTATCTAGTACTTTGTACTCATATAGTCATGTTTTTCTTATAATTTGGGTCAGGTGTAAGAATTTTAGAATGTTACCTAAGAAACATTTGTCAGGGGCTGCGAAAAGAAAACGGAAAAGATGAGAAGAACAGTTTGTTCAGTCACAACAAGGTGCCTTAGATAAGTTTTTTTCAGCTTCAAGTAGTGTTGTGCATGATGACAACCCTATAGATGCACCTGATAATCAAGAAGAAGAGCAACAACAAGTTAATGATAATTTAAGTGAACAAGTTGATGCTATAGAGAATGAAAATTTACAGCCTTCCTCTCAACCTGAAAATTCAATTGATGATGTGCAACCTTCTATTCATGATGTCTTTGATCCCAGAACTTGGGAGAATCTTGATAATAAGGGTAGAGATATTTTGATTGAAAAAGGACCGGTAAGAGAATTGAATCTTGAGTTCCCTGTAGATGCTCACAATAGACATTTTTCATATGCTTACTACTCCAGAAAGTTAAGCAATGGTGAGGTGGTTGATAGAAAATGGTTGGTTTACTCTAAACATGTGGACAAAGTTTTTTGTTTTTGCTGCAAATTGTTCAAATCAGATCAGAACAAAAGTTTGGTAGCACACGATGGATTGAGGGACCGAAAACATCTTAGTTTAAGACTCAAGGAACATGAGAATAGTGTTGAGCATATAAGAAACATGAATACTTGGAATGAACTTAGGCTGAGGTTGAGCAAAAATAAAACAATTGATGATGATTTGCAACGAGAAATTGCAAAGGAGAGAGAGCGTTGGAGACAGGTTTTAGTAAGAATCGTTTCTGCTGTCAAGTTTCTTGCTAAACATAATTTGGCTTTCCGAGGGCAAAATGAGAAACTTTATCAAGCTAACAATGGTAACTTTCTGGGCACAGTTGAAATGATGGGTGAATTTGATCCTGTGATGCAAGACCATATTAGGCGGATTCAAAATAGTGAGATTCATCATCATTACCTTGGGCATAAAATTCAGAATGAGATGATTTCTCTTCTTGCAGATTGTGTAAAACAAACTATATTAAAGATCATTAGGGATGCCGAGTATTTTTTTGTGATTTTAGATTGTACTCCAGATATGAGTCATGAAGAACAAATGACTAATTATTAGGTGTGTGAATATATCGAGAAATGTTCCAAGGGTAGAGGAGTTCTTCCTAGAGTTTTTGAAGGTTGATGACACATCAGGATTGGGTCTTTTTAATGAATTAAAGAGTGCATTGGCCCCTCTTGGTTTGAATATTGATGATGTGAGGGGGTCAAGGGTATGATAATGGTTCCAATATGAAGGAGAAACACCAAGGTGTTCAGACGCGCTTGCTTGAAATTAATCCAAGAGCACTATATATGCCATGTGCATGTCATAGTCTGAATCTTACTCTTTGTGATATGGGAAAATATTGTAGGTAAACTATTATTTCTTTTATATGTTATATATTGTTTTCATATAATATGCCATTATTTGGGATCTTACTGTTTGTGATATTTGAAATCTTGCAGGCAAGCTATTTCTTTTTTTGGCATTATCCAACGTATTTATACCCTGTTTGCAAAATCTACCAAAAGGTGGAAGATTTTGGTTGACAATGTCCCAGGATTGACAGTTAAGTCATGGTCTAATACTCGCTAGGAAAGCCGAATAAAAAGTGTTCAAGCTATCAGATTCCAAACTCCTCAAATAAGATCAGCTTTAATAGCGCTAGAGAAGGCTTCAACTGATGACCCAATGGGAGTTAGTGAATATCAATCTTTGGCGAGTGCACTTGAGAATTTTGAATTTATAGTTGGTTTGGTTATCTGGCACGATATTTTATTCTCTATAAATAAGGTTAGTAAGAAGTTGCAATCTAAAATTGTGAGTATAGATGCTACTCTCAAACGCATTGAAGGTGTCATATCATATTTTAAGAAATATAGAGATGAAGGTTTCACTTCTAGTATGAATACAGCAAAAAACATTGTATCTGAATTGGATATAGAGCCAATATTTTCTACAAAATGTCAACGAAAGAGAAAGAAATATTTTGATGAACGAGATGACCAAGACGAGGAAATACAACAGTCTGTTGTGGACTCCTTTAGAAGAGAGTACTTCCTAGTTATGATTGATTCTGAAATTGCTTCATTGACTAGTAGATTTGAGCAGATGACAGCATTTAATAATGTTTTTGGATTCTTGTTCAACTCAGAAAATTTGAAATCCTTGGATGAAGCTGATCTTTGGTTGCGCTGCAAGATTTTTGTGGAAAAATTTTCTCATGATAACTCATCCGATGTTGAGATCAATGATTTTTTTCAGAATTAAAGGTGTTGCAAGTGACTTTGCTATATTCTTTGATGTCGGCGCTAGAGATTCTGAAGTTTGTTATGGATGCAGATTGCTATCCAAATATTTCAGTTGCCTATCGAATTCTTTTAACTGTACCTGTGACTGTAGCTTCGGCCGAAAGAAGTTTCTCAAAATTGAAGTTGTTGAAGAACTATTTGAGATCAACTATGTCACAAGAAAGGTTAAATGGCTTGGCTATGTGCACCATCGAGAAGGATATCTTAGACACTATTGATCTCGATACCGTCCTTGATGATTTTGCATCAAGAAATGCCCGAAGAAGTATCTTTTTATAAGAAGCAGTGGATATGATGGAGTTCTATTCTTCTTTAAGGTAATCATATTAGTTCTAGAAGTACAAATATATTGCTCTTTTAGTCTACGTTGTTTCTCGCTCTCGATAATTATTAGACATATTAAATTAAAAATATATTATTGGATTTGCTTTCCCTATATAAATAAAATTATCCTATATGTTCTAAAATTTTATGGTCTAGAGGGGCCATCGCGATGAGTTCGCCAGAGGGCCCTCAAAATCATAGGACCGGCGCTGAGGTTAGCCCTGGTATGACTAGGTTCATTGCATTCTAGATGAGATCCTATTAGATGGCAGGTTAGCCTAGATTGTAGGGATTATTGTTGTAACCATATATTGTTGTACTTGCCACCATGGAGGGGCTATTCCTCCATATATAACATGCAACCCAGGAGACCAAGAAGGTAACCTGGTTCCTCCTAGTTTTACATGGTACCAGAGCCATCTTCCTAACGGAGTTTGACCATGGCGTTCACATCGGCGACGCTCGCTGCCATCTCCCTCGGCCTCCTACCAGTCACCGAGAAGTTAACCAGGAGCAACCACGCCATGTGGCAGGCGCAAGTCCTGTCTACCCTAAGGGGTGCTCAGGCGGAGCACTTCATCGATCCGGCAAGTCAACCGCCGGAGAAGTTTCTTGCAGCCAAGAGCGAGAAGAAAGTTGAAGACGAGCTGCCTGTTGTGAACCCGGAGTATGAGAAGTGGGTTGCCAAGGACCAGCAGGTCCTCTCCTACCTCCTCACTTCTCTCTCATGGGAGATCGGATCTCAGGTCACCACGGTGACCATGGCGGCATCGGCTTGGGCCGCCATCGAGGCGCTCCATGCGTCACAGTCAAGGGCTCGAGTCATCAGCACCAGGATGGCACTGGCCACTACGTCCAAGGGCGCAGCCTCTGTAAGTGATTATTTCACTAAAATGAAATCTTTGGCGGATGAGATGGCCTCAGCAGGGCGAAAACTGGAGGATGAGGAGCTTGTCTCCTATATACTAACCGGGTTGGATTCTGAATTCGACTCGGTTGTGACGGTGGTGTCGACATGTGTGGAGCCCATCACCGTGAACGATCTTTACGCTCAACTCGTCGCCCACGAGCAGCGTCTGGAGATCCGCGGCGGTGGACAGCAGTACTCCACGAACATGGTTGCCAAGGGTGGTCGTGGTGACCGCGGTGACCGCGGCAACTACTCCTACAACAGCGGTCGTGGCAGCGGTCGTGGCAACCGTGGTGGCTTCAACCGTGGCAGCCAGAAGGGAGGTCATGGAGGAGGATGCTTTCAGCCTGGTGTCTTTTGCCAGCTGTGTGGCAAGGAAGGGCACCCCGTCGTTCGTTGTTTCAAACGATTCGATGCGTCCTTCATAGGACCACCACAGAAGAGTGCATCTGTAGCAACCAGTTCGTACGGTGTGGATACGAACTGGTACATGGACACGGGTGCCACCGATCATATTACTGGAGAACTGGAAAAGTTGACTGTCCGTGACAAGTATCACGCGCGGGGAACAAGTACATGCTGCTAATGGAACAGGTATGGAGATCGCTAATGTTGGTCATAGTCGTTTGCATTCCCCTAATCTCCATCTAAGAAATATCCTTCATGTCCCACAAGCACACAAAAATCTTTGTTCCGTTAACCGTCTCACTCGAGACAATAATGTGTTTCTTGAATTTCATCCCAATTATTTTGCAATCAAGGAGCAGGTGACGAAGAAGGTCATTCACAAAGGCAGATGTGAAGGAGGGTTGTATCCCTTGCAGTCAGCACAAAATAAGCAAGCACTCAGTGTCATCAAGCCTTCTACATCCCTATGGCATCATAGGCTAGGTCATGCATCGTCCCGTGTTGTGCAACAAGTTCTGCACCATCATAAACTTCCTTTCGTTCATGAGTCAGATAAGACTAGGGTTTGCGATGCATGTCAACAAGGCAAAAGTCACCAATTGCCTTACCCTAAATCGACTAGTTTGTCAAGTCATCCTCTGGATTTAGTTTTTTCCAATGTGTGGGGGGCTGCCCTAAGCTCTGTTGGACGCAAAAACTACTATGTGAGTTTCATTGATGATCACACCAAATATGTTTGGGTTTATTTTTTGCATCACAAATCAGAGGACTTCCAGTGTTTTCGTGATTTTCAAAACCTTGTTGAACGACAATTTAGTCAAAAAATTCGTACCATACAAACAGACTGGGGTGGAGAATATCAGGCCCTACACTCCTTTTTTAATCGCGTAGGCATAGATCATCGTGTCTCATGCCCTCATGCACATCAACAAAACAGTTCAGCGGAACGCAAACATAGACACATTGTTGAGATGGGTCTCACACTTCTTGCACACTCATCCATGCCATTGAAATTTTGGGATGAAGCCTTTGCCACAGCTGTGTTCATCATCAACCGTCTTCCCTCTAAAGTCATCACCGATCACACTCCTTTTGAGCATCTGTTTGGGAACCAGCCTGACTACAACTTCTTTTGCACTTTTGGGTGCGCTGTATGGCCCAACCTTAGACCATACAATTCCAAGAAACTCCAATTTAGATCCAAGCAGTGTGTCTTTCTTGGCTATAGCAATATGCACAAAGGTTTCAAATGTCTTGATCCGAAAGAAGGCCGTGTCTACATCTCTCGTGATGTAGTGTTTGATGAAACTATTTTTCTGTTTGCTTCACTTCATCCAAATGCTAGTGCTAGGCTTCGCACAGAGCTTACCCTTCTTCCCGATATACTCAAAAACCACTCCACGGATTTTAGGGATGCAAATCTACATGATCCACATTTGTTATCTCCTACCTCTACTAATGAGTTACCCAAGTCTGGTGGTGTTGTTGCTGAAACAGGAACAGGAACGATGCCTGCTGATCATCATTTTATGTGTTCCCCATTAGGGAGTTGCCCTCCAAACAAAGCTGATTCGGTGGCAGCGGCATCAGGGAGTTCAGGCGGATCAGCCTCGGGATCAGGCGGCCTGATCCGGTCGAGCGTGACGCCTTCCTCGCCTCGCGACGCGTGGGGAAGCACCTCCGGATCCTCTGTGGCACCTTCAGACGGGACTGGCATGGCCACACCAACCCCGGTGCCGCATGGTGATCCCGTCGACCAGGAGACAGCACCTGGCCAGCTACATGGCGACGTGACGCCGGATTCTCTGAGATCCTCTCGCCGGGATCCTCTATGGCGACTGGATCAGTTTCACCTCCTGCGCCAAGACCTGCAACTCGCCTACAACATGGAATTCAGTAGCCTAAAATTCATACTGATGGCACAGTACGCTGGTGCATGAACTCTCAAACATCTACAAAAGAGCCAACCACAATGGAGGAAGCACTTGGTGACCAAAATTGGGTAGCTGCTATGGATAGCGAGCATCAAGCTTTGTCATGCAACAAGACATGGCACCTCATGCCTGCCCCCAAGGGGAAGAATGTCATAGGCTGCAAATGGGTATATAAGATCAAACGTAGAGCTGATGGCACAATTGATAGATACAAAGCCTGCTTGGTTGCAAAGGGGTTCAAACAACGGTATGGGATTGACTATGAAGACACGTTTAGTCCAGTTGTGAAGGCAGCAACCATACGTCTGATCTTGTCCATTGCGGTCTCAAAGGGTTGGTCTCTTCGTCAACTCGATGTACAAAATGCTTTTCTTCATGGCATTCTAGAAGAAGTGTATATGCATCAACCACCAGGCTACGCTGATCAAGCTCATCCCAACTATGTTTGCAAGTTGGACAAGGCACTCTACGGGCTTAAACAAGCACCTCGAGCATGGTATGCAAGGCTGTGCAAGAGATTGGAAAGTCTTGGTTTTGTTTCATCTAAAGCTGATACTTCGTTGTTTTACTACAATCAGGGCAAATACTGCATTTTTGTGTTGGTATATGTAGATGATATTATTGTAGCAAGCTCCTCACAAGATGCAATAGAAGCACTGCTAAAAGATTTGCAATCAGAATTTGCACTGAAGGACCTGGGTGACTTGCACTACTTCTTAGGTATTTAAGTTAAAAAGCTATCCGATGGGGGGTTACTGCTTTCGCAGGGAAGATATGCAGCTGATCTGCTTGCTCGATCTAGAATGAACCGAGCCAAGGCTGTTGACACTCCTCTATCTGTTTCAGAGAAGCTCAGCTTAACCGATGGTACAAAGCTTGGAGATGAAGATGCAACACGGTATAGAAGTCTTGTTGGGGCATTACAATATTTAACTCTAACAAGACCAGATATATCCTTCTCTGTCAACAAGGTATGTCAATACCTCCACTCGCCTACCACTATACACTGGAGTGCAGTAAAAAGAATCTTGCGATATGTTTGTGGTACTCTGAATTATGGGCTTAAGATCAAGAGATCAAAGTCGATGATGGTCAGTGCTTTCTCTGATGCTGATTGGGCGGGGTGTCCTGATGACCACAGATCAACTGGTGGCTTCGCTGTGTTTCTAGGTGAAAATCTAGTGTCATGGACAGCCAGGAAGCAGGCGACCGTGTCACGGTCTAGCACCGAAGCTGAGTATAAGGCCTTGGCAAACGCCATGGCTGAGATGATGTGGGTGCAGAAGTTGTTGAGCGAGCTCAAGATTGATCACCCCAGGGCTGCACGGTTGTGGTGTGATAATTTGGGGGCAAAATATTTGTCTGCCAATCCAGTGTTTCATGCTAGAACAAAACACATAGAGATTGATTTCCACTTTGTTAGAGAACAAGTGGCGCAAAAATTATTGGACATCAGATTCATTAACTCAGGCGATCAGCTAGCTGATGGCTTCACCAAAGCAATTCCCGCTGCGAAGCTACGATAGTTTAGAGTCAATCTTAACCTTGTAAGTGGCTAAGATTGAGGGGGAGTGTTAGATGATATGATAGGTTAGCCCTGGTATGACCAGGTTCATTGTATTCTAGATGAGATCCTATTAGATGGCAGGTTAGCCTAGATTGTAGGGATTATTGTTGTGACCATATATTGTTGTACTTGCCACCATGGAGGGGCTATTCCTCCATATATAACACGCAACCCAGGAGACCAAGAAGGTAACCTGGTTCCTCCTAGTTTTACACTTTGTACTACTGAAAATCAGGATAGCTCCTCTGTAGGTTCAGTGAACATGCTCAAGATCATGAGGATCTCTACAACGCTCCTTTCAAGAGGATCCCAGATGACAAAAACTAACAGTTGACATGCAAAAGACGAAACCTATTTATGGTTAATGGAGAATGACCATGTTTGTGTGTAGAATCATACCTACTCCCATGTATAAAGAGCCACATTCTGTGTATAAATAGACCAACAGAGAGCGCCTTTTCTGTCTTCTACATGCATGACAATAAAACACTACCAACTACGGCAATCTTAATGGACAGGACTGGTAACAGTAATGGTACAAGGCTAGTGACATTAGTTACAGATGTTCTGAAGGAAGAGTACACAATTAGATCACACGATAAACACAGATCTTCAGCAAAAGAAAAAATCACAAACCTTGTATTGTAGCTTATAATTCCAATTCATCAAGTTTTGCGCCCCGGTGGATTTGGAAAGAAATATCACCTTATACCATGTATCTCACCTGCACAAAATCACTAACAACGATGATACCTCCGGGAATCAATGAACTTGCTGATCAATTTTTGACAAAAGTAGGCAGGAACATCTCTATGCAGGAAAGGCGTCCAAATAATACATCTGCATGGATTTCCACCATCCCATTAAAAAGGCCCCAAAATTATATTTTCTGTTACCAAATTTCAGACCATGGATATAGCTTTACAAAGCTTCGTGTTAATGAAATATTGAATGGCCCTTAAGTTATCGCCACCTGTCCAGATAGACAGGTAATGGAAACTGAGAATAGGTCTCTGGTTATGGTTGAGAGGCCAAAAATTAGTGCGGATATTGGAAGATATCATAAATACCAAATCAAAAGAGTATAAAGGACGGAGATTAGTGCGGATAAGATATCATAAATACCAAATTTCATGTTGCTGAGTTTGTTTACTTCAGCAAACGTGTGTTTTATTCAAAAAATAGCAAAGTCGTGTTACTTCAGCAAACATGTGTTTTATTCACAAAAATAGCAGCACTTCAGCAACATGAAATCAGCAATCAAAGTATCAGGTAAATAATTAGATATCTGAATATGTAGTCAATTTCAACATCAGCATGCCCCTAGTGCCAAGTTCTGAAATCAGCAGGTAAGCAAATTGTGACATGGGTGTGCACATGTACTATCTTGAAAGGGACATGGGTACGTGTGCAGACATGGGTGTGCACATGTACTCATGATAATCTTGAAAGGGATCAAAGTTATTAGCAGGCATAATACGTACCAGCGCTTGGCCTCGGGCTCGTCGTCGTCGCTCTGCTGTGACCCGTTCTCCGCCTCATCGTCGGCGAAGGCCGTACTCCTCCGCGAGGGCGGGCCTGGGGGTCTGCGGCGGCCGGCAGTGGCCGCGCGGGGCAGCCTGAGTTGCCGGCGGGGCCGACCTACGTCCTGTTCACTTGGGCTTGTTTGGCTGATAAGCCATGGCTGAAAGTACTGTTGGTTGATTTGGTGCGAGAAAAAAATAATGTTCGTTGGCTGAAAAAGTACTGCTTATAAGCCAAACAAGCCAAAATGAACAGGGTGCTGGATGGCCACGGGGTGCCTTGGGGACCTGCAGCGGCCGGTGCTCCGAGAGGCAGGATACCCCCGCGGCAACCGGAGGGAGGACGTGGACTTGCGGCTGCTCCCCTTGGGCCTGTGCATGACGACGACTGGAGTGCGGCGGCGGCTAGGGTTTCCATGTAGCCGTCGCTGCCTGCCTGAGGTCATGAGGAGACGATGCCATAGGAGGGCCGGGGAGCGCGGAGCCACGGACTCGACAAAAATTGCAATTGATAAAAATTTCGGTTTCGGGATAGAGCGAGGATGCGGAATTTTTTTTCGCACGGACAGCACAGCGACGACCCCAAATTTTTATCGCACCGTTCCGTTGTCTTATTAGTTGTATGTAAGTAGGAGATTCGTATACAGTTTGCGATATTTACAAAATTACCATACAGTTCATATTTTCTGTATGTTCTCCATTTTAAATCCGATTTCGATGATTCTCACGTCTGTATGATCATAGCGATGGTAGAATAGTTTTATAAACTTTTCAATTTATTTTTCCACCGTTGGTGTACTGTTCTATTTATAATTTTTGTTTGCTATGCATGATTGCTCGTGGATGGTTGTGTGATGTTGTATTGATGAATCATGTATAGGACGTTGAGCAAGGCCAATACGTTGACGACCAGGATTACTTTGATCAAGGCAAGTATAGCATAGGATCATCATTGACGTTCTATACATCTTTAATCATTTAATTCATACTGCATATGTCTACCTTGATTATCACTAAGGATTTCCTAGTTTTGTACTCGTACCTTGACACCTATGGGATTATTGCATTAGGTAGTGATGCTAGTGCTCAATTAAAGACCATGACTTGTAACTTAATTATTGGATCATGCAATAAACATTAAAAGATGCTTTTGAGCAACAATGAAACAAGGGGACTAGAGTGCAGTTTTTGTGATGCTCTAGATTCCTCTTCTTAAGGACTTATCTGTAAGTGATCATCCGAGACTTACAGTACAACTGTAAGAGCTATATGGCTCTGCCTTTAGGTAAGTATGAAGACTTTTTTTTAGCTTTTTAGTGGTTACCTTTATGGCGCAAAAGGGGCTTGCCACGTTGGATATAGTACAACCTCTGTTCTTATGTGTATAGCCGCGAAGGAATTGTGCCGTTCGAAATGAGGTTCTTACATCTGCCTACTGAGGTCTTAGCGTCCCTAATTTGTTAGACGAACTTTTGAAAGGGTTCATAGTGTACCCTGCCTGCTCACCTTTGAAGTGTTTTGGGGCCTTGCATACCCTGGGCAAATGGGAATCACGACTTACGGGTAAAGTGTACAACCTCTGCAGAGTGTAAAACTGGTATATCAGTTGTGCTCACGGACACGAGCGGCCTTAGAACTCTTATGGAATATATTACCATTAATGATAATTATGTTCATGGTATTCATTATTCATGTCTACCGGATCATGTGTTTATTTGGGTTTATGTTAAACTTGTTGCTACTTAATTGCTTAAAATTGTGACTCAATAAAAGCTAAATGCAGTTAAATCAGTGTCTATCTTTTTGAGCCTCATGAACCCTATGTTATCCTTGTTGAGTACGAGATGTACTTACACTTGTTTATTTTTAGTTATGAGGATTTTTCTAAGAATTACTAGACTTTTGTGATCAACCAGTCGACCGTTCATGTGGCTATGGAGGCGCCCAGGGGTTATCTTTATTTATTTCTACTTGCTAGACTTTGATATTTATGTACTGGATTAAATATCCGTGATGTAATAAAGCACTGTGCTTGGTATTCCTTTATAATTTGTCTCTATATGTATGTGATTGATTCCTAGGCGCACATATGGATTATATCCAGTTTTGTCTTTGAAACTGGGTATGACAACATGGCATTATCAGCTTCTTCAAGACTTTCAACATTCTCAATGCTGAAAACCTCTAGTTAGCGGCGAGCCTTCAGGTTCTTGATAGCACTTATTTTGTTACCTTTACTGCCTTGTACCCGGTTGTTGTGCAGCTCCTGAAGTGAAGTGAGTCTTCCAATTGGAAACTCACCAATTCTGCGTGACGCCGCGACCCATAATTTACATATCGCAGATGGTCATCAATGTTTCCTAAATACATCATTTGCCTCAGTTCTTCCCAACAATCATTCAAACAATCAACTAGCTGTAAGTGATAAAGTTTAACAAGACCACGCATTCCCTCAAGTGATATCCTATGCAGATAGACATAACGAAGGTGCTTTAAATCAGCAAGTTTAGGAAGATGGAATGTGTTCTCCAAATTTGATCGCAGTAGACGCAAGGATTTTGATTTTTGTATAGCAAATTCTCAACCATGCCTAACATATCGTTGTCAAGCAAACCTGGACCATCAATAATAGCGGTGCGCAGATTCTTAAAACGTGTGATTTTCTTGACCTCTTCAGTAGAAAATTTGTCAATGCAAGCAATACGCAAGTGTTGAATATTTTCACTCTCATTTTCCAACATGCTAGGATCAATCAATGCCAGTTCATGCATGACGTAACAAGGGATGGCATGGCTAATAAATTAATAAGGGATGGCAGGGCTAATAGAAGAAAACCCAATAGAATATTTAATCATATTATAGAAGAATAGGTGATGAAACAAATAACGTTTGCAAATGACTTTAGGTTAATAGCTTATAGATTAAAAGTATTGTACATAATATGGATGATGTTGACATTTTTTGTAATTAATAAGAGATGACATGGATAGCTTGCATGGAAGGATTGCAAGTTAGTGGGACATATAGTGGGGAATGATGTGGACACCTTGCATGAAGAAAGAAAATATCTAAGTAAGGTTTAGCTTTATAAGAGTATATAGATAGATTTTGTGGTTTAATGGACCTTTTATTTTCCTTCCATCTCACATGGAAACCAATTGTTATTTTCCTTATATTTACTGTTTTTTAATTTAACATTTATTAAGGTAGGGGACTGTTCCGCTGAACATGGTAGCTTTTTAAACAACAATATAGTAAGACAATAATATTTCACTATTTAGGAATTTTGTTATCTCAGATCTGCATGTGAGCTTGTGGGCTGGCCGGCTGGACTCTTGAGGACGTGCTGTCGGCGCTTGTCGCAACTCGCAACGCCTTTATGGCTCGAGCCCTTGTCAACGGAGGTGGCGCTGCCACGGTATTTTCCCAAAGGTGCATGTAGCACCAAAGGTGTCAGAAAGTGATTATAAAGATCTCTAAGCGACAGTCATCATTTCTTACAGTATTTTTGTGCTAATACACGCCATGTTCGCTTAATTGGTATCAGTCATGTTTATTAGCCATGATATAATATTTTTCTCTCATAAAAAACAACATCAACTGGCTTATAAGCTACAGAAACAATCAAACAAACAGGCTGATAAATCCCTGTCCGCACTAAGAACGAGACAAGTAATAATTTAGGAAAGCATAAAACATTGACGAAGCGAGGTCAGTCAACACCGTGGAGTGATCGATGTTTCTATTTGACAGTCATCATTTCTGTATTCTTGTGCTAATATAAATCCCCGTCCGCACTAAGAAAGAGACAGGTAATAATTTAGGAAAAACATAAAACATTGACGAAGCAAGGTCAGTCAACGCGGTGGAGGGATCGATGTTCTACCTCGTCCACAAGAGAATACAATTCTCGTATTTTGAGGAGTTAAACCGTCTAAGTTTTAACTAAATTTATATTAAAAAAATACAAGCAATCTTGATAAAAAAGTACCATTAAATTAGTTATAGAATATATTTTTATAATAAATTTATATAGAGATATAAATGCTAATATTATTTACTATAACTTAATTAAACTTGAACTCAATTGACTAAAACAGATATCATAATTGCATTGTTTTCCAAACGGTGGCGATTAGATTCGCAGTTCCGAGGACCGCAGTTGGTGGTGTCAGTACTGTCCCACCTAGTACTACCTATTACTAGCTTGTGAAGGATCTCATCGACCAAGATCATTTATTAATTCGAAAAAATCGGTGCATCCGGTATGCACGGACGCGTCTGTGCATACCGAGACGGCGATTACCAATGTCTCTACCATGTGCTGCTCGCGGCGCTGCAATCCGACGGCTAGTGCTCCCGGTTCCTCAAGCAGGCATGCCCGTCGACTCGTCGTGAAGTGATCTCGGCTTCTCATGCTCGTCGCAGAGCTTGGCTCCAAAAGATGCCCGCTGGCAATGAATAAAAAAAAAAGCCCGCTCACAGCGTTTTATTTTGTTTTCTAAGTAAGAGCATCTCCAAGAATATTCTAAATTTTCCTTCCAAAAAATTTATGTTTTCCAACTCCAAAAAATATATTGAGAGAAAAAAAGGCAATCTCCAATAATTTTTAATAATTCACTCATAAAATATAGAATACAATTTTACATCAAGAATCATATACTATTTCTAAATTATCCTAACCAGTTTTATATATTTTTTCTTGTACATTTGCATCGGGAACCATTTCCTACTCTTTATTCTTTCCGTGCCCTTCTACCTTTAGATTGATCGACAAACACGCGTGGGAGAGAAGATACGCGTCACTCAGAAGCGCATAACTTTACGCAGAACATGGTGACTTTCCCAAGTTATAAAAGATTAGGAGGATAGATTAGAAGTTGTTGTAAAGGAGTTTTTTCTCATCTTGCTAAAAAACAAGAATTAAGATGAGATTTAGAGAAATCCTAGAGATGCTCAGGCAGGGAATTTATTTCTCACGCAGCGTTTTGTTAGGGACGTGTGTAAGAATATGTTGCATGTGCTCGGGTTGTCAGGCAGAGAAAAATCAAGGTCAAATCATTGGTACAAAAAGTCCAAACTGCAAGCCAAATGAGATATCCAAGATTATTGTGAAACAAAACAGGTTATCTTCTTCCTTGGGAATCTCTTTCTCATCTACTGTTCTTCTTCCCTCCTGCTCTTCTGACCCAGAAAAAATATTTAGGTGGGGCAAAACTCTAGCATGAGCTTGACCAAAAGGAGAAAAAAAAAGAACTTGTAGGTCCATATAAAAACAATGAGCGAAACTAAGATTTAGGATGATAACTTTAATTCAAAGATAAATATTGTCCTTCGATCAAACCATTGAAACTAAAAATATAAAAATAAAATTGATCAATCTGAAAATTTATACAATGATTAATTAGTGAGCGATAATTGTGTTATCGCATAGCTTGAGCATTGACAAAAAGAACAAAAATAGATGTGCATCTAGTAAAGCATTAGGCACGTTTAATTTCTATATATAGGCATCGGCAAGTTCTTGGCACCAAAGCCTGAGCCTCTATGCCACGACCAAGGCATGCCCAACATCAGAAGAGCCGGCAACAGGAGGTAAATAAAGCTGCACTACCGAAATGCCGAGTGAGACTTTTATTATTGCGAATAAGGAAAGAGACAGTTATCGTGTTTGAACTTCGACGGTCTCCGCCCATGCTTGTGGGCTTTGGCCTGGGAGGCATGGACGTATTTGCCGTGGCCCGATTAAAAAAACGGTAATGCTTGGACTCAGGCATTGCCCGAGTAGGCCGCACCTCCGCGAGCTCCCCCCATGCCCCGCTTCAAGTGCCCCCGCTCGCCCACCGGAGATGAAGACGACGACAACGGTGGTGGCGACTGCGGCGACTCTGACGAAATAGGCTGATTTCTCCTCCTGGATCTGTGCCCACCGTAGACGAAGATGGCGGCGGCAGTGGCTAAGGTTTCGGCGAGCCTCTCGCCCTCTTTCTTCTCCAACTCTGGTGGCTATAGAAGGGGCGGCCGGAGGGAGACAGGCAGGTCAGGCGGTGAGGATGGTGGTCGGACAGTTTAGGGTCCCTAGTGGATGTAGCGGCGATCGAGCTGCTAGGTCGAGGCGGCGGAGTCTCACCGGAGTTGGAGAAGATCGCGACGGCCGAGCTCGCCGGAGTTGGAGAAGATGGCGACAGTGGGGTAGGAGGGAGGGGAAGGACGAGGCTGCCGCGGGCGTGTTAGGGTCTCACCGGAGCTCTGCGGCCATGGCCGCGGTGACGGAGCTTTGGCGAGACCCTACCGCGCCACGGCAGTGAGCAGTGACCGGCGATGGAGGGTGGGGGAGGGGGACTCGGGGCGTGGGGAAGAAGAGCTACCATCGCAGGGAGGAGGGTGTCCCAACACGCGCCTGCATCCGAACGTCGGGGTGCTAGCAGCGCTCTTAAAAAAGATGAGCAAACAACTAGCTATCGCGGCCTTTCTTCCATGTTCTCTAACCTCCAACAAATGCTAACTCTTTGGCTCCAGCCTCCAGCACTCTACAAGACCGTAACTACTTCACCGGCCATAGAGATGAGGAAGAGGAGGGGAAAAAGAAGGCGTGGTGATATGACAACACGGCGTCCCAGATCTTTTGGTGAGTGGGGACAAACTCAATTTTAGGTAGATTCGACGTCGTGCCCCAACTACAACAACCAATATGGGCGTTGCGCCTTAACGACAGTTACACTGTCTCCAATTTGTTGATGTTCTTGTCATGCCAAGAATAACCTTGAACCTGCAAGCATATCGAAGAACAAGCAAGAACAAGTGGACAAGCAAACAGCGCACAGATCTTATCCAAAGGGATTAAATCTGCAATCAAGAAATTGGGGTTCTGAATACAAGCAGTCAGGTGGTCTGAATCAACACATGTGTTACAAGGAAGTAGCTGGACGGTAAACTTTCATTTAAACAAAACCCAACCCTTTCCTAGTGGCTACCAGTGGTATTTATAAGTAGAACACAACCAGGGGCGTGGGAGGTGCAATAACAGGAGGTTTGAACGTCTTATGGTTGATTCTGTTTGACTCCAATGAAATTTGGCCACGAGATTGGATTCATCCGAAAGTACAATTCAAGATGTTTCCAACAAGTACTCATGGACCTTTAGCAATATTCGGAGTCAAAAGTTAAAACTGATTCCAAATGCTGCTGCCTGGAGTTCCAAACGTGCAGTCTGAACATTGGTCCAATTTTCCTCTTGTTCACAGCAACGTCCACTCAATGATTATTTTGATCACTCTTACGATGAGCTTGTTCTTCCCTCTATTCCTAGTCATAAGAACATCATCACAAGGCTTTAATTTAGTAGCACCCCATTCACTGAATAACTTGTTTGGACAGCGAGGAATAACTTTACCTGATAATTGAGTTGTCATACTCGATCTCAAGTCATTGATTCTTGCTATGCAATAGACATGGTTATATCAATGGAAGGGATGTCCTCATTAGTTGGTCTGAACCTCGTCGCTAGTAGCTAGGGCGGCTGCCACCTGTTATGAACATGGAGCCAATTAGAGGTCGTTGAATAGTTGTTTTCAATTCTAATCACTACGGCTAACCGAAACAAATGTGAACTTAAACACATCGGTCTAGCCTCAACTACAACCCTCAATTTATCACAAACACCTTACAAAAGATCCTACATGCAAGTTATCACTAAGGTGCCGAGTTAGTGTTAGCAAGGTCGCATAAACCTATGCAATTAGTGAAGCAAGCACAAGAGACCTCCTACACATACTAGTGAGCTCAAGCACAAAGCAAGCTACATTGGCACTACTCAACTAGAGAGCTACACAAGCACAACTAGAGAGCTACAACTACTTAGCAACACAAGCTAAGCTAAGCAACGCTACTTAGATACACAAGTTAAGAGGACAACTAGTTAGCTACACAAGCTAACTAGCTAACCAAGAGCAACACTAAACACTTGCATAAGTAAGAACAAGTAAATACAAAGCTAGTGCACAGACGATTCAATGATTCAACAAAAGTAGTACAACACTTGCAGATCAGTATCACACATCGGTTCATGTGCTAAATATATGAGCTTTAAACACTTTATTATAATGGCTATATGTATCTACTACATACATATATGCTGATGGCCCCAAGCGTCTTGGGCCCTCTATTGGTTGCACCTCCTGCCGTCCCCCTGGAGACAGCTCTACTGCTGCCTCTTTTTCCCACCAAGCGACGAAGACGACCTTGTCACTGAGTGTTGGAGTTAAGAGTTTGTATGGTCTATTTTAAACTTTGACACGAGGTCCGTCATTTATATTTTTCAGCTAGGTCGAGTCTGTCAGTGAGCGCACAGATAATATACCATTGTAACATTTTACTTGGGAGTATACCAGGTATCGTTATTTATATTTTTTTTTCACAGGAAGGAGAGATAGGGTGGCTAGAGATATTGACAAATATGAATACTTATGATAAAATCATCAACTCTCGTGCTTTAACAGGGGTAAGCCAAATGATAAATAAATGATTAGTGTAAGGCATTGATAGTAATCCAGATATAGGAATAGATACTCATAAATATAGTATGGTTAGGCTGGAGATTAATTAAGAGAAAAGATTTCCAAGTCATTTCTTGTTTACTAAGTCTTTTAAACACTCTAGTATACACACTCTCATCTATAGCATAACTAACTTTGTATCTATGCATAAGGAACATTACTAAGAAAGATTAAGAGCAGAGCTTGACTCCCTTTGCAACCAGGTTCTACTGGTTCTACAAACGGGGAGTGGACAACAAAGGACTCAACGAGAGTGACACTCGCGATCTACCACATGGCCTGGAGTGCATAGTGCATCCGCAGGTAAACAATATTTAAGCACCACGTTTACATAATGTCGACCACTTAACTCACTCGAGTACTGAGCTAAGTGCTTTGTGAACATATGCATAAATTCATCATCAACCATGACTATATCAAGAATACTACTAAAGCAAACTAGGAACATCATAAATAGAAACATAGTATTAAAGTAGCACAAAGTCATAAATATATAGAGATACAATGGCTTTACCAGCTTTCAGACGGCGAATCCAGAACCCTGAGCAATAGCCCAACTCTATTTTAATCTTGCTAGCTAGCCTATAATAGAACTTTGAGGAATTGGAGCTATATTCTCTTCTTTTTGAAAACCCTAATTTCTGATCTGATCTTGATTTATTATCGAATGCCTCAGGGAGGGGGTAGGGGCTGGTATATATAGTCGGAGCATCAACTCTGGACCCTTTGGATCAAACCAACTTGAAAGAACGGCGTAGATGCAATCTAGAAGGCGGTGGAGAACCGACGTTTGAAGTTAGGGCTGACATGTGGGGCCAAGGGGCCGGCCGGCCTGCAGGTCCCACAGTCTGCTTCGGGGGGATGGCTTCTGGTGATCTCTATAACCTTCTACTGCTATTCTCGTCGCGGATAATTGCGTTTAATTCTGACGAATGGGTCCACCTTGACGGATTTCTGAATAAACCCTGCTGAAAACACAGATTCACCAAAACTCGTGGAATTTATCAGTTTGAACCCCTAAATCTACGTAGTGGTCATTTTCATGCCCTTATTTAAGTTATGTTGACAATTTATGATGAATGATAACACATATCTTATGTGGGAAACATATCTTATGTGGGAATTCACGATGCCCGAGCGATTGAGCAGAGCCGATCGATGCGAGCCAATCAGGCGCAGGTCTTCACCGGAGCCCTTTCGCATACCGCCTCTACGGAATTTACGTAACCACTACCATCATGTGCACCACTTTCATGTCTCCACTACACATTAAGATAAATTAAGTATCCATCCACGATGGTTACATATACAATAACCCGCCAGTGTACATCCATCCATATGCCGTGTGAGACTGAGACCACAAGGAAGAGCTAGCAGGTTGAGACTTGAGAGCCACGACCACGAACCTAGCTTGCACTGGAGGGGTGAAGGATGGACTTCTCAAGTGTTGCGCTGTGGTGGGAAGAGTGGCAGCTCCGCCTCCTCGTCCTCGGCAGCCTCTTGCTGCAGTACTTCCTTGCGTTCGCTGCAATCCACCGTAGGCGTTCCATCCCATCGTCCTTGAGATTCTTCATCTGGCTAGCTTTCCTTGGCAGCGATGCTCTGGCGATATCCGCCCTTGCCACCGCCCTCCTCACTCGGCAGAAGAAGACGACAGGCGGGGACGACGACCTCAGTGGGAAGAACGGCGGCCTCCAAATCTTCTGGGCGCCTGTCCTGCTCCTCCACCTTGCCGGCCCGGACTCCATCACCGCCTACAACATCGAGGACAACGAGCTGTGGAGGCGGCACATCATGACCGTGATTTACAAGGTGACGGGAGCCATCTATGTGTTTCACCAGTCTTGGTCGGGCGAGAGCAAGCTTCTGACAGCGGCCGTTCTTCTCTTCATTGCCGCGACCCTCAAATGCGCCGAGAAGCCAGTGGCTCTCAAAAGGGCTAGCATTTACACCCTGGTATCTTCATCTCCCTTCAAGTACGACAACGTAGCAATTGATGTTGAAAGCAAGATATCTCTTGAAGACTACGTAGGAGAAGCCAAGGTTTATTTCGCGACCGTAGAGGTTGGCGATACCGTCGTCGAGTTGATAGAAGCCGCGACCAAGCAACTCCGGGTTATCCCGCACTGGCTATTCGTAGACCTTGCATCCACCTTATGCCACCGTCTCAAAGTCCTGCATATGTTCTTGGTTTTTGACAACAACGCCGCAGACAACCTGCTGCAGTCTGGGCTCTGCGGCGCCTTCGTCCGTCTCTACACCAAGCACAGCATGCTTCTCAGTTTCCTCTGGGCAAAGAGCCCCAGAATGGGTCTCATAACTGCTTATGCCTACCTCAACAGGGTGTTAGCGGTGTGCCTGACGATCTCCGCCGTCGCGCTCTTCCACCAGAGCCCTAAACAAGGCTACGACGGCAGCGATGTCAAGGTGACGTATGCCTTGCTGTGGGGCGCCGCCGCTCTGGAGGTGCACGCCCTTTTCAGCAACAAGTATGACTTCTTCACATGGACCAACAGGGTTGCCCAGTACAACCTCATAGCATCCTTCGGTCGACGTCGTGGCAGAAATCCCAGCAAGCTGCTCAAGCTGGCGGGGTTCTGTGGATGCAAGGACTACGTGGACCAGCACTGGTACGTGGACCACTGCTCGTCGTCCTTCCCCATCACAGAGCTTGTCATTCAGCAGGTCAAAGATGGGTGGAAGGACTACATACAAGGCGTCTCCACCTACTGGGCATTCAACGATCGCAGAGGCCAGCTGACCATCCAGCAGGAGGGGTGCAACGACGAGCTGTGTAGCACCTTGGAGGTACCCTTCGACGAGAGCATCCTGGTCTGGCACATCGCCACCGACATAGTATGCTACTACCAGCAGGTCCAGGTCCAGGTCCATGACCTGGGTGCCTCCTCCGGTGATGAAGCAGCAGCAGCTGGTCGTCATCGCGATGCCGCCACTCGCTGCAGAGAGATCTCCAACTATCTGGTGTACCTATTGGTGACCAATCCGGAAATGCTAATGGCGGGCACCAGAGTGACTATCCTCTCCGAGGTATGCGAGGAGCTTCAGAACATGTTCAAGGATGACATGCTACCGCCTGGTGAAGAAGAAGACCTGGCAGAGGAGATACACACGTGGGCTCAAGCCATGCAAGGTGCTGGTGCTACTGCAACGACAAAAGCATTCGTTCTCCGCGCATCCAATCTTGCAAGTCAGCTTCTAGCCATGGATGGTGACAGGAGGTGGAAGGTGATGCAAGGTGTGTGGGTGGAGATGCTCTGCTTCTCCGCGAGCAGGTGCAGGGGGTACCTGCACGCCAAGAGCCTAGGCATGGGCGGGGAGTACCTCTCCTACGTCTGGCTCCTCCTGTGGTACATGGGCCTGGAGAGCGTGGCAGAGAGGCAGCAGAGATCTGATTTCAGGAAGCAAGGTGCTCCGTCGTCATCGCAAAGCTGGATCTGAGAACTCGGCCGAGCATATTCATGGACCAGAAATTCGGGAGGAAAGAAGCAGTTGTAGCTGCTGCTTATGCTCCTGCTGCTGGCCGGGAATGACAATAATGTCTGAGAAGAAATATATGAAGTTAATTCGACGAGAGCATCCTGGTTTGGCTTGCTGTGCTTGCCTTCTTACTTTATCTTTTGGTTTGGTTTGGTTTGGTTTGGTTTGTTAGCTTTCGTGTTGCCAGTTGCCACTGTACTTCTGTATCGTCGTTGCACTTGCAGCTGTTCTTGCTTTGCAACGCTGTAATAAAAGCTTCATGTGTGTGCTCGCTTCCTGCTCAATGAAATGCCGTGTGATTACCCCAGTGACGCAATACTCAAGTTTTGAGAACCAACTGTGCGCATGCGTTCATATGCTTTCTTTCCGACTCAGGAATTTTACAGGATTCGTGCAATAATTGCATAAGAATCAGTTCAATATCATAAAAAACATAAAAACAAAGAATATTTTCCATGTTCCATATATACAGGCCCTAAATACAGGGACGGAGGGAAGGGGGGGCTAGGGGCCACACACCACCTATCGGTGTTTCGAGTAAACACCAACGGGTAAATTTGTGTTATTGCGCGTCTAGCCCGGATGGTGTGCTAAAAAGACACAAGGTTTATACTGGTTCGAGCAGAATGTCCCTAGGTCTAGTTCGTGGCTGCTGCTCGCGTTATTTGCACTGAAAAGTTCGTAGTAGGGGTTACAAACGGGCGAGAGAGGAAAAGATCCCAAGTCTCTTATGGAAATGTCGAATGGGTGCTAAGAGCTTGATTGCTGCTCAGCTATTTGTGATGTGATGCGTGGTGTGTTCAATTGATCCGTCCCCTTAGCGGGGTGTCCTACCTTCCCATTTATAGACCAAGGAGAAGCAAGGATTACAGATGGGAGAGAGAAGAAAAACCAGAGGCCAAGGATGTCCTTCAAAGATGTCGGGTCTTCCTTTTCCTCTGAGCGAGTCCCGCTGACACGGCAGACGGTGCCAGGAATAGCTCCATGCTGGGTGCACGTCCACTGATCCTGATAGGGCCGCGCTGAGCGTCTGTCTGCTGATGGTGCCATGTTCTGGCTTTGTTAGCAAGTGGTCACGTCCCATCCCGCCCCCGCGGATGGCGCGACGGACCAGGGTGCTGATCCGTGACCCTACGAGGAGCAGACGGTGCAGCGACCGTTCGTCCGTTACTGTAGATGATGCGAGTTTCCTCCTGGACCGTAGTGGTTGTCGTAACCTTCCGTTAGGATCCGCGCCTGATGGCAAATGGCGACGCCCACAACACTGTAAGACAAATGTCGGCGCCCACAACACTGTTCGGGCTTTGACATGCCAGAAAGGTCTTTAAAGCGCCCGTCTTGTCATATCCTGATGGTACTTTCCTACAGGCGTGCAGGATATGGTCCTCGGTATTGCGGTTGACTTGAGTGCACTGCCTTATCTGCGCGCGTAGTTATGAAGGAGCAGCGCGCAGACGTTGGGCAAGGCGGAGCTAGCCCTCAGACGTCGGGCGAGGCGGAGCCGACCCTCAGACGCCGGGCGAGGCAAAGCCAGCCCCCGGTCGTCGGGCGAGGCGGAACCGGCCCTCAGATGTCGGGCGAGGCGGAGCCGGCCCTCAGACATCGGGCGAGGCGGAGCCAACCCTCGGGGGTCGAGCGAGGGGGAGCCAGCAAAGGTCGAGCCGACCCTCGGGGGTCGAATGAGGTGGAGCCCGCGGCCTTGGTGGCTGGATGAGGCGATGCCCAGCAAGCGGTGCAGTCGTGCTCCTGATGCTAGGACGAATCAAAGTTGATAGGTATTAACTCATCCTCTTCGGGTACCCAAGTATTGATCCCCGACAGTTGCCCCCGAGCCCCGGGCGATTCGAGTAGAATTGTCCGGAGGATTTTTTGACCAGCCAGCGGGTGCGCGCGAGGGCACCCGGTGGGTGTAGCCCCCGAGCCTATGGAGGAGTAGAATATTCCTTTGGAGGTTTTTTCAAAAGAGAGGATTCTGAGAGCCCTGGCCCCCTATTGTTGCCCATGGCATGCCCTAAAGACGGTGAGTTCTCCTTCGCCGAGGTCGGACCCTTCGCGGGTGTGGCCACGAGACTTGATGGTTTGTCAGCCGGATAGCTCAACTGGGATCCTGGTATCCCGTTCGTGGGGATTTGGCCAGGGTCAGCCCGGCTGAGACTCGATCGCAAACTGAGACTCCCATGAAGCTCATGCGCCTGAGTTTTGGCCGCTCGCGGGCCCATCCTTTGTCATAAGGGTGCCTTGGGACGACCGTCGAAACCGTTGATGGGCCAGGCCTTGAACTTCTGGGCCTAGGTGGGCCGGAGAAACGCTTTTTGACCCATATCCCTTTTGCTGGTAAAGAGTCCTGGTCCGTCCGGAGAGGCAAAACGTCCGGCGTGTCTTCAAAGGGAAAGGATAGGGATTGCAGGCGCATATCCCGCGACGTGATGTGGTGGCGGATCATGGCAAGCGTGGAGATCCAGGTAGACAGTTGCCTTACTCGCATTTGTCGCCCCTATAAAACCAAAGGGTTCACCCCTAGGGTTTCGTACTTTGCCTCCTTGCCTTTGGATCTACAACCTCCGCCACCAATCACCTAAGCTTCCCATATCCACGTCCTAGCTGTCATCGAATTCGCATCCACCCACCCCAATCCTCCAATGGAGCCATGGTGCCGCTCCGACATCACCCTCCAGCGCTTGGAGGGCCTCGTTCACCGCAGTCTTCTTTGCGCGTGGACTGCCGCCGAGGAGTGGCGGCTGCCCGACGACGAGGACGCGTCGTCGCCGCCTGATGGCTACGTCGTGTCCTTTGCTCACTTCCACAAGCGGGGATTCGCCACCCTCGCCCACAAGTTTCTTCGAGGATTGCTGCACTACTATAAGGTAGAGCTGCAGCACCTTAATCCCAACGGAATCCAGCACATTACGGCGTTCGTCGTCCTGTGTGAGGGATTCCTAGGGATTAGTCCCCACTTTGACCTGTGGAGGTACTTCTTCGCCATCACCCTCCTGAAGAAGCGGGAGAGGAAGCAGGAGCTGAACATGCCGATGGGATGCATCGGCATTCAGCTCCGTAACAACCGGGTCAGCGAGTACCCGCCGATGCGTCTGTCAACCTCCAACAAGGGGTGGAATTCGCATTGGTTCTACGTCAAGAACGACGCAGCCGCCCCTTTGCCTGAGTTTACCGGGTGCCTCATCGAAGAGGTCCCGGACTCGTGGAGGAAGTGGGGAGTCCCGGAGAAAGACAAGAAGAGAATCCAGGACCATCTCACCGCCATCCGAATCCTAAAGGAGAGGGGCGTGAAGGGGTCAGGGATCATCGGTGCCTACCACATACAAAGGGTGGTGCCGTTGATGAGGCGCGCGCTTCCCCTGCACACGATGGCGCCCGAGGCGTCACTCGACGAGATGACGCTCACCGAGGGAGCCCTCTCCCCACTCTGAAGTGGTGCAGCACATCAAGGAGGCGATGGAGCCTCCATGGGACGATGCCGGCGCTGTCCTTGAGTTTGTGTATCTGGTGCCGAAGCACCCCTCTAATGCGGTCGGAACCAGGGTGCATCGTCTTTGTAAGTTTTCTTTCCTTGTGCCTCCTTTTTAATTGAACTCCTGACCTCTTGATGCTGATATTGAGATAGGGGGACCAGCTGAAGAGACTCGTCCTTATGGATCACCCGGTTCCACTGCTGAAGGACCCGTCCATGACGGTGGCCAACCACACCGCGGCCAAGCAGCAGCAGAAGGCGAAGGAGGACGAGAGGAGGAAGAAGCAGCAAAAGCTGCAGGCATGGGAGCGAGGGGAGGACACGGACAGTGACAATGATGACAATGAGGAAGATGATGAGGTAGTTGCTGACACTGAGTGGGATGACCTGGAGAGCGAGGATACGCTGACAGGTATCCACTCGTCCTTGTAGGGACCCTTCCTATTCCATGCAGGGGGAGGTGAGTTCGTGAGGCCAGAGGAGGCGGGCCAGATCGTCGGCCTGTCCTCAGAACCAGCAGGGGCGGGCAGATTCGCCGCCACGCCCGAGGTTCTAGCAGAGGGGGGTGGCCTCGCCACCGCACCTGAAGAGCCAGCAGGGACGGGAGATCTTTCGCCACGCCCAAGGTGTCGGTGGAGGGGGGTAGCTTCGCTGCCGCGCCCCAAGAGCCAACCGAGGCTGGCGGATCTGCTGCCGTGCCCGAGGTGCCGATGAAGGGGGGTGGCTCTGTCGCCGCACCCCGGGATGCAAGGGAGGCAAGCCCCTCTGGCGGGGAGTAGGGGGCAGTCCCAAAACGGCCCAGCCCCAACGAGGTGGAGCAAGGACCTGGGGGTTCATCCCCCAAACGCATCCTTCGCCCAACAATGCCGGTGTAAGTCATTGACTCCCCTATTTTTCTCTATTCTTCTCTATTTTCAGTGTGACTTATACCTTTTGTTTCTTGCAGCATCCTGAGATGGGGCAACTTTTTGGTGCTGGCGCCCAAGAAGAGCGTCGCCATTCAGGCAAGGCGGCGGCCGTCGGCCAACGTCGCACCTGTTTCGGGCAGGAGCGGCGCCGGTGTTACTGCCTCGTCGGCCGATCAGGTGTCGCCTGTGGTGGTGCATGTGCCCTCGGTGAGACAAGAGGACACGGGGGCTCAAAGGATGCCCTCGGAGGTCACTAAAGAACCGGCGATGGAGGCGGTGCCGCTGCCGACGACGGGTCAGTCGGAGCTTCTGACCACGCTCGTGGTGCCGACCTCGGCGGGCGCAACACAGCCAGACGAGGCTTCACCGAGGCAGGCAGAAGTGGTGGCAGCCATGATAGATGGGCCATGGCCGGACGCCACTGTGGCGGCGCCCGAGGCAGCGGCGCGACCCACACCTCTGGTGGCCCAAATGATGGCTCTTGATATGGGCCGGACGGAGGGGGACACAGTCGAGGGGTCCTCGGGCGTCATGGTTGTGGTGGAGAGGACCAGTGGGGGGTCACCCTTATCCCTGGCGTCGGGAGGCAGCCACTCGCCCGCGTAGGGCGAGCCTCTACTCTAGTAGATAGATCCGCAAGACCCGATGTTGACACTCTTCTCGCTCGATGATGCTACCAAAAGCATAGAGCGGGAGAGTCTCAATGAGGGGATCTTAGCCGTGGGGTGCCCTGCGTGACGTCATCGTTCCCCCTGGCCGGGTAATCATTTAATCTTGCCTTTCTCCCTCTTCTTTCTTCTTGTATTTGTGTGTTCTAACCATCATCTTTTTTTAGTCCCTTATCCCTCGCAGCCGGGAGAAATCTTGGTTCCTTCGCGAGCAGAAGGAGAGCTGGGACCGCCTCATCGACGAGGCCCGGCTGCATGGGGATGTGTCCGCCTAGCTCATTGTCACCCAACAGAGGGTGGCTGAGCTGACTCCCCTAGCCGAGGAGGCGGCCAATCTTCGGCTACGGGAGGCCGAGGCCCGATAGGACGCGAAGGAGGCCGAGAAGGCGTTTGAGGAACTGTTGGTGAGGGCACGGTAGGATGAGGAGGAGGCCACCAGAGGCCAAAAGGAGTGGGACGAGCTGCTCTAGAGGGACGCTGAGGCCCGCCAGCGGACCCTCGACCTCCTAGCTGAGGCAGAGAAGGAGCAGGAGCTCAAGCTGGGAGCAGAGGAGAGGTTCACGGCCCTACAACAGAGGACGAACCTAGATGCTGAGGCGGTTGCCCGGCTACGCAAGGACCAAGACAAGCTACACCAGACCACGGAGAGACTCCGCTCCAAGCACGGCACGACCTACGGGGAGCATGACCAGGCCATCCGAGAGTGCGATGAGGCACAGCAGAGGATCAGCTCTCTCTAGGCTAAGCTCGGAACCATGGTAACCCAAAGGCTAGAGGCCGAGAGCGTCTCCGTCGGGCTAGCCATGGAGCTCACCATGGCACGGAGGAGCCTTTAGGCGGAGAGCGATGAGCACGATCTCCTGTGTGCTGCCCTCGGAGTGGTCTGCGATGACCTAGAGGTGCGTAGCCGGAGGGGACCAGCTCGCTTGTGGCCCGTGCCGTAGATATCACAGCGCGGGTGTGCCAGCTCGAGAGAGAAGCTCTTCGCTCTGAGATCACCCAAGCCTTCGCCATCGCCCGCTCTCACTACGCGGAAAGTATTGACTTGGAGACAATGAGCCTTGGCTTCGTGCCTAGCTACGAAGCCTCTGAGCTAGATGAGATAGAGACGACGGTGGCTCCTCTTGCGTGGGACCTAGCGGACAGAGTTGAAACATAGTTCTCCCCCTGAGGGGCTAGTTAGTGAATTAGGTTGGGTGAATTTGGATGAACGTCATTGTACTCTATGGACAATTGCCGATCCTTATGTATCATAAGAATAAATTCGTAACTTTGTTATTTTGTTTTGTTTGATTGAATTTGTTTCCTTCCCTTTTTGTATGCGAAAAGAGAAGGCTCACGTATTCTGACCCTTCCATTCATTAAGACCATAGGGCCCGAGGTGTAAGGGGAGAACTTCGATCACGCTGGTGAGCAAAGACACCATAGCCGCCAAGGCATAGGTGTTTTGTAGTCCAACCAGACATGATCAATTATTCGTTTCTACAAACCTTGCCACTAGGCTTAGCATGAAGAAGAGGTCTGCTGCAGTGACTATTTCAGAAAAGGTATACTTATACCTTTATCAGCTCCTAAGTGAGATCCGACCCCTTGCCATTGCTAGGGTCGGATGTCACTGAAAATCGAGGGGAGGATAGCGAAACTTAGGAGAATGCAACTCTTGTATTCGCACGTACCCTCCCTCTAGAATCTTAGCTATCATTCTACGACCGTGCGTTAGGTCTCCTTGCAAGTCCAACCTTCCTTGAGCCCCCGCGCATGGCGGGGATTTGGTCAAGGGTTGGCACATTTTTGTGATTGTTGCCCCGTCCATGGTTTCTGCAACTGGAGGGGTTGAGTTATAGTTACTTGCCTTGGTGGCTTGAGTGATGTGCTCGATGAGCTTGCTAACGGGCATGTCCGAGCAGAATCCGGTTCCGTCGCTTGTGACGGTGTCGGCAAAGCCCTCGTCTAGCATTCTGTTGCTCCTTAACCCACCTTCCAACATATTCCCCCTCAATGGGGACTCTATGGGCTCAGCTAGAGGCTAGGATCGAACGAGAAAGTTGAGATGACCTTGTTCGCTTCTAAGCGGGACGGGCATAGGTCGCTGAGGCCCATCTGCGTTTTCCCCCTTGGCTTTTGTTTGACGTGAGGCGGCCTCAAGCCCTTTGCAAGCCGGCCTTCGAACATCGGTCTCTTGATCTAGGATCGGGTGGCTCGAGCCCCCAAGCCCCTTGGGGTTCGATAGGGGTCGGCTGTGTTTCATGCTTCACCCCATCCTCGATTTCCACAACTGAAGGGGCTGAGCTAATGACACTTGCCTCGATGGCTTGAGTGTCGCGCTCAGTGAGCTCATTAACGGGCATGTTTGAGTGGAATCCGGGTTTATCATCCGCTGACAGGGTCGATAGAGCCCTCATGTGGCATTCCACTACTTCTTAACCCGCCTCCCGGTAGATGCCCGAGCCGTTCGATAGGATCGGGTGGCCCGTTGGCCTATCCTCGATGGAGATTCTGTGGGCTTGGCTCGAGGTTAGAATCAAACAAGAAAGGTTGAGATGTCCCTGTCCGCTTCTGAGTGGGGTCGGGCAAGGCCGCTGGGGCTCATCTCGATTTTTCTCCCCTGGCTCTATTTGACATGAGGCGGCCTCGAGCCCTTCGCGGGCCAGCCTTCGAACCTCGGTCACTTGCCGCTCATATCGAACGAGACGACTACCACTTCATGACGCAACGCGAAGCGTTGTGATGCAGCAATCACATATGCGATGCTTGGATGTATGAGATAAGTGTATGAATGATTATATAAAGAAATAGCGAGGGTCGGTAACGTTACCTTGATGGCACGAGTGACGGGTTCTGGGAGTTCTTCTCGGATATGTCTGTGTGGGGGTCCGGGTCCGATGTTCATGACAGAACCGGTGTAACCTGCATGAGCTTCCCATTCTTCCATATCTGTCATTTGGCAGCGGCTTGAGCCATTCGATCGATTTGGGCGACCTAACATTCTCTCCTTGATGGAGATTCCGTAGGTAGGCCCCTCAAATCCTTCCTAAGAAGGTGGAGGTTAAGCTTTGGAGTACGGAGACAAGGACTCTAATCACGTTGGTGGATAAAAAACGTCGTAGCCACTAAGGCGTAGGGTCCTAGCGGTCCGACCAGGCTTACTCAAAATTTGTGCCCGCACACCGTGCCTCCAGTTTTTTAAACGTAAGGAGGGGCCGAGCAAAGAGAATGTCTAGCGAATACACACCCTTGCCAGCCCCTGAGCAATCCCTGACCCTCTGCCGTTGCTGGGGTCGGAGTCTCGGTACTAAATTGATATGTAAAGTAAGTAAGTGAGGATGCTTATCTTTCAGCAACGGTCTTGAGCCATCTGATCGACCTAGGCACCGGTTTTACCTCAATGGTAAGAGTGATGGGTTCGGATAGCCTCCCCTAGATATGAGAATGATCCTGTCTGCTCCTTATCCGCTTCTCGTTGGTGGCCATGCCATCCGATCGACTTGCGTTACCTATCGAGACAAGATTTCCCTGTGGAAATAGAGGGTGAGAACGTCCCGTGCAAGAATTTAGTTAGGCAGATAAAACAAGCGTTGAATTTGTGCAAAATGGATGAGTTCTTCGGTATAGTAAACAGCCTTTTAGCTCTTCTCTCTCTTTTTGTAAAAGAGGTTTAGTGCAATCCGACCCTTCCCATAGTTAAGGTCATAAAAGCTCAGAGTGCGGGCGAGCCAATTCTGATTACGCTGGTGAGCAAAGACACCATAGCCGCTGGGGCATAGGTATCCCACAGTCCAACCAGTTATACTCAGAGCTTGTTCCCGTAAACCTAGCTCCTAAGTCTTAACGTAAAAAGAGAGGCGGGCATAGAAAATGTTTGCAGGATAAATGTACTCATATCAGCCCCCGAGCGAGGCCCGACCCCTTGCCATTTGCTGGGGTCGGATGTCATGAAGGGTCGGGGAGTTTTGATAGTGAAACTGATAAGGAAAAATGTGCATTTATTAGGGGTAAAAGCGATGTAGTTGCTCGATGTTCCAGGCATTGGTGAAGATTTCACCGTCGATGTTCTTGAGATTGTAGGCGCCTGGATGGATCACCTCCGCAACTACGTACGGTCCCTCCCACGGCAAGGAGAGCTTGTGGCGGTCCTTGTTGCTCTGTATGAGGCGGAGGACCAGATCCCCGACATTTAAGGCCTGGCCCCGCACTCATCGGTTGTGGTACCATCGCAACGCCTGTTGGTACTTGGCCGAGCAGAGGAGGGCGACATCGCACGCTTCATCTAGCTGGTCCATGGTGTCCTCATGGGATGCCTTGGCTCCCTGTTCATTGTATGCCCCGATCCTTGGCGCTCCATAGTCGAGGTCGGTTGGGAGGACGGCCTCAGAACCGTAGACCATGAAGAAGGGTGCGTAGCCAGTGGCTCGACTAGGGGTCATCCTCAGGCTCTAGAGTACTGAAGGAAGTTTGGTGACCCAGCGTGCGCCGAATTTGTTCAACCGGTTGAAGATCCTAGGCTTGAGGCCCTGTAGGACCATGCTGTTTGCACGTTCTACCTGCCCGTTCGTCCGGGGGTGCGCTACGGAGGCCCAGTCGACGCGGATGTGATGTTCATCACAAATTTGGAGGAATTTCTTGCCAGTGAACTATGTTTACATGTCATTGTCCATGATGATGGAGTTCAGGACTCCGAAGTGATGGATGATGTCGAGGAAGAATAGTACAGCCTGTTCAGATTTGATCGTGGAAATCGGTCGAGCTTCTATCCACTTTGTAAACTTGTCTATGGTGACAAGCAAGTGGGTATAGCCCTCGGGCGCCTTTTTGAGTGGTCCTACCAGATCGAGTCCCCAGACTATGAATGGCCAGGTGATGGGGATCGTTTGGAGTGCTTGGGCCGGTAGGTGAGTCTATCGAGTGTAGTACTGGCACCCTTCGCAGGTGCGTATGATTTGTTCGGCATCAGCTACCGCGGTAGGCCAGTAGAAGCCCTATCGGAATGTGTTTCCAACCAAGGTTCTAGGCATGGCATGGTGACGCAAACCCCATCGTGGATATTGCTCAGCAAACACTTCCCCTGTTCGAAGGGGATGCAGCGCTGTAGGATCCTGATGTGGCTTCGCTTGTAGAGTTCGCCCTCCACAAGAACAAAGGACTTGGCGCGATGTGCGAGCCGTTGAGCCTCCATCCTATCCGTTGGTAGTGTGTCATGGAAGAGGTAGTAGAGGTAGAGTGTCCTCTAGTCGACCAGAGGGTTGGGCTCTATCGCTGGGTCCTCTTTGAGCTCCATGACCTCAGAGCCGAACGTAGCTGATGGTTGGTCAGCCCCTAGGCCTAGATTGGACGGAGGCTCGATGCCTTGTTCTGACTCCTCGTAGCAAACTGAGGGCTTGTGCTGGCCGCTGGCAAAGACGCCCGTTGGCACCGGCTCTTGGCCGGATGCTGCTTTCGCAAGCGCGTCAGCCACCTCGTTGAGACACCTCAGGATGTGGTTAAGCTCGTGGCCATCGATCTTGTCCTCCAACCGGTGGACTTCTTGGCAGTACATGGTCATCTTGATGGCATGGCAGTTTGACTCCTTCATGACCTGGTCGATGACCAGCTGGGAATCTCGAACATCAAGGCGTCGGACGCCCAACTCGATGGCAATGCGTAGGCCATTGATGAGCGCCTCATATTCAGCCACATTGTTGGAGGAGGGGAAATGGAGATGGACCATGTACCTCATGCATACCCCGAGGGGCGATACGAAGACTAGCCCCACATCGACGCCCTTCTTCATCAGCGTCCATCGAAGTACATTGTCCAGCACTCTTGATCGACGACCGCTGGTGGCATTTGGACCTCGGTCCATTTCGCGACGAAATCAGCCAACAACTAGGATTTGATGGCCATCCGGGAGGCATACGCAATGCCCTGACCCATCAACTCGAGCACCCATTTCGTGGTTCTTCCCGTGGCATCCTGGTTTTGGATGACCTCACCGAGGGGGGAGGACGTCATGACCATCACTAGATGTGACTCGAAGTAGTGGCGTAGCTTCCTCCTGGTGATGAGGACAGTGTACAAAAGCTTTTGGATTTGGGGGTAGCGGGTCTTTGAGTCGGATAGGACCTCGCTGATGAAGTACATAGGGCACTGCACTTTGAGAGCGTGCCCCTCTTCTTCTTGCTCCACTACTAGGGCGGTGCTGACCACTTGCGTGGTGGCCGCGATGTAGAGCAAAAGGGGTTCTCCCTCGGTGGGAGGAACCAGGATTGAGGCCTTTGTCAAGAGCTGTTTAACCATGTCAAGTGCTTCCTAGGCCTCGGATGTCCATTCAAAGTGAGTGGCCTTCTTCAGAAGTCGATAAAGGGGGAGCTCGTTTGCCGAGGCGTGAGATGAAGCGGCTGAGCGGGGCGAGGCACCCCGTAACCCACTGTACCCCCTTTATGTTCTGAATCAGGCCCATCCTTGTGATGGCTAAGATCTTCTCTAGGTTGGCTTCGATGCCACGCTCGAAGACGATGAAACCAAGTAGTATGCCCCTCGAGACCACAAAACACATTTCTCAGGATTGAGCTTGATGCCATTCGCTCGGAGTTTTGAAAAGGTCTGCTCAAGATCGGCTATGAGGTGGTCAGCCCGTTTGGATTTGACCATGATGTCGTCAATGTAGGCCTCAATGGTCCACCCAATGAGGTCCCCGAAGCACTTGAGCATATAGCACTGGTATGTAGCCCAGCGTTCTTCAGACCGAACAGCATTGTGATGTAGCAGAATGATCCGAAGGGGGTGATGAAAGATGTCGCGAGCTGGTCGGACTCTTTCATCGCAATTTGATGGTACCCGGAGTACGCATCAAGGAAGCAGATGGTTTTGCACCCCAAGGTAGAGTCAACTATCTGGTCTATGCGCGGCAAAGGAAATGGGTCCTTTGGGCATGCTTTGTTGAGACCCGTATAGTCAACACACATCCTCCATTTCCCACTCTTCTTTCGTATAAGAACGGGATTGGCTAACCACTCTGGGTGGTACACTTCCTTGATGAATCTGGCTACCAAAAGCTTTACGATCTCCTCGCCGATGGTCCTGCATTTCCCCTTGTCGAAGCGATGCAGGCGTTGTTTCACCGGCTTGGAGCCTAGGCGGATCTTCAAGGCGTGCTCGGCGACTTCCCTTGGAATGCCTGGCATGTCCGAGGGTTTCCACGCGAAGATGTCTTTGTTGGCATGGAGGAAGCCGACGAGCGCGCTTTCCTATTCAAAAGAAAGTGTGGTACCAATGCGCACCATTTTTCCCTCGGTGCTCCCAGGGTCTACGAGGACTTCCTTGGAGCCCTCCACTGGCTCGAAGGACCCGGTTGACCGCTTGGGGTCGGGTGCTTCTTTGCCAATCTCCTTCCTAAGGGCCGTGAGCTCTGTAGAGGCGACGATTGCTGTAGCGTGATCGTAGCACTCAACCCCACACTCATAGGCACGCGGAAAGGAGGTGCCGACGGTGATGATCCCGCCTAGGCCCGGCATCTTTATTTTGAGGTAGGTGTAGTTGGGGACGGCCATGAACTTCATGTAGCATGGTCGCCCTAGGATGGCGTGGTAGGTTTCGTGGAACCCAACCACTTCAAAGGTGAGGGTCTCCATCCTATAGTTGGACAGACCCCCAAAGGTGACGGGCAGATCGAGCTACCCAAGTGGCAAGGCCTGCCTTCTAGGCATGACACCGTGGAAAGGCGCTCCGGTTGGCCGGACGCATGCTCGGTCGATGCCCATGGCGTCGAGCGTCTCAGCGTACAGGATGTTGAGGCCGCTGCCCCCATCCATCAGTGCCTTGGTGAGGTGCTTTGTATCGACGATCGAGTCAACCAAGAGCGGATATCTCCCCGGTTGTGGGACGCTCTCTGGTGGTCGGTCTAGTCAAAGGTTATGGCGGATTCTGACCACCGGAGGAAGGCTTGGAGTCATAGGCCTCCAATCCTCTGAAGATCATGAGGCAGCCATCCGGTGTTGGAAAGCCGTTGTCCTTCTCCTTGGCGTCATCTGCGGTGGGGTTAGGGTCCTTTCTGTGCTCCCCTTTGTTGGAGCCTCCAGACAAGAACCGCCGCATGAGGCTGCAGTCCTTGTACAGATGCTTGACCGAGAAAGCATGGTTTGGGCATGGCCCTCGAGTAGTTTTTCGAAATGGTTCGAAGTGCCCTCCATAGGTTTCTGACCACCCCTACGGTCAGTGGTGGCCACGAGCGAGCCCTCATGCCGTTGCTTCTTGTTCTTCTTTTTGGTGGGACGATTGGAGGTGCCTTCGCCGACGTCCTCATCTCGCCTCACCTTGCTATTGAGGCGATCGAAGATGGCTCCCACGCTTCTTCGCCCGAGGCATGGCTGGTGGCGATGTCTAGGAGTTCCTTGGTGGTTCGCGGGACCTTATGTCCTAGCTTGTGAACCAGAGACTCGCAGGTGGTCCCAGACAGGAAAGCTCCTATAACGTCAGCATCGGCGATATTAGGGAGCTCGTTGCATTGTCGGGAGAAGCGTCGGATGTACCCATGGAGGGTTTCTCTAGCCTTCTACCGACAGTTCTTGAGGTCCCACGGGTTTCCAGGGTGCTTGTATGTGCCCTGGAAGTTTCCCACGAAGATCTCCTTCAAGTCCGCCCAACTTTGGATTCTGTTGGATGGAAGGTGTTCCAACCAGGTTCTTGCCGAATCGGCCAAGAACAATGAAAGGTTGCGGATAATGAAGTCGTCATTATCTGCACCACTGGCTTAGCAGGCAAGCTGATAGTCTTCGAGCCATAGTCCGAGGTCTGTTTCCCCAGAGTACTGAAAGGTCCTAATGGCTAGAGGGGGGTGAATAGCCTATTAAAAATTTCTACAACAACACTTAACAAACCGGTTAGACAATTACGAGGCGAAGCAAGTATTGCACTAGCCTACTAAAAATGCAAGCCACCTACCACAATTCTAGTTTCTATAGTTTCTTTTCACACAATGGCTATGTCACTACACTAAGTTAGTGTGCTCTCAAAGACTAACTAAAGAGCCTCCGGCGGCCTCAAGCAGCGTGCGAATCTCATGGAGGGCCCGACGATCCTCGGGCGTCGAGGACTCTGGAAGGCCACGGAGCAAGGCCACCGCGGCGGCGATGTTCTGGCTAGTCCGGGCGAAGCGAGGGAGGGTTTCATCGTCCGCGATGATCCTCCGGTTCACGTCGAGGACCATGGCATGGGCGCGCCCACCGTCTCCGCGGCGCTCGATCTCCTGATCGAGCTCTGCGCATTCCTGCTCAAGCTGGAGTCGCGCTTCCTCGATCTCTCGGTGTCGGGCTTTTAGCTGCTCCACCGGCATGCGTGGCGGGGCCGCTGTCTCCCTCTTGGCCTCGTCGTCGAGGTCGTTTGTTGGGGTAGCCTCCCCCTCATGGACGCTTTCGACGTGCCCCTCGGGGGTACCCGTCATGAAGCATTCATGAGAGGGGTGATGGCTTCCCCTACTGGAGTCAAAGCCAGAGGGTGACTCTGGCTCCTCTGCCAGGAGGTCATGGAAAGATTCCGTGACATGTTCGATCACCCCCACAAATTCATCATTCATGGGAGGCGGGACCATGCATTGTGCCACAAGGTGGCTAACAGTCGCCATGGCATTGCGGAGACCGAACGGAAGCACTGTTGGGGCGCTCCGTATGAGGTGTTCCGGAGAGAGGGGTTCCCCTCCGGCGAGCCGCATCATGACGTTGGCGTCAGAGAAGGGGAGGCGGCGCGGGTCCTCCCTGGATGGCTGGGGTCCTAGGGAGACGTCGAGCTGGTGCTCAAGCCTCCCATAGTCGAGGCCGATGGAGGGGAGAGGTTGGATGGCAGTGTGAACCAATGCCAGCTCTCTTCCCATCATGATGATGAATTCCAGGTCCCCGAAGCGCACGTGTGCGCCTAGGACCCAGCTGATACCGTGGCTAGCCATCAGTGGCCTAATGTTAATGTCGGAACACGCAAAGGTCCCCTACCTGGCGCGCCAACTGTCGGTGTTTTGAGTAAACACCAACGAGTAAATTTGTGTTATTGCGCGTCTAGCCCGGATGGTATGCTAAAAAGACACAAGGTTTATACTGGTTCGGGCAGAATGTCCCTACGTCCAGTTCATGGCTGCTGCTCGTGTTATTTGCACTAAAAAGTTCATAGTAGGGGTTTCAAACGGGTGAGAGAGGGAAAGATCCCAAGTCTCTGATGGAAAGGTCAAATGGGTGCTGAGAGCTTGATTGCTGCTCAGCTATCTGTGATGTGATGCGTGGTGTGTTCAATTGATTCGTCCCCTTAGCGGGGTGCCCTACCTTCCCTTTGATAGACCAAGAGGAAGCAGGGATTACATATAGGAGAGAGAAGAAAAACCAGAGGCCAAGGAGGTCCTTGAAAGATGTCGGGTTTTCCTTTTCCTCTGAGCGAGTCCCGCTGACACGGCAGACGGTGCCAGGAATAGCTCCATGCTGGGTGCAGGTCTGTTGATCCTGATAGGGCCGCGCTGGGTGTCTGTCTGCTGATGATGCCATGTTCTGGCTTTATCAGCAAGTGGTCACGTCCCATCCTGCCCCGGCGAGCGGCGCGACGGACCAGGGTGCTGATCCACGACCCTACGGGGAGCAAATGACGCAGTGACCGTTCATCCGTTACTGTAGATGATGCAGGTTTCCTCCTGGACCGTAGTGGTTGTCGTAAGCTTCCGTCAGGATCCGCGCCCGAGGGCAAATGGCGGCGCCCACAACACTGTAAGACAAATGTCGACGCCCACAACACTGTCCGGGCTCTGACATGCCTGGAAGGGCTTTAAAGCGCCCATCTTGTCATATCCTGACGGTACTTTTCTGCAGGCGTGTAGGATATGGTCCTCGGTATTGCGGTTGACTTGAGTGCCCTGCCTTATCTGCGCGCGTAGTTATGAAGGAGCAGCGCGCAGACGTCAGGCGAGGCGGAGCCGGGCCCCAGACGTCGGGCGAGGCAGAGCCGGCCCTCAGACGTCGGGCGAGGCGGAGCCGGCCCCCGGTCGTCGGGCGAGGCGGAGCCGGCCCTCAGACGTCGGGCGAGGCGGAGCCGGCCCTCAGACGTCGGGTGAGGCGGAGCCAGCCAAGGTCGAGCTGAGCCTCGGGGGCCGGACGAGGTGGAGCCCGTGGCCTTGGTGGCTGCATGAGACAATGCCCCGCAAGAGGTGCAGTCGTGCTCCTGATGCTAGGACGAAACAAAGTTGATAGGTATTAACTCCTCCTCTTCGAGTACCCTAGTATTGATCTCCGACACCCCCAACCTCCCTAGTAGCACACTATATAACCCCTTAGTTAGCTAATAAAAATTACTAATTCGTGTTGTATTTATTTATTATATCTTCTTTGTGTTAGTCTTTATTGATAATTATATGATTTTATGTTGATTTGGTTATTATTTATACTCTTAATTATACTCTTGCTAACTCAATATACATATACGGTTAACCCCTTAATTACAAGTATTGATTTGGTTATTATTTATACTCTTGCTAACTCAATATACATATATGTGCATGTACGCACGCATATTTTATCATATGTGGTTATTATTGGTATACCAAAACGGCCCCTGTGGTCAAATCCAGACTCCGTCCCTGCCTAAACAGGAGACCTCTCCCGCGCTTCACGACTTTACTAGCTTCTGGTACACTCACATCATCACGAGGCTAGTGGCGTACAAGCGTGTCTTTTGCATCCCTTCCCTGCATGCACATGCAAACCACTATAATAAAAATGGTATCAGGGGTGAGCAAGGTTAAAACGTGCCGGCTGCCGCTTGTTGGCTGGCTGGGCCGTATCCAAGCTGTAGATAAGAGTTAAATAATACATATCCGATACGGGATAGGAGGACACCCGACCTCAAGTATCCGTGCAACACATAAAAGGAAGATCAATTGATTTCGCCTGCTGTGTAAATGGATTTGAAAGTAGACCCTGGTTTTTTTGGTGGAAGTCAAGGAGATTTATTTACTGAAGAAAGAGAATTATAGAAACTGAAAGACCATGGTTGTTGTTTTGGTCTCAATCGGTTTCCAACCAATGGATCACACACGCCTGGGTTTTCATCTACATGGCTGATCTCTCGACTCTCAACAAACTCTGTTTCCTCGCCTCTACCCTCTCACGATGCCCACAACCTGATTGCTACTAGGTGTGATGCAGGACAGGAGGCCCACGGCCCCTGTATTTTTTCTCGAATACGTAAAATATTTGCGTATCATTGTATTAAGTAGAATATTTAAATATACAGATAACGCGCTTCTTTTGAGCGCCGACGTTGGTCGCCCTAAAATAGCCGTAGCTGGACCATCCTAGCGAAAGACCTCTAATTTCGATATTACATAAATGTAAAACAACCAATACCGACACAACGGTGCGACCTAGGATGTGGCCTTGCGCCTTCGCGACTATCTAGACGATCCCTTTCCATTGTCCAGGAAGAACACGTCCAGTGCTTCGACGATGGACGCAGTCAGATTGCCGTCGAAGATCTTATCAAAGGCCTCCAACTCCGATGCGGATGGCGCTAATAGACCCTTGGTGTAGCCCATATACTGCATGATCAACACCTCACCTCTCTTGGAAGCAGGTACTCGAGAGAGGCCCTGGGCTGCCAACCGCCTGCTCCGCCACGCCAGCACGGGCTTAGCAGGAGCCTACTTGGGAGGCTCACGAATAAGCGGAGAGTCGACCTTCTTCAGCATGCGCCAAGTGAAGCTCTTGAGGCAGCGTGCGGTGGAGCTGTCGCTGACGTTGACCGAGTCGTCCTCCTGAGGCGGCGTACTGAACATGTCTGCATCCACCGTGGGCTCGGTCGGACCGAAGCCAGGTGGATCGCCCATCTCGTCCTCTGTAGGCGTGTCAGCTCTTGAGGTGGTGATCTGCGCTGTATGTGGTGGCCTGACTTGAGACTGACCGTGCTCAAGTGACGGTGGAACCAAGTCCGTTGCCAGCTGAGCGGGGTAAGAGACCATCGTTGAAGTGGCGTAGGTGCATGCACTGGTGGCTACGAACGAAGCTGCAACCTCCTCCAGCATTGGGTCCTCTGAGACTTCGTATATAGTTTGTGATATTTACAAAATTACCATCCAGTTCATATTTTCTGTATCTTCTCCGTTTTAAATCTGATTTCGATGATTCTCGCGTCTGTGTGATCATAGGTAGAATAGTTTTATAAACTTTTCAATTTGTTTTTCCATCATTGGTGTACTGTTCTAATTATAATTTTTGTTTGCTATGCATGATTGCTCGTGGATGGTTGTGTGATGTTGTATTGGTGAATCATGTATAGACAGTGAGCAGTACGACGTTGAGCAAGGCCAATACTTTGATGACCAGCAGAATTACTTAGATCAAGGCAAGTATAGCATCGGATCATCCTTGACGTCCTATACACCTTTAATCATTTAATTCATACTGCATATGTCTACCTTGATTATCACTAACTATTTCCTAGTTTTGTACTCGTACCTTCACACCTATGGGATTATTGCATTTGGTAGTGATGCTAGTGCTCAATTAAAGACCATGATCTTATAACTTAATTAATGGATCATGCAATAAACATTAAAAGATGCTTTTGAGCAACAATGAAACAAGGGGTCTAGAGTGCAGTTTTTGTGATGCTCTAGATTCCTCTTCATAAGGACTTATCTGTAAGTAATTATCCGTGACTTACAGTACAACTGTGAGAGCTAGATGGCTCTGACTTTAGGTAAGCATGAAGACTTTTTCTAGCTTTTTAGTGGTTACCTTTATGGCACAAAAAGGGCTTGCCATGTTGGGTATAGTACAACCTCTGTTCTTATGTGTATAGCCATGAAGGAATTGTGCCATTCGAAATGAGGTTCCTACACCTGCCTGCTGAGGTCTTAGCGTCCCTAATTTGTTAGACGAACTTTTGAAAGGATTCATAGTGTACCCTGCCTACTCACCTTTAAAGTGTTTTCGGGCCTTGCATACCCCAGGCAAATGGGAATCATGACTCATGGGTAAAGTGTACAACCTCTGTAGAGTGTAAAACTGGTATATCAGCCGTGCTCATGGACACGAGCGGCCTTAGAACTCTTATGGAATAGATGATCATTAATGATAATTATGTTTATGGTATTCATTATTCATGTCAACCTGATCATGTGTTTATTTGGGTTTATGTTAAACTTGTTACTACTCAATTGCTTAAAATTGTGACTCAATAAAAGCCAAATGCAGTTAAATCGGTGTCTATCTTTTTTAGCCTCATGAACTCCGTGTTATCCTTGTTGAGTACGTGTTTACACCAAAATTTGGGAGAAGAACATGGGAACTCAAAGGCTTCCAAGATTGTGTCAATCAAGGGATCGATTGCATGAGGATCGATATCAGCTGATTCAGATGCGACACTAGAATCGGATCTCTTTGAATGACATCAGCAGATAACGATGATGAGCTACGGTTGGCGTCGGGAAACTACATATCGGACTCTACAAAAAGGAGAAGATTAGGGTCCAAGTTATCTAAAGATTGGAATATTCTCCTTTTTACCAAAGATGGTAATGAGTCGTACTTGAGTAGGATTCATGTTTAGGCTCCGGGTATAAATATTGGGCCTTGGCTATTGTAAAAGGCACAATCAATCAAATACAAGTCATTTATTTTTTCCAGTTCCGGCCAACCCATAGGAGTAGGCGTAGAGTATATCTCGATGAGTTCTTCAGCGAGCAGGGCTGCATCGGTCCGGCCGACCTCCGGCTTGTATGTAAGTACCGTCATGGCTTACACTTCTGTTCGTACAGCTACATCGATCCGGTCGACCTCCACTGTGACTCTAGTATAAGCTAGTTATCGACTCTTGTTTAGTTCAAGTACGGCTGCATTAATCCGGTCGACCTTCACTACCCGAACTAGATTAAGGTCAAGTTATTGGCTCTACCTAAGGGTGGCGTCCTTTGGGTAGATTCATTAAGTTACCGATCTTGCTGATGTTTTTATCGTCATTAGTTTGCAGCAACATCAATCCGCCCGGTCAAGATCGATCTAGATCAGCCTCATATCCTTTTAGTCCCTCGTTTGCTTTGTTATAATATGATATTCCTTACTTTGAGCAATGGGTCTTGTTTTATCTGCTATTTTTACTTTGATCTTGATCGTGCATAGTACACAATTAAGGCATGAATAATCTTAAAGAGGTTTGCTGGCTAGTTAAGTCTAGTTTATAGTTCACCATTATGGCTGTAAAGATCCGATCGATCCCCACTAATGACACTGTAGTTTGAAGGATGCTAGTTAGTAGATTTGTTCCTGATTAGGCGTGTCCTTAGCTGTTTGCTATGCCTGCATCGGCTAAATAGCTGATCGCCTGTGCGTTAATGCCTACAGTGTGTTTATATGATTCTGTTAAGCGTGAATAGATTTGTTTACTTTAAAGGTTTGATTTGTTGTCTTTATCATGGCTGCATCGATCGGTCGAACCCCACTGTTAGAGATAGCAGGTTAGGTCTGATGAGTCAATGGATCTGTCCATGTGAAATAGTCGATTGTTCACACGCTGTAGTTCTTTTCACCTCTATCGGCTATTTTAGCCGATTCATCCGAGCCTTCATGTATAGTATGTCTTTCGGAAAGCCTGTTGAAGTACGGATGTCTTTATGGATTCTTCGGTTTTAGTTTGTTATTATCATCATAGCTGCTATCGATCTAGTCGAACCTCACTGTTGATGGTAACAGATTAGATTTAGAGCGTTTGTAGATCCGTTTGTATCAGATAGTCGATTCGTTCATGTGCTATGTCTTTCCCGATTAGATTCATTGGCTTAATGCTTTACACTGGTAATATCCACCTAACTGATGTTCTCATTTACCTATACATGTACTGTACCTATCAACTTAAAATCAATCGCTACCTACGAGCTTTTACAGTCCGTAACAGCCGATTTCTATGCGTATCGGCTATTTAGTCGCTTTTTCCATATGGCTGCTCCCGAAGCGGCACACTTGGAACTGTCTGAGCACAGACTGACATGTTCCACCTTAAATTACTAATAAACTTTCTCTCCTTGTCAATTGTAGGGTCAAATTGACTGGCACATCTCGGGAGGAATACGCATGATTGATTATTTCTGTGTTGAAGCCAGGTGGATCTCCAGCTCCATCGAGCACACCCTTCCAGCTTGCTCGTGTGCCCGGCACATTTTCGTGCCAACACATGTTCTGGCACGCTCGATCGGACCCCACAATCGTCATGGTAGCTTACAACAACAACGACATCCTTATGTTACCTTATGAAGACCTACCTAATGGAGATAAAGATGTCATCAGCAAAGCTATAGAAGAATTTTAGAATAAGTGTTTGTTGTCCTACACCAAGATAAGTGACAATACAATTGTTCAGAAATATCCACTACCAAGAGTTCTGTTGCACGGGCAGACAGATGTAGATGAAGCTAAAGACAGACGTTTCTTCATGGAAGTTGTAAACAAATATGTTCGTGATGAGGAACCATAATGAAGTTTTCTTGAACACATTCTACAACACCATGAAAGAGGTGTTTCATGGGTTTCCAGTTGATCAAGTTGGATCGGCTTATTACAACATTCCACATCCATCGACTCAGGGGACTAATCAAGCCGGTACTAGCCATCAAGAAACAACACCAGCTGGTAATGATGATGTCTAGGTAGTTCAGAGTTCATCTGAGCAAGTTCAAGGTGCTACAACAAATCAGATACAGTATAATCCTAGATCGTCAGCGCAGCATGTGCAATAGCCGGCGGGGCAAGGTCAGAACTAGATGATTAATTTTGGCACATCAGGCCACATACCATCAATTCAAAGAATCTGTAGAGATATAGACCCTAATGTCTATAACCAGATACTTCAAGCAGCAAACCAGCAGAGGACCTAGTAGATAGAGATTCCACAAGGATATCATTATGGCACGGATTACAACACCCTTCACATGATTCCAAATCCAGGGTATCAAGGCACACGGGATTTTAGTCCATAGATGGGTCAGCAGGTGCAGAGAAATCCAAATTCAAATGCTGATGAGTTGTTGCTGAGAGTGATCGAGATGATGAACAATCAGTTCGGTTTGAAGCCAAAAGGGTAGACCTTTTCGTACAAACATCCATATCCAGAATGGTATGATTTGGTCGCTCTTCCTATAAATTACAGGCTCCCAGAGTTTGCTAAGTTCACTAGCCAAGACAGCACAAGCACAATAGAACATGTCAGTCAGTATCTTACACAGTTGGGCGAAGCATCCATTGAAGAGGCCCATTGAGTTCATTTCTTCTCCTTGTCCTTGTTAGGGCCAGCCTTCACTTGGTTTTCATCACTGCCAGTTAACTCCATTGCCAATTGGGCTGACCTAGAGAAGAAGTTTCATACATATTTTTACACTAGGATAAGAGAAAAGAAGATTACCTATTTGATAACTATAAGACAGAGAACGAATGAATTAGGCACCAAGTTTCTTCAGAGGTTCCAAGAGACTATAAATTTGTGCTTCTCATTAAACTTGGCTGATGATCAGCTAACTGCTTTGGCCATTCAAGGAATGTTGCCAACATGGAGAGAGAAGCTGCTGGGACAAAAATTTGATAACTTGGGTCAATTGGCTCAACGAGTGGTAGCGCTCAATAGCCAGTTCCAGAATATGCGCAGAGACACCCGATTCCAGAAAAGTACCACAATGGCCGAAGCCTATAATCCATATTGGGTCGATGATAGCTATGAAGACGATGAAGAAGAAAAGGTTGCCGCGACTGAATGGAATTGGGGTAAGAATACGGTAATGGTGCCAAATCCTTGGGGAAGAGGAATCGAAGAGAGCTATGATTTCGACGTTACAAAGTCAGACAAACTCTTCGATTTTTTGCTTGAGAAGGGGCACATCAAGTTGCCCGATAATCATGTTATGCTGCCCCCTAATCAGTTGAAGAATAAGAAGTACTGCAAATTTCATAACGCTACATCTTATTCTACTAATGAATGTAGAGTTTTCCGGCAGCATATACAGAGGGCTATTCAGCAAGGAAGACTCAAATTTGATACACCTCGAAAGATGAAAGTTGACGATAATCCTTTCCCGAGAGATCAGAACATGGTTGATGCTAGGTTGCTCAAAGGGAAGACTAAAGTCCTAACATCAACCAGATCAAAAAAAGCTAGAACAGTCGATCCCGAGATGCAAATATTGGCTGATGAATACAGAGAGATCAAAAGGCGTCGGGATCAACAAAAGAGCCGATATAAGCAGGGAGAAACGTCTAAGGATGGGACGACAAAGCCGTGTGTTACATCTCGAATTTTGTTGAATAAATGGCAGTGGCAGAAGGAAAAGGATTATCAGCATTGGTTAGAAGAACAAGAATATCAGCGTCAACAAGAAAAAGAGAGGTATGAAAGAAAGCAAGCTGAATCACATTGGAATTGTCCTTTCTTCAGACATTGTTGGAACGAAGGTTTGAAATTGCCTACCAGAAATAACTGTCCGGAGTGCATCGAGCAGTATTGGGATTTTAGGTAATCTCAAGCCAACCGCCGGTCTATCCATGCTCAAGGCGAGTATCATCATAATAACATGGATCGGCGCTTAAAAAGTAGAAATGTTTATGATCGGCTTGGAAAGTGAGTTGTTGATCAAAACTAGGCGGATTATGAAGAGGAAAGTAATGAAGAAGAATATGTTTGGCAGAAAGGCTAATGGTGTCCAGGAGGTCTGACAAGAAGCCAGAAAAGAAGAGTGCAACGCCTAAGGAACAGAGAACTAGAACAGGCTCAAGCATCTGGTAGACCTCAAGTGTGGCGTGCTAAGCAAACATCCAATAGAAGGTAACCATCGGCTAATATTCAAATGGCTTTTCTGTTGCCATCAGAATTTAGAGCTCTGGTAGATCAAGAAGTTTATTCAGATTTCGATGAATCGAAGTATGAAGAAATAGTTGCCAAGTTGAGAGTTATACAGCAGGCTATATTCGACAAACCAGTCAAGCATCGGCACTTAAAGGCTTTATATATAAAAGGTTTTGTTGACGGGAAGACGATGAATAAGATGTTGGTGGATGGAGGCGCCTCTATCAATCTTATGCCTTACACCACTTTTCATAAACTTGGCAAGGGACTAGGAGATCTGATTGAGACTGACATGATGCTTAAGGACTTTGGGGGTAATGCGTCTAAGACCCGAGGGTAATGAACATCCAACTGACAATCGGGAGTAAGACTCTGCTCACCACATTCTTCGTCATTGATGGAAAAGGGTTTACTCCTTGGTCTTGACTGGATTCATGGAAATTGCTGTGTACCATCGACCATGCATCAATGTTAGATTCAATGGCATGGAGATGATGTTGAGCTGGTTCGCGCTGATGAATCTGTGAGTATCGCAATAGCCGATCCAGTATACTGGGAGCCAGAACACTTCGAATGCTTTTCTGGCAAGTTGTGGGAAGGAGGCTTCATTAAGATCAGTAATGAAAGCCAACAGCCGATCCAAGCAATTGGCTCTGAGAGTCTGTTTTAATGGATAATCATGGCTTCGCGTTGGTCGGTGAATTAAGGGAAATAAACATCGGTCATGAAGACAAACCTAGACCGATGTGTGTAAGAGCTGAGTCAGATCTAGAGTGCAAGTCAGAGTTGATAGATCTATTAAAGGAAGTTTTGTTTTGCATAATGAGATGCTTGGCCGAGATCGGTCGATTGTATAACCTTTGGTCTGAAAAGTTCGGGTGCAACCTATCAATAGCGATCGATGAAAAATATTTGAAGGGATATTATCCTAGCATTTGATCAACACTTGACAGCCTATTCATTCAGTCATCGGCTCTAATAGCCGGTACCAGAAGGATATCGCCTCTAGTTCAAAAAATAAACCCGAAGATGTAAAAGCCAATACGATATGTATCGTCTATAGAGCAAAGGCAAAAATGAAGACAATTGTGACACATACAAGGGCATTGCATTGAAACATGGTCATGGAAAAGCAGAAGATTTCATTCATTAGTTTGCCCTAAATACAAACTAATCAAAGACCTTGTTCACCACATCCTGAGCAAATGTGATGTCCACAATGGCCTCCACCACGATGATGAATTCTTTGATTAGATCCTCATGCTCCTCAGGGCTGTCGCCCATTGGGAAGCCAGTCTCCATGGCGTGGAGCTCATACCCAGTCTGAACTTGCATCGCAGCCAGCGCCACCGATGCACCATGACGGACGTTGTGGAGATTGATCTCCTAGATGCGAGTCGGGATGTCATGGAGGCGGGCGTTGATGAGGGGGCCCCGAGCATTGATGGCATCTGTGGCCATGTTCGCCGCTAGTTGGAGGGTTGGCGATCATAGAAATAGAAGAACTATCAAGATAAAGATAGAGGAAATCAGAATGGAGGCGTTCCTGAAATTCATCTTACCCGCCACTATGGCGTCAAACTCGGCTAGCCGCGCCTGAGCGGCACTGGCCTCTTCTTCGGCGGCATGAAGGGTGGCTTGAGAGACCCCGAGACGGATCTCAAGCTGGCTATTTTCCCGAGTCACCTTGGAGTAACGGTCTTGGGCCGCCCTCCACTCTCGGAGGAAGCACCGGGCATCGTCGTCGTTGTACGAGTCGGAGGAATCCGATGATGAGGCCGGCGCAGATGATGCAGCATCAGAGGGCCCGTTGGCCCTGGGGAGAGGATGAAGACTGTCATTCATGATGAACCTATAGACGAGTCAGAACAGTTCATCATCATGAGCAGAAGATGTCGATCTCACCTCATACGTCGAAGGCGCTGGTTCATCGGCATATTCTCCTCCGGAATCTCCTCCGCCGCACGCTTGCCATGGTTGTCCTCGCCGGCCATGAAGTTGATTGGATCTACAAGAAGGGAGGAAGGCCGCTATAGAATTTTACGAGGGCGGAGAAGTGCAAAGGAACAGGAGCGGTTGCAAGTGTAGATGTGTTCGAGGCCGGAGCCCTCAGCTGGTTTTGAAGCCACGAAGCGAAGAGGTGGACGCCTCGGGACATGCAAAAGGCAACCGCAATTAATAGAAGGCGAAGCACCACCTCACTAATACCGAAGAGAATACAGCGTCGGGTGATTAAGGACAGAAGATCAAGGGGTTCTCTTAATAAAGGTTGTGTTTTCAGTCTTAGTCGAATAAAAGTTAGAAGTCTGGAATCGGCTATTTTCAAATCGGCTCTTTAGCCGAAATAAGAAATATAATAAGGCAGTGGAAAGTATGGTTATCATTAATTCTACACAAGACATATGTTGATTAACGAATTACAAGTCTAGAACATCCTGGATTGCTTTCAACACTTCTAGCTGGATAGCATCAACTTCTGTGATTTGTTGCTTATCTTCTTCGGCTGATCTAGGAATGTTCTCGAGGCTACTTCGGATGGCTCTACCTTCTCTGACTTTGGCCAGCAGTTCCTGTTTCTTTTGTTTGATGGCATCGGGTATTTGAGCCAGGGTGGACTTATGATGATCGATGGCAGCCTTCATGTTTTCCAGCTCCTTCTCAAGTTCTGCACGCTTGATTTCCAGTTGAGACAACTCTGGGTCGATCCTAAGGGAGGAGTTCTTCAGATCATTAATCAGCTATGTCAGCTCTCTAGCCTCTTGCTGGAGTTCCCCTTGGCCAATAAGGTTTCACGGTTGGACATGTTCCTCTGGGCCTTTTTTACCTTTGAGATTTGATCTTCAATAATGGATAAAGGTGACAAGACTTTGGAAAGAACTGGGGATGGATTATCCTTAACAGCCAAGAAGACTCTTTGCATTGAATCAGCATCTTGGACCAAATCGGCTATATTCTTCTCAAACATCGGCAATATGTCCCTTAGCCGATTTCTGATCTCTTCTGACAAAGCTTCCTTAGAGGAGGCGGCTGATGAGTTGATCTTGTCTTCATCCAGATACTCCTCAAGGTTGAAAGAGGAGCTCAGAGCTAGAGGATTGAGTGCCTATACATAAGAAGATCTTGATTAGGAGGTTTGGATCAGTTTATAATTAAATGGACGGTGAAAATGGATATGGTACCTTTTCTGTGATAGCCTCTATCTGAAGAGGAGGAACAACTGATGATACACCAATGATATCTGGTCGGGTCGGCTCTAAACTCTCAACATTAACATCTGCAAACATTAGGGAAGATATTTTTAGTTCATGTTAGTTGCAGAGAAATAAACTAAGCATATGACTTTCTTACCATCAGTTGTGTGCTAGACTGGGGAATCGACAGTTTGAATGTCAGCAACAGCAGGATTATTTGCAATAAGGAGACTATCAGACTCCTGCTCTTGCATAGATGTTTCCTTAGGAAGTATCTGGCATTGTGAGAAGTCAGATGAAGGATAAAAGTTGAATAGAATCAGGAATTTTTGAGAAAATACTCTGACAAGCATCAAGGATAAAATGGAAAGACTCACATTTTCTGCCGTTGTGGAAGCATCAGTTATTTCCACTAAAATCGGCTCCTTTTGAGGATCAGCCGATGAAGGTTCAATTGGTGCTGAATCAAACGCCTAGGACAACAGCTCCGCACCCAAGGCAGATTGGGACACAATGGTTGATAACTGTGAAGAACGGGATTAGAAGTTTAATATCAGTTTGACAAGAAGATGGATTATTTACCTGAGCAGCTGATGGTCTCGTTCTGCAGAGTCTTTTCCCAGTAATGGCTTTCTGGGTTGCCCCTTGGACCACCTTGCGCTATGAAGATTGGTATGTCACAATCGTGGGGGCAGTATGAGTTTTCATCAATTTCTTCAGTGAAGGTGCGGCCGATCCTATTCTTGAAACTGGGCATGGTGGCCAATAATCTATAGTACACCCCTTCCTATCCGAGCTCGGAGGATCAAATTCAGTGTCCTAAAAAGGTCGGTTAGAATAGTTAGCAAAAGAATTCATCGAACAGTTTTCTTAAAAAAATGGCAAGTTACCTCTTTGTCAGAAGTAAATTCCCCATCTAGAGCTATACACAAAGAGTGGACCAACCCACAGAAAAGATGGGAGTGCCATTCTTGCCACCAGGAGTCAAACAGAGTGGAAGAGAAGCTGACCCTGATCCAGTCGTGCACGCAAAGGGAAGGAAGATCTTATCTCAATTGAAAGACTCTAGAGGCTTCCATCACCTCATTGATATCTTCTCTTGGCTTCAATGTGTTTTTGAAGAACAATTGAGGGCGGAGTTGACCAAAACTAAACTAACGGGCTATGAAGGATGGATTGTAGAATTCATAAGTTGGAAGGTTGCCTGGAGGGAAGGAGCCTGTAGCCATTTTGCCACGACCATGATGAAATTCGGCTGGAAGAACACAGGGCTTGATGAAGGAATTAAAGATTGCAACCGCCGTCTCATCTGAACAGCCTGATTCAAATCAAAATTTGAATGGGAAGATTAGCTCATTATTCTCATCCTCATCGTATGGTAGCCAAGTCTGGATGTCTGCATTGAACCCTCTGTAAAACTTTTTGAAGAGATGGCCAATATCGATATCAATTGTTATGGCCGATATAGCCTCACCATAGCTCATGCACTGACGGGTTCTTCTTTCTTCGCCTCTATATTCCTCATCAAAGTTGGAGGAAGGGTAACTCAGGCTTCTGAGATCAGGCCTTACAATCTTGTGCATGTGCAGGTTGAGCCACAGTTATATCAACCACCAAGGGCCACTAATAGTATGCACTGGTTCATTCTTTAGTAATTGGGTAGCTACCTGGTACATCAGATGATAAGTAGCTCCTAGCAGATACTTTCCAAGAGGGATATCCTTGTCTACCGCTAGATGCTCTGCCATGAGTTTATGATTGTAAGTCGGACCACAAGATGACCCACAGAAGATGAATCTCTCCAATCACATATTCAGAAAGGCCACATATACCTTTTCACTAACAGTTGATTCGTCTCCAATATGGTTCAGAATATAACTTGCCCATCCTATGCAGTCTGATATTTTGGCTAATTTCTTGGAACCAGCACTCAAGTACTCATAAGGCTGCATTGATCCAGTTATTCTAAGGCCAGTCAACATGTAAACATCGACCAGGGTGATGGTCAGCTGTGACCAAAGACGAAAGCGTTCAAGATATTGGACCAGAAATAAGATGCAGCAATCAGGCGTGAATCATTCCTCTTCATCCCAGACAACGAAAGTGTCAAGCATTGATTTAGATCATAAAGCTCCCAATCTTCACCCTTTTTTTCTCAGACACCCTACGAAATCAGTCTCTCCATCCCTTAGGTATTTTAGGCCAATTTCTGAAGGAAGTTTTGGTGTTCTAGGAGAATGAATCCACTACATATTGTTTAAAGGGGATTTGGTTGGTTTCTTGACGGATGAAGTCAGATAGGTCAGGGTCACCCATAGGCCCAAGAAAATAGACATTGGAAGCAACAGCTAATGGAATCAAGATTTTGTTTCTCATTTCCTAGAAATCGGACGAAATAAATTTGAGAAGAAAAGAAATACAAGGTAGTGGCCGGTGCTTGGAGAATGGAAACTTGGAAGCATACCTCAGGGACGTGGTCGCTGGTCGCCATTGCAGCCGAAATTGATTTGAATCTAACAAAGATCGCTTGAATAACGGCTTGATAGAACAGAGGATTTGCTAGGGTTTGAGGCCTTGGTGATGGTGGCGTCGGCTGTTAAGTTTTGCTCGAGAAAGAAGGGGAAAACAAACAGGACGAGCGAGTTGGAAGAGATACTATTGGGATATTATATAAGACTCAGGCCGAGAAGTTAGGAGTCATACGTATATCTCGGAATAGAACGGTGGCGGCATGGTAAACAGATAAATAGGAATTTTGGAATAAAATCATTTTTATCCCAAAATTAGGGGGCATGTGTTTACACCAAAATTTAGGAGAAGAACGCGGGAACTCAAAGGCTTCCAAGATTATGTCAATCATGGGATCGATTGCATGAGGATCGATATCAGCTGATTCAGATGCGACACTAGAATCGGCTCTCTTTGAATGACGTCAGCAGATAATGATGATGAGCTATAGTTGGCGTCGGAAAACTACATATCGGACTCTACAAAAAGGGAAAGATTAGGGTCCAAGTTATCTTAAGATAGAAATATTTTCCTTTTTACCAAAGATGGTAATGAGTCATACTTGAGTAGGATTCATGTTTAGGCTCCGGGTATAAATATTAGACCCCGGCTATTGTAAAAGACACAATCAATCAAATACAAGTCATTTACTTTTTTTTGGCTCCGGCCAACCCTTAGGAGTAGGAGTAGAGTAGATCTCGGCGAGTTCTTCAGGGAGCAGGGCTGCATCGGTCTGACCTACCTCTAACTTGTCTGTAAGTACCGTCATGGCTTATACTTCTGTTCGTACAGCTGCATCGATCCGGTCGACCTCCACTACGATTCTAGTATAAGCTAGTTATCGACTCTTGTTTAGTTCAAGTATGGTTACATCGATCCGGTCGACCTCCACTGCTCAAACTAGATTAAGGTCAAGTTATTGGCTCTACCTAAGGGTGACGTCCTTTGGGTAGATTCATTAAGTTACCGATCTTGCTGATGTTTTTATCGTCATTAGTTTGCAGCAACATCAATCCGCCCGGTCAAGATCGATCTAGATTGGCCTCATATCCTTTTAGTCCGTCGTTTGCTTTGTTATAACATGATATTCCTTACTTTGAGCGACGGGTCTTATTTTATCGGCTGTTTTTACTTTGATCTTGATCGTGCATAGTATGCGGTTAAGGCATGAATAATCTTGAAGAGGTTTGCTGGCTAGTTAAGTCTAGTTTATAGTTCACCATTATGGCTGTAACGATCCAGTCGATCCTCACTGATGGCATTGTAGATTGGAGGATGCTAGTTAGTAGATTTGTTCCTGATTAGGCGTGTCCTTAGCTGTTTGCTATGTCTGCATCGGCTAAATAGCCGATCGTCTGTGCGTTAATACCTACAGTGTGTTTACATGATTCCGTTAAGCGTGAATAGATCTGTTTACTTTAAAGGTTTGATTTGTTGTCTTTATCATGGCTGCATCGATTTGGTCGAACCTCACTGTTAGAGATAGCAGGTTAGGTCTGATGAGTCAATGGATCTGTTCATGTGAAATAGTCGATTGTTCACACATTGTAGTTCTTTTCACCTGAATCGGCTATTTTAGCCGATTCATCCGAGCCTTCACGTATAGTATGTCTTTCGAAAAGCCTGTCGAAGTACGGATGTCTTTATGGATTCTTCAGTTTTAGTTTGTTATTATCATCATAGCTGTCATCGATCCGGACGAACTTCACTATTGATGGTAACAGATTAGATTCAAAGCGTTTGTAGATCCGTTCGTATCAGATAGTCGATTCGTTCATGTGCTATATCTTTTCTCGATTAGATTCATCGGCTTAATGCTTTACACTGGTAATATCCACCTAGCTGATGTTCTTATTTACATATATGTGTACTATACCTATCAACTTAAAACCAATTGCTACCTACGAGCTTTGCAGTCCGTAACAGCCGATTTCTGTGCGTATCGGCTAATTAGTCGCTTTTCCCGTATGGCTACTCCCGAAGCGGCACACTTGAAACTATCTGGGCACAGATCGGTATGTTCCACCTTAAATTATTGATAAACTTTTTCTCCTTGTCAATTGCAGGGTCAAATTGACTGGCACGTCTCGGGAGGAATACGCAGGATCGATTATTCCTGCGTTGAAGCCAGGCGGATTTTCAGCTCCATCGAGCAGACCCTTCCGACTTGTTCGTATGCCCGGCATATTTTCGTGCCGACAGTACGAGATGTACTTACGCTTGTTTATTTTTATTATATGGAAAAAAATCCGGATGGATAACAGATTGCAATGGTTATGAGAATTTTCCTAAGAATTACTAGACTTTTGCGATTAACCAGTCGACCGTCCCTGTGGCTATGGAGGCGTCATGGGGTTATCTTTATTTATTTCTGCTTGCTAGACTTTGATATTTAGGTAATGGATTAAATATTCGTGATGTAATAAAGCACTATGCTTGGTATTCCTTTATAATTTGTCTCTATATGTGTGCGATTGATTCCTAGGCGCACATATGGATTATATCCAGTTTTGTCTTTAAAACTGGGTACGACAACTTTGCATTATCAGCTTCTTCAAGACTTTCAACATTCTCAATGCTGAAAACCTCTAGTTAGCGGCGAGCCTTCAGGTTCTTGATAGCACTTATTTTGTTACCTTTACTTCCTTGTACCCGGTAGTTGTGCAGCTCCTGAAGTGAAGTGAGTCTTCCAATTGGAAACTCACCAATTCTGCGTGACGCCGTGACCCATAATTTACATATCGCAGATGATCATCAATGTTTCCTAAATACATCATTTGCCTCAGTTCTTCCCAACAATCATTCAAACAATCAACTAGCTGTAAGTGATAAAGTTTAACAAGACCACGCATTCCCTCAAGTGATATCCTATGCAGATAGACATAACGAAGGTGCTTTAAATCAGCAAGTTTAGGAAGATGGAATGTGTTCTCCAAATTTGATCGCAGTAGACGCAAGGATTTCGATTTTTGTATAGCAAATTCTCAACCATGCCTAACATATCGTTGTCAAGCAAACCTGGACCATCAATAATAGCGGTGCGCAGATTCTTAAAACGTGTGATTTTCTTCACCTCTTCAGTAGAAAATTTGTCAATGCAAGCAATACGCAAGTGTTGAATATTTTCACTCTCATTTTCCAACATGCTAGGATCAATCAATGCCAGTTCATGCATCAGGTCACGCATGACGTAATAAGGGATGGTATGGCTAATAAATTAATAAGGGATGGCATGGCTATTAGAAGAAAACCCAATAGAATTTTTAATCATATTATAGAAGAATAGGTGATGAAACAAATAGCGTTTGCAAATGACTTTAGGTTAATAGCTTAGAGATTAAAAGTTTTGTACATAATATGGATGATGTTGATATTTCTTGTAATGAATAAGAGATGACCATGGATAGCTTGTATGGAAGGATTGCAAGTTAGTGGGACATATAGTGGGGAATGATATGGACACCTTGCATGAAGAAAGAAAAATATCTAAGTGAGGTTTAACTTTATAAGAGTATATAGATAGATTTTGTGGTTTAATGGACGTTTTATTTTCCTTCCATCTCACACGGAAACCAATTGTTATTTTCCCTATATTTACTGTTTTTTAATTTAACATTTATTAAGGTAGGGGACTGTTCCGCTGAACATGGTAGCTTTTTAAACAACAATATAGTAAGACAATAACATTTCACTATTTAGGAATTTTGTTATCTCAGATCTGCATGTGAGCTTGTGGGCTGGCCGGCTGGACTCTGGAGGACGTGTTGTCGGCTTGTCCCAACTCGCAACGCCTTTATAGCTAGAGCCCTTGTCACCGGAGGTGGCGCTGCCTATTATATTGTCCCAAAGGTGCATGTAGCACCAAAGGTGTCACAAGGGTGATTATAAAGATCTCCCCGTCCGCACTAAGAACGAGACAGGTAATATAATTTAGGAAAAACATAAAACAATGACGAAGCGAGGTCCGTCAACACTGTGGAGCGATCGATATCTTTATGCGACAGTCATCATTTCTATATTCTTGTGCTAATATAAATCCCCGTCCGCACTAAGAACGAGACAGGTAATAATTTAGGAAAAACATAAAACATTGACGAAGCGAGGTCAATCAACGCGCGGTGGAGCCATCGATGTCCTACCTCTCCACAAAATAATACAATTCTCGTATTTTGAGGAGTTAAACAGTCTAAGTTTTAACTAAATTTATATAAAAAAAAATACAAGCAATCTTGATAAAAAATACTATTAAATTAGTTATAGAATATATTTTTATAATAAATTTATATAGAGATATAAATACTAATACTATTTACTGTAACTTGATTAAACTTGAACTCAATCGACTAAAACTGATATCATAATTGCATTGTTTTGGCTATTAGATTCGCAGTTCCGAGGACCCCGGTCGGTGGTGTCAGTACTGTACCACCTAGTACTACCTATTACTAGCTTGTGAAGGACCTCATCGACCAAGGTCATTTATTAATTCGAAAAAATTGGTGCATCCGATATGCACAGACGTGTCTGTGCATACCGAGAAGGCGATTACCATTGTCTCTACCATCAGCCTGTTCGGTTGGCTGATACGTATCGTTGCTGGTTCGTGAAGAAGTACTGTTGACTGATTTGTGTGAGAGAAAAATACTGTTTCGGCTAGAAATTTATGATCGTTTATGACAAGCCACAGCCAAACGAACAGGCTGCATGTGCTGCTCGCGGCGCTGCAATCCGACGGCTAGTGCTCCCGGTTCCTCAAGCAGGCATGCCCGTCGACTCGTCGTGAAGTGATCTCGGTTTCTCATGCTCGTCGCAGAGCTTGGCTCCAAAAGATGCCCGCTCGCAATGAATCAAAAAAAAATGCCCGCTCACAGCGTTTTGTTTTGTTTTTTTAAGTAAGAGCACCTCAAGAATATTCTAAATTTTCCTTCCAAAAAATTAATGTTTTCCAACTCCTAAAAATGTATTGAGAGAAAAAAAATAAGGGAATCTCCAATAATTTTTAATAATTCACTCCTAATATATATAATATAATTTTACATCAGGAATCATATACTATTTCTAAATTATTCTAACTAGTTTTTTTTTTGTACATTTGCATCGGGAACCCTTTCCTACTCTTTATACTTTTCGTGCCCTTCCATCTTTAGATTGATCGACAAACACGCGTGGGAGAGAAGATACGCGTCACTCAGAAGCGCATAACTTTACGCAGAACATGGTGACTTTTTCAAGTTATAAAAGATTAGGAGAATAGATTATAAGTTGTTGTAAAGGAGTTTTTTCTCATCTTGCTAAAAAACAAGAATTAAGATGAGATTTAGGGAACTCCTGGAGATGGTCAGGCAGGGAATTTATTTCTCACTCAGCGTTTTGTTAGGGACGTGTGTAAGAATATGTTGCATGTGCTCGGGTTGTCAGGCAGAGAAAAATCAAGGTCAAATCATTGATACAAAGAGTCCAAACTGCAAGCCAAATGAGATATCCAAGATTATTGTGAAACAAAACAGGTTATCTTCTTCCTTGGGAATCTCTTTCTCATCTACTGTTCTTCTTCCCTCCTGCTCTTCTGACCCAGAAAAAATATTTAGGTGGGGCAAAACTCTAGCATGAGCTTGACCAAAAGGAGAAAAAAAAAAGAACTTGTAGGTCCATATAAAAACAATGAGCGAAACTAAGATTTAGGATGATAACTTTAATTCAAAGATAAATATGGTCCTTCGATCAAACCATTGAAACTAAAAATATAAAAATAAAATTGATCAATCTGAAAATTTATACAATGATTAATTAGTGAGCGATAATTGTGTTATCGCATAGCTTGAGCATTGACAAAAAGAACAAAAATAGATGTGCCTCTAGTAAAGCATTAGGCACGTATAATTTCTATATATAGGCATCGGCAAGTTCTTGGCACCAAAGCCTGAGCCTCTATGCCACGACCAAGGCATGCCCAACATCAGAAGAGCCGGCAATAGGAGGTAAATAAAGCTGCACTACCAAAATGCCGAGTGAGACTTTTATTATTGCGAATAAGGAAAGAGACAGCTATCGTGTTTGAACTTCGACGGCCTCCGCCCGTGCGTGTGGGCTTTGGCCTGGGCGGCATGGACGTATTTGCCGTGGCCCGATTAAAAAAGCGGTAATGCTTGGACTCAGGCATTGCCCGAGTAGGCCGCACCTCCGCGAGCTCCCCCCGTGCCCCGCTCCAAGTGCCCCTGCTCGCCCACCAGAGATGAAGAAGACGACAACGGTGACGGCGACTGCGGCGACTCTGACGAAGTAGGCTGATTTCTCCTCCTCCTCCTCCTCCTCCTCCTGGATCTGTGCCCACCGTAGACGAAGACGGCGGCGGCAGTGGCTAAGGTTTCGGCGAGCCTCTCGCCCTCTTTCTTCTCCAACTCTGGTGGCTATAGAAGGGGCGGCCGGAGGGAGACAGGCAGGCCAGGCGGTGAGGATGGCAGCCGGACGGTTTAGGGACCCTGGTGGATGTAGCGGCGATCGAGCTGCTAGGTCGAGGCGGCGGAGTCTCACCGGAGTTGGAGAAGATCGCGACGGCCGAGCTCGCCTGAGTTGGAGAAGATGGCGACAGTGGGGTAGGAGGGAGGGGAAGGATGAGGCTGCCGCGGGCGTGTTAGGGTCTCACCGGAGCTCCGCGGCCATGGCCGCGGTGATGGAGCTTTGGCGAGACCCTATCGCGCCACGGCAGTGAGCAGTGACTGGCGATGGAGGGTGGGGGAGCGGGACGCCGGGCGTGGGGAAGAAGAGCTACCATCGCAGGGAGGAGGGTTTCCCAACATGCGCCTGCATCCGAACGTCGGGGCGCTAGCAGCGCTGTTAAAAAAGATGAGCAAACAACTAGCTATCGCGGCCTTTCTTCCATGTTCTCTAACCTCCAACAAGTGCTAACTCTTTGGCTCCAGCCTCCAGCGCTCTACAAGACCGCAACTACTTCACCGGCCATAGAGATGAGGAAGAGGAGGGGAAAAAAGAAGGCGTGGTGATATGACAACGCGGCGTCCCAATCTTTCGGTGAGTGGGGATAAACACGATTTTAGGTAGATTCGACATCGTGCCCCAACTACAACAACCAATATGGGCGTTGTGCCTTAACGACAGTTACACTGGCTCCAATTTGTTGATGTTCTTGTCGTGCCAAGAATAACCTTGAACCTGCAAGCATATCGAAGAACAAGCAAGAACAAGTGGACAAGCAAACAACGCACAGATCTTATCCAAGGGATTAAATCTGCAATCAAGAATTTGGGGTTCTGAATACAAGCAGTCAGGTGGTCTGAATCAACGCATGTGTTACAAGGAAGTAGCTGGACGGTAAACTTTTATTTAAACAAAACCCAACCCTTTCCTAGTGGCTACCAGTGGTATTTATAAGTAGAACACAACCAGGGGCGTGGGAGGTGCAATAATAGGAGGTTTGAACGTCTTATGGTTGATTCTTTTTGACTCCAATGAAATTTGGCCATGAGATTGGATTCATCCGAAAGTGCAATTCAAGACATTTCCAACAAGTACTCATGGACCTTCAGCAATATTCGGAGTCAAAAGTTAAGACTAATTCCAAATGGTGTTGCCTGGAGTTCCAAACGTGCAGTCTGAACATTGGTCCAATTTTCCTCATGTTCACAGCAACGTCCACTCAATGATTATTTTGATCACTCTTACGATGAGCTTGTTCTTCCCTCTATTCCTAGTCATAAGAACATCATCACAAGGCTTTAATTTAGTAGCACCCCATTCACTGAATAACTTGTTTGGATAGCGAGGAATAACTTTACCTGATAATTGAGTTGCCATACTCGATCTCAAGTCATTGATTCTTGCTATGCAATAGACATGGTTGTATCAATGGAAGGGATGTCCTCATTAGTTGGTCTGAACCTCGTCGCTAGTAGCTAGGGAGGCTGCCACCTGTTACGAACGTGGAGCCAATTAGAGGGTGTTGAATAGTTGTTCTCAATTCTAATCACTACAGCTAACCGAAACAAATGTGAACTTAAACACATCGGTCTAGCCTCAACTACAACCCTCAATTTATCACAAGCACCTTACAAAAGATCCTACATGCAAGTTATCACTAAGGTGCCGAGTTAGTGTTAGCAAGGTTGCATAAACCTATGCAATTAGTGAAGCAAGCACAAGAGACGCCCTACACATACTAGTGAGCTCAAGCACAAAGCAAGCTACATTGGCACTACTCAACTAGAGGGCTACACAAGCACAACTAGAGAGCTACAACTACTTAGCAACACAAGCTAAGCTAAGCAACGCTACTTAGCTACACAAGTTAAGAGGACAACTAGTTAGCTACACAAGCTAACTAGCTAACCAAGAGCAACACTAAACACTTGCATAAGTAAGAACAAGTAAATACAAAGCTAGTGCACAGACGATGCAATGATTCAACAAAAGTAGTACAACACGAATTGCAGATCAGTATCACACATCGGTTCATGTGCTAAATATATGAGCTTTAAACACTTTATTATAATGGCTATATGTATCTACTACATACATATATGCTGATGGGCCCCAAGCGTCTTGGGCCCTCTGAAGGGACCATGACGCCTAAGAGAGGGGGTGAATTAGGCAACTTAAAAATTCTAACTCTAAACTATGGTCTCTTTTTCTAACCTTAGCGAAACATATGCAAAAGATAAACTATCTAAATGTGCAACTGTGGTTTTGCTAGTGTGTTGCTATCTCTACCGCAAATGTAGTAAAGTAATCAATGTAAATGCGGAAGCTAAAGAGCAAGGTAGAGATATGCAAACTTCCGTCGATGACTCTGATATTTTTACCGAGGTATCGAGAAGCGCGCAAGCTTCCCCCTAGTCCTCGTTGGAGCCCCTCGCAAGGAATCCCTCAAAAGGGCCAAGCTCCCGGTCGGGTAACTCCGTGGATAGCCTCGGGCCTTCCCCACGCGCAAGTGGGTCTCCAACGTGCTTTCCGGCAAGCCTCTCCCGGATGCTCCCCGCTGTCTTCACTATCAAGCTTCCGGCCGAAACGCCGTGGGCCTTGTTCCCTCCAATACACGGTGGCGGCCATACCACAAACGCGGTTGGTGTGATCTCGCAAGACTTCAAGCCCTCCAATGTACAACAATGGTGCTCGCAAGCACCGAGTGGTAAGAGGTATGCAAACCTCACTAAACACTAGGCCTAAACCTAGAGCAAGCGCATAAGCGGTGGTCTAATCAACCTAAGCACTTCGCAAAGCACCTATGCTAATCACCTGATGAATCACTAAGCACTATGCAAGTGGAGATCACTAAAATGGTGTATCAACACCCTTGGTATGTTTCCTCAGCTCCACACACCTCAAATGGCCGGTTGGGGGGTCTATTTATAAGCCCCACTGAGAAAGTAGCCGTTGGGGACGAAATCCCGCTTTTCTGCTACTGACCGGACTCTGACCAGCGTCCTGTCAGCACTGACCGGACGTGTCCGGTCACGAAAACGGCTCTCTGGAACCTTACTGATGTTGACCGGACTCTGGCATTCGGCGTCATGTGCAGCGTCCGGTGCAGCGTCCTGTGCAGCGTCCGGTCGCTGCTGTTGACTCTGCTGTTGCTTGATCGGAGCGTCCGGTGCAGCGTCCTGTGCAGCGTCCGGTGCAGCGTCCTGTGCATCGAAGCATCCGATGCAGCGTCCTGTGCAGCGTCCGATGCAGCGTCCTGTGTATCGGAGCGTCTTGTGCCCTCTGTGAGTTCGTTTCTTCGCGATCTTGCGTCCGGCTTGGTTCCTATCTTCGTGCTTGGACTTTGCTTGATATCTTGTGTCTTTTCTTGTGCTCCTAAGGTCTTGCTTATGGTGTTGATCATCGGATCATCACGTTGCCTTTGTCCAAGTCACGTCTTGCACACTATTGAACTACAAAACAAACACTTGCAAATTCATTAGTCTAATTTGGTTGTGTTAGTCATCAAACACCAAAATCCAAAGTAAATGGGCCTAGGGTCCATTTTCCTTACAATCTCCCCCTTTTTGTTGATTGATGACAACACGACCAAAGCAAGCAAATAATATTTTTTTTGAAATTGAAAAACTATCTACTTGCTAGGATGCAATGCAAGGGACAAGGTTATGTGATGCTTAAAGATACTATATATAAGATACTATATGCAACCTTATTTTGCCCTTGCAAATGTCCCCATGTGTCATTATGGATTTAAGCCTTGTTTCCTACAAGTTCTCCTCATTACTTAGACTAATCCATAATCCATTATCCTCCCTTTCTCGAACCATTACCACTTGTAGACCAATAGGTCCAATAAATAATGCTTGCTTTTGGTTCTCTAAATTCTCCCCCTTTGGAATCAAACACCGAAAAGGAAGACAATAGTAGCACAAGGGAGGGTCAAACTTTATGATCCTTTGTATGTAGAGTGAAATGGATCACAAAATTTGACTCTCACATTATATAGACTAAGCTCCCCCTAAATATATGCATACATATGGTAGAAAGCAAAGCATATGCATAATTAGCAATTTATTGTACAAGAGAGTTTAATCTATATAATGCATGGAGAAACCATATAAATATGAAATGAAATCAACATGATTATGCCAATTGAAGAATGATGCTTAACTCCGGGGACTCCAATTTCCTTACAATGAGACTATTACACATGTGATAGGTTTGAAAATTGATACCATTTGAAAAAGTGTTAGTCTCAAAGCATCCAAGTTGTAGAATAAGCTCCCCCTAAATTTGTGCACACAAGTGTTGAATACTTGTAAAATTTGTGCACATTGATTTAAAGTATCAAAATACCACTTGAAAGATGGTATTTGGGAGAGATTATCTATAATTTGGACTTTGGCACATATTAGATAAAAAATTGTAAAACAAGCTATGTGCCATGCTCCTAAACAATTTTAAACCATGTAGGTTTGCTCCAATGGTTGATAAAGAAACCGAGCAAGCCTACCATATGATATACCTATTGAATGCATGACAAAAGATTTAAACATGTAAATGCAAACATAGGCATGAAAGATAACTAGATGCTTTAAGAGTATATCAATTGAAAAACAATACTAATTGAAATGAATACTAATTAAAAGTAATGACATCTAGTTACCTAACATGGGTAGGGGAATTTGGGTCCATAGTATTCACTAACCTACTTGGCAATAACTTTGTCCTTCATGATGCACCCCATGAAATGCACTCATACTTTGCCAAGTCTCCAAATTCCCCGAAGTCCGACGGACTTCTCACTTCCCTTTCGGGATCCAAACCTTCTTGGTGCTCTTCATGTTTGAAATGATTTCCTTTGGCACCCAAAAGCGTTTGACCCCATTGTTGGCTTGCTTGTTCACCTTGATGGCCACCACCTTGTCATTTTTCTTCATCTTCAAGAGATAAGGTGTGGAGGCCTTCTTGTCCACCTTGTTGGTGTAGGTGTTGGAGAGCTTGCTTATTTGCTTTTTCTCCTTCTTTGCTCCTCCCCCATTCTTCACCTTGCACTCATAGGACTTGTGACCTTCCTTGTGGCACACGTAATAAACCACGGTTTGTCCTTCATCAAGCTTCTTCACTCCCTTGACGGTGTTATCTTGATAAAGTTGAGTTTGCTTCGCCTTGCCTTTCACTTGAGTCAAGTTCTTGGTGAGGCGAGCTACTTCTTGCTTGAGTTGCTCATTCTCCTTTGCAACCTCTTGTGTGCATGTATCTACAACAACTTTCTCAACACAAACTTGGTTGCACAAAGGTGAGTCTAAACATAAATCATTGCAAGAAGTAGACGCATACTTTTTAGACATGTTAAAGATAAAACTTTTCTTTTTAGATGCCTTGGTGGGGGTTGTGCTAACGGTTTCAAGATTAGCAACTTTATTAGTTAGCTCATCACAATGTTTGCACATGGTTTCCATTTTAGCAAGCAAACTATTATATGCTTCTTGTGAGCTAACTAACTTTTCTTTTAATTTTTCTTTTCAAGTTGCTCATCATTGATTGTACATGCATTTGTTGTTTCACTAGCCTCAAGTTTCTCAATTTTAGTAGATAGTTCAACATTGAGATTAGCAAAGTTCTCATATTGTTCAAGCAAGGTTTTGTATGTTTTTTGTGAACTATCTAGCTTTTCTTTTAAGCTTTTGAGCTTCTTTTGTTGACTAGTTCAAGCTTTAGCAAATTTAAGATTTTCTTGCACAAGTTCATGATAAGAAGGCATATCATCATCACTATCACTCTCACTAGAGGAAAAGCTTTCATTACCTCGTGCCATAAGGCACACACGAGAAGAGCTTGATGATGAGTGATTGTGGCCTTGCCTCTTGTGATGAGTTTCTTCTTCACTTGAAGAATCATCCCATGATCTTATCGATGTGAGGGCTTGGTTCTTGCATGCCTTCTTCTTTGTCTTGGGTGTGGGCTTGTTTGGACAAACTTCCACAAAGTGCCCCAACTCGCCGCATCAATAGCATCATCTCTTTCTTTGTTCATTTCTTTGATTTGAGAAAATGAAATCTTGAATTTGGATGGGCACACCCTTGACATTGAGCCTTTGGATCATCTTCTCCACCTTGTTGATCACTTTGATTGATTCTTCATCAAGATCGGAGATGGAGGAGGAAGATTGATCATCACTTGAATCTTCATCATCATCATCATTGTCCTCATCTTCTTCTTCATCTTCACTTGAGGAACTTGAGCTTGAGCTTGTCTCAACTTGCTTGCCCTTCATCTTCTTTTTCTCGCTACAAGCGAGAGCTTTGCCTTTGCTTGATGAAGAAGCTTCTTCTTGACCCATCTTACGTGACATTTCAAATGCCACTAACTTGCCAATGACTATGCCCGGGGTCATGTTGCTCAAGTCCTCCATATTGTGAAGAATGGTGATGATGCTTGCATATTGCTTTTGTGGTAGCACGGAGATGATCTTCCTCACGATGTCCGCATCATCTAGCTTTAATAATCCTATAGAATGGAGCTCATTGATAATTAGATTCAAACGAGAATACATATCACGTACAAGCTCATCATCATTCATAGTAAAGGAATCATAGTTTTGCTTTGCTAGACAATGTTTTTGCTCACGGACATTGCTTGTGCCGTCATGGAGCTCTTGGAGTTTTAACCAAATTTTATGTGCCGTATTTAAAGTGAATACTTGGTTAAAAACATCCATACTAAGTGATTCAAACAAGCAATTTTTAGCTCTAACATTGAAGTGCATTTCTTTTTCATCACTCTTTATAGGTTTTTCGGGATTCTTGATGGGTTTCATCCCATCATGAGTGACTCTCCATACACTCAAATCAACTGCCTCAAGGTGGCAAGCCATTCTAGCTTTATAGTATGGGAAGTTAGTGCCGTCAAAGTGCGGAGGCCTAGCGGTATCCATCCCAACCACTCTAAATAGCGTCGGCTCAACGGTGGTTAAGCCAAAGGTCCAAATTGAGCCAACCGGCTCTGATACCAATTGAAGGGACCGTGACGCCTAAGAGGGGGGGTGAATTAGGCAACTTAAAAATTCTAACTCTAAACTATGGCCTCTTTTTCTAACCTTAGCAAAACATATGCAAAAGATAAACTATCTAAATGTGCAACTACGGTTTTGCTAGTGTGTTGCTATCTCTACCGCAAACGTAGTAAAGTAATCAATGTAAATGCGTAAGCTAAAGAGCAAGGTAGAGATATACAAACTCCCGTCGACGACTCTGATATTTTTATCGAGGTATCGAGAAGCACGCAAGCTTCCCCCTAGTCCTCGTCGGAGCCCCTCGTAAGGAATCCCTCACAAGGGCCAAGCTCCCAGTCGGATAACTCCGTGGATAGCCTCGGGCCTTCCCCACGCGCAAGTGGGTCTCCGACGTGCCTTCCGGCAAGCCTCTCCCGGATGCTCCCCGCCGTCTTCACTATCAAGCTTCCGGCCAAAACGCCGTGAGCCTTGTTCCCTCCAATACATGGTGGCGGCCACACCACAAATGCGGTTGGTGTGATCTCGCAAGACTTCAAGCCCCTCCGATGTACAACAATGGTGCTCGCAAGCACTGAGTGGTAAGAGGTATGCAAACCTCACTAAACACTAGGTCTAAACCTAGAGCAAGCGCATAAGCAGTGGTCTAATCAACCTAAGCACTTCGCAAAGCACCTACGCTAATCACCTGATGAATCACTAAGCACTATGTAAGTGGAGATCACTAAAATGGTGTATCAGCACCCTTGGTTTGTTTCCTCAGCTCTACACACCTCAAATGGCCGGTTGGGGGGTCTATTTATAAGCCTCACTGAGAAAGTAGCCGTTGGGTATGAAATCCCGCTTTTCTGCTACTGACCGGACTCTGACCAGTGTCCTGTCAGCACTGACCAGACGCGTCCGGTCACGAAAACGGCTCTCTAGAACCTTACTTATGTTGACCGGACTCTGGCATTCAGCATCCTGTGCAGCGTCCTGTGCATCGGAGCGTCCGGTGCAGCGTCCTGTGCAGCGTCCGGTCGCTGCTGTTGACTCTGCTGTTGCTTGATTGGAGCGTCCGGTGCAGCGTCCTGTGCAGCGTCCGGTGCAGCGTCCTGTCCAGCGTCCTGTCCAGCGTCCTATGCAGCGTCCGGTGTAGCGTCCTGTGCATCGGAGCGTCCTGTGCAGCGTCCTGTGCCCTCTGTGAGTTCGTTTCTTCGTGATCTTGCGTCCGGCTTGGTTCCTATCTTCGTGCTTGGACTTTGCTTGATATCTTGTGTCTTTTCTTGTGCTCCTAAGGTCTTGCTTATGGTGTTGATCATTGGATCATCACGTTGCCTTTGTCCAAGTCACGTCTTGCACCCTATTGAACTACAAAACAAACACTTGCAAATTCATTAGTCTAATTTGGTTGTGTTAGTCATCAAACACCAAAATCCAAAGTAAATGGGTCTAGGGTCCATTTTCCTTACACCCTCTATTGGTTGCACCTCCTGCCGTCTCCCTGGAGACGGCTCTACTGCTGCCTCTTTTTCCCACCAAGCAACGAAGACGACCTTGTCAGTGAGTGTTGGAGTTAAGAGTTCGTATGGTCTGTCAGTGAGCGCACAGATAATATGACACTGTAGCATTTTACTTGGGAGTATACCAGGTATCATTATTTATATTTTTTCACAGGAAGGAGCGATAGGGTGGCTAGAGATATTGACAAATATGAATACTTGTGATAAAATCATCAACTCTCGTCCTTTAACAGGGGTAAGCCAAATGATAAATAAATGATTAGTGTAAGGCATTGATAGTAATTCAGAGATAGGAATAGATACTCATAAATATAGTATGGTTAGGCAGGAGATTAATTAAGAGAAAAGATTTCCAAGTCATTCCTTGTTTACTAAGTCTTTTAAACACTCTAGTATGCACACTCTCATCTATAGCATAACTAACTTTATATCTATGCATAAGGAACATTACTAAGAAAGATCAAGAACAGAGCTTGACTCCCTTCGCAACCAGGTTCTACTGGTTCTACAAACGGGGAGTGGACTACAAAGGACTCAACGACAGTGACACTCGCGATCTACCACATGGCCTGGAGTGCAGAGTGCATCCACAGGTAAACAATATTTAAGCACCACGCTTACATAATGTCGACCACTTAACTCACTCGAGTACTGAGCTAAGTGCTTTGTGAACATATGCATAAATTCATCATCAACCATGACTATATCAAGAATACTACTAAAGCAAACTAGAAACATAATAAATAGAAACATAGTATTAAAGTAGCACAAAGTCATAAATATATAGAGATACAATGGCTTTACCAGCCTCTAGATGGCGAATCCGGAATCCTGAGCAATAGCCCAACTCTATTTTAATCTTGCTAGCTAGCCTATAATAGAACTTTGAGGAATTGGAGCTCTATTCTCCTCTCTTTGCAAACCCTAATTTCTGATCTGATCTTGATTTATGATTGAATGCCTCAGGGAGGGGGTAGGGGCTGGTATATATAGTCCGGAGCATTAATTCTGGACCCATGGATCAAACCAACTTGAAAGAAGGGCGTAGATGCAATCTAGAATGCGGTGGAGAACCGACGTTTGAAGTTAGGGCTGACATGTGGGGCCAAGGGGCCGACCGGCCTGCAGGTCCCACAGTCTACTTCGGGGGGATGGCTTCTGGTGATCTCTGGAACCTTCTACTGCTATTCCCGTCGCGGATAATTGCGTTTAATTCTGACGATTGGGTCCATCTTGACGGATTTCTGAATAAACCCTACTGAAAACACAGATTCACCAAAACTCGTGGAATTTATCAGTTTAAACCCCTAAATCTATGTAGTGGTCATTTTCATGCCCTTATTTAAGTTATGTTGATAATTTATGATGAATGATAATTACCGTCAACACATATCTTATGTGGGAAACATATCTTATGTGGGAATTCACAATGCCCGAGCGATTGAGCAGAGCCGATCGATGCGAGCCAATCAGGCGCAGGTCTTCACCGGAGCCCTTTCGCATACCGCCTCTACGGAATTTACGTAACCACTACCATCATGTGCACCACTTTCATGTCTCCACTACACATTAAGATAAATTAAGTATCCATCCACGATGGTTACATATACAATAACCCGCCAGTGTACATCCATCCATATGCCGTGTGAGATGTACTGAGACCACAAGGAAGAGCTAGCAGGTTGAGACTTGAGAGCCACGACCACGAACCTAGCTTGCACTGGAGGGGTGAATGATGGCCTTCTCAAGTGTTGCGCTGTGGTGGGAAGAGTGGCAGCTCCGCCTCCTCGTCCTCGGCAGCCTCTTGCTGCAGTACTTCCTTGCGTTCGCTGCAATCCACCGTAGGCGTTCCATCCCATCGTCCTTGAGATTCTTCATCTGGCTAGCTTTCCTTGGCAGCGATGCTGTGGCGATATCCGCCCTTGCCACCGCCCTCCTCACTCGGCAGAAGAAGACGACAGGCGGGGACGACGACCTCAGTGGGAAGTGTTGAATTATGTGGCGCTGGATGACCTCTACGGGTCATGTGCTCTCATATATATAGAAGATGAATACATGGAATGTTACATGCGTGACTATTGGTGCACGGCAAGTCAGGAGACACAGCTCCAAGAATAGAGGATTCCCCTACTATGTATAGATATAGCCTTCTATGTTTAACACCCCCCCCCCCTCAATCTGGACGATGTAACACTAAGTTCAGATTGCGCCGAAAAAGACTGAAAGAAGAGGCCGGTAATGGCTTTGTCATAATATCTGCAAGCTGGTCTTTAGAAGATATGAATCGCACATCAAGCTGGCGAGTTGATACGCGTTCACGAACAAAGTGATAATCAACCTCAACGTGCTTCGTCCGGCGATGAAAGATTGGATTGGCGGACAAATAAGTGGCACAAATATTGTCACACCATAAACTGGGTGCTCGTGCCTGTGAAATCCCAAGCTCTCGCAGTAGCACTTGAATCCAGATTAATTCTGCAGTAGCATCAGCAACCGCCTTGTATTCAGCCTCCGTACTAGAGCGGGAGACCGTTGGTTGTTTGCGTGAACTCCAGGAGATAAGATTGCCACCGAAAAAGATGGCATAGCCACCAGTGCTGCGACGATCATCAGGATTCCCGGCCCAATCAGCATCCGAGAAGGCACTAAGCAATGAAGAGCCCGACTTGGTGAAGCATAATCCCATGTCAGTAGTGTCATGAAGATACCGAAGAATCCGTTTGACCGTCGCCCAATGTACAGTAGTTGGGGCTGATAAAAATTGGCAAACTCTGTTGACACAGAAAGAAATATCAGGTCGTGTCAGGGATAGGTATTGGAGAGCACCAACAACACTCCGATATCGTGTAGTTTCCTCAGGCGAGAGTTTGTCACCACTGTCTAGCAGCAGCTTCTCACTGGGATCCCTAGGAGTGGACACGCCTTTGGAGGTGAGCATATTAGTGCGGGACAGTAAATCTTGTATGTACTTGCGCTGTGTCAGAACAATCCCATGAGGAGTATGGCGTACTTCAATCCCAAGAAAATAACTGAGGGTGCCAAGATCTTTGACTGCAAAATCAGCCTGGAGCTGTGTAAGGAGTCGCTTAGTAGCCATAGAAGATGAGCTGACTATAATAATATCATCAACATAGATGAGAATATACATTTGAATGCCCGCCTTGTTAAAGATGAAAAGAGAAACATCGGCCTTTGAGGCTGTAAATCCCAGCTGCAAGAGTTTGGAGCTAAGGCGAGAAAACCAGGCATGTGGTGCTTGTTTGAGGCCATAAAGAGATTTGTCCAGCTTGCAAAGATAATCAGGATGTTGAGAATCAACAAATCCAGGGGGTTGTTTCATATAAACATCCTCGTGAAGAAGACCATGGAGAAAAGCATTCTGAATATCAATCTGCCGAATAGGCCAACCACGAGAAACAGCAAGCAACAATAAGAGGCGAATAGTAGTAGGCTTAACAACTGGACTGAAGGTATCATCATAATCAACCCCATACTGCTGTTTGAAACCTTTGGCAACCAGACGTGCTTTGTAGCGATCAATAGATCCATCTGGCTTTTGCTTGAGTTTGAAAACCCATTTGCAATCAATAACATTAAGACCAGCACGAGGAGGGACTAAGTGCCATGTTTTATTTTTGAGAAGTGCCTGAAATTCGTCATCCATAGCCTGACGCCAAAGAGGATGCTCCATAGCAGCAACATGAGAAGTAGGTTCAGGGGCAGAAGACCGAACCACAGAATGTGACCGTTCCATCGGTACGTACTTTGGGGCACCTGATATTATGCCGTAGTCGTGTACCGTACGGATGAACGGGAGGTGCATCAGCCACGGCACTTGATTGGGCAGCAGTACCAGAGGGAGCAGAAAAATCCACGGCATTAAGTCCTGGTTGATCAGCAGCCGAGGGCCCGAGCGACGCGGGCGCATGATCGCCGAGCGAGGCACCCAAGTCAGCAGGTATGGCAGGTGCTCCCGAGGCCGACTCACGCGACAATGATGCAGTGGACAGCGGCAGCATTACTGGGGATGGAGGTGCCTGATTTTCTGCATCCAAAAAATTAGCAGACACAGATGCATGCATATGATCACAATCCAAATTAGTACTGCTGTTACCCACATGCAAGGTGCGCAAATCAGGAATGGAAGGCTGTGGTTGCAAGGTTTGGGAAGTGTTGGGGGGAGTCATAGTGAAAGGAAAAACACGTTCATCAAAAATAACGTCTCTAGAAATATAGACACGGCCGGAATCAGTGTCAAGGGCACTTGTACCCCTTATGCAAAGAACTGTAGCCTAGGAAAACACATTCCTTGGATCGAAAAGAGAGCTTTTGTTTGTTATAGGGACGAAGATGGGGCCAACAGGCACACCCAAAAACTTTTAGTAGTGAATAATTGGGTGGTGTATGAAAGAGACGTTCCAAAGGACATTTGTTGTCAATGACACGAGTAGGAAGGCGATTGATGAGGTATGTGGCTGTAAGAAACGCTTCATCCCAGAATTTAAGAGGCATGGCAGCATGAGCTAGAAGAGCAAGGCCAGTTTCAACAATATGACGGTGCTTGCGTTCAGCAGACCCATTTTGTTGATGTATGTGAGGACACGAAACACGATGAGCGATGCCAAGAGAACGAAAAAATGTGTTATGAATTTTCTGGTATTCCCCACCCCAATCGGATTGGACACACTTAATTTTAGTATCCAGGAGGCGCTCAACATGCGCCTGGAACCGCAAAAATATACGAGGGGCGTCTGTACGATCATGCATCAAATAGATCCAAGAAAATTTACTGAAATCATCGATGAAGCTGATATAATATTTAAAACCCCCAACGGATTGAGGTGCAGGGCTCCATACATCTGAGAAAATTAGTTCCAAAGGTGACGAAGGCCGATGAATAAAACTAGTGTAGGGCAATTGATGACTCTTGGCTAACTGACATGCATTACAAACTGGCAAAGGTGACTCTCTAGCACACGGAATATTATTGAGACGCAAAATTGACTGAACTACTTGGGATGAAGGATGGCCAAGCCGTGCGTGCCATTGGGCGTGACTAGTAGAGCTGCTCACTAAGGCGTGCTTGAGAGCAACGACATCAGACGGCTTGATAGGGTAGAGGCCAGACTCACACCGCCCTTCCAGAAGGCTTCTCCTCGACGTGCGATCCTTAATAGAAAAATGCCATGGATGGAATTCACATTATTATCACGAGAAAAATTATGAACGGAAAGGAGATGTTTAGAAATATCAGGCACATGCAAAATATTGCGCAATGCAAGAGGACGAGCAGCAGTATTAATTGAAGAATGACCAACATGCAGAATCTGAAAACCTGTGCGTTGCCGACTTGGACTTGTTCGCCTCCATGATAGCGTTCACGAACAGCAAGACGGTCGAGATCACTTGTGATATGGTCAGTGGCGCCCGTGTCACTGTACCAATTGGGATCAATCTTGTAGGAGGAGGTAGTCGCCATAGCTGCAGAGGGAGGCTCATCTTGATAGGACTCGTCCATCCTATACCAACACTTGACTGTGGTATGACCCGTCTTGCCGCATATTTGGCATGGAGGACGAGAAGAATTACCGCGGCGACCGCCACGGCCATCAGAAGGACGAGGGGGCGCACCACCCCGGGTATACGCAGGATGACCACGACCGCGATCCCCGCGCCCGCGGTTCCTCTGCTGGCCACCACGACCAGCATAATTGGCCGAGGATCCATGATGCAGCTGCAGTTCGGCCTAATGTTGCAGTTGATGGGCTTCAAACGCCATCAGATGTGCAAACATATCATCAAGCGTGAGGGGTTCACTCTTGGTTGTCATCGAGGTGACGAAGGGGTCATAATCAGGGCCGAGACCGGTGAGGAGATACGCGATCACCTCATCGTCGCGTAGGGCAGAACCGGCGGCGGCCAGCTCGGAGGCCAGCCCTTTGATCTTGCGAAAATAATCTGCAGCAGAGAGGTCTCGCTTCTTGGTCGTGGCAAGCTCCACACGGATTTGAACGGTGCGGGCGCGAGTGGCAGAGGAGAACATCCGCTGCAGCGTGTCCCATGCCTCCTTGGATGTGGTAGCATCAACCACATCTTGGAGGACGTCCTCAGAGATGGAGGAGAGAAGGCCACTAAGGACCTGTTGATCCTGATCATACCACCGGGCATAAGCCGGGTTGGGGACCTAGACAGCACCGGCAGCAGTCGAAGAGGCGACGAACATGGCGGGTGCAGTGATGGATCCATCAAGATAGCCCATAAGCTTCGTACTCCGCAGATAGGGGAGGAGCTGGGCGCGCCATATGATGAAATTAGTCTTGGTGAGACGAATTGTAACGGCGTGGTGGAGAGGAATGGGCGCAAAGGCTGTCGCCATGGTAGATGAGGTCGTGTTGGAGATGGTGGAGGAGGAGGAGGAGGAAGAAGAAGATGTGGTCGACATTCTTCAACGAAAAATCCTTGGCTCTGTTACCATGTTGAATTATGTGGCGCTGGATGACCTCTACGGGTCATGTGCTCTCATATATATAGAAGATGAATACATGGAATGTTACATGCGTGACTATTGGTGCACGGCAAGTCAGGAGACACAGCTCCAAGAATAGAGGATTCCCCTACTATGTATAGATATAGCCTTCTATGTTTAACAGGAAGAACGGCGGCCTCCAAATCTTCTGGGCGCCTGTCCTGCTCCTCCACCTTGCCGGCCCGGACTCCATCACCGCCTACAACATCGAGGACAACGAGCTGTGGAGGCGGCACATCATGACCGTGATTTACAAGGTGACGGGAGCCATCTATGTGTTTCACCAGTCTTGGTCGGGCGAGAGCAAGCTTCTGACAGCGGCCGTTCTTCTCTTCATTGCCGCGACCCTCAAATGCGCCGAGAAGCCAATGGCTCTCAAAAGCGCTAGCATTTACACCCTGGTATCTTCATCTCCCTTCAAGTACGACAACGTAGCAATTGATGTTGAAAGCAAGATATCTCTTGAAGACTACGTAGGTGAAGACAAGGTTTATTTCGCGACCGTAGAGGTCGGCGATACCGTCGTCGAGTTGATAGAAGCCGCGACCAAGCAACTCCGGGTTATCCCGCACTGGCTATTCGTAGACCTTGCATCCACCTTATGCCACCGTCTCAAAGTCCTGCATATGTTCTTGGTTTTTTACAACAACGCCGCAGACGGCCTGCTGCAGTCTGGGCTCTGCGGCGCCTTCGTCCGTCTCTACACCAAGCACAGCATGCTTCTCAGTTTCCTCTGGGCAAAGAGCCCCAGAATGGGTCTCATAACTGCTTATGCCTACCTCAACAGGGTGTTAGCGGTGTGCCTGACGATCTCCGCCGTCGCGCTCTTCCACCAGAGCCCTAAACAAGGCTACGACGGCAGCGATGTCAAGGTGACGTACGCCTTGCTGTGGGGCGCCGCCGCTCTGGAGGTGCACGCCCTTTTCAGCAACAAGTATGACTTCTTCACATGGACCAACAGGGTTGCCCAGTACAACCTCATAGCATCCTTCGGTCGACGTCGTGGCAGAAATCCCAGCAAGCTGCTCAAGCTGGCGGGGTTCTGTGGATGCAAGGACTACGTGGACCAGCACTGGTACGTGGACCACTGCTCGTCGTCCTTCCCCATCACAGAGCTTGTCATTCAGCAGGTCAAAGATGGGTGGAAGGACTACATACAAGGCGTCTCCACCTACTGGGCATTCAACGATCGCAGAGGCCAGCTGACCATCCAGCAGGAGGGGTGCAACGACGAGCTGTGTAGCACCTTGGAGGTACCCTTCGACGAGAGCATCCTGGTCTGGCACATCGCCACCGACATAGTATGCTACTACCAGCAGGTCCAGGTCCAGGTCCATGACCAGGGTGCCTCCTCCGGTGATGAAGCAGCAGCAGCTGGTCGTCATCGCGATGCCGCCACTCGCTGCAGAGAGATCTCCGACTACCTGGTGTACCTATTGGTGACCAATCCGGAAATGCTAATGGCGGGCACCAGAGTGACTATCCTCTCCGAGGCATGCGAGGAGCTTCAGAACATGTTCAAGGATGACATGCTACCGCCTGGTGAAGAAGGAGACCTGGCAGAGGAGATACACACGAGGGCTCAAGCCATGCAAGGTGCTGGTGCTACTGCAACGACAAAAGCATTCGTTCTCCGCGCATCCAATCTTGCAAGTCAGCTTCTAGCCATGGATGGTGACAGGAGGTGGAAGGTGATGCAAGGTGTGTGGGTGGAGATGCTCTGCTTCTCCTTGAGCAGGTGCAGGGGGTACCTGCACGCCAAGAGCCTAGGCATGGGCGGGGAGTACCTCTCCTACGTCTGGCTCCTCCTGTGGTACATGGGCCTGGAGAGCGTGGCAGAGAGGCAGCAGAGATCGGATTTCAGGAACCAAGGTGCTCCGTCGTCGTCGTAAAGCTGGATCTGAGAACTCGGCCGAGCATATTCATGGACCAGAAATTCAGGAGGAAAGAAGCAGTTGTAGCTGCTGCTTATGCTCCTGCTGCTCTGGGGATGACAATAATGTCTGAGAAGAAATATATGAAGTTAATTCGACGAGAGCATCCTGGTTTGGCTTGTTGTGCTTGCCTTCTTACTTTCTCTTTTGGTTTGGTTTGGTTTGTTAGTTTTCGTGTTGCCAGTTGCCACTGTACTTCTGTATGGTCGTTGCACTTGCAGCTGTTCTTGCTTTGCAACGCTGTAATAAAAGCTTCATGTGTGTGCTCGCTTCCTGCTCAATGAAATGCCGTGTGATTACCCCAGTGACGCAATACTCAGGTTTTGAGAACCAACTGTGCGCATGTGTTCATATGCTTTCTTTCCGAATTTTATAGGATTCGTGCAAGAATTTCATAAGAATCAATTCAATTTCAGAAAAAACATAAAAAACAAAGAATATTTTCCATGTTCCATATATATATAGGCCCTAAATACGGGGACAGGGAAGGGGGGGGCCAGGGGGGCCACACCCCCCCCCCCCCCCCCCCAACCTCCCTAGTAGCCCACTATATAACCCCTTAATTAGCTAATAAAAATTACTAATCCGTGTTGTATTTATTTATCATCTCTTCTTTGTGTTAGTTTTTATTGATAATTATGTGATTTATGTTGATTTGGTTATTATTTATACTCTTAATTATACTCTTGCTAACTCAATCATCTCTTCTTTGTGTTAGTCTTTATTGATAATTATGTGATTTATGTTGATTTGGTTATTATTTGTACTCTTAATTATATTCTTGCTAACTCAATATACATATACGGTTAACCCCTTAATTACAAGTATTGAATTGGTTATTATTTATACTCTTGCTAACTCAATATACATATATGTGCATCATATTTTATCATATGTGGTTATCATTGGTATACCAAAACGCCCCCCCCCCCCCCCCTATGGTAAAATCCTGGCTCCTTCCCTGCCTAAACAGGAGACCTCTCCCGCGCTTCACGACTTTACTAGCCTCTGGTACACCCACATCATCGCGAGGCTAGTGGCGTACAAGCGTCTCTTCTGCATCCCTTCCCTGCATGCACATGCAAACCACTATAGTAAAAATGGTATCAGGGGTGAGCAAGGTTAAAACGTGCCGGCTGCCGCTTGTTGGCTGTCTGGGCCGTATCCAAGCTGTAGATAAGAGTGTCGGCCCGCATACTCAAAATTGCTAGGGTTAAATAATACATATCCGATACGGGATAGGAGGACACCCGACCTCAAGTATCCGTGCAACACATAAAAGGAAGATCAATTGATTTCGCCTGCTGTGTAAATGGATTTGAATGTAGACCCTGGTTTTTTGGTGGAAGTCAAGGAGATTTATTTACTGAAGAAAGAGAATTATAGAAAGTGAAAGACCATGGTTGTTGTTTTGGTCTCAATCGGTTTCCAACCAATCGATCACACGCCTGGGTTTTCATCTACATGGCTGATCTCTCGACTCTCAACAAACTCTATTTCCTCGCCTCTACCCTCTCACGATGCCCACAACCTAGCTGATTGCTGCTAGGTGTGATGCAGGGCAGGAGGATCCATCCCACGGCCCTTGTATTTTTTCTCGAATACGCAAAAGATTTACGTATCATTGTATTAAGTAGAATAGTTTAAATATACAGATAACACGCTTCTATCGAGCGCCGACGTTGGTCGACCTAAAATAGCCGTAGTTGGACCATCCTAGCGAAAGACCTCTAATTTTGATATTACATAAATATAAAACAACCAAAACCGACACAGCGGTGCGACCTAGGAGGTGGCCTTGCGCCTTTGCGACTACCTAGACGATCCCTTTCCATTGTCCGAGAAGAGCGCGTCCAGTGCTTCGACGATGGACGTAGTCAGATTGCCGTCGAAGATCTTGTCAAAAGCCTCCAGCTCCGATGCGGATGGCGCTGATGGACCCTTGGTGTAGCCCATACACTGCATGATCAACACCTCACCTCGCTTGAAAGCAGGTACTCGAGAGAGGCCCTGGGCCGCGAACCGCCTGCTCCGCCACAACAGCACCGGCTTAGCAGGAGCCTGCTTGGGAGGCTCACGAATAAGCGGAGAGTCGACCTTCTTAAGCATGCGCCAAGTGAAAGCTCTTGAGGCAGCGTGCGGCGGAGCTGTCGCTGACGTCGACCGAGTGGTCCTCCCGAGGCGGCGTACTGAACATGTCTGCATCCACTGTGGGCTCGGTCGGACAGAAGCTAGGCGGACCGCCCACCTCATCCTCCGTAGGCGCGTCAGCTCCTGAGGTGGTGGTCTGCGCCGCTTGTGGTGGCGTGACTTGAGACTGACCATGCTCAAGTGACGGTGGAACCAAGTCCGTTGCCAGCTGAGCGGGGTAAGAGACCATCGTTGAAGTGGCGTAGGTGCACGCACTAGTGGCCACGAACGAGGCTGCAACCTCCTCCAGCATTGGGTCCTCTGAGACTTCGTGTGTGGCGAGCATCGCGTCCGGGCATGGTGAGAGCAACAACGGGTCAAGGTCAGAGAGGCCCCAAATATGGCGCGTCTCGCTGGTCAGCCCGCCATGACCATCACAGGTGGCGACACTAGAGACCTTTGCCGCAGCGGTGTCTTCCCCCTTCAGACGTTGTCGACGCCTCCGACGTCTTCGACATCGGCGCCCACCACCGTCACACGTAACCGCACCCGACACAGCTCCAGTCGAGCTCAGCGTGTCGCCCAAAGTGTGCGAGGGGTCACAGCGACCCGAGGTAGAGTGCCGACTAGGCGGCCGGGTGCATGAGGTACGCTCTCGGTCAGGTTGCCGTGACCGGCCTTCCATGGCATCAGATGTGCCAGAGCTAGGAAGCCTCGTCCAACGCCGCTTGCACTCCTGCGGGATGTGTCGGAACCCCTTGCATCGAAGGCAGCATGGAGGTAGCTTGCAGGTTGCCGTCCTGTGCAACAGTTGAAGCACTTTCTGTGTAGGTCCGCTGGATAGCTGGTAGGGGGCCGCTGGTTTGCCGAAGATGCAGTGCGAGGGGGGCGTGCCCATTGGCGCCCCATGGCGACCCCTGCGACAGGACCCCACGCCACGGAGTGGAGATGCGCTGGAGAGCGCCGCAGCACGGACCAAGCCGCATGTGAGCCGGTACACGCCGCTCGCGATCATGTCCAGCTGTCCCTTCCTTGCCTCCCCGCGAGCGACCGAGGCGCCGGCTCCCGGCCCAGCGGCCTCCGCGTGTTCCAGGGCGCGCGCTGGAGACCCGGCCACCCGACCGCGCATGGCCGCCTCCGTCGTCGATGCCTGGCCGCGCGATGGGTGGGGGTCGAGGTCGAGCTCAGCGAGGTGCATCTTGCCGGAGATCCGTTCGGAATCGGGGCCGTCACCGGCTGTCACTTCGTCGAGGCCGCCAGGAGGCAGGGATGGGATGACCTCCAAGCACGGCTGGGCGGCCGCGGCGGCCGAACTGGCCAGCGCAGCCGGCGGCGCTAACGGGGCAGCCGCTAGAGGTCGGGCGGACAGCCACGCAGCGGGCGCGCCAGCGCAAGCCCCCACGCGCAGCTGGGAGAGGAAGGGGCGGAGAATGCGGGGAGGGGAGGGGAAGGAGGGAGGGATGGGTGCCGGCGCCGCCACCGGCGGCGGCGGGAGGGCCCCGCCAGGGGTCGGGTCGCTAGGGTTGGGAGCGGACTCGTGGACTCACGAGGTACCGCGGCCCTTGTCAATTTATTTATTTTTTTGCTACCTCCGTTATAGCTGTCAAATGGAACTGTACAGATGCCGCATCTCTGCAGAGAATAAATTTATGGATCTGTCTAGTCAACAATAGGTTGATTTAGCCCCTCTCAACAACTGAATTTTTTTCATACACTTACACCATCTTTTAGCTATATTTACACCGTTTTATTACTATATTTACAATAATTTATTCAGTGTAATTTATTGGACAGATTGATGTAATTTGAGGATAACACAAGTCATGGACAAATATATGTCAAATTTTCAAAAAAAAATCTATGGATTCCAAATACCCAAGAAATATATATCAAATTGTTCATAAATGTCATCAAATTGTACACAAACTTATAAATTTACAAATGGAAGAACAGAAACAGAGAACACAGAGCAGGGGCCACGGGGGTGTGCGGCGGATGGACGGCATGGGGGGCCGTGGCGGAGGGAGCCCGGTGTCGAGGATGGCGACGGACGACATCTGGAGCGCGGGCAACAGTGCAGGGGCATAGAAGGGTCCTACATGGATGCTTGCAATAACTGATTGTTCTCAATTTTTAATATATGTATCTTCTCATTAACTTCTCATTAAATGTTATTCTCCCGGGTTCGAGTCGTGGTCTTCTCGCATTGCACAGGTGAGGGTAAAGCTTGCCACTGACACCCTTCCTCAAACCTCGCACAGAGCGGGAGCTCTCTGCACTGGATATGTCTATATAAGTTGCTATAAGAAACTAGGCATCGAGGCCTTGAGGGTTAGGTATTGAAATTTGCTCTTGAAATTTCTTGTAAAAAATATGCATTGGAAATGCTCTAAGGCCCCGTTTGGAACGGAGGATCCTCAAAGGAATTTCAAAGGAACTAGATTCCTATAGTTTGATGACATCACTGTCGTTTGGATCACAGGAAGAGAGCTTGCCGTTCCTATGGAAAGGGTAGCATTCCTCCACAAAACACAGGAAGCAAAAACATTCACTCCGACTTGAAGTTTTCGCGGAAGCCCAAGACACATGCGCGTGTCAGTGCGTGCCAGAGAGAAAATGGAGGTGGGCAAGGGGAACAGCAGGCGATGGGGTTGTTTTATTAGACACTGATTGTTTTTTAAACCTTTAGATATAGTAATTAATACCCATATTTGCTTAACATGTTACAATTCCTATGTTATAAATTCCCGTGTTCCAAACAGTCTAAATTTTTTGTTCCTGTGTTTTGAAATCCTGTAATTTTTCACTTTTCATCATACCTTATTTCTATGTTTTTTCCTATTCCTACATTTTGAATTCCTTCGTTTCAAACGGGCCCTAACCTCTAATTCATCTACTCTAGGCCACGGCCGTACCCGTGCACGAGGTCTGGCTATTTATATTGTGAATCCGTCTGTTCAGGCACACGAGCGCGTGTTTCTTTAGGCCTCGTTCGGTTACGTGAGATTGAATCCCGGCCGCACTGTTCCTTCGATAAATTACATAGCGTCGGATTGATTCCTGGCCATTCCACGCCGGGAACGGCCCCTTAGAGGGAATCACAATTTCCATTTCTGATACGGTGTTGAATCATCAGCAATCACGCCGAGATGGACACCAACATTGGTTCCTCAGCCGGATCACACAAACTCTCTAAGGGCCCGTTCGGTTAGAGGTGAACGTGGCTAGGAATCATTCCAGGTAATAAAAGCCTGTATAAATTGACTACCGATCCCGGCCGGATTTTTTCCTGATAGCCATTCCCTATGAAACGAACGGGGCCTAAGGGCCTGTTCGTTTAGGCAAGGATCGGCCCGGGAATCGTTCCGGCTGCTGATAGCTTACGTAAATATTGCAAACAATCCGACCAGGAACGGTTCCAAACAGCGGTTCCGTGAGAAACGAACGGAGCCTAAAGAAGCCAATTCGTGAGCTACTGGATTACAAGAGCGTGGTCTCTGTGGACAACCTAGGAAATGAAGTTCATGGACTGCTGCGAAGCTCCGTAACAAGATGAGTTCATGGACAGCAAACTGCGAAGCTCCTCAACAAGACGAGTAACAACACTGAGATCGTAATCGTTCGAGTATACCGCTTGGACGACCGCCACGGCATCCAATTCAACGACCACATGTCCCACTCCCGCGTCAATCGCCGCTTGAACGCCTTGAATACAAGCAATAAGCTCGCCTTGCAGCGGTTCAGTAGCGCTTCACGAGCTGTTCGGTTGATGATTTTTGCGGCTGATGAGCCGGTTCAAGCTGTTTTGTTGTGGCTGATAAGTTCTAAGTAAACAGGACGTCAATTCTTCCTTGACAAGCCGCAACCACATCACCGTCCGGATCTCGGAGTATACAGCCCCATCTTCCGTTCCAAGTGCCGGGATCAAAAGCCGCATCACAATTCACCTTCACATGATCTCCGGTTGGTTTCTCCTAACCACCCTGTTTGCTTGCTTATAAGTCGTACTTTTTCAACCAACAAACCGTATTTTTCTCTCATAACAAATCAGTCAACAATATTTTCAGTCATGGTGAACAGGGCAATCTATATGCGACTATGCGTTCTCTGCAAACCAGCGCCGGTCCCGGCTCTCTCCCCCTGCCGTTCTCTGCCAAGCGCACCTGCACACCATGAATGATCCAAGCCGGGCCTCGGCAGTGCTCCCCTTCCCTAACGCGATTTCTCTCAGCCCAGCATAACCATAGAACTAGGCAGCACTTCAGTTCCAGCTCCTTCATTGCCATGACTGCTGCGACGACACCTGGGGCAGACAGTTGAGCCAACAAGATATCTTTCTCGAGTCATCTCCAGCTGACACCATACGTTCTCGACTAGCTTACATTTGAGAAGAAAAAAAAAAGGTGTGCCCCATCTTCGTCGAACCGTTGACAGACTGCACACCTAGGGCCTATTTGGTAGGACCTTTTGCCCCAGCTTTACAAAACTGTTTTTCAGCTTACTAAACAGGTTAAGATAAAAAAAGCTTCTTCCTCTGACCTATTATTTTCCCTAAACAGGTGTGCCCCATCTTCCAGCCCTTCTCACAGCACAAAAAACGAGGTGAAGCTGAAAATACTTCTTCCAGCATTCTCTCTGTAATTTTCCCTAAAAACTGTTTTACCAATTTTTTTCTGAAAATAGCTTTAGTTTTACTGATGAAGCTGCTTTATGAAACTAAAGCTAAAAAAAACACTTCACTGGTAAAGTTGAGCTATACCAAACAAGCCCGATTCCACCCCTCATCTCTTCAAACGCGAGGACAGCAAAGAGAGCATACAATAACGGTGAAGTAACGGCACCCACTTAAATGGCAGACGGGAGGAAAAAAAACTAAAACCACCAATCGTGAAGTTATATTTATCGATGGCATGAGAAGGGAAACGGATGCGTATAGAATATATAGATTACATCGACATACAAGGAATTTTCTCTACACCTGCAGAGCCAAGGCAATAACGCTGTCCTGACAAGATTCTAAAGAGGGGGAAAGGAGTAACGGACGGGTACAAAATCCTGGCAAACGAAATGCAAGAACATGACTTATTTCTTTGGTAGCAATACATCAGAACAACATTTGTCAACATGCTAACAATAAGAAGCACATAGTAAAGATTTTCCAAACGCAAAATTATCTTCCGTGCCATGGCTTGCAAAAGTCCATGGCAATAACATGTCATCACAAATATCTGCTATTGGAAGTATTTAAGTGGATCAACACTCAGACAGAAGTACAAAGCATTAAACAACTTGATAGTTAGCAGTGAGCAAACGAGCCTGCTGAGAAAACTTCGGAGGGTTGCCTTCCTTCAGAGGAATGATTCCAGTGACCTGAAAAGTTACAGGTAGACAAAATTAACAAGGAATGAATAGGGATACAGCAAGCATAGGTGGGGCTCATTAGACCATTATGTGGGAACCAACCTTCAGATCACTGAAAGTACCCGATGCAGAAAATCCAACAGAGATGGGGAAAAATGATGATGGGTCAGCTGGGGGAACAACAAATTCCATGGAACCACTGCAAACGGTACAGAAGGGAATAGTTACAAGCAGTCAATCTACAAAATTGGATGATAATCACAAGCTAAATATTCAAATATTTCAGACCTGCGATTCGACTGGTCAATAAGGAGAATAGACCATTCCAACACAGAGTTTCTTGAGTCCAACCTAATTGCACAAGGAAAAAAAAATTAAGACAACAAGCACAAGCTGAAGTGCTCAATTCTATAAAACAAAGAAGGTATTGTGTAATGCCACGAAGAAATGAAGTAATGCAGTAACATAGCTTATTCAGATCTACAGTGCAGAGCTTATTCAGATCTATATTGCACAGCGTACTCAGACCTGGTGTACTACCATCTACTAGGATACAGCAGTCAAGTTATATACACAAAGTCCACTGTAACAGTTTGATATACCAGTTATAACAGCAGAAGTCTTGGGGATATCACATTTGACTTGTTAACATTAACAACAAATTTGACTTGTTAGCATTAACAACAAAAATGACTCACATAAAAAAAGGACAGCAACAAAGTGGCATAAGGTCATGCACTAGTCACAAAGTTTATGTGATATACTTCAGTAAAACATAAGCATGAATAAATTGAAGAGGAAAGAAAATTTTACTTCCACTCTCCATCTATCTGTCTGACACTTGGAGGCTCCCGAAGTGCTGGCAGAGGTATAGATATGACAACATTGTGCAGATCAAACATCTCAGAAGCTTCATATTCAATGTTCACATAGGTTTCATTTCCAGACACCGACGGCCAGCAATTGACTGCATCAGAAATAGCATGTTACCAAAAGTCCAAATTGGTAAACTGTTAGACAGAAGAAAACAAAGAGATTTCCACCTGACAGAGGTAAAGATGACTCATCCATCCCCTGGATTCTCCATTTCACCAGAGGAGTTTCATTTTGACCACTCGGAAAGGGCCTGTTTGGATCTTTTGCTCCCAAAATTTGCTGACCGTTAAACAAATCCTTGTTGATATTTGGGTGTGTTTTGAAGCTAAGACCAGGAATATCTTGGCTTTCAATCTACAACAAACCATATTATTAGAGAAATCAGCTCATAAACTAATTCATACGATGATATACTGCTGTGCAATGAATTTGATTATCGGCAATTAAAAAATAGCATAAGCTTAATGAAGGTGAATGTCATACTAATATAAAATAATGGTCTTTCCATGGGGAAAAAGAGCAGTAGAGGAATTATTTTAGTTGGAAGGTGACCACAACAGAAGGTAATGTTCTTACCAGGTTCACGTGACGAAGAAAATAAAATAAAATAAAATCAAGTTTTATACTATTATGAACTTTCTACAGTTAAAGCTTTCCATTCACAAATGTAAAGGGGAAGTACAAATGTAAAATGCTAGAATTTAGGAAAGGGCGTTACCTGCAATTGGATGAACCCATCAGTATCATTAAGAACCTGAAGAGCAAGTGTTCCTTGAACATCAAAGTTATTAATACCACCATCTCTTTTAACAACAACATTGAGCTTCTCTTCTATAGTCACTGTGACAGGGTCACTTGGTGGAAGAGCAGATCTTGTAGAAACTGCACTTGGTTGTACATCCTCCAAAATGACTTCTCCTTCAGCTTTCAAAGATTCGAGGAATTGATTCGTCTTCTGTGTCTTGCCTAATTTCATACCGAAACCTTTACCAGGTGCAGTAGCTGCTGTAGATGGACGACCTGTAGAAATATTGCTTGCAGTTAGAATCAAATGGGTCATATGCTAGCCCTGTACTGTCTCTAGCATTGACTGGAAATAAGGTAATGTAGTCCTGTTGCCCAAATACAAGTCATGAAAGATCTGAGTAGAACTTAATTACATAATGAACAAAATAAAGACAAGATTGAGCTATCACTAACCAACAATGGAACACGACAACAGAAGACTTATTTGTATTTACTATATGATCCTCCAGTTTTTGTTTAGCTAACTTGAATCTAACTCGTACCCACTATATGATTAAATTAAATAGTTTAGCACAAAAAGATTATAAATGTATCATGAAAGAGACAAAGTGCAGTGGTACATAAGTTCATTTGCTATTTAAACAATAACTCCTCATCAACTTGTTTTGTAAACTAAGTCCGAGTTACAAAGTTCAACGGATTGATAAGCCTAACAATCTGAGAGGCTGCATGCTCCCAAGATATGATGTGACTGCAGAGTTATAATAAAAAATTAAGGTGTAATATATGTACTATACATGATTCAAACATCCAGTTATACAAGAACTGGAAATAATAAAATATCTCAATACATTTCCATGCAATAAAAAATTCATGGTTGACCAAAAAACAAAAAAAAAATGTAAATGCAAATACCAAAAGAAAGAACAAATTTAAATCATCAACATAAACTGATCACTGATGCAATAAGTTTGGTTTTTCTAAAATAAATAATTTATCAAGAAATGCAAGAGGAGCCTCCTTACCTTTGGGCTTGCTGGCAAATGAGTCCATGTCAGTGCTCAGTCCACCTAATCCAGAACCACTACCAAATCCAGAACCACTGATGCCCATGTCACTGAAAGTTTTTTCAATCACGCGTGGACCAGATATTGATGAGTATCCTCCTTTGTCAAGTTTGCCTCTTTCCATCTGCAATGAACACCACCCAAAAAATATACAACCTTAGACAATAATGAATTAAAGCCAAAAAACATGATTGCAGTAATTCATACCCAAAATAGCCTGACATGAGATTTCAATTTATACATCTTGGTGATGGAACCTAACTATTTTTTTTTTTCTCTAAATAGCTTGTGTTTCGCTCTCATCTGATGAAATTTTCATTCTACTAATCATATCTGAAGGGGTCAGCAATTCATCTTTTCTTTATGCTTTTGCAGAAGTAAAAAATTATTTTATGAGAAACATATATTGCCAAAATATATTATAATTGGATGCTTTAACTTTACTGTGGCATTGCTTGAAGCATAGCCAAATAAGACTAAATTGACAGATAAATACCCATAACCCTAAATTAAACCGAATTTTGATGTATTTTAAATCTGGTAAAAAATAGTCAGACCTTCATTTTGTCAAGCTCATTAGCCCTCTTCTTCATGAGATCCTTGGTTTCATTGATTTTGGTTTGCATCATCAGCTTGTGTGCCTTCTCTTCATGGCTCTCCATCTCACAATATTGTTTGACTTGTTGCACTGTTACATTTTCCTTGTTCCCAAGAGAGATGGCTTCATCGAAAGCAAATATAATCTCAAATGCTGTTTTACAAATACCCTCCTCATCCAGGGAAGGGGAGTATTCAGGCACCTTTTCAAATGTTAAGGAGACAGTTGTGAAAGAACACACCACAGAATAGTAAAAGAGTTCATATATACACAGCACTAAAAAATGAGATTCATATTGGTAAAGGTTTTGCATAGATAGCATCAGTGTTTAAAGTGGTTGCTACATTGTATGTTTACCCCCTCAGTAATATGTAAGAATCTAGATTAGCTTGGATGTAATGTAAACCTAAAAGTTCAATTTTCTCCACAAGAATAGACAGTACAGTTATCTTGTACTTATCATTATCAAGGAAAAGATCAAGACAAACCTTTTCCCAACCCCCAACCCCTAGGTTCTATTTTTGATTCATAGATTAAATAGGATTATATAAATAAGGTAAATTCCAATGAGTGAGAAGATTAATATATGTCAGTAGGATACAAGCTTCGAGAGGAGCCTCAAAGTGTCCAGATCTTCAAGAATATTGCTCTGCTTGTTTGTGATGAGTAGAAGATATAAACCTTCAATAGGTTGATAAACATAACGCACATTTTCAGTTTCAACATAAGTGTGTTGTTTCCCAGTTCCAACCAGTTTCGGGAACGCAGCAAGTAATCCTTCAATTCTTATGCGAGACATGTCAACAAACTGTCTTGAAACAAGTGCTGCAATTGAAAACAGAAAAAAGAACAGCCCTCAGCCAAGTCCGTTCACTTCTTTAAAAGGATAATTAGGGGGAAAGCTAGATAAACTTAAACACATAGTAGTTTCATATTATGTGAATCCAGAGACTTGTCATATAAGAAAAGAACCAAGTAGTTAGCAACATGATACCAGATATTGCACCAAATTTGTTATAGAGTATTATAATAGATGGTGACTAGAGTTATTATAGCAGATAAATAAGTTATAAAATCAATTCCTTTGCGAATCGGCAATAATGAAGGATCTAATTAACTGAAGCACCACACCTTTTCCCGACTTTGAAACAATTGAAGCTGCAAGAACCACCTAGGGGTACACAAACGATAAAAAAAAAATCAGACCTATCAGAAACAATATACAGTAACTCAATGATAGCAAGGGAATAAATGTATAAAGATTCCTTGAAATCAGAAGATTAAATAAGTTTATTAGCACTACCTAGCGACTAGCAAGAGGATTAAAAGTAAAAAGACAATGAAACCAACTAGCCATACCATTTTTTATCACCTTTGTTGATGACTACAATTATTCAAACCAAGCCGTTAAACTATGAACCTGTCACATGAAAACAATTACACAATCAGCAAAGTAATCACAACGAGAATACAACATGACTAATGACTGTCAGAACTGGGAAAAATGAAGGGGTAATTGCAGTCACTTAAAGTAATTTATTTCAGCAATCAACAGTAGCTATCAAAGACATGAACAAGGCAACTGATTTGCCCCTGTGATGCGATCTCAAATTAAATATGCCACTTAAAGTTTTGCACATAAATCAACACTAAACAGGGTATCAATCAGCTGTATCACATGATGCAGGGAACGATTAGAAGAGGACCATAATGGTTTTTAATTTAGTTACCCAACAACACGTATATGCAAACAGATCAAGGTGCTCAAACAGCCATTTGTTGCATCGTATTCCGTTCAACTGTGTTATTAACACATTATCAGGGACATATATCTACCGCATACCACTGGTGCAAAGGTGATGTGATTACCAGTATACTACAGGCATCACATCGTTCGAGGTCAATGAAAGTAAAGAAAGATCAAAAAAGGAGTCATCCAAAACAACACAACCCTTGACATCATTCAGATTCAGGGTAGCACATTGTAAATGGGCCGGAAAAGCGTATGGACGCGCATTGCACCTGAACCTACAGGAGAACTGACAAAGGCATCCCGGATCTAGGAGAGTACACCGAGAAGAAAATTGGCAGAGGCGGCCGGATCTAGAGGAGCAAAGCTAACCGTGACGTGTGGTGGTCGCCATGAATGAAAAAAAAAAAAGAAGAAGGATTTGGCATAACAGAGCGGCGAAAGGACGCCTGGATCTGGCCAGAATTGGCGTGCTCGGTTGCGCATGGCCGTACGGGAAGCTAAGGGGCGGCCTTGCCAGTTTTATGCTCGTCGCCGGCAAAGGGCCCGGCGGAGACTTGGCGAATCATCTCAGATAAGCTAAATGGAACTACAAACCAGTGCTCCAAGCGGCTGGACTGTTGGTGATCGAAATCGAGCAAGAAAATGGTGAAGGGGAGAGGGAAGGGAGACCGAGGGCAAGAACGTACGTTGGAGGAGTGCGTGCGCCGGTGGTGCGTCTCCACCGGTGGCTACGAGTTCGTCGGAGTCGGCACCGCCTCTGTCGCGCCTCCGCCCCCGCGAGATTCGTCGCCACTGCCGGGGTGCGAGATCTGTGTGTTGGAATAGGGAATTTTTATTTGCCTCTGTGCCCTGTGGCGGTGGGCTAGACCGATGGATGGATGGGCACCTCCGCACTTGGGCAGTTGGGCCTGGGTCGCCGTCGCCTTTGCGCTTTCTGGTCGTCTTCTTCTAACTCTAGCCAACTCAGCAGCTTCCCCTAAAAAAAAAAAAAAAACACTCAGCAGCTTTCTCTATTAAAAAAAATAAAACTAGCTCAGAAGCTCAACATAGGTTTTGTGTGCATCTACATCCTCCCTCCCAGAAAAAAAAGCCTCAAAGTCAAATAATGTAAAGTTTAACCATATATAAAATAAAAAATTACTAATATCTATGATATATAATGAATACCATTAAATAATATAATAATATGTTCTATAATAAATCTATTTAAAGATATAAATGTTGATATTATTTGAATCTAGCTAAATTTAAGATTATTTGGCTTCTTGAAACCGAGATTTCATTTTTCTTGGGATTGCACCACTCATATGACGGCTGGTCGTTTGAGCCCGTTCTCGCTGCGGTATGTCAGCATGTGACTAGCTTATTAGCTTTCTTGAACTCAGGACAGGTGCATACAATAGCACCTATTTAGATGAGCCAATTTCATATACGAGATTCATCATTTATTACACTAGCATTTAAAACTTATAATTTATTTTATTTAAGGTTGAGATAAACCCAGTTAAATTCAACTAAATAGCTAGCTTATTATCATGTCACGAGCACCACGGAACAAAATGTACCTCACATTGCAATGCACACGTATGTTTGCTAGTTTCTTAAAAAGGGATAAAAAGAAAAACTTAATTTGTTTTTTTTTCTAATTCAATTTTTTCCAAATTTGGCTAATTTTCTAAAAAAATGTATCAACATCAATAAATTCAAATAAATGCATTATCCAAATCTAGAACATATCTCGTGGAGAATTTTATGAAACTAATTTGATTTTGTCTATGTTGATTCATTTTTCTATAAAATTAGTTTGAGTTAAAGAAGTTTGACTTTACACAAAGTTTAAGTGAATATAACTTGGAAAGGAATGAGTACTTCCAATTTTGCCATCATACTTTTAGAAAACTAGAAGGATATCTCGTGTGTTGCTATGTATGATTTGAAATAAAATTAGAGTACTTATATTTACTTATATGAAAGGATAAACTATCGTAAATGAATACTAGTGGATAGTGTGGCACATAGATGTGAACAACTAAGTGTATGTTAGTGGATGCTATGGTTCACTAATGTTGATAGCTTAAATGAAGATATAACTATTATAATTGCACATGCTAGTAGGCTTCCAATGCGGATAGCATGTATGGAGAGATAGGCGTGCTAGTGGGATTTATGAATGTAAGATATAAAGATATAGATATTGATATAAATTGTGGCCACTAAAATCACCTAACTACACAATATGATCATTAACTCTTATGGTTTGGGGAGGCTAGAGACCAAACAAAGGTGTAGACAGTAGTGACGACCTCCAAGCCATCCAAAGTTGTTCAACCAAGTGATATTAGCACTTTGTGAGAAGGATTAAGAGTCATATTAACCTGGATTAAACTAGTGATATGGCAGTGAATGAGTGCAATTTGTACTCTCGAGCTACCGGGACCTTAGGGCCTTGTGTGAACCACCAGAAATCTATTGATATGATGGACTCTGGTATTACTAAGTCTCCGTTGAGTCCTATGATTTTCTAAATGATGTCATATGCACACATCAAAGCGGAGTAACTCACCTCCTCACTTGAGGCCTGCCAAGAAGCACTATAACACCCCGGTGTTATGCAAGCATTTAGGCACTGCAAATCATGCATATTATGCATCATCAAGCATCATAATCATACAAGCCTAATCATGTAAATAATAACTGAAACAATGCTTTGAAACATATGAAACATGCTCGTGAAACATGAATGTTGCATACACTTGTTTAGAGTTATTTTTGCCCTAATTATGCTTGCTAGGCTAATAAAACATGTTTGGCTATAATTGTAAATCATCTAGAATTATTTAGCATAATTTTTGGAGCAAAGTTTGTATTCAAACTTTTGACAAAATATGCTTTTGAAATTATTATTGAAAATGGTCAAAAATCCTCCCTATTTAGCTTTTACTTCCCAATTCAAAATCTATGCAAAATTTTTAGTTGGTCCCTAAAGTAAAGTTGTAGAGGATTAAATTCTAAGCAACTTTTATTTTTGGGCCATTTTCAAAAGAAGTCATTTTCTTGCTCAAAATGGTACTTGAAAACTGATATTTGAAAATTCATTGAAAATGGAATTGGAAAATGCTTATATCATTTAACGGGCCGCCGCCTCACTTCTGGACCATCAGCCGAAGCCGGCCCAGCGCTCCTCACCGTGCCCACGCCCGCGCGCTGTCTTCTCCTCGTCCGACTGCGTCAGGCATGACGCGCCGCGTGGCGAGCGCATGCCGGCGACGCCGGCCGTGTGGCGTCCCGTGGCCCCCGCGAGCACGCGCCTCGCCCTTTTTCAAGCCACAGCAGCTCCGCTTCTCCCAGCATTCCCCATTTTTCCTCTCCCGCGCTGCATCTCTCCCTCGCCCCGCACCGAGCTCTGCTCGCGCCGCCCTCGCCATCGTAGCTCTGCCGGTGAAATTGGCTGCCGGTGGTCCACCGTCACCCACAATCGCACGCACACAAACTCCGCCTCACTCTCCGACACCCGGTGCTCGCTGCAGGGTCACCATTTGAGCAAGGTAAAGCCACCTTGAGCGGTTTCACCGCCGTCGGTCATGGCGCCGCCGCACTTGACCTCGCCGTGGAAAGGGTTTCCCCGTTCCTTCTCTATCCCCTTGAGTCACCTTCTCGTGTTCGCCATCTTCTCGCGGACCCAGTGCGCACTCCTTCTTGCCCGGTCGTGGCTGGCAACGGCCATCAGCCCGCTGGCAGCTGCCGCGCTGCCATGGCGCCTAGAACGCCGGCGTGGCGTGGCCGTCACCCCTCGGCCCTTTGCTAGGCCAGGTCGGCCTTGGGTCGGAGCCCCGAGCCGGGCCGTCGCTCCTTTCCCTTTGCTCGGTTACTCAGGCCAAAAGCGACCGTGGGCCAGTCGTTCTCGTGGGCCGGTCCAGTAGTAATAGGAAAGATATTTTTGGTTTTTCTTTTATTATTTGGGAAGAGAAATACTTTGGAAAATGTTTGTGTACTCATTTTTGCTCCAAAAATGGTGAAATAAATTTTGTTGTGGTCCTCATGACTAGATCTAGGGTTTAAAAATATTGCATGTCAGTTTGGTGACACTTTTCTGTGGAGTTTTATTTAATCATTAAAATTGCTGTTTTCTTGAGAAAGGCATAATAAATCATAGAAAGATCAGAAAAATATGATTCCAAGTTTGTTACTCTTCTTGTGTAATGTACTTTCTAGGAAAAATATATGTCATGCATGTCCTGTAGAAAAATTATGAGGTGTAGTTCAAGTGCCTTTAATGGCTGATTTTTGTTATTTTTGCTAGAGAGCAAAATTTGTATAAAACATGCATGTGATAATTTTTGTACAGTGATTATTTACTGTTTAGAACCTAGGAAAAATACTAAATCTGTTGTTTGACACTTTTCATAATACAATGTATTTTCATGCTCATATTTAGGTCCAAGCTTGTCATTTTTGTGTAGGCTATTTCACTTATCCAAATGCCATAAAAATTTGATGGTAGACTACTTAGGGTAGTACTGTGCTATGGTAATTTTCTAAGATTTTTCTATGCTATAAAAATAGATGTTGCTATTCAAACCTATTATTAATTAGGGTTTAATCAAATGTTGCTTTATGCATGATTAAGAAATTAGTGAAGCTTTGGTGTATCTTTGAAGCATTCAATGAGATGTGTTGACTTAGCATATTCCATGTTTTCCTAAACGGTTTTAAACGGCCGTCTAAACGCGTTTAGACGGTAAACAACAGGGTGTCGTGAAGTTTAGGGCCTGGGCGGACAGTTAAACGGCTTTCCCGTTTAGACGGTAAAAACGGGAATAAACGTTGAAGACGGGCTAAATGGGACGACAGGGAAACAGGAATGGACGCCTGGAACAGGAATAAACGGGCGTTTAGGTGATGGCCGCGGCCCAAATAGATGCGCGGGAGCAGCAGGCGGGAGGCGGGAAGGGAACCGGGCGGGAGGCGGGAAGAGGGAACGGGGCGGGAGCAGCAGGCGGGAAGAGTTGGCGCCTTGGCGGGCTCCTCAACAAGTTTTGGGCCGGGTACAAGTACCGGAGGCTAGGGTTGAGAGGAAATTTCCCCGTTCTGCTCAGCTCGTACGCACGCCGCCGCCAGCTCTCGCGCACGCGCGTCCCAGCGCGCCGGCGACGAGGCCGACCTGCAGCTGCGCTCGCGTCGCGGCTCCCTCCTCTGCACGCGCGTCGACCAGCGCGCCGGCGACGAGGCTAACTTCCAGCTGCGCGGGCATCACAGCTCCGTCCTACGCGCGTCGCGGCTCCGTCCTGCGCGCGTCGCGCCTCCGTCCTGCGCGTGTGACGCCGCCTCCGAGCAGCAGCTCCTCCAGCCGTGACGCCTCCTTAGAGCAGCAATAGCTCCAGCCTTGACGCCGCCTCCGAGCAGCAGCAGCTCCAGCCTTGACGCCTCCTCCGACCGAATTGCCTCCTAATCCCAGGTACTGCTCTGTCCGTTCTTCCATTTACTTGTTGTTCATGATTAGCTCGATTAAGTACTTCAATCTTGCTCTCAATCTTGCTCTGTTATGCTTATGCTCTGATTCAATCTTACTCTGATTCCCTGTTATGCATCAATCTTCTCTGTTATGCTCAGTTATGCTCTGTTATGCTCTATTATGCATCAATCTTGCTCTATTATGATTCAATCTTGCTCTGATTCCATTTACTTCGAATTAGCACCATGAATTGCATCAATCTTGCTCTGTTATGCTCTGATTGAAAGGTCGATGACATGCCATTTGCAGGATGTCATCTATCGAATCGACTCGTGCATCCGTGGACCAGCCAGAGCCAGCTCGTGCCCCTGCCCTTAAGAGAAATTCTGATGATGTGGGGTGGGAGTATGGGGTTTTGATTGATCCAAATGATTTGAATGTAATCAAGTGCAAGCTGTGCCCAAAGGTTGTGAAGGCAGGAATCTATAGGCTCAAATTGCATATTTGCGGCAAGAAAGGAGATGTTCGTGCATGCCCTAATGCAACCAAAGAGGACAAAGCAAAGTGTAGGAAAGCTATTGAAGAGTCTAGGAGAGCTAAAAGGGCTAGAAGGGAGAAAGAACAAGAGGTTAGAGATGCTGTTACAATTGATGTTGAGTCAGATGCAGAACCGGAAGAAAAAACTAGGCTTGATGAGATTGGAGGCTCAGGATCGCGTGTGATGGGTCCTATGGACAACTTCACAAAGCCTATGGACTCTAGTTCGTTGGCCAAGGGAAAGAAGCTCCATCAGCTTAATATCAGTGAGCATGTCAAGAAAGAAAGACTTCATAGGTTCAAGAGATATGTGGCAAGATGGTTGTACGTTCGCAGTAAGTTTGTTTCAGTTCAGCCTTTGCAGCAAGTATTTGATTTTTGTTGCCTAACTTCCAAGTTTTTAACCATGAATTGCATTAATTTTTACTTTTTTAGGAGTACCTTTCAATGCAATCAATAATACAGAGTTTGATCAAATGATTGAAGCTGCCGGTCGCTTTGGGCCGGGTGCAAAGAAGCCTTATCAGCATGAGTTGAGAGAGAAGCTGCTGCAAGAGGAAGTTCAAGATACAAAGGAGATGTTGAAGGCACATGAGAAAGAATGGAGCAAGAATGGTTGCTCCATTATGACAGATGCTTGGACTGATCAGAAACAAAGAAGCATTATGAATATGTGTGTCAATTGTAGCATTGGTACAAGCTTTCTTGAGTCAAAAGAAGTTTCAGCCGAGTCCCACACTGGAGAACTCATTTTTCAGTATGTGAACAGCTGCATTGACAAAGTTGGGGCTGACAATATAGTTCAAGTAGTCACAGATAATGCTTTAAACAACATGGCAGCAAAGGATTTATTGTCTGTAGAGAGGCCTCAAATATTTTGGACTTCATGTGCAACTCACACAATCAATTTGATGCTTGAAGCAATGGGAAAGATGAAGAAGTTCAAGACCACAATTGAGCAAGCAAAGGCATTGACAATCTTCATTTATGCACACCATAGGACCTTGGCATTGATGAGGAAGTTTACAAAGAAAAGAGAGATTGTTCGGCCAGGCGTGACTAGATTTGCATCCAACTTTCTCACCTTGCAGAGTTTGTTTGAGAAGAAGGAGCAGCTAAGGAAGATGTCTCAAAGTGAAGAGTGGGAGAAGATAAGCCATGTCAAGAGTGCAAAAGGAGTGCAAGCCACAGCCACCTTGGTGAGGCCAAATTTTTGGAGTTCTGTTGCACTTTGCTTGAGGGTATTTGAGCCATTGGTGAAAGTCCTTCGGATGGTTGATGGGGATGTGAAGCCATCAATGGCATTTCTTTATGGAGAAATCCTTAAGGCCAAGGGAGACATCAAGGTGGCTATTGGAAACATTCCTAGGGCAGTAGGGTTGTATAGTTCTATCATGCAAATCATTGATGTGAAGATGAAAAATAGGCTGGACAGTCCTCTTCACAAGGCTGCTTATTTCTTGAACCCTTATTATAGCTACAATGATGACTCCATCTTTCAATCTGAGGAAGTCATGGATGGCTTCTTAACAGCTGTAGAAACATTCTACCATGGTGATTATGATAAGCAAGCCCAAGTACTGAATGAGGAGGTGCACAGGTTCAAAGACCGTGTTGGTCATTTTGGAAAACAAGTGGCAGCTGCTGGCTGTAAGGACTTTGACATGAATCCTAGTATGCAAGTTTTAGTAATTTTTTTGTTGGCTGTTGGCTGCTGCTGCTGCTGGCTATAACTGGCTGTACAAGTTTCACTAATTTTTTGTTTCTATTTTTTGCAGCCAAATGGTGGGGAAACTATGGAACACAAGTACCAGTACTACAAAAGATGGCTATCAGAATTCTATCCTTGACTTCAAGTGCATCAGGTTGTGAAAGAAATTGGAGTTGCCATGAAGGGGTAAGCATCCTAAATCCTAATTCATAAAGAAGAGCTTCAAATTCTCAAAATTTGTGTTGTATACACTCCTTTCACAATCTGATTTTTGTAGATTCATACTAAAAGAAGGAACAGGCTCACTTGTGAGAGGCTTGAGCAACTTGTGTTTGTTCAATTCAATGCTCTCCATGCACAGAAGAAAGATAAGGCTAAGAAGAACCAAAAGGTGGATCCCCTTCTAGCTACTGAAGCAACATATGCTCAAGGGTGGATTGTGGAAGGTGGAGAAGAGGATGAAATCAATGATGTTGATCCTATTACAGGGCTGACGTGGCAGCTAATTGCAGAAACTTGTGGTGCTGAGGAAGTCACTTTACTTCGGAGAAGTGCAAGACTGAATCAGCCAAGAGAGATTGAAGAAGACATATACTCTAAACCTGAACCTGAGGATGATCATATTGACGAGGAAGAAATTGAGTTTGAATCTGACCAAGAAGATGTGGTCACAGCAGGCTATGAGGCAGAGGAGGGGGCTGGGACTAGTGACGATTGAGCTGCTCCAAGTCATATGATATGATCAGAGCCTTGTTTTTTTATTATGAGTGTGAACTATTTGTGTAATGTTGTCCTATTTGTGCCTTGTGAGAACTGAGAACTATGTTGTGTGTTGGTTGTTTGTGAACCATTTGTGATTTGCCTAATGCTTGCCACTTCTGCTGATTGCCTAATTCTGAACTGATTTGTGAACTTTCATATTACTGCATGTGGCTTTAGTTTGCAAAGAGTCAAATATTGGCATATTGCATGTGGCTTTAGTTTGCATGTCACAGTACTTATTTTCTCCTATATGTGCATAGATTATATCGAGTCAAAGGAGTGGACATGGAGTTATGCAAGTTCAGAAACTCAAATTATGCAAGGTATGTGCAGTTCTGTGACTCATGTTCTTTTCCCTTCTCATGTTTTGTACATGTTCTGTGACTTATGGAATTATGCAAGGTATCTTACATGTAAAATTGACATCTATATATAATTATATATACAAAACTGTTGAAACCTTGCTACAGTAACAAAACCGTTTAATCCATTTAGACGCCGTCTAAACGGCGTCTACACAGTCTAAACGCTAAACGGAGGGTCACCGCCCGTTTACCGTTTACCGTCTAGGAAAACATGGAGCATATTAGTAGTAGAAGAGAATGTAGTAGATGACATGTGCTTGTAGTACATGTTCTTGGATGATGTTGACTACCTTGTATGAGATTTGTATTATACTCTCCCCATTAAAGCGAATCATGCTCATCTACCTTGCATGCAAGCATATTCATTGTGTTCATTTCATCCGATGCACCTTTTGCATAAGCACTTACGCACCTACATCATACAGGATCGCAAATCGAGAGCCTGGTCGTCGTACCCGAGGAGCAGCTCGAGGTGCAGGCGCAAGAAGTGACCAAAGCAGACGAGGAGGACGTTGAGGAACTTCCAGAGTGCCCCGATCACCACCCGTGCTCCTTCGAGAGAGGCAAGCCTCGGAGCATTTTTCTCCCCAGTTTGCGATTATTAATTAATGCTTTACTTTAATTAAAGCATTATGTTCAGGAGTTGTTTGCAACCGTTGCCGCATTATACCTTGTTTACCTTTGTTATACTATATCCTTGTTACCCTAGTATCCACAGTCGAGTCAATGCTTAGCTGGCTTAGATCGGTAGAAGTTGGGTGATTTCTTGTCACCTGCGAGCTATAGGTGGTTACCTGGATCTGCTCGGATAACTATGTAGTCATGGTATAACTAAGTGTTAATTTGAAGTTGAGACTGGATGGAGACATACAGGGTTTTGGACTGTAGTGCTTTCCGTCTGTGTTGATTAAGGACCGACCGTTCTTGGGCCTCGGGTCATGTTGAATGCATGCCTTACATTTAGCTAGCCGAATAACGTACCTTTCGACCGTGAAGCTGGAAGATTATTCGGGCCGAGTGGATTGCCCGCAGCGCACTGTACCGAAGCAGGTGTGGTAGGACATAGGGGCGTGATGATAAGACCGAAAGGCAGTCGGTCGGCCCCCGGGTACATGTGGTTCCTGGCAAACTCGAGATTTTTCCTGGATAGTTGACTCGGTGACCGATACCTCACTTTAGCGGGTGAGTGAGGTTTGTGTAAAGAATAAATTACTAGCTGGTTAATAATCGATTCGAATCGCCATCGTTCACTAGATAGTGAACACTTGACTTGAGTTACTTCATCGTAGTAATGTTGATGGAACACTTGGACAGTTATAATGGATATGACATTATGGAAGTTGTTAATGATCAATGGTTATCATTATTTGCTTAATCACATGCTTGCTCTAGTATAGGTGCAAATGTAGTCGACAGGTTAATAATAATTAACTTGACAATAATGCTTTTGGAAAGGTTCTTGAAATGCTAAAAATGTCTTTTTGCAAATGAGTCAGCTACCCTACTATAAAGCCCTTCATAATCCTTGGTGTCACTTTATTTTCGGTTATGTCGGGTAAGTCTAGCTGAGTACCTTCTCGTACTCAGGGTTTTGTTCCCACTTGTTGCAGATGGGCAGATGTATTACGGCTACTGTATCAACTGCCTTTATCCTGTGATGGGTGATGCTTAGGACCATGGGCATGGTCATTCCTTACGTCTCGTCTAATGCTTTTGTTGGAGATGATCATCAGCTGGCACTGTACTTGAACTCCATGTGAGTGTGTGTGGTTTTGAACAAATGGCTTCCACTACTTCTATTTGAACTCGGTTTGTAATAACTATGTTTAAACTCTGATGTACCTGTGATGCGAACTTTTATGTAATATGTGATGGTGATCGCTAAACTTATTACGATTTTGGCTGGTATGTGAGTTGGTTTGAAATCCTTCGTGATTTCACGGACTACCGGGTTATACGGGCTTAAGTTTGCTAAATCGTCTGCTCTGGCGGATGATTTTTTTACTTAATTTCATATAATTAGTCGGTTCTGTTACAAGCACCATGATAGGTGATAGATTAGCCATTGAAACCCAGTCAACCTCCTTATGAGAAATACCCTATGCAACAATTTAATCTCCAACTTTCCCAATATTGTCCCTTTGTTTGTCATTCTCCTCCTTTACCACTAACATGTGTTTGTTAAATGCCTTTGCCCTTGATATTTACACCACCACAAGCGTAGCGGTTGAAACCAATCATAACCATGCCTTGACCCATTGTGAGGTGGAATAATACCACTAATGACGTACATGCACATTAGTCTAGGGTTGTTTAGGAACAATATGAGTGGAAACATTGTTGCCTTAGATGTGACGACCCCTCCACAAGTACCTGTTGTGGCTCCATAAGTAGTACCAATATATCTTAAACAACTACAACATGAGTGCAACTAATACCGCTACATATTGTGTTGGCGGTGCTGTCGGGTGATATCAGTTCTCAAGATGGAGGCATAGCATTCCATTGCCCTTGTATATTTCTCTAGTTGCTTTGTAATTACCATCCCTATTTGGAAATTGCTAATAGTTGTCTTCCTATTTTGCTATTATTATTGGTACTACTGAGCTTGCATTTGCATAGGTTGGAAATGCCATACATCTATGCAAGTGATGGTATTGATCTCATTAGCAAGAAGAAATCACCGCAAGCCATCATCTAAATGTTGTGCATGGTATGCTAGATGCAAAAGTTGTTGCTACTACTAATTTGAGTAGGGAAAGCAACATCAATTGGAATGAAATTGACATGGGCACTATTCATTGCTAGCTAACCTTTGGAAGAGGTGCGTTGAATAAAGACCCAACACTTCTACCGCTACACGCACAAGTGATATCACTGCGCTTCCTAATCAAAGAGAAACTCGGAGTTTTGTGGTTATAAAACATTTCTGCTCGATGACATCCCCTTGAGGGAAGCACCTAGTTTTCTCTCTTTATATTCTCTTTATATGTGTATGGCATGGTTTTTTTTATCATGCTTGTTTTTATATATATACATAATTAGGTCAATATATAATATTCGTGTGAGTGTGTGTGGTTTTGAACAAATGGCTTCTACTACTTCTATTTGAACTCAGTTTGTAATAACTATGTTTAAACTCCGATGTACCTGTGATGCGAACTTTTATGTAATATGTGATGGTGACCGCTAAACTTATTACGATCTTGGCTGGTATGTGAGTTGGTTTGAAATCCTTTGTGATTTCACGGACTACCAGGTTATACGGGCTTAAGTTTGCTAAATTGTCTGCTCTGGCGGGTGATTTTCTTACTTAATTTCGTATAATTGGTCGGTTCTATTACAGCTGGTAGCGGAGCATGGTTTAGCGTGTTACTGTTCACAAGTGTATTTAAAATAAAAAGGCATTTGAAAAACGTGAGTTCCAAACTAAAAAGTGTGCCAGTGGTCATATCCTTTATGCCCAGTTAAGGACTCTAGGTGGCTTAATTAAGTACTGACTTAGGGTTCTTGTATCATATTTCTCTTTCGTTGCTCATATGGCGTGCTATTGTATGAGTGCCACTTGTTTGAGTGGTAGTGTATGGATCATTTGCCTCTACGCCTCGATAAGTGTGAGTTGTGAGAGCATGATCGGATACACCGCCGATCTAGAGTGAATGCTTATATGATGCTGGAGTAATTACATGTTCTATGCATGTTTTACAAAGGTATCTCATGTGTGGGTATTCCGTCCGTTGAGGCGATGCCGTCAATAGGACAATGGTTCGGGTAGTTACTACCGTTGTACGCGTATCTGGGGATTCGTGTATAGCGTGTAGATAAATTTACTACTTTTATGCATTCATTGAGAATTGGGCTGAAATGAATCTTCTACAGGTACATAACAATGTTATCGTGTAGAACGTATTAGATACGTATTTGAGAGATCGTTTCTATGTCACCGAATTCATCGCTAGAAATTATTTATTTCATAAGTTTGTGAGAACATACGGCACGTACATATATCATATTACTTGTGCATTTCATTCATGTCATGCATTCCTCCCCTTATAAATTGATTATCTCATTTTGATAAAAGTTGTATCACCTAAAATATGTTCTCACGGGGTAATAAAAAATTTGCTACAAATGGCCCGCACGAAGCAGACTGCCCGTAAGACCACCGGAGGAAGAGCACCTCGACATCAGTTGGCCCTGAGGAAGCACCGCACCACGGACACCTTGAGCGAGTTTGGCATGCTGACCTTGCTTTGGAGAGTGCTCCATGATGTGGGGTACCCAGAGGGTCAAGAGCCGGTGTACTCTTGGAATGAGAGCCAGTTAGCAGAGGATGGACTTGTAGTGGTAGAGATCACAGTTCCTGCTCTTGGTGATGCTCCAGAGTGGGATGGTTGGCACTTAGAGTTTGAGGGTCGCACTCCTGTTGAGGGTGCAGAGGGAGCAGCTTTCCACGTCATCAGGGACATCATGAGCAGATTTCCTAGTGAGCTTGTAGCAGCTCTAGATGGCACCTTTCCTAGGGATGATCCTCATGATGCTATTTGGGTTTAGCCTCAGGGAAGTGCTTTGGTCAGAGGTCCAGCTGAGGGACAGGCTAGGGACAACCATGCTATGAGTGCTATGTTTGCCGCTATCAGAGCGTATCAGGGTCTTGAGTGTACCTACTGGACTTTGACTGGCTTGCGTGGTGATGATAAGCTCAAGGTAAGAAAGCAGAAGAAGAAGCAGGCACGTGCTATAGCTAGTTTGTAGGAGTAGTTGGCTAATATGAGCTTACAGTGGGACCAGGCGATAGAGAGAGGTGATAGAGCTATGTAGCGGGTGCATACGTTGACTCAGGCCAACAACAATGCAGACCGCATAATTGGATAGTTGGTTTAGGAAAGGAATGAAGCCTGGAACGAGAGGGACCTTCTGCTATAGAGGGTCGATGAGCTAGAGGAGTACAACATCAACCTACACGAGGAGTTTCATGCGCTCTACAATGGGGTTGGCCCATATGCTCCTCCAGATGCCGCTGGCATGGACATCGACGATGATGACAAGGACGAGCCTATAGTTTCACCTGGGGGCGATGGTGACGTCTCCGACCCTGACGACGGCCCCGAGGAGTAGGCTAGTTGCCTTGCACTAGTGTTTAGGTCCTGTCGTGATGACCTTTCTTTTGTCGGCATGTAACCTAATGTAACTTGTTTCGAACTTATGAGACTTGGCATGTGATTGGAACTTGGCTAGTAATGCGATATCTGAACTCATAAAAGTCTAATGTATGTATGCTGGCAATTCGGTTGTATGGACGCGATGTTTGCATTTGAAGTAATTTAATTAGTGATGTTGTTTTAATTGGGATGCGATTATTGCGCCTCTATTTTATTGTATGAATTTATTCTCTCCAATAAATTCAGTACGTCATAATTTTTCATTCACTCATAATTATTACAGCTTCACTCAATCATTACTTGTTGCTGAAATATGTAGATGACAAATACTCGCCGTACCACTTATGAGGCCACTGAGACAGGTGGTAATGGTGCTGGGACAGGTGGTAGTGGTGGAAATAACGTCAATAACAATGAGCCCCACCATGAACCGCATTTGCCACCTCCTCCCCCGCTCACCCCAGAGGTGTTCTTCGCATAGTTGCTCGGGAGTCAGCGCAACACGGAACAATCCCAGAAAAACATGGAGGATTTTCTACGTACCATTGCCAACAATGTTCAATGTGGTAACAATCAGGGTGGTGGCAATGTGGTGAATCAGTACAGCAACTTCAAGGATTTTATGGACACTAGGCCACTAATATTCAAGGAAGCAACAAAACCACTCGATGCTGAAGAATGGATCAACACTATGAAAGATAAATTCTGTGTGTTGAGGCTGACTGAGGTACTGAAAACTAAGTATGCTGCACATCAGTTGTAAGGGCCAGCGGGAATGTGGTGGAAGCACCATCGCACCACCTTCCCTCCAAATGCTCAGATTACGTGGAGAGAGTTCACTAAGGCCTTCCGTGGAGTTTATATTCCACCCGGAATGACCGATATGAAGTTGGGAGAGTTTTTGGCATTGAATCAGGGCACCAAAACCGTGACGCAATATTTGCATGCTTTCAACAACTTGTGCCGTTATGCTCCCGACATGGTTGACACCGATGCTAAGAGAATTGCTAGTTTCAAGAGAGGACTCAATCCAAAGATGATGAAGCATGTGGGTACCAACACCCGCGCCAGATTCAACGACTTTATCAGTGATTGTCTAAAGCAGGAAAAGAACAACAACGCCAGTACCGCAGCTAAGACTCGCAAGAGAGCACTAGAGGGTGGTCCGTCCCAAGCAAGAGCACCTGCGGGAGGTCGTCCTCCCTATCGTCCATCTGCACCTGGCGCTAGGTTCAGGCCACCACAGCAGAGAGGTCAGAATTTCAGGGGACCACAGAAGCCTTACAACATGGTAGTGCAGTCCAACAAGGCAACCGCAACTGCGGTACAGGGCAGTTCCAAGGGAGCTATGGGATCTGCTGATACAGTAAGGGGACCCTGCTACAATTGTGATCAACCCGGCCACTTCTCAAGGTTCTGTCCTTATCCATCCAAGAAGAAGCAGCAGACCTATACTGCTCGGGTGCATAGTACGACTATGGATGAGATTCCTGAGGGAGAGCCCATAACCGCTGGTAAGTTTCTTGTCAACCAACACCCTATAGTTGTTCTATTTGATTTTGGATCATCGCATTCTTTTATGAGTCAAGCATTTGCATGGAAACATGAACAACTATACACAGAATTGGGTTATGGTTACCGTATAAGTTCAACGGGGGCTGATGTTTTGACCAATCAGATGGTTCAAGGGGCAACCCTTGAATTAGGTAGCAGAAAGTTTCGAGTGAACTTGATAGTTATGCCTGGACTAGTTCTGGATGTCATTATAGGGATGAATTGGATGAAGGATTGGGGAGCAGTTATAGATACAGGAACTCGGGTACTTATCCTTAAGGATCCCCAGGGTGAGGGTACTTTTCCAAGTATCATTGCCTCGGAGAACGGACCTTATAAGTGTGACATGTGCTACTGAAGTTATTCCTATTCATCAGATTCTAGTAGTGTGTGACTTTCTGGATGTATTCCCAGATGAGTTACCTGGTCTTCCGCTAGATAGGGATATTGAGTTTGGAACTGAGTTAATCCTCGGAACAGCTCCGATTTCAAGGAGACCCTATCGGATGCCTCTGGATGAATTAGTTGAGCTGAAGAAGCAACTAGAAGAGTTATCGAAAAAGGGGTTTATCCAGCCAAGCAAGTCTGAATGGGGATGTCCCGCCTTGTTTGTGAAGAAGAAGAAAGAGGGCACGTTGAGAATGTGCATGGATTATAGGCCACTTAATGCTGTAACCATCAAGAATAAGTATCCCTTGCCTCATATTGATGTTCTGTTTGACCAGTTAGCCAAGGCTAAGGTGTTCTCCAAGATAGATTTGAGATTCGGTTACCATCAGATCAAGATTATCCCACAAGATATACCAAAAACCGCATTTTCCACCAGATACGGGTTGTATGAGTATCTTGTCATGTCCTTTGGCTTGACAAATGCTCCTGCATACTTTATATTTTTGATGAATACATTTTTCATGCCAGAATTAGATAAGTTTGTGGTTGTGTTCATTGATGACATTCTGGTGTACTCCGAGAATGAGAAAGATCATGAAGAGCATCTGAGAATTGTCTTGACCAGACTTAGAGATCATAAGTTGTATGCTAAGTTTAGCAAGTGCGAATTTTGGTTGAAGAAAGTTCCTTTCCTTGGTCACATTCTGTCAGAAAATGGAGTTTCAGTCGATCCAAGTAAGGTGCAAGAGGTTATGGATTGGAAGGCACCGACCACAGTTCCTGAGGTTAGAAGTTTCTTAGGATTAGCTGGTTACTATCGCCGTTTCATACCAGATTTCTTGAAGATTGCCAAGCCAATGACAAGTCTGCTATAGAAAGATCACAAGTTCATGTGGATAGAGGAGTGTGAAGCAGCTTTCCACACCTTGCGGAAACTATTGACCACTGCTCCTGTTCTAGCACAATCGGACAGTAAGAAACCATTTGATGTATTTTGTGACGCATCAAAAACTGGATTGGGCTATGTTCTTATGCAAGAAGGAAGAGTCATTGCTTATGCCTCACGTCAGTTGAGAAAGCACGAGGTCAACTATCCGACACATGATCTTAAACTTGCTGCAGTTGTGCATGCCCTAAAAATTTGGAGACATTATCTACTTGGTAATGTGTGCAATATTTTCACAGATCACAAGAGTCTTAAGTACATCTTTACCCAACTAGAGCTGAACATGAGACAGCAAAGATGGTTAGAATTGATCAAAGATTACAACTTGAATGTGCAGTATTATCCTAGAAAGGCCAATGTAGTGGCAGATGCTTTGAGTAGAAAGTCACATTGCTTGAATGTGCAGCCATTACTTGAAGATGGGTTCGATCTGATGCATCCTGCTGTGTTACATAGTATTCAGATTAGTTGCTCTTTGGAGAGTAAGATAATAGAAGGCTAGAAAATAGACAAGGGAATATTTCACATCAAAGAGAAAATAAAAGAAGAGCCGTCTAAGCACTTTAGAGTGGATGAACAGGGCGTGTTGTGGTTTGACAACCGTCTTGTGGTTCCCAAGGATCGAGAGCTTAAGAATAAACTCATGGATGAAGCTCACCTTTCTAAGCTATCTATCCATCTGGGAAGTAGTAAGATGTATCAAGAACTAAGACCTCATTATTGGTGGACCAAGATGAAGAAAGAAGTTGCAGCCTATGTTACCAGATGTGACACGTGTTGTAGAGTGAAAGCTATTTATATGAAACCTGCCGGTTTGTTGCAACCTTTGTCTGTACCTAGTTGGAAGTGGGATGATATAAGTATGAATTTTATCTCGGGTTTGCCCACTACTCAAAAGGGACATGATTCGATTTGGGTGATTGTGGATCGTCTTACCAAGACCGCTCATTTCTTACCTGTCAAGACAGATTATCGACCACCTCAATATGCTGAGAAGTATATTGTAGAAATTGTGAGGTTGCATGGTATACCAAAGACTATAGTATCTGATAGAGGGCCATAGTTCATGGCTCACTTTTGGGAACATTTGCACAAAGGCTTGGGAACTAGTTTGATTCATAGTACTGCTTATCATCCTCAGACAGATGGTCAGACTGAACGAGTTAATGCTGTTCTAGAGGATATGTTAAGAGCCTATGTGTTGTCTTCTAGGGGTTCATGGGAGTCATGGTTACCTTTAGCTGAGTTTGCTTACAATAACAGTTATCAAGAAAGCATCAAGATGGCTCCATTCGAAGCTTTGTATGGCAGAAAATATAGAACACCACTGAATTGGGTCGAGCTAGGAGAAAGAAGGTATTATGGTATTGACTTTGTAAAAGAGGCCAAGAAGAAAGTTCATATTATTCAACAAAATATGAAGGTGGCCCAATCACATCAGAAAAGTTATGCAGATAGAAGAAGGAGACCACTTGTGTTTGAAGTTGGTGACTATGTTTATCTGAAGGTCATGCCAATGAAGAAGAAACGGTTTAGAGTCCGAAGAAAGCTTGCCGCTAGATTCGTAGGACCATACAAGATCTTGGAAAGAAGGGGTCTAGTAGCTTATAAGTTAGAGTTACCTGAGACAATGAGTACCGTCTTCCCAGTTTTCCATGTATCACAACTCAAGAAGTGTTTGCGTGTTCCGGAGGAAAGAATAGAACCTCGAGGCATCAAACTCAAATCAGATTTGGTGTATCATGAGCAACTGGTCCGTGTTTTAGACACTAAAGAACGTGCTACTCGGAATAGTGTGGTGAAAACATACAAGATACAATGGAATCATCATGATGAGGGGGATGCAACTTGGGAAACGGGAGAATATCTACAAAAAGCTTATAAAGATTTTTATAACAAATGGTTCGTAACCCAAATCTCGGGATGAGATTTTTATAAGGGGGGAGGGCTATAACACCCCGATGTTATGCAAGCATTTAGGCACTGCAAATCATGCATATTATACATCATCAAGCATCATAATCATACATGCCTAATCATGTAAATAATAACTGAAACAATGCTTTGAAACATATGAAACATGCTCGTGAAACATGAATGTTGCATACACTTGTTTAGAGTTATTTTTGCCCTAATTATGCCTGCTAGGCTAATAAAACATGTTTGGCTATAATTATAAATCATCTAGAATTATTTAGCACAATTTTTGGAGCAAAGTTTGTATTCAAACTTTTGACAAAATATGCTTTTGAAATTATTATTGAAAATGGTCAAAAATCCTCCCTATTTAGCTTTTACTTCCCAATTTAAAATCTATGCAAAATTTTTAGTTGGTCCCTAAAGCAAAGTTGTAGAGGATTAAATTCTAAGCAACTTTTATTTTTGGGCCATTTTCAAAAGAAGTCATTTTCTTGCTCAAAATGGTACTTGAAAACTGATATTTGAAAATTCATTGAAAATGGAATTAGAAAATGCTTATATCATTTAACGGGCCGCCGCCTCACTTCTGGCCCATCAACCGAAGCCGACCCAACGCTCCTCACCGCGCCCACGCCCGCGCGCTATCTCCTCCCCTCCCCCCCCGTGCGCGCGGACGTGTCCGACCACGTCAGGCATGCCGCACTGCGTGGCGAGCGCATGCCGGCGACGCCGGCCGGGTGGCGTCCCATGGCCCCTGCGAGCACGCGCCTCACCCATTTTCAAGCCACAGCAGCTCTGCTTCTCCTAGCATTCCCCATTTTTCCTCTCCTGCGCTGCATCTCTCCCTCGCCCCGCACCGAGCTCTGCTCGCGCCGCCCTCGCCACCGTAGCTCCGCCGACGAAATTGGCCGCCGGTGGTCCACCGTCACCCACAATCGCGCACACATCACTCCGCCTCGCTCTCTGACACCCGGTGCTCGCTGCAGGATCACCGTTTGAGCAAGGTAAAGCCACCTTGAGCGGTTTCACCGCCGTCGGTCATGGCGCCGCCGCACTTGACCTCGCCGTGGAAAGGGTTTCCCCGTTCCTTCTCTATCCCCTTGAGTCACCTTCTCGTATTCGCCATCTTCTCATGGACCCAGTGTGCGCTCCTTCTTGCCCGGTCATGGCCAGCAACGGCCGTCGGCCCGCTGGCAGCTGCCGCGCTGCCATGGCGCCTGGAACGCCGGCGTGGCGTGGCCGTCTCCCCTCGGCCCTTTGCTGGGCCAGGTCGGCCTTGGGCCAGAGCCCTGAGCCAGGCCGTCGCTCCTTTCCCTCCGCTCGGTTACTCAGGCCGAAAGCGACCGTGGGCCAATCGTTCTCGTGGGCCGGCCCAGTAGTAATAGAAAAGATGTTTTCGGTTTTTCTTTTATTATTTGGGAAGAGAAATACTTTGGAAAATGTTTGTGTACTCATTTTTGCTCCAAAAATGGTGAAATAAATTTTGTTGTGATCCTCATGACTAGATCTAGGGTTTAAAAATATTGCATGTCAGTTTGGTGACACTTTTCTGTGGAGTTTTATTTAATCATTGAAATTGCTGTTTTCTTGAGAAAGGCATAATAAATCATAGAAAGATCAGAAAAATATGATTCTAAGTTTGTTACTCTTCTTGTGTAATGTACTTTCTAGGAAAAATATATGCCATGCATGTCCTGTAGAAAAATTATGAGGTGTAGTTCAAGTGCCTTTAATGGCTGATTTTTGTTATTTTTGCTAGAGAGCAAAATTTGTATAAAATATGCATGTGATAATTTTTGTACAGTGATTATTTACTATTTAGAACCTAGGAAAAATATTAAATCTATTGTTTGACACTTTTCATAGTACAAAGTATTTTCATGCTCATATTTAGGTCCAAGCTTGTCATTTTTGTGTAGGCTATTCCACTTATCCAAATGCCATAAAAATTTGATGGTAGACTACTTAGGGTAGTACTGTACTATGGTAATTTTCTAAGATTTTTCTATGCTATAAAAATAGATATTGCTATTCAAACCTATTATTAATTAGGGTTTAATCAAATGTTGCTTTATGCATGATTAAGAAATTAGTGAAGCTTTGGTGTATCTTTGAAGCATTCAATGAGATGTGTTGACTTAGCATATTAGTAGTAGAAGAGAATGCAGTAGATGACATGTGCTTGTAGTACATGTTCTTGGATGATGTTGACTACCTTGTATGAGATTTGTATTATACTCTCCCCATTAAAGCGAATCATGCTCATCTACCTTGCATGCAAGCATATTCATTGTGTTCATTTCATCCGATACACCTTTTGCATAAGCACTTACGCACCTGCATCATACAGGATCGCAAACCGAGAGCCTGGTCGTCGTACCCGAGGAGCAGCTCGAGGTGCAGCCGCAAGAAGTGACCGAAGCAGACGAGGAGGACGTTGAGGAACTTCTAGAGTGCTCCGATCACCGCCTGAGCTCCTTCGAGAGAGGCAAGCCTCAGAGCATTTTTCTTCTCGGTTTGCGATTATTAATTAATGCTTTACTTTAATTGATGCATTACGTTCAGGAGTTGTTGCAACCGTTGCTGTATTATACCTTGTTTACCTTTGTTATACTATATCCTTATTACCCTGGTATCCGCAGTCGAGTCAATGCTTAGCTGGCTTAGACCGGTAGAAGTCGGGTGATTTTCTGTCACCTGCGAGCTATAGGTGGTTACCTGGATCTGCTCGGATAACTATGTAGTTATGGTATAACTATGTGTTAATTTGAAGTTAAGACCGGACGGAGACTTACAGGGTTTTGGACTGTAGTGCTTTTCGTCTGTGTCGATTAAGGACCGACCGTTGTTGGGCCTCGGGTCATGTTGAACGCATGCCTTATATTTAGCTAGCCGAATAACGTACCTTTCGACCGCGAAGCTGGAAGATTATTCGGGCTGAGTGGATTGCCCGCAGCGCACTGTACCGGAGCAGGTGTGGTAGGACACGGGGGCGCGATGATAAGACCAAAAGGCAGTCGGTCGGTCCCCGGGTACATGTGGTTCCTGGCAAACTCGAGATTTTTCCTGGATAGTTAACTCGGTGACCGATACCTCACTTTAGCGGGTGAGTGAGGTTTATGTAAGGAATAAATTACCAGCTGGTTAATAATCGATTCGAATCGCCATCGTTCACTAGATAGTGAACACTTGACTTGAGTTACTTCATCGTAGTAATGTTGATGGAACACTTGGACAGTTATAATAGATATGACATTATGGAAGTTGTTAATGATCAATGGTTATCATTATTTGCTTAATCACATGCTTGCTCTAGTATAGGTGCAAATGTAGTCGACAGGTTAATAATAATTAACTTGACAATAATGCTTTTGAAAAGGTTCTTGAAATGCTAAAAATGTCTTTTTGCAAATGAGTCAGCTACCCTACTATAAAGCCCTTCATAATCCTTGGTGTCACTTTATTTTTGGTTATGTCGGGTAAGTCTAGCTGAGTACCTTCTCGTACTCAGGGTTTTGTTCCCACTTGTTGCAGATGGGCAGATGTATTACGGCTACTGTATCAACTGCCTTTATCCTGCGATGGGTGATGCTTAGGACCATGGGCATGGTCATTCCTTACGTCTCGTCTAATGCTTTTGTTGGAGATGATCATCAGCTGGCACTGTACTTGAACTCCGTGTGAGTGTGTGTGGTTTTGAACAAATGGCTTCCGCTACTTCTATTTGAACTCGGTTTGTAATAACTATGTTTAAACTCCGATGTACCTGTGATGCGAACTTTTATGTAATATGTGATGGTGACCGCTAAACTTATTACGATTTTGGCTGGTATGTGAGTTGGTTTGAAATCCTTCGTGATTTCACGGACTACCGGGTTATACGGGCTTAAGTTTGCTAAATCGTCTGCTCTGGCGGATGATTTTTTTACTTAATTTCATATAATTGGTCGGTTCTGTTACAAGCACCATGATAGGTGATAGATTAGCCATTGAAACCCAGTCAACCTCCTTACGAGAAATACCCTATGCAACAATTTAATCTCCAACTTTCCCAATATTGTCCCTTTGTTTGTCATTCTCCTCCTTTACCACTAACATGTGTTTGTTAAATGCCTTTGCCCTTGATATTTACACCACCACAAGCGTAGCGGTTGAAACCAATCATAACCATGCCTTGACCCATTGTGAGGTGGAATAATACCACTAATGACGTACATGCACATTAGTCTAGGGTTGTTTAGGAACAATATGAGTGGAAACATTGTTGCCTTAGATGTGACGACCCCTCCACAAGTACCTGTTGTGGCTCCATAAGTAGTACCAATATATCTTAAACAACTACAACATGAGTGCAACTAATACCGCTACATATTGTGTTGGCGGTGCTGTCGGGTGATATCAGTTCTCAAGATGGAGGCATAGCATTCCATTGCCCTTGTATATTTCTCTAGTTGCTTTGTAATTACCATCCCTATTTGGAAATTGCTAATAGTTGTCTTCCTATTTTGCTATTATTATTGGTACTACTGAGCTTGCATTTGCATAGGTTGGAAATTCCATACATCTATGCAAGTGATGGTATTGATCTCATTAGCAAGAAGAAATCACCGCAAGCCATCATCTAAATGTTGTGCATGGTATGCTAGATGCAAAAGTTGTTGCTACTACTAATTTGAGTAGGGAAAGCAACATCAATTGGAATGAAATTGACATGGGCACTATTCATTGCTAGCTAACCTTTGGAAGAGGTGCGTTGAATAAAGACCCAACACTTCTACTGCTACACGCACAAGTGATATCACTGCGCTTCCTAATCAAAGAGAAACTCTGGAGTTTTGTGGTTATAAAACATTTCTGCTTGATGACATCCCCTTGAGGGAAGCACCTAGTTTTCTCTCTTTATATTCTCTTTATATGTGTATGGCATGGTTTTTTTTTATCATGCTTGTTTTTATATATATACATAATTAGGTCAATATATAATATTCGTGTGTTCTTGTTTGAATGAATGTAACAGCTAAACACTTTCATTTTCTCTGATTTGAGCAGTCTTTTCTCGTTTCTGAATGAAAAAACACATCTGTTTTTTTCCCCCTTATATTGCCGTTAATATCTGATCCGCTTGGCTATCCAAACCAACCTCCTTCCCTCGGTAAACCGCGACGCTCAAACCTCCCCGCCCGGCGACGGCGATGCCATCCATGGCGTCTTCGGCCGCCTCCTCCTCCTCCCTCGCAGCAATTAGCCACCCTCATTTTCTCCCTGCCAAGCCCGTCTCCCCTCCCAAACCACTCACCCATCCGCTCCCCGCGCGGCGTTCACCCCGCCCGCAGCTCGTCGGCGCCGCCTCCACCCCCCGCACCTCCCAGGCGGAGCTCCGTCCGGACTCCAAGAACGCCCCCGCGCTGTCCGCCGAGCTCCGCCGCCTCGCGCGCGCGGGGCGGCTCCCGTCCGCGCTCTCCCTCCTCGACCACCTCTCCCACCGTGGCGTCCCGGCCACCGCCTCCGCCTTCGCCGCGCTCCTCTCGGCGTGCCGCTCCCTCCCGCACGCGCGCCAGATCCACGCGCACCTTCGCGTCCACGGGCTGGACACCAACGAGTTCCTCCTCGCCAGGCTCGTCGAGCTCTACCTCGCGCTCGGCGCCACCGACGACGCGCGCGGGGTGCTCGACGGGATGCAGCAGCACGGCGCGAGCGCGACTGCCTACTCGTGGAACGCGCTCCTGCACGGGCACGTCCGCCGGGGACGCGGGGAGGCGGCGGGCCCCGTCGCCGACGCGTTCGCGGAGATGCGCGCGGCGGGGGCCAGCGCCAACGAGTACACGTACGGCTGCGTGCTCAAGTCCATCTCCGGGAGCGCCAGGCCGTCGATGACCATGGCCACCGCCACGCACGCGACGCTCGTCAAGAACGCTTTCGCGGGCGCGCCCGGGATGCTGATGACTGGGCTTATGGACGTCTACTTCAAGTGCGGGAAGGTGAAGCTCGCTGTGAGGGTGTTTGAGGAAATGCCTGAGAGGGACGTGGTCGCGTGGGGGGCAGCCATTGCTGGGTTTGCACACAAGGGGATGAAGAGGGAGGCCCTGGAGCATTTCCGGTGGATGGTGGAGGATGGGGTCAAGGTGAATTGTGTGGTGCTCACGTCAATTGTGCCAGTCATTGGAGAGTTGCGGGCGCGCAACTTGGGTAGAGAGGTTCACGGATTTGTGTTGAAGAAATTCGGAGATCGTAAAGATGTTGCAAAGGTCCAGGCGGGCTTGGTTGACATGTACTGCAAATGCGGTGATATGATCTCAGGTAGGCGAGTGTTCTATAGCAGCAAGAAGAGGAATGCTGTGTCGTGGACAGCTTTGATGTCTGGGTATGCATCTAATGGTAGGCCAGACCAGGCGCTGAGGTGCATAGCTTGGATGCAGCAAGAAGGAATCAGACCAGACCTCATTGCTGTGGGGACTGTTCTCCCAGTCTGCACAAAGTTGAAAGCGCTGGGGGAGGGGAAGCAGCTCCATGCATATGCTTTAAGGAGGTGGTTCTTGCCCAACGTCTCTTTATGCACATCACTGATCACCATGTACGGCACATGTGATCACTTGGAATACTCTCACCGAGTATTTCATGATATGGACAAGAAGACTGTACAAGCTTGGACTGCATTGGTTGATGCCTACCTCAAGAATGGAGACCCATTAACTGCTATTAATTTGTTCAGATCTATGCTGCTGACAAACCGCAGGCCTGATGCCGTTGCTGTCACCAGGATGTTGAGTGCCTGCTGTGATATTGGAGCATTACGACTCGGCAAAGAAGTGCATGGTCAGGTGCTAAAGTTGCGGATGGAACAACTCCCTTTAGTTGCAGCAGAAGTTGTAAACATGTATGGTAGGTGTGGAGACCTCAAAGCAGCACAGAGGGTTTTTAATCGAACAGAGTCCAAGGGATCCATGACCTGCACTGTGATAATAGAAGCTTATGCAGTCAACCAACGCCATAAGGAGGCGCTGCATCTCTTTATTTGGATGTTGTCAAATAAATTTGTTCCTACCAAGGCCACATTCGATGTGGTTCTGAAAATCTGCGATGCCGCTGGGTTGCACGATGAAGCCCTTGGAATTTTTAACTCTATGGTCCAAGAATACAACCTAGAAACATCCCAAGAGAATTTTGACTGCATCATCCGCCTCCTTACTGGTGCTGGCAGGATTTCTGAAGCACAGCGCTTTGCTGACCTGAAATCTACTCTGTTTAATTTACCAACTCCAGTTTTGAACACTGAACAGGATTGATTTTGTACAGATTCTTTTCTTTCTACATTGTACTGATATTTGTTATATGATTTTTCAAAGAGATACTGATAGTCCTTTTTGTGGTTGTAAACCTGTTGCAAAGCAACATTCTTTCTGACCAACTGACAGTGCCATCATTTGTTGAGTGTGTAATTTACTAATTTGACATCAGTGCAGTAGCAAATTTTGAAGGAGAAATAATACTGTTAGCATTATCAATTGTTTGATTATACACTGTTTTCAGGAGTTCTTTTTTTTTTTTATAATATGCTAAAAGCAACAAAGTTGCCCTGCAAATGTGTAATTTAATATAGTCACATTACAATTTACAGAACTTTCTTTTGCTACAATAGTTTTTTAGATGGAAAATGAATTACATTACCATTTACCCATTACACATAGCCAAATTGTTGGAGGTTAGGACATAGACAAAGTTTGGTGGTCCATGGTGCTGCCAAAGGACACCACCGAGTCACAGAGTTTTACTGTTAAAGCTTCTTGACATTGCTCTCTCCCTGGTTCCTCATTGTAATTCTGTAGCTCTCTTGCATCTTTCGGAGCTAGGTCAGTGTCACACGATCCTTTTCTGTGGCAGGATTCATGTGCCGGACTTTGTTACTAGCTTGGCATACATCAATTTGAGTGGGGGTCAATGGTTATAGGAATCCTTTCGATCTCAAATATTTGGTTTGCTGTACTCAAGAGTTTGGACTTAAATTCTACTTATACACAAGGACGAGATTTCTCTCATTCTTTGATTCACCTGATGCCCTCAGAAAGTTTAGAATCTTCTTTCGCTTGAAATATTTATAAAATATTATATTGTGTAGTTGCTGTCCTGAACACCTTTCATATGCTTCCAGAATGTTACACAAATTACTAATGATATTATGTTTTGCTTTCACAGGGATAAGGGAATCTTCAGCAGACAAATGGTGTAACAATGCACCAATTCTCACAAGCATCTAAAGACGATACTAGCTCGACATAAATAATGAATAGGTAGTAATTCCTGTCCATCTATTGTTTTTTATCTTTTCCATGACATGGTGATCAAACAACCAACTCTGTTTCCCTTTGCTCCTATCGTATGAAAGAGAAGAAACATGACTGGTAACTATTTTTAGATAAGAAGCATAACCATTAGCTAATTTTAGCTCTCACAATATCTCCCATCCATTCCTTTCTGAACACCTGGTCGTTAGTAATTTCTAATGGTTTGGTTCGTTTCCTTTTGAGATTTTTTTTTTAATTTTTTGAGTATTGCCTTAGAGATAGAAAAAATAAAGAAATTTCTCTATGAAACTCCCTTGCTGTGAAATCCCTATCTGTTGTTTGCAATCCAACTTTGTTGTGTATTATTGTTTCTTGCACTCACTCTTCTCTGTCCAAGGACCGAAATGGGGAGTTGGTGTCATAATGGTTTACTGAAAGGAAAAAACAGATTGATACCTGGTTCTTGGTTCTTTTTGATGGGGATGCCTTCACACCAAGCTACAATTTTCATCATATTTGGCTGGTTTTTCCTGCTCCTGATCACATTTTCAAAGAGCTAATCATTGCGCACAATCAACTTACTGCCCATATGGTCAGAGTTCTGCTCCTCCGCAAGGTAAAGTTTTTATCACATCTAGTGATTCATATTAAATTATTTGAATTGTAAATAATTTGTGTGTTACATAGTTGGTTTTGATATATTAGTCTGATTCATATAATTCCAAACGTTTTTGCTGGCCTTCAAACTGTTACAATATGGTTCAATTTGACATTATTTTCACGCATTTCAGTTTCCCTCCAATATCTATACATCTGTGCCAATTCACCTAATTTTCCCCCTAGAGAATAGGCCTGTGTTCTTTCCGCCCAAAAATGTTGAAGAAACTTGTAGTTTGTTTCTCAAGATCATAGGAAAGGCATAAAATAAAGAACTCATTTGATGTTCTTTCAATGATATGGTTACGAATACAATCAGGGTTGTAGCAAGATTGGGAAGTTCAGGCAATGGTCATCTGTTGTCAAGTGCAGAGATTAGCAAGAAAAACTGCAAAAATTGGTCTCGGTGCAATTAACTCGTTCAAGAAGAAGGCATTGCATCTTATGGGCTGCCTTTGCTCCAAAGGCGCCAAAGATGATGCCAATGCCACTTCTGGACGCAGAACACCATCAAGGAAAAGTGCTGCTGATGCAATTTCGAACAATGGCAGTTCAGCAGTGCTTAATGCAAAGACCAAAGAAAAATTGTATGGTGGAGAAAAAGTGGCAGTAGCTTTAGATGCTAGGATCAGCAGTGGTAACAATGCAGAGTTGAAAGGGCTCTCTGTTGAGCATGTCGTTGCTGGTTGGCCATCTTGGCTCGTAAATGTGGCGCCTAAAGCAGTAGAAGGCTGGTTGCCTCGGCGAGCAGATTCATTTGAGAAATTGGCCAAGGTAAATTACTGAGTGAATAACTATCTCAATGCATGCAAATTACTTGAATAATTGCATAGATTCTTTTGTGTGGCAGATTGGGCAAGGAACTTACAGTATCGTGTATAAAGCCCGGGATCTCGAATCTGGGAAGATTGTTGCACTAAAAAAGGTGCGGTTTGTCAACATGGATCCCGAAAGTGTGCGCTTCATGGCCAGAGAAATCCACATTCTTCGGAAACTGGATCATCCAAATGTCATAAAGCTTGAAGGGATTGTAACATCTCGTGTGTCGCAGAACCTCTACCTTGTCTTCGAGTACATGGAACATGACCTTGCTGGTCTTGTTGCAACTCCAGGCCTCAAGCTCACTGAGCCACAGGTGGTTGTCATACTACTCTTCCATCGATCGATCACTTGGAACACTTACATGAACTAAAACTATAACACAAATATCAGATAAAATGCTTCGTTCAGCAGCTGCTCCATGGCCTCGATCATTGCCACAAACACGGGGTTCTGCATAGGGATATCAAAGGCGCAAACCTATTAATTGACAGCAACGGAATGCTCAAGATTGGAGACTTTGGCTTGGCAATATCATATGATCCCAACAATCCACAGCCACTGACAAGCCGTGTTGTGACATTATGGTACAGACCACCAGAGCTTTTGCTGGGTGCCACAGAGTATGGTGCTGCGGTGGATATGTGGAGTACAGGATGCATTGTGGCAGAATTGTTCGCTGGCAAACCAATCATGCCAGGAAGAACTGAGGTATAGACTAGTATTTGTTATTTTGCTTTCAGACACCAATAATAATAACAAACTATAAAGGGCCCGTTTGGATCCTTGGAATTGAATTCATTTTAATAATTACAATTTAGACATAGATTAATTAAGCTAATATAGTTCTATATAGAATATATTTGTATATTTATTGTTAGACATACAAGGGACATACTTATATATTGCATTTCTATTGTAAGGAAGTGAGTTGAAGAGTGTGCTATAAGTTGGAGAGTAGAATTATAGCGTAGTAATCTATAGAATCCATTTCCATCTCCCACCCTATGAATTTGAGATAGGCTTATTTGTGAGCTTGGGAAAGTTATGGAATGTCAAATTCCAAGCCAAATAGCCTATTCCATTAAGTAGATTTCAATTCCTCCAAAATGAAGGGATCCAAACGGCCCCTAAGTTCTTTTTGCAGCTTATGTTTGTCTTTATTGGTTGACCTCTAATATAATGAGCCCAATTATGCTAGGTGGAGCAAATTCACAAGATCTTTAAGCTATGTGGCTCCCCATCTGAGAATTATTGCAAGAAATCAAAGGTGCCAGAAACAGCAATGTTCAAGCCTCAGCAGCAATATAGGCGGTGTGTTACCGAGACTTTCAAAGATTTGCCCCCTTCAGCTGTACTTCTCATAGATTCCTTGCTTTCACTAGAACCAGAAGTTCGTGGAACAGCTGCCTCAGCTCTTCAAAGTGATGTAAGTTTTGCACCTAACCTTTTGTGTACTGAGGCCTGCCTGGCTCCCAGAACTTGTGTTTGGATATGTAGCACTTATGCAATGCATGTTTCAACCTCTTTCAGTTTTTCAGAACCAAACCACTTGCTTGCGACCCTTCAAGCCTTCCAAAACTCCCACCAAGCAAAGAATATGACGTTAGACTTAGGCAAGAAGAAGCGAGGAGGTACATGATGCAGACCTTATTTTCCCCTTCCATCTGTGGATTTGGGGTTCATTGTGATGCTGACGTTTGGTCTTCCTAATTCTGTTCACCCAGGCAAAGAAACGCAGCACTTGGCGGGCAAGGAGCTGAATCGGTCAAACCTGGAAATGAGAATCATGTGGCCAGTCGCGCCATTGATATTGCTGCTGAAGTTAAGGTGAGTATGATAGATGGACCTTCCAAATTGCTTTAGTAGACTTTGTTAAATATCAGGACAGGAAAAAGAATCCGGTTAGAGAACAATTTTGCTTGCTCTATAAGCTCTATACTTCTAATGTTCGAGTTCAATGCCTAAAACTATAGCAAGACTAAAGAACAGTTACTCAAAGAATGGCGTCTTAACCATATCAATGCAGCATCTCCTATGGACTTGCACAATCAGGAGCACATTAACCACCTCTGTTGTCACCTTGCAGCAACCCACACATACCACTTCGAAGAGCACCTGTGAGAAGTTCAACACCGAGGACAGTGTGCCAGGGTTCCGGGTAGAGCCGCGGGCATTGCCAACCTCAGTGCAGGTTCCTGAATGTGGATCCACATGGAATAAAACAGGGGGTTACGCCGATCATGGTTCGGTTCTCGGTCGTGTGTACAGCTCTGTTCGTGTTGCAAGGAAGAAAGGATCATCAAATTCAAATATACCACAGTATGACGCTGCAGATTTGAGGAATGGTATTGAGATTACTGATCACAACCAGCAAGTAGATAGGCCTGTCTCTTCTCAGAAGGACCAGCAGGAGGTTAGTATTCTACTGTTAGGAAAGCGGACTACACTAGGCGTTTCTTTCATTTCACGTCAATTTGTATCTTATGTATGTGAATTGTTGTGATCAGGACCATGGAAGAAAGTACAAAAGGATCCACTACTCTGGACCATTGATGCCACCAGGTGGGAACATCGAAGATATGCTCAAGGAGCACGAGAGGCACATCCAAGAAGCGGTGCGCAAAGCGCGCCTCTGTAAGGGAAGCAAATAGCTAGGAGAACATAGAGCAGCTGAAGGTCCTAGGAGAAGATGAACCAGGGTTCAATGGTGCGGCTGACCGTTTTAGGACTAGGAATGCCAAAATAGCACTCATCAGCAAAACTGCCATATCGAGCTGCTGCAAGAGTTGGCACATGTAACATGGTCAGGCTATATTGGTCATTTGGTCAATGCCATTGGAGATGAGTAAGATGGAAGCATCATAATATACCAGAGCATGAGTGGATTACATCGCAAAGATCAGTAAGTTCATAGGTAGGATCACCTTTTAAAATTGAAGGGTGCAGAGAAATCAGGAAGGGGAATTGCAGAGCCTGGGTCAATAGATTTTTTTCCCATTATTTTGTAAAGAGGAACACCTGAATTTATGCCTTTTTTTTGTAAGTTTTGCAGAATGTTGCCACTGTAAAGTTGTTCATCCATTTTTCTGACAATTCTGGATTATGAAAAACAACAGGAGCTGGATTTGAAACTTCAAACGAACAGTCTCATGGTTCTTCAAGACCTGATTGCAGCCTGAATAGCATGATGTGTTTAAGGATACTAAAATTCTTAACGAATGAGTCGTCAATGATAATTATCAGTCTATCACGAGCATCACATAGTAAGTGGAAAAGCTTACAATCTAAAAAGGTAGAATCTGCATTTCCAATCTGAAAGTTTGGAAGAAAATCAAATGCTGTGGCTTCTCAAAAAAATAAAAAAAATCACTGTTTCATATGAGTATTATCATCAGGTTCTGAATTCTGCGGCTTTCAGAAGTTTATGTAAAAGGATTGCTAAGCCATATCACCAGCTAAAACTTGAACACATTTGTTAAGGGAGTTTCTTTGTACTCACAGATTTACCACAACTGTAGTGGTGTCTTGTAACATTGTAGCACACCACTACCGAACCGTTTAGGCCTTGTTTGGATGCATGTGTATCCACATGCGCATCAAAACAAGGCCTTAAGCTATGAACATTGTGGATGGAGTAACACTACAGATGAATTTCACAAGTTCTGGATTCCATCAAACTCAGTATGTTCATACAACAGGCAACATCGGTTCTCCATGCACTGACACTTGCAGAAGAATCATGACTGATACGAATTGAGTGATTTCCCATAGAAAATTGACACAGCCAACAGAAGCCCACCACAAACGTCAACCTTCAGGAATACAAAGCCGTAGGGTGGAGCCACCAGAGGATTTCTTTTCTTTCCTCAAGTGTTGTTTTTTATTTTAGATCAAGGGTTTGGGAACACTGGTATCAAAAAACTAAGAGTTAGCAGAGAGATCAGTCGCAAAGAGATAGTGAAAAATAACAAAAATGAACTTAGTGCCAGTATTCACCTACCATTTTTGAAGCAGTGAGGCTCAGTTCTCACTGAGACTAAATTGTTTCTGTATATCACTGAATGATATGGTCGCAGAACCCCTTCTCTTAGCCTTTTGCTGTGATGGATGCTCCCTCCAGCCAGTCATGTAAATTACCTGCGCAAACAAGAAAATATTTGGCAATCAGTAGCCCAGTTTGTGTATCACTTACAGGGATTAATTATCTCTAGCCCAGAAAACAAAAGGATTTTGCTGAATCAGTTCAGGTTCAAATAAAGGTCAAGTGTGCTGTGCTCTACTCTAATGAGGCAGGTTCATAACTTGAAAGGTTGCTGGAATAGATCCGTCTTCTAACCCAAACATTGACTGGTAAATTGCTGCAGTTGCCAAGGCTGTATCCCTTTTCAACACCTGATAACACAAAATCAGTCCAAGTTCAATTACTAGGATAATTAAAACAATTAGATTTAGACATTTTTCAATAGACGAGTATGATATGTAAGATACTCACAGGATTTCTTTGAAAGAGAGCATTTGTTTCCCCCATTGCTCTAAGATGTTCAACAAGTTCAAAAGCTAGTTGACCAAAGTAGCAAAAACATCAGCATGGATAGGTAACCCGTAAATCTCCATAATCAAAGTCAGCATATTTCTTTGATACTGAGTGAACTCTTATAGCATATATTATTTCTAAACTGAATAGATGTACAGCAATCACACAACAGCCAAGCATAAAAGTTGAAATACATGTCTATTTCTACCATCATGCAATATTGTAAGGAAAAGAGAAGCTGGACAATACACATCACTATAAGAAATTTAGGTTTTATTTTTCTACAAACCATTATTGTATTTAATGGTATACTGATCAACATCAACTCCTGGAATAGTGAAACCTGCCCTTGTCAAAAGGTTTCCTGCGTCACGGACCTTGAAAAATGCAATAAAAAAACACAGTTACAACAAATGGACACATAACAGGACAAGATAGAATAGTTGTATGCATGTAAGATTCATTCTGACTGTTGTAAAAGTCTGCAGTCTACTGAAGTAGTAACTTTACCATGAAGTGGTATAAAAAATATGTAAAGGGAGTACAAACAAATATCCTAGAGCAAAATTCAGAACATAAAGTAGCCATACTTGCGCTAAAGGGGACATTCGAGGACTGATGCCCCCTTCACGTTCCATTTGAGCAACTGTGCATGCAATTCTAAGCTCCCTGATAATAGAAATCGAGGCAAGACAAGTCAGATAAGGAAGTAAAAAAATGACAACAAATGGAAAATCCAAGTTTTATCTACAATTTGACAGGTTATCACTTCAGTGTTTCTCCACCAAGAATTGCTGCCAGAAAAAGGCCATCAGGTTGCAATGCCAGCCTACACTGCAAGGAAAAGGTAACAGTTAACCGGACATCAATAGTCAAGGTACTCCTTTTGTAAATAACTGACCATTATAGGAACATAGTAATATAAACAGGTTCAGGTCAAGAAATTTACCTGTATCATTGCTCCAGGTAGATCATTTGTCCAATGAAGTCCAAGACAGCTTATTATCAAATCCTGTGAACTTCAGAACCCATGAACCACACTAATGAGTAAATGTTGCAAGACCTGCCTGTGTGTTTATAATTATGCTTTTGACACTACAACAGACTGACTTAGGCACAAGAATAAAAAATCACACAAGCATGAAGCAATTACATTTTTTCTCCTCATGCATCATGTATGCTTTGATCTATAAGCAAGGTGGGGGGAGAGAAGTTGAAAGCTGAACCGCTGAAGGAAAGAATACTTTTCCTTTTTTTCGCATGAGAATTGGAAAGATAAACATCTGTTTTTTTTTCATATTCAATTCTATATTCTATATGTTATAAATTTTAAGTTGTGGTCGTTCAACTGCACAATATCACCTGTGTACAGCTGGCAGTTGATTGGCAGACCCCATGGGAGGTACATTGCAATCTCGGCAAAGTAGTTGTGGGTTTTGTACATTTTACTCTCAATATCATGAATACAGTACATGAAATTGAAACCACCGAGAAAGTGAAGTCACCTCTCTTTGATGGGAAGGAACTCCTCATCGCCGACAACAAAGTGCGTCTCAGGTTCGTCACCACTGGAATTCTCTGACTCTCGCCACTTCTTCACCATGTCGGCTGACATGTCCATCATGATCAGCCTCTCAATTCCACCTGCGACGAAGGCATTCAGTTCATTTCCGTGCAAAATTGGTGGAACCTTGATGGCGGCATGGCGTGATCTGGTGACGAGTACAAAATAAAGAAGCGCACAAGAAGACTCGGAGCAGGATGCAAGGTGGCTCACCGCGGCCGCGGAGCAAGCGGCGGACGGCACCGGCGGAGCCCCCGAGGCAGAGCGCGGAGGGGAAGGCTTTCCTGCAGTCCTCGAGGCGGTCGAGGAGGTTTTCGGCGACGGCATCCACGAGCCCGTCGGTCTCACGCATCGCCCACGCCGCGCGGTCCCGGTGCCGGCGCTTCAGGTCGCGGTCGAAGATCTTGACGCGGCCGCCGCCACCGCCGTCGTCGAGGCCGTCGGCAGCGGAAGAGGAAGAGAAGTGGCATTTGGGGAGAAGATGGCCATGGCGGTGGCGGAGGAGGAGAAGGCGGCGAGCGGCGGCGGCCGAGGAAGCCATCGGGACTCGGGAGCACCGGCGTTGGAGGAGATGGTGCCACGATTGCTGGGAGCCTTTTGGGCCTCGCTATGGCTTTTCTCGAGCACAAAGTCTTAACTGGGCTACTTTGTTTGTTTTTACTTCCACTAAAAAAAACTTTGTTTGTTTTTACTTTTTTTTCTTCTTGTTTCTATTTTTTTTTTCAAAAAATGAGCTAAACATCTACTCCCTCAGTTCCAAATTGTAGGTCTTTGTAATTTTTTAGATGCATAGTATTTACTAGGTATCCAAATATAATATAGATCTAGGCACATAGCAAAACTCATGTACCTATGACTTACAATTTGGAATGGGAGGAGCAGTATTTAGTTAACTAGCGATGAACTAAGGCAAAGGCAAGTGTGTGCTTGCTACTGCGAAAATGTTATCATCACTGGTTCATAACTGTCCAACACCGCCGGCTTTGTCCCTCGGCAGTGATATATCATTGTCGATGATGACCATAGTTATCACTACCGGTTTAAACTAGCAGTGATAATCATTTCCCAAAAAGTGTAAAATCACTGTAAAAAAAAAAGAAAAAAAATCGAGGAAAGATCCTACCATGCACTCTCAAGGTTGTAAAGTCACAAGTCGTGTGATTTTTTTGTGTGACTCATCGTGTGGGGGACGAGGAGGCTCTTCTTTGGTGGAGAAGCTCCGTAGTAGACGTCACATTGGTGACTAGGAGAGTCAGGTGACAAGTGGTGAGCCTTAGTGGCTTACGACACTCATCTTGGTAGTGGTGGCTTTTGTTGCTTACCCAACACCATGAGCGAGATAAGGCGTGGTGACCTGGATCATATCCTTTATGGAGCACCAACACGGACTAAGGGTTGTGTTTTGATAACTGATATCACAAGACAAATCTTTGTCTCCAGGAGTTTGTCCTCTTTTGACTTGCTCTTTACCTTACACATTTAAGCTACTGCATTGTGCAACCTTCATTTTTCCTATAGATTAACATAAGCTACTTGGTAGGATTACCTCTAGGTTATTACAAAACTCTTTATAGATTGGTTAAGATAGAGCACACTAGGCAAATCTAAGGTGCACATTATGCTAGTTCATTATGTTCTTTCTAGTGGAGATCAGCTGAACTTAGGTGTTAGTTATTAAGTGACCCAATTTACCTCCTCCTGGGCTCATGTGCCCCTTCAGTAGGCGAGGAGAAGAAGAATAGTATATACACTTAAGCTATTTATTTGTGAAACAAGGATTATAAAAATCTAGATTGTAAAATCTCAATCACAAAAACCTATATTTTGTTTGGCAACATTGACCGTGAGAGGATGGATCTCATTTTCCATTAAATGAAAAACACATGAATCTTTGTAACACACTTGCTAAAACGTGGGGCCAGCATGGGCATGAACAGTATTTACCAAAATCCCGATGGGTAATTTGGTTATCTGACAGTCCAAATTTTGATGCAAACTGGTGGGAGGTGGGGATTGCTATATTGTTGCAATATAGTGACCAAATTGTAAATAATTGCTTGCAAAACATGTCCTTTTGTTGTAGCTCTGGATTGTAAAACAAAGTCAGAATTACAAAGTTGAACCAAAACAAGACTTAGATCATAGAAATTAGTGTTAGTCTGATAGCTATAAAGTTGAAATGACGTGATTCGTTTTGGATTCAGCTTTATTATGTTATTAAATCATTGCTAGTGGCCTAGTACATTATCAACAGAATATCGTCGGCAGTCCTCCAAGAGGTATCCCATGAAGGTAGATTGATGGGTAGAGATGCGTGTAATCGAGAACAAAAAGGCAACAAAGACACACGAGTTAGACAAGTTCAGGCCATCGGTATGACGTAATACGCTACTCCTGTGATATGTTGGATTGTATTGGCTATCGTATGATATTGCATGAGTTTGGAGAGGGTCCCTGCCCACCTTATATAGTCTGGGGGCAGGGTTACAAGTCAGTTAGATCTAGGAGATAACCGGAAAGTAATAATAGATTACAGAAATCATAGGATCATACGTATCCTAACAAATCTTGTAGTATCTTTAGGATATCTTCCCGGTGTCTTGCGGGAGACGCCGAGCAGCGTCGTGCCTCGCAAGGCTTCATCTTGTGGGCTGGACCGTCCCTGGAGGCGCAGCCCATGTGGTCTACCGTGGGTATCCAGGGCTGTACCCCCCCACAGCTAGTCCCTGAGCACCTTGCATCCGTTGTGCAACGCCGTCTCGAGCTTGTTCGAGCAGGTGCGAACAAAGCCGAACAGTCAAACTCATAGTACGACCACCGTGATAAGTTGCCGAGCAGTTGTGAGCCGTCGCCGAGCAGCGTGAACCGTCGCCGAGCAGTGTGAACCGTCACCGAGCAGTGTAACCCAAGTACAGCTTGCCATAAGGGTATAAGGAGCTCAAGTTCAAAATTAAAAATTTTCTCGCAGTGGACCAAGTGTGCCCACTTAGAGTCCGACCACGAGAAAGGGAGATAGTCTTCTTCAGCTTCGGGAGGCGCATAGTCTTCCAGATTAAAGCAAACACAACTCACCACGAGGTGAAGTGTGCCCACTTAGTCTCCGAGCCTAACAGTAGGTGACGTATTCACGTGGTGCAGGGTCTAAAGTAAAGAAAAGCACAAGACCAGCCGAGCAGGCAGCCAATCCCCAGGTGTAACCCTGAAATGAGAAAAGCACATTCACCGCAAGGTGAAGTGTGCCCACTTAGTCCTCGAGCCACAAGTGGAAATCTTGGATAAAACAAGCCGCGAAGAAAAAATCGGAGTAACGGCTGTACAGTAGTAATTACTGAGCCATAACAGATGGCGGAGAAGTCGATGAATATTCGATGAGTAGCAATAAATTGCGGCGATAAATGGGCGATATGGGTTGCTGTTGCGTGAAAGCCCAGGTAACGGCCCACCACGCTGTTTCGGAGAATTCGGAGAGGCGCAAATCGCGGAGCGGTTTCCCAAAAACAGCACACACACCCCTACCTGGTGCGCCAACTGTCGACAGAATATCATCGGCATTCCTCCGAGGGGTATCCCACGAAGGTAGAATGATCGGCAGAGATGCGTGTAATCGAGAACAAGAAGGCAATAGAGACATACGAGCTAGACAGGTTTAGGCCGCCGGTATGACGTAATACCCTACTCCTGTGGTCTGTTGGATTGTATTGGCTATCGTATGATATTGCGTGAGTTTGGAGGGGGTTCCTACCCGCCTTATATAGTCCGGAGGGCAGGATTACAAATCGGTTAGATCTAGAAGATAACCGAAAAGTAATAACAAATTATAGGAATCATGGGATCATACATATCCTAACAGATCTTGTAGTATCTTCAGGATATCTTCCAAGTGTCTTGCGGGAGACACCGAACAACGTCGTGCCCCGCAAGGCTTCTTCTTGTGGGCTGGGCCGTCCCTGAGGGCGCAGCCCATGTGGTCTGCCGTGGGTATCTGGGGTCGTACCTCCACATACATCCATACAGAATATAGGATTTCTTATACATGTTAAAGTCCGGTGAATTAGATCTTACATGTCAAAGTGTGTACTGGGTTAATGATTAGTTGTCCGGAAATCAAACTATTTAATCCTATCCTCAATTTGCATTATAAAATTTGCAATCCCATATTTTGCATTGATGTGTCAGTGACATGGTCCATGTGTCATTAATAGTGGCAAATAAGAGATGTTGTAAAATTGCAATGGCAAGAAAAGAAATTTATCCTACTTTTGAAATGCATACCTCGTCGGTAAAGTATACAGTACCCAGTTAGTAAATTGTGATCTCCAGGGTAGTTCATGAGACAAAATCTTGAAAGTTTACCCTCTCCTAGGACATCAAAGTCAGCAACTGAACTCTTCTGATGGTGTGTAGAGCCTGAACCTGAAGTCATGGTGGGGCTTGAGTCCGGCCTACCTTTGATATGTAACCAGAAACCTGAATTTCTTATAGCGAACTGTGCAAGGTGAACATCATTCATCTTTAGTCAAACTTAGTCGGTAACACTTTATTTCATAAGGATCGATTGTCCATTTGTCCTAGTACCACCCGATTCAGCCACTCAGTCCAGATGATGGTGACATGTCCTTAGTAATCACACAATCAAATCTTTACAGAATCAATGAAAACCCTTCCCGCAATAAAAAAAAAAGATAAAAACCCAACCAGGCATAATAATCTTCTCTTCAACAAAAGGAGTGATGAACGAACTGGGTAGGAACACCCAAAAACATCAAAACTCAGTATGTACAGTCGATACTATTAGCCCCCTGCCCTGTTTTTTTTCAGCCATGATCTCCAATAAAGTGTTTGTCTCTGAATTGACATCTTAAACATGGCACTTGGATAAGCAGTGTCCCAATCCAACACAACTCGCAGCCACTCACTTCAGATGGTAACATATCCACAGCAACCACATAGATTCTGGAATAAAATATAATGCATGCTTTAAGGGCTCGTTCGGTTATCCTGAAATGAGGCTAGGAAACATTCCGGCTGATCAATTGTTATGTAAATTAGCCAATTATTCCAGCTAGGAATCGTTCCAGAGAATGAATCCCAGGGACCCTAACAAGCCCTAAGTGTATCTTAGGTGAAACCTGCACTTTCTTACTCTCTAAACATAAACTGCAGAGAGATCCGTGCGGTGAAGCTTTTAAAATTTGCATTTGCATTTACCTTGGGCCATGTCTCGTAGAATATTTGTTACTTTTACTAGTATTTCATAAAACCTTTCTTTTTTTATATATAAAAGGAAATGCTAGAATTTGCTATCGGAGTGGTTAGTGGTAGGTGCAGTTGTAAATCACTTGCTACCTGCCTCTGCAAAAGGGCTAATAATCCACTGACACTCGGTACTACTCCTTCCGTCCCAAAATATCTGTCGCTTTCGCTTCCCGATAAACAACTTTGATAAAATATATATTACAAAATATTAATATTTATGGTACATAATTAGACCCCGTTTGGCAGGGCTTCACTTCACTAGTGAAGCCATTTTTTTGGCTTCAGCTCCACGAACAGTTCCACCGGTGGAGCTGAAGCGGTTTTGGTAAACCGTTTGGCAAAATGACTTCCCTGTGAGAGCATGTTTTTAGGGGCCTGGAGGAGGAGCCAGGAGAAGCTACTTTTTTTTGGCTCCATCCCACCCCAAATCACTATGAGAGCATGTTTTTAGGGGCTTCACAAGTGAAGCTATTTTACTTTACCCCGTCTGGTAGAAAACGGCTCCAAACGGCTCCTGAAGCCGGTGGAGAAGCCCTGCCAAACGGGGCCTTAGTATCATTGAAAAGATCTTTGAATCTAGTTTTTTAATAAATTTATTTGGAGATACAAATGTTGTACGTATTTTCTATAAATCAAGTCAAACTTGTGGCACGAAAACTGAAAACGATAAATAATATAGGACAGAGGGAGTACCACATAAGGATTATTTCATCAATGAACTAGTAGGTAGAACTTCCCATGTGATTTCTTCCTCTCTGCCTGGCCATCGTGCCATGGAAATCTAGTCCCTGCCGTGCTCTTGCCCAACCGAGCTTGTCACTTTTTCAGCAACAGCCAACAGGTGATGGATGCACTGCAGCAACATTCCAAAGACATCAAATCCAAGTCACACTCACCAGTTGGCCAATGAGGCAAAGACAACACATACAAGTACTCCTAGGATACCAGCAGTAATTGAACTTTCATCCATCAGTTGGCAGTACCTGGAATCCTGCCTCTTCACGGGCGCCAACTCATATTCAGCTTTCCAACCTGAATATTTCATCCCAGTATATGCACGTTCACATGATTCATCTTTGCAGTTCAGCTGATAAGCCATCTGATACTGATTTGTTGTAAGAGAAAAACACTGTACTATTTCAAATGGCATCTTAGGTGTGAGACTACCATCAAAACCGTCAGATCTGTACCCAATTCTCAGCACTCTCTCGAGATATAACATCTCCTGACTTGCAAAATCTCAGAAACATACTCTTGATGAAATGTTTCTTAGGCAAAATCTTCTCTTTGTCACCAGATGTAAACATAAGAGATTCATGCACTCAACCTCTAAAAACTACTCTCTAATACTGTTTTTGAGTCATGTTTGGTAGGAGTATTTTCAGACAGAGTACCTGCATCGTACTGTTACTCTAGTGTGTAGAGTAGTACTAAATCCGTTCCAAATTATAGTTCGTTTGACTTTTTTGACCTCAAGTTTGATCACTTGTATTATTCAAAAATTTATGTTAAATATCACTTTTTTTGTTGTGGCTTGCTTTATTAACAAAAGTTCTTCAAGAATAACTTAAATTTAACTATGTTTGCATAAATTTTTTTAATAAATGAGCGGTTAAACTTAGGATAAAAAAAGTTAAATGAATTATAATTTAGAACGAAGGACGTACCTTGTGGGCCTTTCTCTTCTCCAGTGAAACTCGCTCGTACTTGTAGTGGTACCACATAGGATGGCCGCCATGAATGAACTAGGTACGACTCACAAGGTGATTGATTTCCTCTGTTCATTGGCCACAGTGCCATGGAAATCAAACCCCTGCTCACAAAACGCCCAACAAAGCATGGCACTAGTAGGGCCTCGTTTAGATTGCAAGTTTTTTCACTCTCTTTTTATCACATCAAATCTTTGACACATGTATGGAGTATTAAATGTAGATAAAAAAATAACTAATTACATAGTTTGATTGTAAATTACGAGACGAATTTTTTGAACCTAGTTAGGCCATGGTTGGACAATAATTATCAAATACAAACGAAAATGCTACAATACCAAATACTGATTCCTAACCTCAATCTAAATAAGACCTAGTTCTGTTGTTCATCAAAAGGCCATGCGCCTGAAAGGAACATTCCAAGACGATACTGGTACCAGTCACCAGACACCAGTAGTAATAATTGGCTAAATTGCACTGCACTGCACTGCAGCTGGACAGAGCCATGGCTTCTAGCTGTTTCTCTCCAATCTGTACCTAGATTTGTACCCTGAAATTTTCATCCGAGCAGCAGACAATGCAATCTCAACTTTACATTGTATAATATTCGTCCTTTTGTGTTAGTTGCATTCAAAAAAGAAAAAGAAATCTTAAATCAACATCGAAGGTGTGACACTTCCATCAGGAATGTCTTGTTCTTCCTGCCCAACTCTCAGCCACTCAGTGTAGATGATGATATCTCCTTGCATTGTTAGCAATGGCACGAACTCTAGAATAAAAAATTGCAAGCAACATCTATCATAAACATCCAGCAACAGCAATGGTGGCTACACCCACATCACATAACAAGCTCCAGATCTTGATGAGCCACCAGGCACCAGGCAAATGTGCACCGTTCGATCCAATCCAAAGCAGAGCCAGAAGAAGAAGAAAGAACAACGCAATTGCGACCAAGAAAAGAAGAAGAATTACACCGAATCTTGCCCGTCCATTTCCCGATCGGCGCGCAAACCCGTCTCCGAATTCCAGCATGGTGTGGTGTCACCCACCAAAATTCTATCACGAAACATTTTGATTTTTGGCAACAGGTCTAGAGTAGTCGTAGTAACAGTAATAGTACAGAAAGAATGATGAATCCAGGAGCTCCCGTTCGTGATGGCTGCTGCTGCTGTAATATTTTATCCTCTTGTATGTATGTAAAGGCAATGCAAAGGAGGATCGATAGATGGATGGCTCTGAATGCAACTCTGAAATGAAGTTTTCTCAAGGGCAGAATGGCGTGCCGTCCTTCTCGCGGTGTGACGGGATGACGAAGTGCCTGATCCGGCCGACCTGCTCGGCGAGGTACCCCTCGCAGAGGAACGCCTTGGAGAAGGCGTCCTCGACGGGCCGGTCGACGTCGTGCACGAAGACATCGGTGGGTCCATCCCCGGGCCTGCGCGCGCGCGCCGCCATGCCGGCGGTGTAGATGGCGCCCATCCGTCCCGGCGCCTGCGGCGTCCACCCCGTTGGCGCGTCCACCATGATGAGGTCCCACTCGAGCTCGCGGAACACCGGCGGCAGGCCCCTGAGCGCGAGGCGGCACGACGCCTCGGCGGCGGCCGTCAGGTCCGGCTGCGCGACGCAGGCCGGGTGGTCGCGGAGCTGCAGGAGGGAGTCGGCGTCGGTGAGCACGGTGTCGTAGGCGACGTGGTAGGACTCGAGCGCCGGGTGCGTGGACCGCACGGCGGCGATCCACGACGCGTCCTCCTCCAGGAACACGGTCCGCCCGCCGTGGTTGAGCGCCGCCCACATCGGGCTGTCGTGGCCCAGGCCGAAGACGAGGAAGTTGCAGGGCGCGCGGCGCTGCAGCACGCGCAGCGAGACCCCGATCTCGTCGGCGGTCTGCTGCGGCGTCACGTTCGAGGTGGTGTAGTGCACCAGCGCCTCCATCACCGGCAGCGGCAGGCCCGTCGCCTTGGCGCACTCCGCCGTGTCCTGATGATCCTGCTGCCGCTGGGACGTGGAGAAGGAGGAGGAAAAGGGAGAGGTTGTTGGGGCGGCAGGGGAGGAGACCAGCAGGGTGCGCGCGGCGAAGACGAGGAGGAAGCCCGCGAGCGCGGCGGCGGGGAGCAGGCGCAGCGCCAGGCCGGCCTTGCCCTGCTGCGCGAGTTTGGCGCGCAGGGAGGCGAAGTGGATGGCCTTGCGGACGTGCATGGGGCTGGACATGGCGATGGCGGCGCTTGCTCCTCCTCCTCCTCCTCCTCCCTGTTGGCTTGGTCCGTCCTCTGAGAGATCAATCTAATCTACTATGGCGGCGGGGTGATAAAGTTTGCCGCCGCCGCCGCTGCAACTGCATGCAAAGAAGAAAGATTTGGTGGTTTGATTGGTGACGCCGCGGGCGATGGCAATGATGGCGCGAGCGCGAGTGAGGTTAGGTGAAGTGAAGTGAAGGAGAGGCAAACGGCAACCGAAGAAAAGACGATTGATGAGCGAGCAGAGGATTGGCTGGGGAGGGGAGGAGGACGACTCACCTCCAAGCTTATTATTAATAAGTTTGGTGGCGCGGGCCGCGGGCGCCTCTGCCTCTCTGCTGTGCCTGTACGTGACGTGCTCGCCGGGGGTGGGGTGGTTGCTTTCAGTTCAGCTGCTCGCAGTGGAGGATGTGGGGCTATTCATGGTCGCCGGCCGTGCGGATGCCATTTGGGGAGAGATGGTGGTGATGCATCATGCATATGCATGTGAGATGGATATACATATACTGTATTTTTATATTGGTATGTACTTATATTTTTTGATTTGATGCTCTACTGTTGAGGAAGATGTATACTCCTAGCTGAGGAAATGAATGAGTGCCACCTATTTGGATTGGGACCAAGAAAGAAAGGAACGTAGAGCTTGGCCCGTGGGACACGTAAGGGTTGGAGTTACAACACAATACAACCTCCTTTTGAAACCCTGCTCACTCGCTGTACGCTATACCTGGAGACGAGATATATCCTCAAATTCCACGGGACACCCACGCTAGGGAACAATATGGATTGGGTCTCATGTGCACAAGTCCACTGAATTTGAAGACCAGACTAGATCGGCCGTTCCATAGTCCAAAGCTAAGCTAAGGGACAAAATGAGGGGCTCCGGCTGATATTTTGTTTTCTCGTCGGTCAATTTTCACATAACATCATATGTATACTGCTGGAGTATTACAAAATACATCACAGAATATTATAAAATACATCACAGAACATCATAAGTATTTTAGCAGCCGCCTGAGAACATCACAAAATATTAAAATACATCACATAATATTATAAAATACATTACAGAACATCATAAGTATTTTAGCAGCCGCCTGAGAACATCACAGAACATTAAAATACATCATAGAACATAACATGACACCACATGTGTATCACTTACATCGCAAAAGACATCATAGAACATCACATGTATACTATATAAACATTACATGTGTATCCTGTGAACATCACAAAATACATCATAAAACATGACTGATGTTTAGCAAACCATCAGTCACCTGCCCCACACAAAAAAAAAAAAAACTATGGTATGAGAATAGCTACTCGCTACATCAATCAAATATATCATAGTCGGAAAAAAAAAACACGTACGTAGTGTACTCCTACTGCATTTCATGTGGACCTTGTCCAAAGGTTAATTAGGCCGTGATTGCCTAACAATCAAGCCAAACCAACCTTTGTGTAGGAGGAGTAGGTTGCAATGAAAGCTCGCTCAGATGAGAATGCATGAGATCGACACATGGGTAGGGTACAAATACAGTCACAAAAGGGATGATTGCACCATCAGTTTCAAGTTCAGGCACCCAATGCAATGCGCCAATCAATTATTAGATTAGATGCTCCTCCTATGTTCAGCGAAAGTAGCAGCAGGATGCATGTGGTGGCATGCTTGGGACGGGAACTCTTCTGTCGCCGCCAAACTGTTGGGGGAAAACCGAAAATCGCCACGGATGAAAATGAACCAACAAGGTGCCCTCTGATCGATTCTGACTCTGACGGCGATTACTCGCCTGCTAGGCTATTACTGGTATGAAACTTCTCCATGGGAAGCGTATTTTCTGTTGCTTCAGGGCTACTCTCCTCGGTTGATCAGTTCTCAGAATCAAACAAAAGCCATCTGATCTGAGCAAGCTCGATAAACTGTTGGGGTTGGCGAGGTGTTACTAGCTACTCGATCTAATTAGGCAGGCTAAACGATTTAGAGCATGTTTAGTTTCAGGAAGTTGGAATTTTGGGTTACTGTAGCACTTTCGTTTTTATTTGGTAATTAGTGTTCAAACATGGACTAATTATGCTCAAAACGTTCGTCTCGCAATTTCCCACCAAACTGTGCAATTAGTTTTTTTTCGTCTACATTTAATGCTCCATACATGGGCCGTAAACATTCGATGTGATAGGTACTGTAGCACTTTTTGGGATTTTGGGGTGGAACTGAACACGCGCTTAAGGTTTTTGGCAGAGTGGCATACTCTGGAGACGAGAAAGATGACAAGGGACCTGACCTGCTACGTACTATACAAAGAGAGGCCTGCATGCTCTCCTGCCACACGAGGGTCGGGATTGGGGTTGTTTTGGGTTCGCATTCGGGCGCGGCATTCATGCACACGCCGAGGTGGATGGAGATGGATACCCCCGATGGCCGTATGGATATATGGATTAGGTTTCTCAACAATCATTTCAGTTAAATCCTCTGCTTTTATCTTCTGGACAGCTAGACATGATATTATGGGTATGTTTGGTTGTCTGGCTTAGCCCCTAGCCAAGCTTCCTAGATGTATCCTCCACATGTTTGGTACCCGTAGCCTGGCTTAGCTAATGCTGGGAGGCCCCTTTAGCCTGGCTTATGGGAAACGCTCGGGATGGTCATTCTATCCTAGCCAGGCTTAGCGACGTAGCGTGTTGAATCAAGTCACCGCCATCTTCTCCCTCGCGCAGCTCTCCACCAGGCCGCCACCATCGGCGCGGGCTCACGCCGCTCCCCGCCGCCGCCGATGTTGTGCTCCGGGGCTAGCATCTCACGCAGCCATGGTGTCGTGGGGTTGGAACCGCGACAAGCATTGTTGTTCGAGTCGGTGTCAGAGTATGGGTCTCCGGTGGCTCGGATGGACTCAAGAATACAAGAATCACAGAGAAGACGCAATGGTTTATCCTGGTTCGGGCCAATCAGTGCCCTATGTTCAGTAGCTGATGATCCTTGTGCTCAAAAGCACCTAAAATCGGGGGGGTTACAACAGGGTTGTAGAGAGATTTGGTAGGAGGTTAGCTCAGTGCTAATCCTAAGATTGCCACACCGCTAGTGGAGCCTTCTCCTCGTCGGAGTGAAGGAAGACGGTGGAGGAGCTCTCGGTGCCCCTCTCTGGGTTGCCTTGCTTTCGATGCTGAGCAGAGGCCAAGGAATGAAATGATCTTCTGATGATCGTCCCCCCTCCCTAGGTCCGACCTTATCCCTTATATAACGAGATAGGTCGGGTATATGGCGGTTTGGGGGAACGAGTCTACGGTCTACATGCGCCAGAGTCCAAGAGGGCCTTGCAGCGACGCGCTATGGACCGTGGCGGTGTCATGGAGCCGAAGAAGCCTTGGACGTCGTCCGACCGCTCTGTTCTGACACTCTACGTGTCAGGCTATGTCGGCTTAGAGCGGCCTCCCCCAGGTGGACCTTCTGGAGTGTTCTTGGTGGTGAAGGAGGTCGACTCCAGGAGCTGACGCGCGGGCCCGGGAGCCTCCGAGCCCCTGGAGGCCGCGGGGAAGCTTTTGTCTTCTTGTGTCACGTCCCGTGCGTGACCTTGTTGGGAAAGTGGCCGGCAATGCCATGCCCAAGGGACAGCGCCGGGGAGCCCCCGAGCCTTGGTAGCTCAGGGCGTGTCTTCTTGCGCCCAGGCCTTGGCTGGCGTTGTTGGCCGGGCAGGAGCCAAGGGCTGGCCCGGAGTGCTGGCATAGATCGGGAGCCTCTGGGCTCGGGCAAGCCCCTGAGCCCTACGCGGAGGTTGCGGGGTTGTCAGGCTCTACAGGGTTTCTCCTCCAAAGGGTGCGCATGAGCGTACCCAATGGGTATAGCCCCCAAGCCCCGGGCAATCCTAGAGGGGTCGGTTAGGGGGTCTTCTTCATTCGGGAACCATTGAACCCGAGGCTTAACATATCCATATGTTAGGATCTCGTCACATGGCAAGCAGTAGCAATTCGCCCCCATCCTTGTCCCTCTGCCGCTTCCATGGCCACCACCTCTACCTCCTTCACCAGGGGCTGACATGAGGCCGAGTACGAGATCTTTGACGACCACCACGGTGCACGGGAGCGCCATGAGCGCGCGGTGCAGGAGCTCCTCCAGCGGCGCCGCGCCTACGCCATGGCCGTGTCCACCAACGACTCCACCTATGCCATGGTCGTGCCCACCAACGGGCTCTTCGTCGAGCGTGAGATGGAGCGTTGCGATCGCCTCCAAGCCCTCATGGTCCAGCTCGAGGCCGATGGCCAGGTCGACCGTCTCCTCCACGCGCAGGAGGACGACCAGGCCATGCGCGCCGGCGAGGAGGAAGAGGAGCGAATCCAATACCCCTTCTTCACCGAGGAGGTCCGCGTCCGTGAGAAGGAGCTCGACTGCCGCATCAAGCTGGAGGAGGTGACCGGTGTTGGAGCAGGTGGTGGTGGTCGCCGGCCGAGCGCTACTTCCTTGCGCTGTGCAGGTGAGCATGCCCACCGGCTGTTCTACAAAATGCCTTAAAGGGGGTGAACTCACCTTCTCAAAGAACAGGTGACTCTACGCAAAGCAAGCCATCCAACCAAACAAACCTGTGTCTAGCTAGGCTTACACAATGCAGACAACCAAACAACTACGAATTGGCTTACTTAGAGTAGGCTAAGGCTAGCCTGTCTTAGTTTTTCTAGCTAGGCTTGTCAGGGAAACAAACCAAACACACCCTATATGGCCCTGTTCGCTTGAACTTATTAGCCTGACTTATCAGCCATGGTACATTGTTTTTCTCTCAACTGTACTTTTCAGTCTGGCTTTTCAGCGAAGCGAACAGGGCCAAGTACGGAGTATATGTGACACTGGCAATTAGTTAATTCTTTTTTCTCTTCATGAAATAGAGATATATTAACCACTCGGATATTGTACTATACTAGTCTCAAACGATAGTTTGCTCAGCACACACCAACGAATTAAAACACGAAACCGCCAAGTGATCTGTTATTTTCGCCGGCCGTGCAAGTTTATGGGCAGCATCAGTTCCACCCCACCCTCGATCTCTTCGTGCAACCAACGTCCACTCGTCACATATTTATCAGCTGCTTCATTGTGCCAAGTATATATACACACGTGGAGTTATTTGGCGCAGCTTCTTCGGCAGTTTTAGGAGATTTTTGGAGCAAATTTTTCTCCAAACGGGTTGAAATGGAATAACTCCTCAAATGAAGCTTGTTAAAACTCGCTCTCAGCTGAAAATACTAGCTTTACCTTACTCCTTCTCTATTATCTACTATCAGAAGATATTAACGTTTTCCCCAAAATAGGTTCATCACATCAATAATGAAGCTGCTTGTGGAGTCGAAGACCATTTTTTTTTTGCTCTACTCCACCGGTGCATCAAAGGTGAATTTGAATTGTATTAAATTGAGTGTATAAATCGTGCATGGGCGTGAGCAAAAGGTCGAACTTTAGGTATTCGGAAACGAAGAGAGTATAAGTTTTTTTTGGGTATTGGAGAAAAGAAAATCAAACAACCTGCCTTAATTATCTCATCCTAAGGCCAAAAAAGGAGCATTCTCTGTTAGTTTTCACGTTAGCAAAAGCCAAACAATCTACTGTAATAAAGCGATTATAATTCATCATCCGAAAAGTTTCTTAAGAGAATCTAGATCTGAAACATTTTACGAGAATCCAGATCTCTACCAAATACACTTCGAATTTACAGTCAACTGATCGATGCACAAGAACCAAGAACATCGTGAAAGAAAAAAATAGGTTATAAGTGAGCCAAATACTACATAGATAAGTTGATAGGTGGGACTGTAAATATAAGTACAACCATTAGAAGGCTATATATAGTTAAGTTTTGCTATTAGACGTCTATATTCAAGACTAATGTCGAGCGTGGTGGCTGCCTACGGCTTGTGCACGCCGCGAGCCCCGCCCGCCGCGCGCAACGCACCTCGCTCAGCTAGCGAAGAACACGGTCGCATGCAGCCTTGTGTTTAGAAAACGCACGCACGCACGCAGCAGGCGCTGCTGGACACCTCAATTTTCTCGGCCGATCGAGTTAATGCACACAGAGACCCAGCAACCTGCCTAATAGTAAAAAAATGGACTAGTGATTTTTTGTTGTGTCGACTAAAATGTCGTCACCAATTTACTCCTAATAATAAATAAAAAAAACAAAGTGGCCTTCTTCCTCACATTTCTCACTCCGATCCTCTCCAAGTCTCCATGAAACATGAGTAGCTTCAGTCACCTGCCATAGACATTGGGCCTCGATTCAAGGCACACAAAAATTGATCCTCGGCCGCTAGCAGTGAAGATTCCAGTCACCCCCGTTTTCCCTCTGGATCTGTGTTCCTATGGCCTAGTACATGGGCAGGCAGATCAAAGGCACACTGTCTTGAATGCGCAAGAATCCAAGCCAGGGAGCCACAAATGCATGCAAGATGCAAGTCGATAGGCCGGAGCAGTTTTTAGACTAATAGTTGGGTTTAGAGTTTAGGGTTTAGGATTGCTTCGTCTTCTCCGTAGAAGTAATTATGAAGAAGCTGTGACGAACATGCGACCTCATCCAGCTTTGTAAATGTATGATTGCACTATCAGTTGGGGCTCCCAAAGAGTGAATTACTATTTGATCAATTTTGTACTATCAGGACAGGATGTGGGGCGAAATCGAAAAGTTGTGTCCTCTCGGCAACTGCACATTGCGAAACTGCCACGGATGAGCAGATGCTATTCTGCCCTGTGAGTGCGTCCAACCATCTGCATGCGGTGTTGTAAAAAAAAAAAACCATCTGCATGCGGATCTGCTTGCTAGGGAACCAAACGACCTTGCGGACGAAGCGAATCGGTGCACTGTGCGTGCTGCGTTAACGTTGGTCACTAACGTGTCCAAACGTCTAGCAGATTGGTAGGGGGGCTTCACTACTACACAATGTTACTGTAGGACGGCTCTAGAGCCTCTATAGGGGCGGCTACGTCAGCCACCCTTCCCAAGGTTTCCTGACCGCCCCTGCAATGCCCTCTGTAGGGATGGCTGGTGTTTTCAGCCGCCCCTACAATGTCTTCTGTAGGAGTGGCTGGTAATATCAGCCGCCCCTGTAGTGGACTTCTGTAAGGACGGCTATATCACCAGCCGCTCCTGCTGTATGTATTTGTAAGGGCGGTTCAATCAAGAACCGCCCCTACAGTGGATTTTCTAGCAAAAAAATAATAATTCAAATTCCAAATGCACACATATGGTCCAAATGTCAATTCAGAACACAAATACAATAAATACCAATACATGGATATATGTATCTGATTCAAATCCCAATATATTTCAACTTCATCGAAGTGTTCAACCATTACATTAAAAGATAATATTGGTTCATAGTCCTAGCCATTCAACATAATAAGTTCTAGTAGTACATACATATATATAGGACATATAGATACTTATGTTGTCATCCTCTTCATGGCTACAATTTATGCTGCCTCTCCACGTACAGCATGTGTTCAAAGCACTAGTCTTCTCGGAGCCGAACTTATATTCCTACATGACCATAAAATGAATGAAGTTACAGAATAGGCTAAGAATCTGATTTTGCTAAATTACATTATATTTCAAGCAATAATAGCTGCCGAACAGAGCAAGATTTATGACTAAATAAATTACTCAAACTGAACTGCTTTCTGCATCAATGGAAATAAGTAGCCTATGTTCATAAATGAACTGCTTTCTAGAAATAATGATGACATTAATTTGACTGCATCAAGATGAAAGGTGCTTAATTGTTGTGCTGCAGAACTGCACTGCTGCTACTGTATTGAACTAGCTAAAGTTAAAGATTTTAATCTATATTTAAGGTTTTAAACTATATTGATAGCTAATAGAACAACGATAAATCTGTTAGTGTCAACACATATGCTGCTATTGATCTAGTGCTACCGTCAACACACATGCAAGCATTCTATAAAGCTTAGTGCAAGAGAGACTAATAGCCAAAAATTCCTATTCATCATTACAAGCCAGTTGCAGATGCTGCTATGCAAAACATTTATGAACAGAATCCAGCTTAAAAAAACAACCGACAAGCACTAAACAACATGAATGAATTAAGTAATTCTTAAGTGCTAGCATATGCATTAACTGAAATGACATATCTGGCTAGAGGAACAAACAAAGCACAAGTTAATATAAAGATTGTTCACTGTAGAATAAAAAGGGCCTAGCTGATGTCTCTGCTTGCAGAGTGCACAGAGAGATCCTAAAAGCATGGGTACCCACGAAAGTATGTACGCCGGGGATGGGGCTCGCTGTGGATGTAGCTGCCGGAGGAGGAGGAGCTCCCTGGCCGCTGAGGTCGCCGCGCCCTGTATCAATCCGGGCTCCAAGCCCCGTGCCGCCAAGCCTTCTCGGAGACAAACTTATATCTCTACGTGACCACAAAATTAATTTAGTTACAGAATAGGCCGAGAACACGGCTGCAAGGTAATTTAAATTTCACGATGGTCAAAGTTAACTTGAAACCAAATAGGTTCAAATTATCATGCTAATGCGAGATAAAGAACATACTGGATATGAAGGTACTAATAGGCATAGAAAAAAAATCTGTAAAGAAAGAAATTATAATGCTGGCTGCATGAAGTATAGATAAATAATCACTGAGTAGTCAACAAGTTACAGAATTGTTCTGCATGAAGTCCAGAGGAACAAATAATCACTGAGCAGTCATCACCTCTCAGGCATTCAGGCCCTTCAAAATCTGAAGCCCAACATAATATGGAGCAATGCCTCATCTAATTTCTAGATATGTTATCTTGCATTTTAAAATCATATTCCTAAAAATCTATAGTAGCAGAATCTTTACTTTTCGAAACCTAAAACATAGTATGGTGCAAAGGCTATAATGTCCTGATTCCATATTATGTCTATTCCGTGTATGCAGAATCTTTATATTTCTATTCCTAAAAATTTATGGTAGCATAATCTTTGCTTTCCAAAATCTGAAATTTCATTATACACTAGCATATCTTATTTTAGTAGAGCTATGATGTCCTGATTCCATATTAATAAGATAGTGGCTAGAACTGAAGCAACAAGTGAACTGATTTACCAAATATTAGATTGAACCTAAGAAATAAGATTAACTTCTGACTTAGCTCCTGAAAGTTTGCTTTGCTGCTCTACTGATGCCTTTCGGTGTAAATCAAATTATTACAATAGTCTATGGAGATAATGATATAAGAACGCAGGAAGCTGCAAGGAAAAAAAGATGAACAGAGCCTCTATTCATAATTAAAAAGGGAAGAAAACAAAAGAACCATATTTTCATCATATAATTTATACAAAATTAATGTCTTCTTTATATATGATATGATTGATAAATCATCTTGTTTTGGAACCTCCTCAAGTACTACTGCTCAGATTTGTTTCTCAAATGTTTTCCTGCTGAAAATTCAACACCTCAGCACAATACTTAGCTCTCAACTCTCTACTCTTAGACTATCATTTCAGGTGCCAATCTCAGGCTCTCAACATATACTGCCAACTCACGAAGATATATATGAACCTTTGATATCTGCTTTGTAATTACCCATTCTAGTACTACAATAGTCAATGCTACATTCTAGTACACACTGAAAAATCTTCCATAGTATATGCAATGCAGACACGGAATGGTAAAGGAAGTAGGCAGGGGCGTGCGAGTACATGTACCTGTGAGCTCGAGTTTTGCCGGATGGGTGCAGCAGCGGCCACGGAACGAAGTACCGCCTGCAGAGGAGGAGCGGTCAAGAGCCCTCCGCCGCTGCCGACTCCCTGGCTCACGCTCGCTGCCGCTGCAGCTGCCTCCTCCCGACTGCGCCGACATGCCTTGAGGAACAGATAGCCGGATCCATGCCTCCCTCGCCGGATCCACGTCTGAGCATCGCAGGGATGTGGGGAGAGGGCTCGGTGCGGGGCTGCGGGTTACGGCGAGGGGTGCGGTGAAGGGCTGTGGGGAGGACGCGGTGCGGGGGATTGGGGAGAGGGCGTGGCTGCGGGATGCGGCGAGGGGCGCGGAGCTATGGGGAGGGCGCGGTGTGCGGGGCTATGGGGAGAGGGCTAGGGTTTTCACTCCATTTTATATTCTATGGGCGTAACGAAGGCCGTTGGATCTTGAATCGATGGTGAGCAATTATGGGCTGAGCATAGTAACGGGTTCATTTTGAGGTTTAGGCCCATTACTGTCTTGTGTTATTTTTATTTTTAATTTCTAGTAAAATTCATAGTTACTATTGCAATTAATTTTGTAAACTGTAAATGAATTCAAATGGAAAAAAACGTCTGCTACAAAGTTTCAAAAATAATCGAGATCTACAACTTTTATTTTGGTCATCTTGTCATTTGACAAAATTTGAACCTTTCAAATTTGAAATTTTAAAAAATGACAAGTTCCAACCAAAATTTGAGACCCAAAATGATTTCGACATAAAAAGTGATGAATACCAAAGTTGTTCAACTCATTAATATCTACAACTTTTATTTTAGTCATCTTGTCATTTGAAAAAATTTGAACCTTTCAAATTTGAAGTTTTAAAAAACGACAAGTTCGAACTAAAATTTGAGACCCAAATTAATTTCAACATAAAAAGCGATGAATACCAAAGTTGTTTAACTCATGAATATCTGCAACTTTTATTTTGGTCATTTCTTCATTTGATAAATTGTTAGCACACACTGTTCACTAATTTTACACATGTCTCATATAGTTTATAAAACCTTATGAGAGATGTGTCACATTTGGGAACAATGTCATTACCACTTTGTCATATGAAGAAATGACCAATACAAAAGTTATAGATCTTGATGAGTTATTCAACTTTGGTATTTATCACTTTTTCAGCTGAAATCATTTCGGGTACCAAAATCTTGTCTAAAGTTGTATTTTTTTAAATTCAAAATTTAAATTGCTCAAACTTTTTATATGTATATATTGACAAAACCAACAAAATAAATTGATAGAGAATGATTTTAAAAAATTTTAGGAAAAAAAATCATCAGAATTGGAGTTAGTACGAGGAAGAAAAACTAGTTATAAAGTTGACCCACAGATTAAAAAAAATCACGCTGTTCACTATGATCATGTAAGGATTATCTATAACAGTGTGATTTCTCTTTTTAATCTGTGGGTAAACTTTGTAACTAGTTGTTCTTCCTCATACTAACTCCAAATGTGATGATTTTTTTCCTAAAAATTTCTAAAATCATTCTTCAGCATTTAAGTTTGATCAAACTTGGATGTGACAATGTTTTACACATTTTAAAATTTGAAATTTAACAAGTTCAAACCAAATTTTCAAACCCTAAATAATTTCATATGTAAAAGTGATGAATACAAAAGTTGTTCAACTCATCAAGATCTACAACTTTTATTTTGGTCATCTTGTCATTTGACAAAATTTAAACTTTTTAAATTTGAAATTTAAAAAAAAGAGAAGTTCAAACCAAAATTTGAGACCCAAAATGATTTCAACATAAAAACTGATGAATACCAAAGTTGTTCAACTCATTAATATCTACAACTTTTATTTTAGTCATCTTGTCATTTGACAAAATTTGAACCTTTCAAATTTGAAATTTTGAAAAACAACAAGATCGAACCAAAATTTGAGACCCAAATTGATTTTAACATAAAAAGCGATGAATACCAAAGTTGTTCAACTCATTAATATCTACAACTTTTATTTTGGTCATTTTGTCATTTGACAAATTCTTAGTACACGTTGTTCACTAATCTTACACATGTCTCATATAGTTTATAAAACCTTACGAGAGATGTGTCACATTTATGAACAATATCGTTACGACTTTGTCATATGAAGAAATGACCAATACAAAAGTTGTAGATCTTGATGAGTTATTCAACTTTGGTATTTATCACTTTTCAGCCGAAATCATTTAGGGAACCAAAATCTTGTCTGAAGTTGCATTTTTTTGAAATTCAAAATTTAAATTGCTCAAACTTTTCATATATATATATTGACAAAACCAACAAAATAAATTGATAGAGAATGATTTTAAAAAATTTTAGGAAAAAAATCATCAGATTTGGAGTCAGTATGAGGAAGAAAAACTTGTTACACAGTTGACCCACAGATTAAAAAAAGAAATCACACTGATGACTATGATCATGTAAGGATCATCTAGAACAGTGTGATTTCTCTTTTTAATTTATGGGTAAACTTTGTAACTAGTTGTTCTCCCTCGTACTAACTCCAAATGTGATGGTTTTTTCCTGAAAATTGCTAAAATCGTGCTTCAGCAATTAAGTTTGATCAAACTTGAATGTGACAATGTTTTACATATTTTAAAATTTGAAATTTGACAAGTTCAAACCAAATTTTCAAACCCTAAATGATTTCATATGTAAAAGTGATGAATACAAAAGTTGTTCAACTCATCAAGATCTACAACTTTTATTTTGGTTATCTTATCATTTGACTAAATTTGAACATTTCAAATTTTAAAATTTGAAAAAAGACAAGTGAGCACTGTAGGGGCGGCTTAGGTTACCAGCCGCCCCTATAGCGCCATCTGTAGAGGCGGCTGGACTGCTGGGGCCCGAAGACGTCCACTGTAGGGGCGGCTCAATCACCAGCTGCCCCTACAGTAAAAATACCCCTGTTTCTAAAGTGAGAATTTGGCGCAGTGCTTTCAAGAAGTTGACGGGATGTTCATCATTCATCTTAGACTTGGATGTCGTACGTGCCAATTGCCGCCCCATCCAAATTTAATTTCGCAGTTTGTTATTCTAGGATTTGTGTACACAAATTTGAAATTCAGTTTCACAGTTTCGCTTTTCTAGGATCCGTGCAGAAAGTTCTGAAATTCTACTCCGCTCGGCCACAATTCTTGTGGCAGCTGAAACTGCAGCCGAAAGGGGTATTCTTATGAATAGCAAGGGTATGGTCAAGAATTTGCATCGTCGGAGAAATGTGAAGACCAATAATTTCCTAATAATAACATTCTACCGAAATTGATGAATTGGGGACATAAATTAATTGAGAAATGTATAACAATAACAATAGTTTGTAGCCCAGAGACAGTCGGCAGGAGGTGACCTGATGAGGTTGACGACGTTGGATTGGAATATAGGCCTCGTTCGCTTGTCTTAAATTTGGCTTGTTCGGCTTGTTTTTTTAGTCGGAACAGTATTTTTCTCTCACAACAATTCAGCCGGAACAGTGTTTTTCAGCCAGTTTCAGCCAAAGTTCAGACTAGCGAACGGAGCCATAATCAATCAAAAAAAGTGCCTACTTTTTCCCACAAGGTAGTTGGCAGCTGATGAGGTGGGTGTTTGCTCGCACTTTGATTAGACTGACGATTTGAGGTTATTTACTAGTAGAATAAGTATGTGTGGACCTTTGGACGACGTTATCTTCTCTTTTCTTTGGAGTAAAGGAGTGAAACGAAGAGAAAGGACAATGATTCGGTTAGAGTAGAGTGGTTGTGGTTGAGAAACAAAGTAGATCTATCGATTGCCAAAGGGCTCAAGGCATGTTCCAAAAGTGGGTTTTCGTTGTGGAAAATGTCGTCTTTCTTCTAGATACCACTCCTTAGAAATTAAACCTGGTAAGACGACGGTCTAGTGTGTATTTTCTTTCAGTCCTTCCCATTCGCCATTATTCTAAACAGGACGTACGGGCTAACCCTATCGGTTTCGTAATCGTAAAGGAAAAGCTACTACTACTTAGTCTACCAAATTGTGCATTGTTGTTCTCATCTTAATTACTATGTTAATTGCATGTGCTAAGCTAGAGGGGAGGCTTAATCGTGGGTAGAAGGTCGTTGTTGGCCACTGTGATATATGTCCAATCACTACACCACTGTAGGGTCTAGATGGTGGGTTATAGGGGTGAATAGTCATTTCTATAATTAAACGCGTCGGCTAACTGAGATAAATACGGAATTAAAACTAACGGTCTAGCCAAGACTATACCCCTCTATTTAAGTTCACAAGCACCTTATAAAGATCCTAATTAGACAACAAAGGTGCCGGGCTAGTTAGAGCTTACCTAACAAATTCTAGGAGTAAGATCACAAATTTATGCTCGCTAGTACTAAAGCAACCAGTGAGCTCCTACACATGCTAATAAAGTAAAAGCATAAAGCCACCTAAGCTCACTAGCAATGCTCAATAACAAGGCTACAGAAGCCAAATTATAGAACACAAATTACTTAGCTACACAAACTAAGCAATGTGACTAACAAGGTCGCTCAAATCGAATTAGTCACGCAAGGGAGCTACTTCTATGCTACACAAGCAAAAAGATAACTAGCAAGCTATATAAGCTAACTAATTACAAGAGCAACTACACAAGCACAACGAATGTGAAAGTAATTATCAACTTGTGTAAGGGAATTGTAAACCAACGGTAAGACAAGGATGACACGGTGATTTTATCCCGAGGTTCACGTGCTTACCAACACGTTAGTCCCCGCTGAGATAAGCTCCAAGGTTGCCGCCGGTCTTCTTGCTAGTGGTAACCCACAAGTCACACTCTCCCACGTGAAGTGCTTACCAAAAGCTCTAGTACTTGATCCGGCTGGACCACTTGTCGTTCTTCGCGTCTCGCTCTACTAGAGTTGCTCTTCGCGGCTCCCGTAGGTGAGCACAATCCCCCTCACAATCACTTCTCCAAAGCATCGCATAATTTTCTTTGCGTGCTTCAACGGAGACCACCACCAAGCCGTCTAGGAGGTACAACCTCCAACAGTAATAAGCACCACCGGCTTGCAATTCGATCACCTAGTACCACTCGATGCAACCTCATGAAGCAATCGCACTAGAATCCCACTCACACTCAATCGGATGATCACTATGAAGCGCATGTGAGTTAGAGGGCTCCCAAGCACACCTACACAAGCCACCAGGCTTAAGGGTGCTCAGCTACTAGCCCAAGGCCGGCCAAGTGCTCTATTTATAACCCCACGAACAAAAAGAGCCGTTACCCCTTCACTGGGCAGATTTCAGGACGACCGGACGCGCCAGGCACTGCGTCCAGTCATGGGATCCTCACCACATGTCACTGCTTTGAACGTGCGCCACCCAATCCCAACGGCTACTTCTCCCGCGCAAGCGCCTTAGCAAAGATCGGACGTGCCGAAGCGATGACCAGACACAACCTCCTAGAGTTTGATCGCGCGCGCCTGTGCACTCACATGCTCAGCCAGCAACTGACCGGACGCGCCCTAGCATGCGTCCAGTCATGGTCAGAAACCACACTGAGAGCTCCCAAGGCTGACTGGATGTGTTAGGTCACTGATGACCGGATGTGCTCCAGAGTCCAGCCCTCCCACGCTGTCTCTGTCGTGCCATGTCACCACGACCGGACGCACAAGCGCCGCATCCGGTCCTTCAACCTTGCTAGCGTCTAGTCATAAACCCTGAGCCACGCCTTCTATCGGTGCAGAAAGTGACCAACAAGTGAATATTTATAGTTTTGCCGTACGTTGTGATCGGATGTGGCCTGACACTCAATGACATAGGGTTTATACTGGTTCAGGCAACGTGCCCTACGTCCAGTTTGAGTCGGTCGGTGAATTTATTCCTGAGCCTAGGTGCTCGAAGTTTGCTGTGGGGTTACAAATGAGAGGGACTAAGATGGGGGTTACAAGAGGTCCAGTCGGACTCTGGTCTGAAAGACCAAGAGTGATGGGAGCTCCTACGTGCGATGAGTGTTCGAGCATGTGCTCTAGGTTTGAACTTAGCGGTTCTGTTGTTGTGTGTTGAATCGATCGTCCTGCTTTTGGAGGGAGCGCATCCCCTTTTATAGATGAAGGGGACATCCTTACAAGAGAGAGAGAGAGAGAGTATGTATGCTACCAAGTCTTGTTGCCCATGCCATCGGGTACAAGATGATTGTAGGCGCCCATAATACTGTTGATGTCAGACGCATGTGGGAGGTTTTACCGTGTTGCACTAGGTGTGGTAAATATCGGCGCCCACAACACTGTGGATGCCCAGATGCATGTGGTGGGGGGGCCTTACCATGCTAGCCTAGTATGGGAATTGATGGTGCCCACAACACTATAGGGCAAATGTCAGCGCCCTCAACACTGTTTGGGTTCTGACATGTCTGGAAGGTTGTAGGGCACCCTTCTGACATGTCCTGTCGGTACTATCCTGCAGGTGTGCAAGATACGGTCTTCGGTATTGCAGTTGTCTTGAGTGTCCTGCCTTACTTGCTCTGCTTGTTTCCTGGGTCCTTACCGAGCAAGCGTCCATGGTCGGTTGGTCCCAGTCAGCTCCGACTGTGCTGGTCGGAGAAGAGCTGTAAGCAGGAGTTCGGTGTATCCCTGGTCGGAGAAGCGGGTCGGAGTCGGAGACGGAGGCGGGTGTTGGCTAGGCCTTTTGGTCGGAGACACGGGTTGGAGTCGAAGGCAGAGCGCTTTGGCCATGCCTTCCGGTCGAAGACGCGGGTCGAAGTCGGAGCGCGGAGGCGGGCGTTGGCTAGGCCCTCCATTCAGAGTTAGAAGCGAGCACTGTTCCTCCTTGGCCAGGCCTTCCAGTCAGAGACTGAATTGCCCTTCTGGCCTGTCGTAAGGTATTTAGGCTGGCTGAGGAGTTGCACATCGTTGACAACGTCGTTTGCTGGGCCGAGCTTTTGCTAGGAAGTAGGTCCATCAGGGACCTCGGGTTTATGAACCTGACAGGAGCCCCGAGCCTCCTGGTAATTTGGGTAGAATCGTCTGGGGGATTTTTTGTCTTGACAGCGGGTGCGCGCGAGCGCAACCATGGGTGTAGCCCCTAAGCCCCTGGGCGATTCAGGTGGAATCGCCTAGGGGGTATTTTGTCTTGTCAGTGAGGGAATTTTTTTGCTTTGACAGCGGGTGCACGCGAGCGCACCCGTGGGTGTAGCCCCCGAGCCCCCGGGCGAATTCAGACATGTTCCCCACACAGATGGGGAGGTACTGAATGATGAAGTGGTCATCATCCACTCCACCGGCTCGGCAAGCAAGTCAGAAGTCTTCGAGCCATATACTAGGATTCATCTCCCCGATATACTTGGCGATGTTGGTGGGTGGTCAAAAGCGTTGTGGGAACGACGCTCTCTAGATGCGACGGCCAAAGGCCCAGGGTCCCAAGCCGTCTAGGCTGGGACTCTGGTCATCCGACCGGTGACCATACTTGGGGCGTGTGTCGCCGCTTCCATCGATGGTCTAGCCGAGGCTCATGCTGCCTGCTCTTGTCGTCGCTCAGTGCACATCATCATCATGCTAGGCCTAACGCTAGTTGTTGATGACACTGCGAGCGTCTCAGTTTAGACCGAGGCATTCGCGCACTGGCGGTTGGTGTGGAGCGGGCACCGGGTCTGGCCGTGGCGCGGCTATGGCCTCCTGTGCTGCGCTTGGCGGCTGCTGCAGTGAGTGGTTGGAGCGACCGGACTGGTGTGCCCCCATTCCCTCAGTGGGGAAAGAGACCATGAGTCAGCATCGTGATGCAGGGCTCTCCGCCTGTTGAACGGCGGCGGTCTCCACCAGCGCTCGGAGGTTCTAGTGGATCGCCTGTTTCTGGGGTCGATGGGCTCGGGAAGGCCGCGCAGAAGCATCGCCACAATGGCGATGTTCTGGCCAGCCCGAGTGAACTATGGGGGATCTCTTCCCTCGGGCGCCGCTCGCCGAGTTACACGCGTGCGGTGCAGAGTGCTGCACCGAGCATGCTGGTGCATGCAGCGGCTGGTTCTGCCACCTTTGTCGCAGCTCCTCACCATGCTCCTGTGCACACACGAGGGCTTCCACATGAGGGTTCAGAGGGGTATGTGTCTATAGGGACTCTGCTACCACCGGTGGCTGTCCCGGGGTGTCCACCATAGTACACTCCTAGGATAGAGGTTGTCTAGGTGCCACATCACCGATGCTGGAGCCGTCGCTCTCAAACTCATCATCCATGAGGTCATCGAAGGAGGTGGGAGCGTAGCTCGCCATCCCCACGAATTCGGATGTGAGAGGGGGTGGCGTCAGCATCTTTCAGAGCCCCCAAGTGTACGCATCCATGGGGGACGTGAGGCCATAGGGGAACCGACCGTATGGTGGTTGCGGTGTAGACAATGGGGTCCCTTCGGATAATCGGCGGAAGATAGTAAATAGTGAGTAAAGAACAAAACATACGTTACTCACAGTGGGGTTTGAGCCCAGCATGTGCTTAGAGTGAAGCACAGGCGCCTCGTTGTTGAGGTCGCTGGGTGGCTCAGAGATGACAGAGGGCATTCCTCCTCCGACAGGTGCTAGGATAGGCGCCTCCTTGTGAAGGTGAAGCATGCTGAGCCAGTCAGCGATGAAGTCTAGGCTTCCAAAGAGGAAGGCCTGGGATGTCCCAAGATGGGAGGAACCCATGTCCTAATAGGTGGGAGCGTGGGAAAGTCCAGCGAGCCAAAGTGAGTTATATCGCCTGAGCCCGCCATGCCGAAGACGGTGGAAAGGTGGGCCATCCGTTGACCAAAAGCGTGAACATACGACGTCTTCCCCATGGAGGGCGCCAACTGTCGGTGCAGAACATGACCAACAAGTGAATATTTGTAGTTTTGCCGTACGTTGTGATCGGATGTGGCCTAGCACTCAATGACACAGGGTTTATACTAGTTCAGGCAACGTACCCTATGTCCAGTTTGAGTCGGTTGGTGACTTTATTCCTGAGCCTAGGTGCTCGAAGTTTGCTGTGGGGTTAGAAATGAGAGGGAGTAAGATGGGGTTGCAAGAGATCTGGTCGGACTCTGGTCTGAAGGGCCAAGAGTGACAGGAGCTCCTACGTGCAATGAGTGTTTGAGCCTGTGCTCTAGGTATGAACCTAGCAGTTCTGTTGTTGTGTGTTGAATCGATCGTCCTGCTTTTGGAGGGAGCGCATCCCCTTTTATAGATGAAGGGGACGACCTTACAAGAGAGAGAGTACGTATGCTACTAAGTCTTGTTGCCCACGCCGTCGGGTACAAGATGATTGTAGGCACCCACAATACTGTTAATGTTAGACGCATGTGGGAGGTTTTACCGTGTTGCACCAGGTATGGTAAATACCGGCGCCCACAATATTGTGGATGCCTAGATGCATGTGGGGGGCCTTACCATGCTGGCCTGGTATGGGAATTGATGGCACCCACAACACTGTAGGGCAAATGTTGACGCCCTCAACACTGTTTGGGTTCTGACATGTCTAGAAGGTTGCAGGGCACCCTTCTGACATGTGTCCTATCAGTACTGTCCTGCAGGTGTGCAGGGTTCGGTCTTTGGTATTGCGGTTGTCTTGAGTGTCCTGCCTTACTTGCTCTGCTTGTTTCCTGGGTCCTTACAGAGCGGGCATCCCCGGTCGGTTGGTCCCAGTCGGCTCTGACTGCGTCGGTCAGAGAAGAGCCGTAAGCAGGAGTTCGGTGTATCCCCAATCAAAGAAGCGGGTAGGACTCGGAGATGGAGGTGGGTGTTGGCTAGGCCTTCTGGTCAGAGACGCAGGTTGGAGTCAGAGGCGGAGCGCTTTGGCCATGCCTTCCGGTTGGAGATGAGGGTCGGAGTTGGAGCGTGGAGCTGGGCGTTGTCCAGGCCCTCCGGTCAGAGTCGGAAGCTAGCGCTGTTCCTCTTTGGCCAGGCCTTCTGGTTGGAGACTAGATCGCCCTTCTGGCCTATCGTCAGGTTTTTGGGCCGGCCTAGGAGTTGCACGTCATTCACAATGTCATTTGTTGGGCCTAGCTTTTGCTAGAAAGTAGGTCCATCAGGGACCCTAGGTTTATGAACCTGACACCTTCATTGCGCGGCATGACCGGACACAGGGGGCAGAGTCCGGTCACTGCCGAGGCAGAGTCTGGTCCCCCTAAAACTCCTCCTTTTCTTTTTCGAGTTGATTCGCTTCAACTCCAATAACTTCTCCTTTGCAAATGTGCCAACACCACCAAGTGTACACCACCATGTGTATGTGTGTTAGCATTTTCACAATCATTTTTAAGGAGTTAACCACTCAATTCACCACGCCACTCGATCCTAGCAACATCGCAAAGTTAGATTGCTCAAGTAGCACTAGATGACCGATATACAAACAAGTTTGCCCCTCTTGATAGTACGACCATCTATCCTAAACCCGGCCATAAACTTCTCTACACACCTATGACCGGTGAAATAAAATGGCCTATAGGTTATACCTCTGCCTTGCGTATTCCATTCCATCTCCTCCAATGTTGATGCAACACATGCACCAACCATATCACAAATGATATGATCCACTTCATATCATCACGTGACCTTGTTGGTTCATCGATCTTGACTTCACTTGCTCTTCACCATTGCTTCGGTCTATCGGCACCAAGTCATCACTCATCTTGCCCTTCACACTTGCAATCGGTCCATCAAGCCAAGTCTTGTCTTGATCTTCTTCACCTTAGTCACATGACTCCATGTCATGTCTCATATGCAATAATAAGCTCCTTCATCACATGTGGAGCCTTGCAACATATCCAAGACATTTCACCTCCATGGCATGGGTTGCTCACACAAGTGTACCTATGGACTAATCACCTATGTATCTCACATTTAAACACATTAGTCCACCTAAGTTGTCACTCAATTACCAAAACCAAACAAGGACTTTTCAATATTTTCCTTTTTGGTAATTGATGACAACTCTACAAAGATAAGGAAATTAAGCTCTTTTGGATTCATGTTGCTTGCCCAAGCAATTTTACTAGGTGTAAGTGATTTTGGACAAGTACCACAAACTCAAATTGGTAGTATTAGCTCCCCCTACATATGTGCTAGAGTATTTGGGTTGAAGCAAGCACATATGCATAGATTAAAATTGTGGGAGAGTAATTACTACCAAATAATACTTAGGTGTAAAGAATAACCTTTGAAGCATGTGTAGGGTCGAGATGACGGACTAGAGGGGGGGTGGGGCTAAATAGTCCTTTCTAAAACTAAATGCACCGGCTAGCCGAAGCAAATGGAGAATTAAAACTATCGGTCTAGCCAAGACTACACCCCTCTATCTAGTTCTCAAGCACCTTAAAAAGATCCTAATTAGGCAACAAAGATGCCGGGCTAGCTAGAGCCCACCTAATCAATTCTAGAGCAAGGTCACACAAACCTATGCACTAGTACTTCAAACAACCGGAGAAGCTCTTACACAATCTAGTAAGAAAAAGCACAAAGTCACCTAAACTCACTAGCAATGCTCAATAACAAGGCTACACAAACCAAATTAGAGAGCGCAAATTACTTAGCTACACAAACTAAGCAATGTGACTAACAAGGTTACTAAAACCAAATTAGCCACACAAGGGAGCTACTTCTATGCTACACAAGCAAGAAGGTAACTAGCAAGCTCCACAAGCAAACTAATTATAAGAGTAACTACACAAGCACAATGTATATGAAAGTAATTGCAAGCTTGTGTAAAGGGGATACAAACCAATGGGAAGACAAGGATGACATGACAATTTTATCCCGACGTTCACGTGCTTGCCAACATGCTAGTCCTTGTTGTGTCAACCGCTTGAATGTAGTCATTGGCGCCCAATGGCTAACTTCGCGTGCACCTTCAGCTAACGACTGGACGTGTCTCTACGAAACGACCGGACTCACGTCGAGCAGCGTCCGATCAACAATAGAGAGCTCCTAGAGCCATCAAAACACGATCGTCAGATCCTACCTGACTGGACGCGCCCCTACGTCCGATCCTCCTCTACCTCATTTCCCTCGGCTACGTCAGCGTATGTCATGCATGACCGGACGCGGCCCCTGCGCATCAGGTCACCTTTACGCGCTAGCATCCGGTCACTTGACCAAGCCCATGCCCAACTGCTACTACTGACCGGACGCATAGGTCCTACCAAGGCCAACGTCCGGTCACTCACAGTGACACTCCTCGCCTCCGTTTCTTCTCCAAGTTGATTCGTTCCAACTCTAACTTCTTCTCCTTTGCAAATATGCCAACACCACCAAGTGTACACCACCTTGTGCACGTGTGTTAGCATTTCACAAACATTTTTTCAAAGGAGTTAGCCACTCAACTTGTCACTCCACTTGATCCTAGCAATGATGCAAAGTTAGATCACTCGAGTGGCACTAGATGACCGATATGCAAACAAGTTTACTTTTCTTGATAGTACGGCCATCTATGCTAAACCCGGTCATAAACTTCTCTACACACCTATGACAGGTGAAATGAAATGCTCCTAGGTTATACCTTTACCTTGCGCATTCTATTCCATCTCCTCCAATATTGATGCAACACATGCACCAACCAATCACAAGTGATATGATCCACTTCATATCATCACGTGACCATATTGGTTCATCGATCTTGACTTCACTTGCTCTTCACCGTTGCCTCGGTCCATCGGCGCCAAGTCACCACTCAACTTGCCCTTCACTCTTGCAACCGGTCCATCGAGCCAAGTCTTGTCTTGATCTTCTCCACCTTGATCACATGACTCCATGTCATGTCTCATATGCAATGAGCTCCTTCATCACATGTGTGAGATTTGCAACATCTCCAAGTCATTTCACCTCCATGGCAAAGGTTGCTCACTCATGATGTACCTGTGGACTAATCACCAGTGTATCTCACTCAAGCACATATTAGTCCACCGAAGGTTATCACTCAATTATCAAAACCAAACAAGGACCTTTCAATCTTAATTGATGACAACTCTATAAAGATATGGAAATTAAGCACTTTTGGATTCATGTTACTTGCCCAAGTGATTTTACCTTGTGTAAATGATTTTGAACAAGTACCATAAACCCAAATTGGTAGTATTAGCTCTCCCTACATATGTGCTAGAGTGTTTGGTTTGAAGCTCGCACATATGCATGGATGGGAATTGTGGGAGAGTAATTACTACCAATAATGCTAAGGTATAAAGAGTTAACCTTTGATGCGTGATACTAATCAGAGTGCATGTTTTAAAACCATCCTTTGCATCATGAGTAGCTAGACAATAAATACACTAGAAACCCTGTGAGATCAATATTATAAGCAAGGTTCTAGTACCACTTGTGAAAACACAAGTCTAGCTACCTTCCTATGCATGCTAGTTGTCAAATCATCAATCAAGTTCTATAACCAGCATACAACACACAAGCAAGGATATCAAATTTAAAAACTTATGCAATGCAAGCAAGCATATGAATATGCACATATCAAATTTAACCAATCAAAGTTCATGAGCTTGCTCCCCCTACTTATGTGCTTTTCTTGTCCAAGAATTTTGCTTGCTCCCCCTACTTGTGTTCTTTTCTTGTCCAAGAATTTTGATCCTTCTTCATTCCTCAATGTTGCTCCCTCTTTGTCCATATCCATATCCGAATCCATCTTCTCCCTAATGCCTCTTGCATATTTTATATCTTTGTACTAATCTCTCTCCCTTTATCATCAGTTTCCATAAAAGGTGTGCATCTCTTGATACAAAGGGTTGCATTGGGGTAGATGGTTGACACTTGAATCTTACATTTTTAATGGATTCAACCTCATTTGTTGGAATGACACCACTTGAAGCCTTTAAGATACCTCATGTAGGATCATTGACCTTGATACCAATTGGTGGGACACCTCCCACTATGTCATAGCATGGGTCATCCATTTGCTAAACTTGAGCTCTTGTATGTGAGGGATGCCTTCTTCATTTGATGATCATTTAAAGTTGAGGATCACTTATGGAACTACCATCATATATGATTGATACCATGCGTAGAAATGTGATACCACTTGGAAGAATTTACTAGCATTGAACCACTTGTTGGATTTGCAAATAAAAACCATTTCTTGAACACTTGCTATCTTCATGAGTACCACTTGTAGGTTGATCTAGACACCACTTGTAAATTCCACTTGAAGATATCAATTGAGTCTAGATACCACTTGAAAAACTAGATATCCATTTGCATTGTTGTCTTGTTCTTGTACTCTTATCACTATCATGAGCTTCTAATATTGACTTGAACTAAATTGATTTGCCTAAGCTTCCAAGTTCGGTTTGAACCAATGACATGCTTCTTAACACATTTTGCAAGGGTTATCTTGCCAATGTTGTACTCGTCACTTGTTGGCAATCCAAAATAAATCAAGTACTTGGGTTCACTAGCTCATGAACAAACTCATACACTACCACTAGATCAATTAATCAAACAAGCAATAGTGGTAGGCTATGAATTTAAACATTTCATTTGTCATGCATGATCCTATAAGCATGTACTATATGCACTAACCGCATACTAGTAAGGGATGAAATGATCATGCACATTACAATGATACCTTTGCTATCTTGAAGTAGATGATAGTCATTAGTTTCCAATTAAGCTCCATAATAGTAATGTGAAGTCCAATTATAAGCTTAGTGATGACCAATCATCATGAATAGAGTCCATTCTTCACCCATATAAATTGAGAACCACTTAAGATCAAGTGCACTATCATGTTGTGGCTGGCTTGCTTCTTCTTTTGATCAATACATACATGAGAGAACTATGAGTGTGAATACCACTTGAATTGTCATGACTAGCTCTCTTTTGGGTGTTGCTTGTTTTTCTTGATCAACCCTTTTGATTGCTTCAACTAAGCATCTCAAATGCTCCTTAGATCACCACTTCCATATTAGCCTTTCAAGTACCACACTTGATTTACCTACACATAGGCGGCAAGCCCCTACACTAGGGAGAAGTGACCTCTCTCCAAAGAGCCATTCTTGACACTCGCTTAAAATATCTTGATTGATTGATCCAAGTGAAGGACTTAATTTAATGAGTGACCATGAATCCTTACTTAAGTCCTTTTCTTTCTACTTGTTTAAGTCCTTTTCATTATACCAAATGATCTTCAATTGTCACTAGAACTTAAACTTCATCTTCATCTTGAGTTTGATCTTGATCTTCAACTTGAGTACCAAATGTGTGCCAAGAACACTCCACAATCAAATGGCCTTGTACTCTTTGCTTGTCATGATTCTAGCTCATCTCAAAACCAAACTTAGGTACCTCAACCACTTATAATCATGTTTCCAACTTGAGGACCTTTCAATCAAAGTGACTCTAGATGAATCCAATAATGGTCACTTTTCTAGCAGATTCTGTAACCTTCAAAGAATAGTCCATAACTCCCAATGTACAGATCCAAATACCACGGAATTTGGTGGAGATGTGCTTCATTAAGTTATATAGCATCTGTAAATATTTGGGTTTCATTTGACCTCATATGAACTGCCAGTAATCAAATCTTCCACTACTGCTCTATGCTGAAAACTGCTGTACTATAGCTGACAAGATCCACTCCAAAACAGAAGTATCTCTTATCCAATTCGCATGAAATTCATATAGAAACTTGTACCATAAGTCTAGAGCATGTACACAAATTTTTATGACAATTCAATAAGTTTTGATCACCCAAACATGGCTATGATCACAGCCCACTCATATTTTCAAACATAGGACATATTTCAATCACTTGAGTTATATTCCATCAAATGTGAATCAAACTTGAAACTAACTTATTTGAATACTTTCAAAAGACATATATCCATTCAATCCACTTACTAAAGATTATCTTATGAATTTATCCAACACAAATCAATCCAAACTTGATTACTAAGCATTTATCCATTTAATCATCTTATAGCAAGAAACATTGCATATTTATCCAATTCAATCAACTCATATGCACCCAAATGAAATGATCAACAAGAGATATACCTTGGTTGGCTCATGATCATCCACAACTCATATCTTTGTAAGACATCAAATAATCTAATAAATCATCCACAACTTGAATATGACACTTCTATGTTGTAGCATAATTGGACCTCACTAATTCTTGGCTTGGCATTGGGATAGCATTGCATTAAGCTTCAATACTTAACTCAACATATGATGGTCAATATGAATTCCATTGAATCAAGCCTCTAATGCCATGGTACCTATACACATTCATCCACTTTTTATGGTACCAAACAAGTTTGGGTCCTCTCAAGTTAGGACCAATATACTTAGACATTGCCTTAGTATGAGTAGCGGGATGTTTTGCAATTGTAACCAATGAGGTACCATTGCCATCCTTCCTAAGCATATCATGATCATCAATTGAAATGGGCTTAGAAATGTTACCAAGGGGACATGAATGTGCCATGTGTCCCCTTTCCCAACATGAGTAGCACTTCCTCTTTGATTGAGTCTTTTCTTCCGTGCTCATGTAGTGCTTCTCATTGCCTTACTTCCTTTTGTTTGTTTGAGCCATCTTCTCAAGCTTGTTTGGACAACCCAAATCTAGGTGGTCCAATTCATCACAACTATGACACTTGATGTGAGCAACTTCCTTCACCTCCTCTTCTTTGTTCTTGCTCACTTTCTTTGTGTCTTGATTCATCCTTGGACGCATTGCTCTTTCTCTTGCTTTTCCACCCCTTCTTGTTTTCTTCTTCTTCTTCTTCTTCATGTTATCACTATCTTCATGGTTGATCTTGATTTGCTCTTGGGATGTCTTTTCTTGCTTAACTTGTGGCTTTGGTTGAGGCTTTGCTTGTTGCTTCACCACTTGCTTGGTTGGGCACATAGAGGTGAGATGACCCCATGTGCGGCACTTGAAGTACTTGACATGCTTTAGCCTCTCTTCTTTCTTCAACTTGAGCTTTTCTTCATTTGGGCAACCATTTGCAAGATGTCCCACTTCATGGCATTTGAAGCACATGAAATGAGAGAGCTTGTCTTGTTCTTGCTTCTTCATCTCTGTTTCATATCTTCTCTTGCCCCATCTCTTGCCCTTGATCTTGCTCTTGTTGAAACCAATGCCACTCATGTCATTGCGGCTTTCTTGATGATTGACTTTGCTAGTCTTGAAGCCAATGCCACTCTTGTCACCAAAGTTTCTTTGAGTCTTCAATATATGCTCAAAGGTGACTTGAGAGTTGTAGCACCTCTCAAACTTGTTGCTCAAGTTCTTCACTTCATTTTTGAGCTCATTGTTCTCCTTCAAAAGGTTAGTATCACAAGATAAGGAAGTAGAACAAACATCTATAATTGAAGAACATGGCATGGCTAATAATTCATCACAAAAGGTGAATACATGCTTCTTGCCTACATCACAAGGGTTAGCAACAACATGTGATTGATCAAAAGACCCATGTAATGAGCTCTCACTTGTTTTAGATTTTTCATTTGAAAGCTCTTTAGTGAGAAAAACATGGTCTTGTACCAAGTTGTCATGAGTAACACTAAGTTCCTCATGAGCCAATTTTAGCTCCTCATGTGAACAAGTAGTAACTCATTTTTCAATTTCTTGGGTTTAGCCATCTCTTTTTCTAAAGCTTTGATCATGCTACCAAATCTATCTAGAAGCTCCTCATATGAATCAAGATCAATCACATTTGCATTAGATACCTTGGTGTCACCTTGTGACATGTCGCAATGTGATGTAGTGGATAAGCTTGTAGACACATCACTCTCATAGCCGGAGCATGATCCATCATCATCACCATCAAGTGTGCATGAAGTAGCATCATCATTTGTAATACTTGAGGCATCATCATTATCCTTGTCAAGTGATCTTGTGGTAGAATCATCATCATCATCACTTGACCATGAGGTGGAGCAATCTTCCACAATTACCGAATTGTGGCTATGCTCAACAACCTTATGTGCCTCCTCCTTGGGCTCATCATCATCATCATCGAAGACCGTCCCATACTTCTTATTGAGATGAATCCAAATCTCATGGGCGGTCTTCATGTTAATGATCTCTCCAAATATGCAATCATCCAAAGATCTATACATGATGTTAATAGCTTGGATGTCGAGATCTAGGTATTTCTATTGTGCTTGAGTTAGATTATTTTCATCCAACACATGAGAAGAGCCAACATCTATCATCCACCACATTTGAGGGCAAATAAACTTAAAATTGCATATCATCCAATTTTCTATCGTGCAAAGTGTGTGCCATCAAAAATGTGTGGGCAGTCAACATCTAGCCCATAAGTCGCCATCCTCTCGGGTCAGTGAAAACCACAAATGAGAGACCTAGCTCTGATACCACTTGTAGGATCAAGATGGTGGACTAGAGGGGGGATGAATAGTTCTTTCTAAACTAAACACGATGGCTAGCCAAAACAAATGCGGAATTAAAACTATCGGTCTAGCCAAGACTATACCCCTCTATCTAAGTTCTCAAGCACATTAAAAAGATCCTAATTAGGCAACAAAGATACTCTAATCAATTCTAGAGCAAGGTCACACAAACCTATGCACTAGTACTTCAAACAACCGGTTAAGCTCTTACACAATCTAGTAAGCAAAAGCACAAAGCCACCTAAGATCACTAGCAATGCTCAATAACAAGGCTACACAAAGCCAAATTAGAGAGCGCAAATTACTTAGCTACCCAAACTAAGCAATGTGACTAACAAGGTTACTAAAACTAAATTAGCCACGCAAGGGAGCTACTTCTATGCTACACAAGCAAGAAGGTAAGTAGCAAGCTACACAAGCAAACAAATTACAAGAGCAACTACACAAGCATAATGTATATGAAAGTAATTGCAAGATTGTGTAAAGGGGATGCAAACCAATAGAAAGACAAGGATGACATGGTGATTTTATCCTGAGGTTCACGTGCTTGCCAACACGCTAGTTCCCGTGTCGACCGCTTGAATGTAGCCATTAGCACCAAACGGCTAACTTCGCGCGTGCCTTCAGCTAATGACCAGACGCATCTCTACGAAACAACCAGACTCGCGTCGAGCAGCATCCGATCAACAACAGAGAGCTCCCAGAGCCGTCAAAACATGATCGGGCATGTCAGATCCAACCTAACCGAACATGCTCCTGCTTCCAATCCTCCTCTGCCTCGCATCCCTCGTCTACGTCAGCGTATGTCATGCATGACCGGACGTGTCCCCTAGGCATCAGGTCACCTTTACGTGCCAGCGTCCAGTCACTTGACCGAGACTGCACCCTACTGCTGCTACTAACCGGACATGCAAGTCCTGCTGAGGCCAGCGTCTAGTCACTCAGAGTGACACTCCTCGCCTCCATTTCTTCTCCAAGTTGATCCGTTCCAACTCCAACTTCTTCTCATTTGCAAATATGCCAATACCACCAAGTGTACAATACCTTGTGAACATGTGTTAGCATTTCACAAACATTTTTCCAAAGGAGTTAGCCACTCAACTTGCCACGCCACTCAATCCTAGCAACGATGCAAAGTTAGATCACTCGAGTGGCACTAGATGACCGATATGCAAACAAGTTTGCTCCTCTTGATAGTATGGCCATCTATCATAAATTCAGTCATAAACTTCTCTACACACCTATGACCGGTGAAATAAAATGTCCCTAGGTTATACCTTTGCCTTGCGCTTTCCATTCCATCTCCTCCAATATTGATGCAACACAAGCACCAACCAATCACAAGTGATATGATCCACTTCATATCATCATGTGACCATATTGGTTTCCTGATCTTGACTTCACTTGCCCTTCATCGTTGCCTCGGTCCATCGGCGCCAAGTCATCACTCAACTTGCCCTACACTCTTGCAACCGGTCTGCCGCAAGCCTTGACTTGATCTTCTCCACCTTGATCACATGACTCCATGTCATGTCTCATATGCAATGAGCTCCTTCATCACATGTGTGAGCTTTGTAACATCTCCAAGCCATTTCACCTCCATGGCAAAGGTGATGTAGACAAGGCCCGATCTTCTAATAGGTACGATAGCGTCGATTGGTGGAGACTCGACGTTCATGATCTAGGCTTTGAACCAAGACCAATTCGGACCCTCACAACCGTTACACCACTGCTCCGTTGGTTATCAACCATGCGAACGCGATTGACCTCACAGAGAAGGCTTTCCTACAAGCGAATTGAGAACACAAGCAGGAACGGGATGAACGCAATTTGAAATTGCAAATAAATATGAGGCTTATGATAACGAGAAGGAGTTCAAGTCTTTATTTGAAAGGACTAATCGTCATAGGTGAACAAGATCAAGAATAGGGGCCCTAGTCCACAGCAAGCGGCCTTGGCGGCATAGTTGCAGTAAAACGATGTCTGTTTCATGAGGAAATCAAGAACTAAACAAAACCCTAAACCCTAAGGAGAGCGACGACTGCTAATTATAGAGCCCTGAACGTCACCCCTCTTGGACGCACCCCTAATGGGCCCAAACACGATATACGGTCCAACGGACCAAAAGACGGTGTCACAGCACCCTGGTAAATTCTGGACGCTGACTTGTTTTGATGATCCCCGTTGATTCCGAAGGGCTTTTGATGTGAGACCACTTACATTGGCTTCCTTATCTAATTAGCTTTCTATCCATATGTGGATCGTTGAAAATAGAGCCTAGATGCGCCTGTGTGACTAGTTTTATGACAGATTGATCTAGGAACCCGAGATGACCTCGAACTTGATTTGGGCCTCCACCTTGGTGACTCGAACCGGATGAACTTCGGGCCTCCTTCTCGGTTAGGACACCCTCGCTGATCTCCTCATCCTCTATCTCCAAGCATGGTCATATGCATGGAGCTCATGTCCTTATCAAAAGGTTGCTCACTCATGATGTACCTATGGACTAATCACCTGTGTATCTCACTCAAGCACATATTAGTCCACCTAAGGTTGTCATTCAATTACCAAAACCAAACAAGGACCTTTCAGCATGATACCAATCAGAGTTGCACTTTTAACACAATCCTTAGCATCATGAGTAGCTAGACAACAATAACACTAGAAACCCCGTGAGATCAACATTATAAGCAAGGTTCTAGTTTTTGTTTAAAAAACACAAGTTTAGCTACCAACCTATGCATGCTAGTTATCATATCATCATTCAAGTTCTATTACTAGCATACAACACACAAGCATTCATATCAGATTCAAAAACTTACACAATGCAAGCAAGCACATGAATATGCACATATCAAATGCAATCAATCAAAGTTTATGAGCTTGCTCCCCCTTCTTGTGTGCTTCTCTTGTCCAAGAATTTTGATCCTTCTCCATTCTTCAATGTTGCTCCCTCTTTGTCCATGTCCCACTACTACTTATCTCCGTGATGCATTTACATATCTTTGTTCCAACTTCTCCCTCTTTGTCATCAATTTCCATAAAAGATGTGCTTCTTATTGATACAAATGATTGCATTGGGGTTGATGGTTGACATTTGAATCTTGCATTTTTTATGGAATCACCACAAATGTTGGAATGACACCACATGTAGGATCTTTGACCTTGATACCAATTAGTGGGGCACCTCCCCCTATGTCATAGCATGGGTCATCCACTTGATAATCTTGAGCTCTTGTATGTGAGGGAACTTGCTTCATTGATGATCACTTAAAGTTATGGATCACTTATGGATCCACCGTCTTGTATGATTGATACCACGTGTAGAAAGGTGATACCACTTGGAAGAATTTTCTATCATGGAGCCACTTGTTGATTTTGTCAATAAAAATCATTTTTTGAATATTTTCTATCTTTATGAGTACCACTAGTAGGATACCACTTGTAAGTGCTTCTATTCTTGACTTGAACTAAATTGATTTGCCTAAGTTTTCAAGTTCGGTTTGAACCAATGCCAAGCTTCTTCACACCTTTTACAAGGGTTATCTTGCCAATGTTGTAGTCGTCACTTGTTGGCAATCCAAAATAAATCAAGTACTTAGGTTCACTAGCTCATGAACAAAACTCATACACTACCACTAGATCAATCAACCATTCAAGCAATAGTGGTAGGCTATGAATTTAAAATTTTATTTGTCATGCATGATCCTATAAGCATGTACTATATGCACTAACCACATACTAGTAAGGGATAAAAATGATCATGCACATTACAATGATACCTTTGCTATGTTGGAGTAGAGGATAGTCATTAGATTCCAATTCATTTCTCCAATAGCAATGTGAAGTCTAATTTATAAGTTTGGTGAAGACCAATCATCAATAATGAAATCCATTCTTCACCCATATAAATTAAGACCCACTAATGATCAAGTGCACTTCTTGTTGTGGTTGTCTTGCTTCATTTCTTGATCAATGCTTGCATGAGACAACTACTTAGAATACTACCTGAATTGCCATGACTAGCTCTCTTTTGGGTGTTGCTTGCTCGATCTCTAGATCAATCCTTTTGATTTCCTTCAACTAAGCACCTCAAATATTCCTTAGATCACCACTTCCATGTTAGCATTCTAAGTACCACACTTGGTTTACCTACAAAAGGCGGCAAGCCCCTACACATAGGGAGAAGTGATCTCTCTCTAAGAATTATTCTTGATACTCACTTGAAATGACTTGATTGATTGACCCAAGTGGTGGACTTAATTTGATGAGTAACCATGAATCCTTCTTTAACTTCTTTTCTTTCTACTTGATCCTTTTCATTCTACCAAATGATTTCTAATTATCACTAGAACTTAAACTTTATCTTTATCTTGAGTTTGATCTTCCAATTTGAGTACCAATGGTGTGCCAAGTACACTCTACAATCAAATGGCATTGTACTCTTTGCTTGTTATACTTCTAGATAATCTCAAAACCAAACTTAGGTACCTCAACCACTTATAAACATGTTTTCAACTTAAGGATCTTTCAATCAAAGTGACTCTTGATCAATTCAATAGTTGTCACTTTTCTGACAAATTCTATACCCTTCAAAGAAAAATTCATATCTCCCAATGTACAGGTCCAAATGCCACGAAATTTTGTGGAGATGTACTTCACTAAGTCATCTAGCATATATAAAATTTTTATCTTTATTGGACTTCTAGGTTGCTACCAGATTTCACATCTTCCACATTGCTATATGCTGAAAACTGCTGCACTATAGCTGACAAGATCCACTCCAAACCCTTCTTCTCATCTTGAGTCTTGCTCATCATCTTGGCATCTTAATCAAGCATTGGGTGCCTTGCTCTTTCACCCCTTCTTGTTTTATTCTTCTTCATTATCAAGTCACCACCATCTTTATGGTTGATCTTGATTTGCTCTTGAGGTGTCTTTTCTTGCTCATCTTGTGGCTTTGGTTGAGGCTCAACTTGTTGCTTTGCCAATTTCTTGGTTGGACATGTTAAGGTGTAGTGACCCTAATGATGACACTTGTGGCACTTGACATGCTTGAGCCTTTCTTCTTCTTTCTTCTTCTTGAGCTTCTCTATGTTAGGGCATTGATCATGAAGATGACCCACTTTATGGCATCGATAGCACATGAAATGAGAGAGCTTGTCTCGTGCTTCCTTCTTTGTCTTCTTTTCACTTTTTCTTTCACCCTTTGTCATCTTCTTGTTGAAGCCAAGGCCACTCTTGTCACTGAAGTTTTTTTGAGTCTTCAACATGTGCTTAAAGGTGACTTTGGAGTTGTAGCATCTCTCTATCTTGTTGCTTAATTTCTTTACTTCATTCTTGAGCTCATTTTTCTCCTTCAAAAGGTTAGTCTCATAAGACATAGAAGTAGAACACATATCTAATTGTGAAGAACATGGCATAGCTAATAAATCATTACACGAGGTGGATACATGCTTCTTCCCTACATCACAAGAGTTAGTCACATGTTGCATTTGATCACTTGACTCATGTGATGAGCTCTCATTATTTTTAAGTTTCTTTGAAAATATTTTAATGAGAGAAGCATGTTGTTCTAATAATTCTTCACGAGGCACAAGAAGCTTCTCATGAGTTAATTTTAGCTCATCATGTGAAGATTTAAGAACATCTAGTAAGTGCTTATGTTCTTCACATAAATTCTTTAGAAATGAGTTTTTATTTTCCAATTTTAATGTTTTAGCTTTCTTATTTTCTAAAGACATGGTCATACTAGCAAGTCTACTAACAAGCTCATCATATGAACCAACATGATCAACCACATTAGCATTAGATATCTTGGTGTCACCTTGTGACATGAAGCAATGTGGTGTAGTGGATGAGCTTGTAGTAGCATCACAATCATGGCCCGAGCATGAACCATCATCACCAAGTGCGCTTGAGGTAGAATCATCATTTGCATCATTTGGGGCATCACCATCCATCTTGTCAAGTGAACTTGTGGTAGATCGATCGTCATCATCATCATCACTTAACCATAAGGTGGAGTAATCTACCACAATCACCAAATTGTGGTCATGCTCAACACACTCATGTACCTCCTCCTTGGGCTCATCATCATCATCGGAGACCCTCCCATATATCAAATTGAGATATAACCAAATATCATGGGCAGTCTTCATGTACATGATCTCCCCAAATATCTTATCACTCAAAGATTGATAAAATATGTTAGTAGCTTAGCAATTGAGATGTAGGCATTTCTTTTACGCTTGAGTTGCATTCTTTTTATTCAAAGCATGAGAAAAGCTCACATCTACGATCCACCACATTTGAGGAGAAATAAACTTAAAATTACATGTCATCCAATTTTTTTACCGTGCAAAGTGTGTGCCATCAAAAGTGTATGGACACTCAACAAATAGCCAATGTTTTTCTAAACAGTAAACGATCTTTACACGGTCACCCTTCGTTTAGCGTTTAAGTTATTTACACGGTGTTTAAATGAAGTTAAACGATCTAAACGGTTTTGTACTTTAAAAAAAATACATATATATAATTATATATGTGCTTGTAAAAAATCAAGTATTCTAGCATTTATACATATTTATCCGAGTAAAAATCAATTATTTTGGTATGTATATATATTATGCTTATGAAAAGAACCAAATATAGATATTTATGCATGTAACATATCAAGTGTACACATTTATAAATATAATAAATTTAAGTATATAAATTTATCCATACAAAACTGAACTAGATTTACCTCGTGTTCGCCTAAACCGCCGTTTAAACAGCTGTTTAGCCCGTTTAATGCTGTTTATCTCCGTTCCGTTTAGACCATTTTTCCCGTTTTTTTACCGTTTAAACGGTCAGCCGTTTAATTTCCGTTTATCCCCTAAATAAAACAGTTTACCACCATTTATCGTTTACTGGCCGTTTAAACGGGCCGTTTAGGCGAACACTAGTTTTATACTTAATTAATAATTGCATAGTACTGTGCGTAGGTTGGTGACCTAGACTTTTCAGCAATTATGGGGCCTGTATGCTGGAATTTCTTTTTGACGAATTCGGATGAGTCCAGCGGAGACACTGACTCCTGCTCGGTGCCGGAGCGGATAGGTCGTCCGGTATGGCTGCTATCTGGAAAGAGGAGCACGTAGGTTTAATTTGTTTGATTGAAGACCGTGTCATCAGCACGAGGGGTGTGATATTTCCGCTAAAATTTGGTTTATGCTGATGCTTATACTGATTTATTATAAGAATAGAATATTATTTGTTCACTAAAAAGTAATGCTGAAGTAGTGCCGTAGAACAGGGCCAATAATCACTTTTGCCCTTACTAGCATGTGAGACATTGCAGTATGTATGGTACATATGCAGTGTCTGAGTGTCATGTATTGTTGTGATTCTTTCATCTGGCGATGCCTCACAGGTCAAGGTGGGCAGGAATCACAATGTACACGGTCGATCAGTAAATTTGTAAATATATATGACTACTATGGTCTGATAGCCAAACACAGGACATGAACTTGGTGAGGAAAAAGTATATGGATCCATAAACGTATAACTGAAAATACAGGTTCCAATTTTGAACCTTCTCTGTCTCCCAATTCATTTACTAGTAAAGGAGATTACAATCAAGGAAATCAAAGAGTGACACCTTACTTTCATATATATGTGAATATTACAAATCGGTCTTGAAGTGAGAACATACCTCAGGTACATACATGTTTAAGATAATTTAAAGGAAGTACCTGGTTCAACCTAGAACTTCAAAACCGGATAACTTTGGCCCTCCAACTCTTGAAAAAGTTCAACTTTCATCCTTCTAGGCGGTTTTTGCGTATGAACAGTACTTTTGATATTTCCAGGTGGCGCCGAAATTTTATATTATTTTTTAAGCATCTTAACGTCCTCAAATAAAAAAAACTCAAAACTACAAAGTTGTAGATCTCATTGAGAGCTACAACCTTGGTATAAAAAGTATTTTCATTTAACTCCATACAAATAATATATTAGTGCTCTAATGCGGCAAGCGCTAGTTGACGATTATTATGGTGCTGAAATTTTATATTATTTTTTCGAGCATCTTACTGTCCTCAAATGAAAAAACTTAAAACTACAAAGTTGTAGATCTCATCGAGGTCTACAATTTACATATAAAAATTATCTTCATCCGCCATCGTATTGAAGAAAAAAGTACTCCCATTTGGGTGTAGCCCCCGAGCCTCTTGCTATTTGGCACAAGGAGCTGGAGGGTCTTTTCTTGAAATCGCCCTGATTCTTTGTCGAAGGGCTCCTGAGCATATACCTGGGTTCTTTGTCGAAAAGAGCTCAGATATAGCTATGTCCGGGTTCTTTTTGTCATGTGGCCTTGAAGTGGTCTGTCTTGAAGAAGTCTTCTGAGTGATGTGCACTTTTTTGAAGGAAAAAGTGCACTCACTGAGTGTAGCCCCTGAGCCTCTTGCTATTTGGAACAAAAAGTTGGAGGATCTTGAATCTTATGTCGTTTGAAAAACTATTGTCTTGAGGAAGTCTTCTGAGTGATGTGCGCTTTTTTTTTGAAAAAAGCGCACTCTATGAGTGTAGCCCCCGAGTCTCTTGCTGGGTTCTTTTATAAAAAAGAACTTGGATATAGGTTCTTGGCATGTTCTCTGGTGGTCTGCTGTTGTCAAATGTAGTTGTATGGTGGTGGTTGATAGTAAATGCTGTTGTTCACGAGTTGTACAGTATTGGTATATTCTTCTGAATATGCTCGTTCTCGAGTACTGCTCCTTCACGCCTGACTCCTCTTTCATTGAATTCTATCTTTTCACTGTGTCCTTTGTTAGGTTTGTTCTGCTGGTGCTCCTGGTCTAGGTGCACCGCTTCTTTGGCCTATAAATATCCTCCTTGTGTGCTGTTTTGATTCATCGAGCATTTTGTTGCGTGGTCTGAAATCTCCGTAGTTATGAATATGGTAGTTTGTGAAGTAGAGCAGCCTCCGGACGTATTTTGCCGTTCTTGTGTATCTTGCCATAGCTGGAGGGAGTCTTGTGATAAGGATTAGAGGTAGGCTAATCCCACAGCAGCATTGTACTTGGAAGTACATGGCGGTAGTTGGAGGGAGTCTTGTGATGTGGGATACGATCCTTCCTCTGGTAGTTCTGGGTTGATCCTCATCGCCTGCCCTAAGACTGTCTGGTGCAGATCAACACCATATCCAGCATCACATCAGACTTGGGTAGACAGATGCCTACCGGCCTTCTCTGCTCCATGTTGTCCCGCCGTGCTGCTGATTTCTGCCTTGGATGCACTACGTCTGTCCTTTGAAGAAAATAGTATAGCTGAGAGCAGTTTGTTCTACCGAGTAGCAATTTGGAACACATAGTCGTTCCAGAGCCTAGCCGTATCTGGGTTCCTCTTTGCTACTTTGCTTGTCGTAGTACCGAGTTCGTTGGGTCTTGTAAGATGTGTAATCTTCTATTTTTTGAAACCATTTATAATGGAAAGAATCTTGTCTTCTGAGTTATCATTCTTTATTCTCCTGATGTCCCAATTATTGATGAGATTCCCGAGTTCTTTCTATAAGGACCAGGTTGTTGCATTCCTTGTGAGGTAACCCTTCTTTGCTTCATTGTTGATGAGTTCTTTTTGTAGTAATATGATAACTCTGCCGTGGCGCTGGATGGATAAGTCTAAAATCCACCTGTTGAACTATACCATTGTGTGGATTTATGGTGTCCGTCATTTTAGCTGTGTCAGTAAATGGACCGTTGCGTCCTCATGCCGTGTTAAAACGGGCCTGGTGGGCCGCGTTTTTACTGGTGTAAAATCTATTTAAGGGCCTTTCCTCTTCTTCTTCTTTACTGCCCTAATTTTCCTTCAAAACCCTAGTCTTCAAACTTCCGCTGCCGCCATTGTTGCCGTCATCTAAGCCCTATCGTCTGAGCCTTCTCGATTCTTAGTGAGTATATGGGTAGGAAGAAGTCGACGAGTATGTCCTAGGCGACCTTTGTCGATGAGGAAGCATCGCTCTCCGTTATTGAAAATCAAGAATTCATGGCGATGAGGGCTGCTTAGAAGATCTGGCCGGCTCCAACAACAACTGAAGATCAGCTTCGCGAGCTCGTTAGCGATGGTCTAATTTAGAGCAATGGTATTGCTGATTGGAGAGCTCCAGGCGAGCATCGGGTCCCTGCTCCAGGTCCTGGTGAGATTATTCTTTTCGTCTCCTTTATCCATGCCGGTCTCTGCCTTCCTACTTCTGCTTTTCTTCACCGATTTCTCAACTATTTTGGGATTAGCCTAAATCATATTGCTCCTAATGTTGTCCTTCATCTTTCTATTTTCGTTCATCTTTGCAAAACTTTCCTTGGAATTCCTCCTTCTCTCTCTCTCTTTCGCTACTTCTTTCGTCTGAAGCCACAACCCCACCGCGATGACACCAATGTTCTTGGTGGCTGCGGGATTCAGTTTCACCAGGGTCTTAAGAGCAAATTCTTTGACTGTGACCTGGTTGATTCTATGAGGGATTGGCGTACCGACTGGTTTTATGCCGCCAATTTGATTCCTCCTCTTTCCATTCATTCTGGATCTGGTCCCTTGGTTAATGACTGATGGGAAAATAATCCTGTGATGGCGGCTGAGCTCTAGGCGATCAAGCCATTTCTTGAGAGGATTTGCACTCTAAAACAACAAGGCTTGACCAGCTTTGGGATTATTTCTAGTTTTCTTCATCGCCGAGTTCAACCTTTGAAAGAGCGAGAACATTTCGGTTTTGAGCACTCCGAGGCAGAGGACCCTTCTCATATGGTCCCTGCCCTTGAGTTGACTGATGAAGAGGTGCTCGAGCATCTTCAGAAGATGCTGAAAGGAGTAAGCGTTGTCCCACTTGCTGTCCTTGAGTATAGTGCTAACAACCCGCCCCTACTGTGAGTTATTCTTTTCTTATGCGGGTACTTTTGAATGTCTTTTGTTGTATCCACTTTTTTTGCTTAATCTTCCTTGTGTTGTTGTTTTACTCTTTTATAGGAATTGGGGTGTAATTTTGTCGATCCAATTCCCCTTGATGATTGCCCTGCAAATGTGGAGGCTGGGGGTAGTCTTGCTGGGGCATCCTTGACCAGTAAGTTTCAAACTACCATGATGCTTCCTGGTGTTTCTTCCGCATTTTCTAACGTATATGAAGAGTATGTTCCTCGTCTAGTTCCTCGAGCTCCTCATACTTTCGGAAAGAGGGGGCAAGCGGATAGTTCTTCTTCTGCTCCATCTACTGCCAAGAAGTCCCATCAGTCGAGTACTCATCCAAGTACTCCAGTTGTAGCTAGCATGCTCTTAGGTGAGCATATTAATACGCTCTGTCCTTTTGTTGTTTGTTTTTATCTTTGATCGAGTACTTTTGTCCTTTTTCAGCTGGTGCTATGGCGGCCTTAGTCGAGAGTGAAGAAGAGGAGGATGATGATGCCACCCTTGTCACTCGTCGGTGTGTTGTTTTCTTGTTTTCCTATTGTTGAACCCCTCTTTTTGTTTTGACTTTGGTTTTGTTCCCTTGTAGTAAGCGGTCATCGGGTTTGAGTTCTTCTAGGGCTCCAGTACCAGCCGTGCTACTCCCATCGTGGGGTGGTGGTGATGTTTTTGCTGCTGTGGTTCCCCCTGCGAGGTCTTCTTTTGGCTTTATGAAGAAGAAGATAGCTGAGTGAGTGAATTCTGGTTTTATTTCTTCGCTTCTGTTCTCCTTTTTTCTTATTCTTATTGGCGAGTTTCCTTATCAACTTTTAGGCCTTCGTCTTCCCTGAACCCTCAGTCGACTTCTTGTCAGACCTCTGGTGCGCCCTTATGTACTGAGTCTCAGGACTCGGAATGCACGGTCATCGAGGTGGCTGTGAGGGGGACAGAGTACGCAGCCGCTGAATTGCTGACTCCTGAGGTGACCATGTTCATGGCGGCGGATTCATCTGAGGGGTTGACCGTGGCTTCCTAGGAGATTGCCCTGGTCGTGCCTTCTTTGCATCGGCCAGCTTCTCCCTCTCCTCTTCTTGCTTCTGGCGGTCCGCCTTTGGCCGATGACGTGGTGCAGCAATTTGATGCCACTCATCGATTGTCAGAGCTAACCGCCACCTAGGGAAGCTTGTCGACCCTTGTGACTTCTTTTGGGGAAAAGCTCCAGGTAAATTTTTCTAAAGTTCTTTCTTTGGATGTTTGTTTTTCTTCTGTCCTTATGTCTTGTTTTTCTCTCTTTTTGCTCAGTCTTTTTCTCATGATCATACCGGCTTCTTTTTCTCGTCTAAAACCGAGAAAAAGTTTTCTTCTGAGGTGAGTACCCTAAAGGTAGAGCTTGACCTCTGTTGGGCTGAGTTGGAGACTGAGCGTCAGACGCATCAGAAGGAGGAGAAGGCTCTTCGTGCCTAGGTAGTTGAGGCAAAAAAGCAGAAGGATGTAGCTACCCAGGAGGCCTTGAAAAATGTGGAGGCCATGAAGAAAGAGTGCCATGGTATTGTGAGTTCTTTTTTGTTTCCTTTTGTATTCAGATTTGCCTTTCTACTGACTTGTCTTTTGTTGCTTGGTCTAGCTCTCCAAGTTGAAAAACAGAAGCTCTCAGAGGGTATCGAGGAGATGAAGACACTCGTTCGTACTAACCACAATAAGGCTGAGGAGGTAATTACTCAAGCTGAAGAAGAACTCGCGCTTACTAAGTTGATTAGGCGTGGAGCTGACAGAGATCTTGTGCAGGCCCAAAAAACCGTTGAAGACTTGACTGGCAAGTTGGCAATGGCTACTGAGAACTAGAAAGCTTTGTGGAAGTCTTTTCGATCAGTAGCCGACCTTCTTCGGACTCCAGCAGATGATGGCCATTCTTGGGCTTAGTTTATTCCCCAAGTGCCAACCCGTTTCCAGGAGTTCATGAAGAGGTGTGCCCATCTGTGTACCAGGAATGTTCTTACCTAGGTCCAGGTTCTTTCTTCGGAGTTTCCTTTGTCCAAGGTTGCTGATGAAGCCAAGAGTCAAGAGTATCTGGGTGCTGTTGAGAAGTTAGAGCCTGAGGTCGAAGATTTAGCCAGGAAGATTGTAGATAATCTTAACATTGATATTTCTTCTCTTGATGACAATGCTTGATGTAATCGACCTTTGTATTCCGCTTCTGTAATAGAACACTATACTTGAAGATTGAATGGAGAATTTTTGTTTTTTGTTGATGTCTTCTTTGTCTGTATTTCTTTGTCTTGTAAACAACCTGGTTTAGGTAAATCATTATCTTAACAAACTTCCTTGATCTGTCAAGTGCTTTTCTAGCTCTCGTTTGTGCCTTGTAAACAACTCGGTATACGTAGATTGATGTCTTGACAGACTTCCTTGGTGTATCGAGTGCTTGTCTGGCTTTCATCTGTGACTTGTAAACAACTCGGTATAGATCGCTGTGCTTTTCTGGCTTTCATTTGTGCCTTGTAAACAACTTGGTATATGTAGATTGATGTCTTGACAGACTTTGTGTTCTTGTTAGTACTAACAAGACTTAGGACTGGTGATCTCGAGTATCTTTAGCTTCTTCTTTTTGGCTTAACTCGAGATATGGTCAGCGTCTGGTCCTTTCCTTGGTTGCAAAATCATCCTAGGATCGTCAAGCCCCCGAGCACTTCATGGTAGAGCTCTAGAAGCCTTGTCTTGTTCCTTCAGGTCCTGCCGAGTAGGTACAAGCGTCGTCTGAGTGCTTTCCTGAGTGAAACCATGTAGTGCTTCTTGGGATCTTCTGAGTGTTGCCCTCGAGCCTCTTGCTATTTGGAACAAGGAGCTAGAGGGTCTTGTCTTGAAATTGCTCTAATTTATGCTCAGGCTTGATTTTAGTTGTTTTGCTTTTTGGTTCGGGTGTTAGCTTATTAGCTGCCCTCATCGGCGGGCTCAAGCATCTTTTTAGCTCTTTTGCTCTCGGCCGGTATGCTCAGGCGTATTTTTAGCCATTTTGCTTTTTGGTTCAGGTGTTAGCTTGTTAGCTACCCTCATTGGCGGGCTCAAGCATCTTTTCAGCTCTTTTGCTCTTGGCCGGTATGCTTAGGCGTCTTTTCAGCCATTTTGCTTTTTGGTTCGGGTGTTAGCATGTTGCTACCCTCATCGGCGGGCTCAAGCATCTTTTTAGCTCTTTGGCTCTCGGCCGGTATGCTCAAGCATATTTTTAGCCATTTTGCTTTTTGGTTCGGGTGTTAGCTTGTTAGCTACCCTCATCGGCGGGCTCAAGCATCTTTTTAGCTCTTTTGCTCTCGGCCGGTATGCTCAGGCGTCTTTTCAACCATTTTGCTTTTTGGTTCGGGTGTTAGCTTATTAGCTACCCTCATCGGCAGGCTCAAGCATCTTTTTAGCTCTTTTGCTCTCGGCCGATATGCTTAGGCGTATTTTCAGCCATTTTGCTTTTTGGTACGGGTGTTAGCTTATTAGCTACCCTCATCGGCGGGCTCAAGCATTTTTTGGCTCTTTTGCTCTTGGCCGGTATGCTTCATTGGAAACAACTCGAGGAAAGCCATAATAAGATATATGTTGTCGATAAAGAACCATCTTTATTGATCATGAACATTGATAAGTCATAATAGTACATATGTTGTCGAGGAGCACCATCTTTATTGATCATGAACATTGATCTCTTGTGGCTTGTATATATATATTCTTCCTTGAGTTGTTTTCAAGCGTAGAATCTTTTTAGCTGGCTGATGTGCCATGTATTGTTAACTTCTTTTCCGTCTTTAGTTATCAACTTGTATGTGCCTGGTCCAATGACTTTTGTGACGATAAAAGGACCTTCCCATGGACTGAGTAGTTTATGGCGTCCGTCAGTTTTTTGTTTTCTTCTTAGTACTAGGTCTCCGACTTGTAATGATCGAGGCTGGGTATTCTTGTTGTAGTGGTGTCTTAATCCTTGGAGGTATCTTGCTGATTGAAGGGTAGCGTTTACTCTGACTTCTTCTGTACTGTCGAGCTCTAATCTTTGGGTTTGTTTTTCTTCTCCTTCGTCATATTGTTCTATCCTTGGTGACATCCAGATCAAGTCAGCAGGTAGTACGGCTTCTGATCCGTAAACTAGGAAAAAAGGTGAGTATCCGGTGGCTCTGCTTATTTGAGTCCATAGCCCCCATACGACCTTGGGTAATTCTTCAATTCATTTTGATCCATAGTCCACTAGTTCTTCATACAATCTTGGTTTTAATCTGGCTAGTATGAGTCCATTAGCCCTTTCGACCTATCCGTTGGCCTCTGGATGTGCGACTAATGTGTAATCTATTCTGAAGCCACAGTCCTGTGCCCAACTTTGCAATTCTGTGGCCATGAAGGGAGAACCCAAATCTATGATGATTCGATTGGGCATGCCAAAGCGGTGCATAATGTCTTGGATGAACTCGACTACTTTGGCTACACTGTATTTTGCGAGTGGTTTGTATTCAATCCACTTGGTGAACTTGTCAATTGCTACGAAGATGTACTCGAAACCACCTTTTGCTTTCTTGAGAGGTCCTATTTGATCTAGCCCCCAGCAGGAGAAAGGCCAAGCGGGTGGGATGCAGATAAGATTGTGAGCTGGCACATGAGCTTGTCTTGCAAACATTTGACAACCTTTGCATCTTCTAACAAGTTCTTCTATGTCTTTCAAAGCGGTTGGCTAGTAGAATCCGGTGCGGAATGCTTTGCCGACTTGTGTTCTTGAAGCGGCGTGATTTCCACAGCAACCTGAGTGTATTTCATCTAGGATCTCTTTGCCCTCTTCAAATGAAACACATTTTAGGAGTACTCCTAATGATGCGGTTCTTCTATAGAGTTTGTTTCCCACTAGGACGTAGTTCTTGCTTCTGCGAACAACTTAGGTAGCTTCCTCTTTTTCTGCTGGCAACTTATTCTCTTTGATGTAATCAATAAAAACCTGGGTCCATGAAGTGGTGATTACCAAAATCTGGGTACCTTTAGCTGAGATTTCAGGGGTTATCTCATCGAGTTGTTTGATAGAGGGAGCTGATAACTCTATGAAAACACCAGGTGGGACCTTCTCCCTATCTGATCCAAGCTTGGCGAGGACATCTGCCGCAATATTAGAATCACGCAGGACATGTAGAATTTCTAATCCTTGAAAATGTTTTTCGAGCTTTCATATTTCAGCACAGTAAGCGCCCATGTTTTCTTTGGTGCAGTCCCAATCTTTGTTGACTTGATTGATGACTACTGCTGAATCGCCATAAACGAGGAAACGCTTGATTCCGAGGGTAATTGCCACTTGTAGCCCATGGATGAGGGCTTCATATTCTGCTTCATTGTTTGTAGCTTGCCATAATATCTGAAGGACATACTTGAGTTGTTTTCCGTCTAGAGAAATGAGGAGAACGCCTGCACCGGCTCTGCCTAGCTTAAGTGATCCATCAAAGTACATCTTCCAATGATCAAGGATGGTATTTAACATAGGTTGTTGAATTTCTATCCACTCGACAACAAAATTAGCCAGGGCTTGAGATTTAATTGCCTTCCGTGGGGTGAAATCGATGTTGAGAGCACCAAGTTCAACTACCCACTTAGATATGCGCCCTGTTGCGTCTCTGTTGTGTAGGATGTCTCCGAGTGGGAAATCTGTCACCATGGTAATCTTGTGGCTTTCAAAATAGTGGCGAAGCTTGCGTGAAGTGATCAGTAGGGTGTAGAGTAGTTTTTGTACATGCAGGTACCGGATTTTTGATTCTGACAGTACTTCGCTGATGTAGTATATGGGGCATTGTACTTTATATACACGCCCTTCTTCTTTTTCTACGACAGTCGCTATGCTGATCACAGTAGAAGTTGCCGCAATGTATAGCATCATGTCTTCGTATTTCTTTGGAGGTGTGAGAACAGGCGAGGAAGTTAGGTATGCCTTGAGCTTCTTGAAAGCTTCGTTGGCTTCTTCTATCCACTCAAATTTGTCTGTCTTCTTTAGCAGTTTAAAGAAAGGTAACCCTTTTTCGCTGAGTCTTGATATGAAACGATTTAGGGCCGCCATGCAGCCTATTAGCTTCTGCACATCTTTGACACTTCAAGGAGGGCCCATCTCTGTTATGGCTTGAATTTGCTTGGCGCTTGCTTTGATTCCATGATGACTGACCAAGAATCCGAGTAGTTGTCCTAAAGGAACTCTGAATACACACTTGTTTGTGTTCAATTTCCACCTCCATCTTTTCAGGTTTTTGAAGGTTTGTTTTAAGTCTTCAATGAGTGTATCCGGGTTCTTTGTCTTTACTACTATGTCATCCATGTATGCCTCTACATTTTTGCCGATCTGATCACCCAGGCATGTTTGGATAGCTCTTTGGTAAGTGGCACCAGCATTCTTGAGTCCAAATGACATGGTTTTGTAGCAGTAGGCACTAAACGGAGTGATGAAAGATGTCTTGCTCTGGTCTTGTTCCTTTAATGCGATCTAGTGATATCCTGAATAGCAATCAAGGAAGGATAATAGAGCGGATCCTACTATTGAATCAACTATCTGATCAATGCATGGTAGCCCGAACGGATCTTTTGGGCAGTGTTTGTTGAGATCTGTGTAGTCGACACACATGCGCCACTCATCCGTATTCTTTTTCTATACTAGAACTAGGTTTGCTAGCCAATCTAGATGGAGGATTTCTCTAATGAATCCAGCTGCCATTAGTTTTGTGATTTCTTTTTTAATTGCCGCCTTCTTGTCGGGTGAGAATCATCATAGTCGTTGCTTCACAGGCTTGGAGCCTTCATTGATATCAATTTTGTGCTCAACCAACCCTCTTGGGACCCCTGGCATGTCGGCCAGCTTCCAAGCGAAGATATCTTTGTTGTCCCAAAGAAAGTTGGTGAGCGCGAGTTCCTATTTTGCCGAGAGGTGGGCGCTGATGGTTGTTGTTTTGGAGGGATCACCGGTGCCCAGGTCGATTTGCTTGACGTTGGCTTCTTTTGGTGGTGCTAGGATGCTGGGATTTTTAGCCGGTATCTCTAGCTCTTCTAGGCTCATTTCTACTACAACAGTGGCTATTTCTTTTCTTCCATCAGCGGCTTGTGCTTTTGCTATAATTTGGATTGCCTGAACATCATAGTCAAAAGCGTGCTTCAAATCACTTCAAAGAGAAAGGACATCGTTAGGCCCTGGCATCTTAAGCAATAGGTATGGATAATGCGGTATCGCCATGAATTTTGCTAGTGCTGGGCGCCCGAGGATTGCGTGATATGATGAATTGAAGTCCGCAACTTCAAACTTGATGAACTCTGTACAGTAGTTCGAGGGAGTCTCAAAAGTAATCGGTAGAGTGATTTGTCCAAGTGGCATTGCTGCCTTGCCGGGTACTATGCCATAAAAAGGTGTGCTTGTTGGTGTAATCATCCCGGCAAGTTGTAGTCCCATCTTCCTTAAAGTTTCTGAAAAAATGATGTTGAGTCTGGCTCCCCCGTCGATTAGTACTTTCGTGATAGTCATACCGACAATAGTTGGATCTAGAACTAGTGGGTAATGGCCTGCGTTTCCTATGCTAGTCCATTGGTCTTCTCTTGAAAATTGGATTGGATACTGTGACCATTTGAGATATCTTGGTGTAGCCGGTTCTGCTGCCATGATGGTTCGTAACGCTAGCTTTTCTTGATGTTTGCTTCTGGAATCTGGAACCCCAGCAAAGATTACTGCTACTGTCCCCCTAGATTTTTGGAATCCCTTGTCTTCTTTTTTCTGATTGCCTTCTTTGGTATTCTCCTTACTATCTTTTCTTGTGTATTGATCTTTGAAGGTGTAGCAATCTCCGATGGTGTGATTTCCTTTGGGGTGCAAGATGCAACGCATGTTTTCAATGTCGTCATACCTTCTAGGCTTGGAAAACTTCCTTGATTTGTCAGTCACTACTACGGTGTTGTCTGGTCCATGTTTTCTTTCCTGTTGTCTGTTGTTTCAATGACTTTGCTTGTCCGGGTTGTCTCGGTTGTTTCTATCTGGGAATCTTTCTCATGTCTTTTCTTCTATAGTAATCATCTTTTCCACTGTTCATCTGAATTCTTCATTGTTTCTTGGGTTTTCTTTGCAAAAGTCTTGAAATTGCCACCTAGCCATGATTCCATGAGAGAAAGCTTCAATTACTTCTCGTTGGGTGATGTCATGTACTTGAGCTCGTAGTTCGCCAAATCATCGATAGTAATTTCTAAGACTTTCACCTCCTTTCTGCTTGAGTCCTTTTAACTCTGCGTGGGTGATTAGGTGTGTAATGATACCTGCGAAATTTTCATAGAAAGCTCTTTGCAAGTCCTCCCAATTTCTGATTGATCCTGGATTCAATTTGTCAAACCATTGAAGGGGCATGGTTTCTAGGGCCATGGGAAAGAACAAGGTCTTGATGTCATCGTCTCCTCTGGCCAATTCAATCGATTGCGAGTAAATCCTGAGCCACTGCTTTGGTTCGGTCTTGCCTTCATACTTGGAGTGGTTGGACGGCTTGAACTTGTGAGGCAGTCGTATTGAAGCAAGTCTGTTTACAAAATAGGGGAATCTATCATGCGTTCTGGCTTCTGTGTATTCTGATTCAGCGCCCCCTTCTTGCCAACTGTTGTCTTGGTGAGAGTAGTTTTGCGTGGCTGTCTGATTAGGTGCTTTGCTTCTAGCCTTTCTTGGTTGTTCGACTCGGTCGTTTTGACTATGGTTTCTTCTGCTTTCTCTGTTGTGACTTCCACTTAGTCTAAGTCTCTTGAAAGCGGACTTCCTTTGATTTTGATCTTCCAGCTCATGAGATGTTGACCTGTTAGGTAGTCTTGAGCGGGCCCTTCCATCGTGCGTTCTTAGGACTGATGATTGAAGGAAGTCCCGAAGCTATTCTTGTTTTTCACTGGGATGTGAAGTCGCCCTGGGTTCTTCTAGTGCCTCTCGGATCTTATCATAGGGTGTATTCACCGCTCATCCTTCTTCGACCTCTCGCTCTAATTTTCTTCTATTGTACTTGGCTAGGTCTAACTCATATCTGATCCAAGCTTCCTTGCGCTGCTTAGCACGGCGTTGACATCCTTGTTTCAATTTGTTCTTTCTCTCTCTGGCTTGCCTCTGACCCTCGGTCTCACCATCGTGCCCCTGGGTAAATGGTGATATGTTGGACTCAGATTCATCTGAAGACCTAATGTCGGGTGCTTCTGCAGGGACCAATGGTGATCAAGGACGGTGAATCATGAATACTTCTTAAGCGTGAGTTGTTCTGTCATTAGTGTTGGTTTCCGTACTGTCAGAGTTGTTGATAACTTTAGTAGAGGCTTCTAGGTCGCAGATCGAGTCTCCTTCTTGGTAGGGTAGAATTGTTGTTGTCGCATTGTCGACTAGTTGGGTGCCGCTATCCTCAGGAACAGAACCTAGCCAGTGGATGATGTAGCCTTGAGATGTTATAGTTAAGACGAGACCTTCCTGGGCTCCTTTCAGTGGCATTCTAAGCACCAGATTGGTGGATCCTTCGGGCCATGTCTGATAAGATGTTGCCATGCTCTAGAGTCCAAACGGAAGAGGACCTGACTTCTTTAAAGTACTCTGAGTGTACTCTGAGTTGTATTCTTGATAGGTTGATGTCATGTTCTGGAGCCTTGTCAGAAAAGAACTCGGTTTTCCGAAAGAACTCAAATAAGACTCCATCTCTGAAGTAGAAACTGAGTTTGAATCGGATGCATGAAGCCACAAAATCTGAGTTGGATCGGACATCGCGAGCTACACGAATCTTCCAGCAAGTTGATCCGTTGTAGTCATCGAAATAGAATGGTCTTCATGGTGATCTGAATTTTTGAGGAGACAGCTTCGGAGTTTGCCATTATCGTCCGCCTCACAGATACATGAGCCAAAGATGAAGGTTGATCCCATCGAGAAGATATGTTGTCGAGGTCCATTGAGCTCTCAGATGCAAAGTCACCAAAAGCCCAACCTGGCGTGCCAGATGTCGATGTTTGACCACCGATAGCCTGCCACGGGGGTACCCGGGGCAGTATGTTTGGGCTTCAGCGTATGCGGAACTCGATGGTTAACGCAAGAGATAGTCGATTTATCCTGATTCGAGCCCTCGATCGTTGATCGAATAATAGCCCTACGTCTAGTCGGCGTTAGCCTTTGCGTTGGATTGATCATAAAGTGTTGTGTTGTCGTCTAAGTCCCGTCTCTAGGAACCCTGCCCTCCTTTATATAGTCAGGAGGTCAGAATCCTAGTTGGTTTACAATGAGAGTTCCTAGTAGGATTATAGAATAATACTACTACTAAGATTACATGGGAAGAATCCTAGTTAGACTAGATCTTCTCCATTCCTTGAGGTGTATCCTGTGGCGCCCCGTACCGACAGACTTCTAGGTTGCAACCATATTTCACATCTTCCACATTGCTACATGCTGAAAACTATTGCACTATAGCTGACAAGATCCACTCCAAAACCAAAGTAATTCTTATCTAATTCTCATGCACTTTGTACAACACTTAATACCATAAGTCTATACCAAATTGCAAGCCAATCCAAATAGATTTGATCACTCAAACTCAGACTTGATCATAGCTCACTCAGATTTTCAATATAGGACAGATTTCAATCACTTGAGCTATTCTTCTTCAAATTGAACCAAACTTGAACTAGACTTGTTTGAATACATTCACAAGACATAAATCCATTCAATCATCTCATAGCCAGCAACAAATGCATATATATCCAATTCAATCAACTCATATGCACCCAAAATAAATGAGATCAACTAGAGATATACCTTGGTTAGCTCATGATCATCCAATTAGCAAGCTTGAACTCATATATATGCAAGCCACCGAATATATCCAATAGATCACTTACAACATGAATTTTGCACTTGTATATTGTAGCATTTGGACTTCACTTATGTTGACTTGGCATTGGATTTGGATTAGCACTAGGCTTCAATACTTGACTCAACATATGATGAACAATAAGAATTCTATTGAATCAAGCCTCCAATGTCGTGGTACCTACAAACAACCATTCACTTTTTGATGGTACCCAAACAATTTTGGGTCCTCTCAAGTTAGGTGCAACATACTTAGGCAAAGCCTTAGTATAGGTAGCAGGATGTTTTGCAATTGCAACCAATGATGCACCATTGCCATTCTTCCTAAGTATAGTATTTGTATCAATTGAAATAGGCTTAGAAGTATTACCTATGGGATATAAATTAGCCATGTGTCCCCTTTCCTGGCATGAGTAGCAATTTTTCTTGGTTAGAGCCTTCTCTTTCTTGCTCTTGTATTTCTTCTCATTGCCTTGCCTCTCGTGAGTTGCTTGAGCCTTCTTCTCAAGCTTGGTAGAACATTTCAAGGCAAAGTGTCCCATATCTTCACATTTGAAGCACTTAATGTGAGCATACACCCCTTCTTCTCATCTTGAGTCTTGCTCATCATCTTGGCATCTTGATCAAGCATTGGGTGCCTTGCTCTTCCACCCCTTCTTGTTTTCTTCTTCTTCATTATCAAGTCACCACCATCTTCATGGTTGATCTTGATTTGCTCTTGAGGTGTCTTTTCTTGCTTATCTTGTGGCTTTGGTTGAGGCTCAACTTGTTGCTTTGGCAATTTCTTGGTTGGACATGTTGAGGTGTAGTGAACCCAATTATGGCACTTGTGGCACTTGACATGCTTGAGCCTCTCTTCTTCTTTCTTCTTCTTGAGCTTCTCTATGTTAGGGCATTGATCATGAAGATGCCCCACTTCATGGCATCGATAGCACATGAAATGAGAGAGCTTGTCTCGTGCTTCCTTCTTTGTCTTCTTTTCACTTTTTTTCACCCTTTGTCATCTTCTTGTTGAAGCCAAGGCCACTCTTGTCACTGAAGTTTCTTTGAGTCTTCAACATGCGCTCAAAGGTGACTTTGGAGTTGTAGCATCTCTCTATCTTGTTGCTTAATTTCTTCACTTCATTCTTGAGCTCATTATTCTCCTTCAAAAGGTTAGTCTCATAAGACATAGAAGTAGAACAAGCATCTAATTGTGAAGAACATGGCATAGCTAATAAATCATCACACGAGGTGGATACATGCTTCTTCCCTACATCACAAGAGTTAGTCACATGTTGCATTTGATCACTTGACTCATGTGATGAGCTCTCATTATTTTTAAGTTTCTTTGAAAACACTTTAATGAGAGAAGCATGTTGTTCTAATAATTCTTCATGAGACACAAGAAGTTTCTCATGAGTCAATTTTAGCTCATCATGTGAAGATTTAAGAACATCAAGTAAGTGCTTATGTTCTTCACATAAATTCTTTAGAAATGAGTTTTTATTTTCCAATTTTAATGTTTTATCTTTCTCATTTTCTAAAGACATGGTCATGCTAGCAAATCTACTAACAAGCTCATCATATGAATCAACATAATCAACCACATTAGCATTACATACCTTGGTGCACCTTGTGACATGAAGCAATGTGGTGTAGTGGATGGGCTTGTAGTAGCATCACAATCATGGGCCGAGCATGAACCATCATCACCAAGTGTGCTTGAGGTAGAATCATTATTTGCATCACTTGGGGCATCACCATCCATCTTGTCAAGTGAACTTGTGGTAGATCGATCATCATCACTTGACCATGAGGTGTAGTCTACCACAATCACCAAATTGTGGTCATGCTCAACACACTCATGTGCCTCCTCGTTGGGCTTATCATCATCATCATCGGAGACCCTCCCATATATCAAATTGAGGTATAACCAAATATCATGGGTGGTCTTCATGTACATGATCTCCCCAAATATCTTATCACTCAAAGATTGATAAAATATGTTAGTAGCTTGGCAATTGAGATGTTGGCATTTCTTTTGCGCTTGAGTTGCATTCTTTTCATTCAATGCATGAGAAAAGCTCACATCTACGATCCACCACATTTGAGGGGAAATAAACTTACAATTGCATGTCATCTGTCGTAGAACTGACCAATTTATAAGAATACAAGTACAATGGCAATCCGCAAGCGGTCGCACTGTCATACTTGAACCCATATAAACCCGGTAGTCCGTCGAGTACCACGACGGGTCTCGATAAACGATTTACAACAACCAAGATCGTACAGGATTCAACATACATGCCACATATTACATAAAGTTCACAGATACTTTTCATCATCAGAGTACGAATAAAAGTTATTACAAACCCAGTTTGATAAATAAAGCGAAAGCAAATAAGTTCGAAGATAAGGTTTCCAACATAGTTTGATACAGTGCCAAGCTAGATCACGGTCCACAAAAGCAAGGATAGGAATTACTAAAGAAGCCTACCCAAGGCTTACTCCTCATCCACAGCGGGATAGAAGCAACTCTTGCAATAACCATGATACATAGTGCCATCTGCAACAATGGGAAAATAAACCCTGAGTACGAGAAGGTACTCAGCTAGACTTACCTGTCATGAACCAGAAATAAAATGACTCCAAGGATTATGCAAGGCTGTATAAGTGGACGTAACTTGACAACATTTTGCGTAAAAGGCAATTTACCCGTTGTACAATTATGATTCCTTTATCAAGTTAATTATAACTATCCATTTCTAGATTAGCAACTATCCTGTGCCAAACATGTGGTATATCATTTAGAAGCATACAATAGTAACCATAGCAGGTATTGTAATTCCATATTCATCTGAACCATCATGTTTCATAATATAGTTGCTATGATGTTGGGACTAGCCAAGTTTCTCACTATCCGGGAGAGACGGCGATTCGAATCGATTTCAACCAGCTGGGAATTTATTCCTAACACAAACCCAGATCTACCAGCCACGATAGTCTTAGGTCACCTTTGGTACAACTCAGGTACATATTTCGTGGGTCCGTACCGTGCCGCACAATCTGGAATACCAGATGCCAGGATGCTCAGGCCAAGCCTGCCCTTGGGCTCAGTCTGATCGTTCCCCAGAAGGAGCGCACAACAGAACGGTTCCCGGCCTGAGTAGAATTACTCGGCTTCACGGTCGGAACGAGTTATCCAGCCAGCTAAGTGAGAGGCATGCGTTCAATCTTGTCAGAAGCGCCAACAACGGTACAGTCCTTAATCAACACAGATGGGGATAGATCCACACCCAAGACCTCCATGTCTTGTTGCTTCTCTATCTACCTCCCGTCCGGTCTCGATTTACTGTTACCACATGGTTCTGTTCCACGATAGCAGATATAGCCAACCGTGCTCCGGTATCCACCTATATCTCGCAGGTGACAGGACATCACCTGACTTCTACCGGTCTAAGCATGGCTAAGCATAGATTCGATCCTGGACCTATACCGGTTAAAGGGTTAATATCTGGACAAGGAATGTACATGCATCAAGTGGTTTCATTCAACTCTTATAACCTAATGCATCAATCATAAATACGTAAGTAAACATTTGTAAATTACTGGGAGACTTATAATGCTCCGGGGCTTACCTCGCAGAAAGGAAGTAGGGCGGTGGTCAGGACACTCTGGAAGCTCTTCAGGGTTCTGCTCCACGCCTTCGGGAGCTGCGGCTTGCGGATCCTCCTGCGTTTTCCCTTCCTCTGCTTCTTCGAATTCTAGCAACGTGATCTCTTCCTCCGATCCTAGATGCATGAGTATGGTATAAGTATTACGAATGCATATATGTTAACAAGTGCATCACGTTGTTTGAGTAGGTGCATATCTCTTCTCGATATTTACTTAACTACTTCTACAATGCATCGACTATGCCACAAACAGTAGCTACTTGTTTCACTCCTAACTGGAGTTCTACAAATCCAAAAATAGTGATCCTGGACTTTCTGAAAAGCTTATCAAATTCTCCACAACTTTGTTATTAACCATTTTTACAGTACGCATCAGTTTCAACATGCAACTCATCACATTCTAGAATCAGTCCGGAAACTATTTAACATGCAATATAAAGTAATAATACTTCTACTTCATGTAATCATTCGAAATTTGATAACATAGAATCTACCAACAGTTTAAGCATACCAAATACATTTAAGATAATATAATGGTGAAGTCCAAACTATTTATTTAAATGCCTTTATTATTTTATTTAGATATCTAGGTTAAATAATAAACATATATCAGATGTACTTCACAAATTCTCTAAAATTTACAGTGCCTTACTAATGCTATCAAAGGACTACTATAAAAATTTCATGTCATTTTACCAAGTAGAACATTCTGTACACAAATGATAAGGCAGCAAGGCTTGAAATAGCATAAATGGAAAATCCTATTGAAAATTGTCAAGCAACAGATTTCCTATTTTTCTTAACATACATATGGTACTAGGATTACCTCCAACAAATTTCATAAATTTTGGACTCATAATTAATTTATAAAAATTCATGCAAGGATTAACTATTTATAAAAGAAAAATCTATAACTATAGATCTACACATGCACTGGTCCTTAAATTTTTACCAGAGTTCATATATGACAAGAATAGCCTACCACAAAAATTTCAAAATTTTTGGAGCACAGGAACTCTAGATATAAAATAAACAAATTTGAATGCATTCAAAAGCACATTTCAAATACTTATTTAAATCTCCAGAAATTTCTACTGTTGAAACCAAGAACATATTTTTCTTAAATACTACACTTCCTAAGGAACACAACCATATTTATTTCCCAAATTTAGGAGCTACCAAACTGAAGATATGAAAATAACAAAACACATGTGAATCTGCATTCAAACTGAACTGGATTTGAAATATTGAGTCGCTGACACGCGGGACCCACTGGTCAGCAAGACCAAAACAGAGCACAGCGGCGCTGCTCGACGGACGTGGCCAAAGCTCGTCGATGGCGAGTCCGCCGGCGGTGACATCATCACTGAGTGACCCCCGTGACCTAACGCGTTGATTGGTCTACTTGGCCGGCCCTATCGTCGACACCAGCGACGACGGCGGCGGCCATGGCGGCTCGGCGAGGCGGGACGTCGGCGGTACACCGGCGACGACCTCGACAGCTCAACCTAAGGTGCAGACAAGCATCTATGAACACTGGGGGACCTAGCGCGCTAGCTAACGGAACGGGAGGAGGACTGTGGCGGCGTGGCCACGACGATGGAGTCCGCGGCAGAGCTCCGGTGAGCATTGGCACGGCGCTGACGCTTACCGAACTCGAATGGCGGGCACGGGAAGAAGTAGTGGGTCGCTGGGGAGACGGTGGAGCTATGGCGATGGTGCTGGAGTGGCTAGGCGCGAGTTGGCGTCGCTAATGGTGACGGCGGAGGCGGGGAGGAGCTCGCTGCAGCGCATGCGGTGAAGAAGGAAGCCAGAAGCGAAATGGGAGCGCTGGGAGGGAGCGGGCGGTAGCTGGCATGATGAAGGCATGCTCAGGTGTAGCGTGGCCTGCGCGGACAGACCGGCGGCGACGCGCGGCCGTTTCCCGCGCCATGCGGCGATCAGCACCTGAAGCCGGTCGGCCACGACGCCGATTCAGTTCGTCAGTTAACCTCGGTACCGATCCTGACGATGAGTTTTGGTGATGATTTAACTTCCAATCCGTGACGAATTAGCGCTAGGTTACTAAACCAACTTTGTAGACCTAAGTAACAGTTACAAATGTTGTTCAATGATCGTGTTCCAATTCTCAACGTAAACTGAGTAAAATCATGATCAAAGTCGGCTTGTCAGGCTGTCAGTGATCCCAGTCTTAGCAAAATTCGTTAAGTGTTGAAAGCTGGATTTTGCTGGTTTTTGTGGGACCCATTCAAGCATGTTAGAAGCTAAATCAGTCCATGACCCAAAAATAAAAGTTGTTCCTTATGTCAAGCACTACAACATTGCTTAAGTGAACTCCTCCATGCAAGGTCCCTAACACCTAGTTCCAAATTGGTCAAACATGTCACTTTTAAAAGAGGAAACACATCAAAGCATGGCTTAATGACCAAACTAGCCCTAGCACTAAATACCAAAGTTGTTCCTAATGATATCCTAAGCATGTTTAAGCAATTTGCAAGGCCATTCAAGCATTTCATGTAGTAGTCACTCATAGAGCTATTGAAAGTAATCACATGAAATATGCCTTAAAGACTTGACCATGAAAAATGACATTCATGATCCATGTTCCATTTGTGAACCTAAGCATTGCCAAATATTTTTGGTGACTCAAATCTACCAAGTACATGTTTACATTCATAATCAGTTGCATAAGTACAAAGAAACATGCAATAACAAGCAACGTTGCATATGTTTCAAATCAATGTCTCATTTGTAAATGCTTGTTTATGAATGCGTGATGATCATGCTCATGTTATGCAAGTCAAGTTATGCAAGGCTAACACCCGAGGTGTTACATCATCCAAATTTTTCACCGTGCAAAGTGTGTGCTATCAAAAGTGTATGGAGTCTCAACATATAGCCAATGTTTTCCTAAACGGTAAACGGTCTTTACACGGTCGCCTTTCGTTTAGCGTTTAGGCTGTTTACACGGTGTTTAAATAAAGTTAAAAGGTCTAAACAGTCTTGTACTTTAAAAAAATACATATAATTATATATGTGCATGTAAAAAATCAAGTATTCTAGCATTTATACATATTTATCCGAGTAAAAATCAATTATTTTGGTATGTATATTATATTTATGCATGTGAAAAGAACCAAATATAGATATTTATGCATGTAACATATCAAGTGTACACATTTATAAATATAATAAACTTAAGTATACAAATTTATCCATACAAAATTGAACTAGATTTACCTCGTGTTCGCCTAAACAGTCGTTTAAACAGTTGTTTAGCCCGTTTAATACCATTTATCTCCGTTCCGTTTAGGCCATTTAGACCATTTTTCCCATTTTTGACCGTTTAAACGGTCAACCGTTTAATTTCCGTTTACCCCCTAAACAAATAGTTTACCACCGTTTACCGTTTAATGGCCGTTTAAATGGCTGTTTAGGCTGTTTAGGCGAACACTACATATAGCCCATAAGTCGTCATCCTCTCAGGTTGGTGATGACCACAAATGAGAGACCGAGCTCTAATATGACTTGTAAGGTCGAGACGGTGGACTAGGGGGTGAATAGTCCTTTCTATAATTAAATGCGTCGGCTAACCGAGATAAATGCGGAATTAAAACTAATGGTCTAGCCAAGACTACACCCCTCTAAGTTCACAAGAACCTTATAAAGATCCTAATTAGGCAACAAAGGTGCCGGGCTAGCTAGAGCTCATCTAACCAATTCTAGGAGTAAGGTCACACAAACCAATGCCGCTAGTACTCAAGCAACTAGGGAGCTCCTACACATGTTAATAAGCAAAAGCACAAAGCCACCTAACTTCACTAGCAATGCTCTATAAAAAGGCTACACAAGCCAAATTATAGAGCTCAAATTACTTAGCTACACAAACTAAGCAATGTGACTAACAAGGTCGCTCAAACCAAATTAGTCACGCAAGGGAGCTACTTCTATGCTACACAAGCAAGAAGGTAACTAGCAAGCTACACAAGCTAACAAATTATAAGAGCAACTACACAAGCACAGTGAATATGAAAGTAATTACAAGCTTGTATGAGGGAATTACAAACCAATGGGAAGACAAGGACGACATGGTGATTTTATCCTGAGGTTCACGTGTTTGCCAACACGCTAGTCCCCATTGAGACAAGCTCCAAGGTTGCCACCGGTCCTCTTGCTAGTGGTGACCTGCAAGTCACACTCTCCCACGTGGAGTGCTTACCACAAGCTCTAGCACTTGACCCGGCCGAACCACTTGTTGCCCTTTGCATCTCGCTCTACTAGAGTTGCTCTTTGTGGCTCCCACAGAGTGAGCACAATCCTCCTCATAATCACTTCTTTGGAGCACCGCACAATCTTCTTTGCATGCTTCGACAGAGACCACCACCAAGCCATCTAGGAGGTGGCAACCTCCAAGAGTAACAAGCACCATCGTCTTGTAACTCAATCACCTAGTGCCACTCGATGCAACCTCATGAAGCAATGGCACTAGAATCGCACTCACACTCAATCAAATGATCACTATCAAGCTTATGTAAGTGAGAGGACTCCCAAGCACACCTACACAAGCCACCAGGGCTTAAGGGTGCTCAGCTACCAGCCTAAGGCCACCCAAGTGCTCTGTTTATAACCCGACAAACAAATAGAGCTGTTACCCCTTCAATGGGTAGATTTTGGGATGGCTAGACATGCCGGTCGTGATGACAGGACGCACGTCCGATCGCGGGATCCTCACCACATGTCACTTCTTTGAATGTGCGCCACCCGATCCCAATGACTAATTCTCCCCCATGTGCGCCTTAGCAAAGATCGGACGTGCCAAAGCAACGATCGGATGCAGCCTCCTAGCGTCAGATCACGCGTGCCTAGGCACTCACGCGCATAGCCAGCAATTGATCGGACGTGCCTCCATGAAATGACTAGATGTGCCTTAGCCAATGTCTAGTCATGATAAAAAACCACATCAAGAGCTCCCAAGGCTGACCGGATGCATCAGGTCACTGATGACCGGATATGCTCCAGAGTCTGGTCCTCCCACGCTATCTCTGTCGTGCCACGTCACCATGACCGGACACACAAGCGCCATGTTCGGTCCTTCAACCTTGCCAATGTCTGGTCATAAACCCTAAACCATGCCTTCATTGCGCGACATGACTGAACACAGGGGGCAGAGTCCGGTCACTGCCGAGGCAGAGTCCGGTCCCCCTAAAACTCCTCCTTTTCTTTTCTGAGTTGATCTGCTTCAACTCCAACAACTTCTCTTTTGCAAATGTGCCAACACCACCAAGTGTATACCACCATTTTCACAATCAATTTTAAGGAGTTAACCACTCAATTCACCATGCCACTCGATCCTAACAACATCACAAAGTTAGATCGCTCAAGTGGCACTAGATGATCGATATGCAAATAAGTTTGCCTCTCTTGATAGTATGGCCATCTATCCTAAACTTGGTCATAAACTTCTCTACACACCTATGACCGGTGAAATGAAATGCCCTATAGTATGGCTCACATTGGATGCTCTGGCCTATATATGTTAGCCCCTACCACCTCCCCAGTCATCAAGTCATTTGAGAAGACAAAAACCCTAATCATCCTCAGAGCTCCATCATATTCTAGGGCATAGCTAGTTAGGCTAGGTCTAGAGGGAGGCAAGCAGGCTTCGCTTGGATTTCTGATCGTGTCAAGAGTGTGGTTTAGTATAATCTTTGTACCCCCTGTCTTTTGTATCTCCATTACTTTTATATGCTAGTTACAATTGTTATGACAATATTAGTATTCATCTTATTTATGTTCTTCATTATAACATTCATTGTCTACTTTGATTATATGCTTAGTATAGTTGGATTATCATCATGTTCATGCATAAGTTCATATAGCGCTCACTCTAAGGTACCATGGGTGAGTGGTCGACATTGTGTAAGCGTGGTGCTTATATATTGTTTACCTAGGATACACCCTATATTTTTGGTCATATGGTAGATCACGGATGTGACACTCCCATTGAGTCCTTTGTAGTCCACTCCCCAAATATAGGTGCATGTAGGCTCCGGTTATGAAGTAAGAACAAGCTCTGTTCTTAATCTTCCTTAGTAATATCCCTTATGTGTAGATATGACGATGGTCTTAGCAATGATTACTAGGTACAATTGCACTAATCAATGTATACTTTGACTTATAATAAAGAATGACTTAGGAATTATTCCTCTAATACTCTATCGGACCATGCTAATGCCATAGAAAGGAGTACTCTGAGTGATTTATCATTATCATTGATCAATACTTATCATATATATATATCTTGTCCTATGACTTACTCCTGTTTTGAGTAGAATATTGGTTATGGTTTACTTCTCTATCAATAGTATAAGTTATCAATACATGTCCATGCTAGACCTTCCCTGTGGTAAAAATATAAATAATGATACCTGAAATACTCTCGGGCAAAGTGCTACAATGGTATATTATCTATGTGCTTGCAGATCCTTTTCATTTATATAATTATATATATATTATTTCTAGTCTCATAAAATGATAAAAAAACTTCTTAGTATTATTCTAGTAGTAATGCTATGTAGTACCAACAAGCATCTCTGGCATCATCACTAGGGATGACAACCTAGTAAAGTAGTGTTAGGAGATATAGGTTTATAATAGGTGGCTACTTAAAACAAGTGACACGTTAATAAATACCAACAAGCATTTTTGGCACCATTACCAGGAAAGGTAAATAGGCAAAGGAAGTATTGAGAAACTTATACTTATTGATGTGATCGAAGATAACTATTGACCTCTACTCAAACAGGCTTACCCTTGTATTGTCTACTTGTGTATCTTATGCAGGGTAATGTATGACCAGTTTTGACCTTCCAACAAACTACGTTGAAGATCCAGAAACATTGATCAGAAGGACTAGAGCTAAACTTAAGAAAGTTCTAGCTTTAAAGTCGGAAGATAACCATAAAAGACGAAGATTAACACCTGAATTTGAAGCTATGGCTAACAGGACTCTCCGTAAATTCTCTGCTCCAACTACGGCCAACATCCATACTGGACCAACAGTCAATGTTGGAGATAATAGATTCGAGCTCAAGCCATCCCTCATCAATATGGTGCCAGCAAGCTAGTTTTGTGGAAAGGCACATAAGGATGTGAGTGCACATCTCTAACACTTCCTAGAGATCTGTAGCACTTTCACTATCAAAGGAGTAACCCAAGATGCCATATTACTTCGCCTCTTCCCATTCTCACTCTTGGGGAAGGCAAAGCAATGGTTCTATGCCAACAAAGATTGAAATACTACATGGGATAACTGCTCCACTGCCTTCCTAGCAAAGTTCTTTCCCACAGGCAAGACCAATGCTCTGCGTGGGAGAATTTCAAGTTTTCAGCAGCAACATGATGAATCTGTCCCTAAGGCATGGGAACGCTTTCAAGACTGCATATCAGAATATCCTCATCATGGGATGGAGAATTGGCTACTCATGCAGACTTTCTACCATGGGTTGACCAACAGTACCCATGAGACTATGGATGCTGCTGTTGGAGGAGCGTTCCTGCCACTTACACTCCTAGCTGCAACAACTCTCGTGGAGAAGATGGCCTCCAACCAAGGCTCAAATGAAGAATGTCTTCAAACCTGCAAGAGAGGTGGAGCTATGCATCAACTCAAGGAGGTAGACATGCGGTCTGCCAAGATGGACCTGCCGATGAAGAAGCTCAAAGACCGAGCCAATGAAAAGCAAGAAGTCATGCATATTCATGATTCTCACATGACGTGTGAAGTGTGTGGAAACACTAGGCATTCAGGGAGCAACTGTCCTAAAACCCATGAGAATATGAACTTTGTCAACAACACCAACTACTTTCGTCCTTAGCAGAATCAAGGATGGAATCAGCAACAAAGACCGAACTACCAAGGTAACTATCAAGGTAATAATTTTAATAATTTCAATCAACCACCCTTGAGAGAATTAATTGCTGGCCAATCTAAACTTATGGAGGGATTATCTAGAAAGGTGGCTACCAATGATAAAATTCTAGAGAACATAAATAATAGAATGGATAGCTTTGCTTTTGCCTTTAAGAACCAGCATAGCTTTAATAAAATGGTAGAATCACAAATAGCTCAACTGGCAGCTGTTGTTCCTTCGCCCGACAAAGGTAAGATTCTTGGGCAACTAGAAGATCTAGAAACTACAAATCTTGTTGATATTCACAATGCAGCATATTACTATATACAACCATCAATGGGAAGGTGGATAGATTATACCTTGCTAGAAAAGAAGAGTGATCCAGGGAGACCTGTCATTCCCATCGCCATTAAACCTCACATTTTCCAAGAAGTTGTCTGTGACTTCGGAGCAAGTGTCAACATCATGCCTTAGGTAATTTATGATCATATTAATGGAGATACTTTATTGTACATAAATATGCGTTTGCAGCTTGTAGATCAGTCACTCTGCTATCCTAAGGGAGTTCTTGAAGATGTCATTGTTCATGTGGGACAATCATATATTCCCGTAGACTTTGTGGTTTTGAAAACAGGTGGAGATGTAAGGGCACCCATTATTTTGGGCTGACCTTTCCTAAGCATCACAAAAGCCATCATCTACGTAGACAGTGCCAAGATCTATTTCACAATCAAGGATAGAAAGGAGAAGTTTTCTTTCAAGAACCGCATCCTGCAATCTCCTGGACATCCACAGATGCCGTACCTACCCAAAGAGATAACAGTGACCAAGAAGAAGAACATCAGGAGAAGGATGAAGAACAAGGCCAGTCAGCCTCAAGAAGAATTAGTTAACATGATCAACACACTTCGATCAGAGTACAACCACCTCCTCGCTTCACCATTCCTTGCTAAGAAGGATGACCCTGGTGTACCCATGATCGAGTGTACCATTGGATAAAGGATATTTCACAAGACCTTCTGCAACATTTGATTGGGTGTTAACATAATGTCCAAGTTAATATATGAATATTTATTCAGTGATGAACCTTTGTTCCCTACATATATGCAATTACAGATGGCGGACCAATCGATCCGATTTTCGGAGGGAATAGCGAAAGATGTTATGGTAAGAATACACGATCAGTTTGCCCCTGCCGATTTCATGGTTCTAGACATGGGTGAAGAAGAAGATGATATGCCCATCATCCTTGCAAGACCGTTTCTCAACACCACCAACACGATCATCTACGTCAGATCTAGACAAGTCCACTTCTAATTCCCTAGAGAGAAGGTACGCTATTATTTTAATAGTTATACCACTTATGAGCAGCCAAAGAAGTCCCGCTCTAGGAGGAGATGTCGATCATCCTAAAACCAAAAGAATCAATCCCTAAAGAAAAGTTAGGAGGAAGATGAAGAACCTAAAGAAGTTGTGAAAGATGAACCTACTCCGCCTAAGTCAAGCCCATAGACCAAGCAGGTATGGAAAGAGAAGGTGACATCACCATCAAAGACACCATCATAAGATGTGCAGCCATCTAGGTCTCCATCGTTGAGACCGGATGAAGCACCCGAAGAGTGAAGGACTTTTCTCTAGCCAAGTTCTGCCCGGAGGACTTAAAAATCTAAACCTTGGCCATGAGGTAACATCGGTAGTTATCCATATTTACTTCCTAGCATTGCATGAATTACTTTTCACTTTAGCATTTTACTTTTCTACATTTGTCTTGCACTCATAAAAGAAAAATAAAAAGTTTCATGACTACATTTCATCATTGCATCATGAAACCTAAGCCCCATGTGAATAAATCCACAGTGTGTAAACATCCATGGGAATATTCACTGTGGTGGCATAAAATAAATAAAATATATATATATCATGCATGCATATTTTCTTTCTACATTATATAAATAAGAAAATCCAAAAATATTAAATAGACATCCTGCTAGAACTTTGTCAATTAGGAAATCTGTCTAAACCCACAAGGATAACAAATCTCTGAATGGCTGACCACTAACCCCTTATCCTAATCTGTGCCACGAGTTTTGATGTTCTTGTTGGAGTATTTTGCAGGATGATCAAGAGTAAAGCCATTCATCAGAAGTATATTTTCCCAAACTGTCGCTACACTCGCTACACGAGAAACCCAACTTCTGGATGGATGAGAAAGATTTCTGCTAGTAGACTTAATCTAAGAAATACCACGGCAACATCTAGCTTAGGGAGGAGTATCCCCCATGTATCTAGCTAAGTATTTCTTTCTATTTGCTATTTTTAAGTTTGCTATATAGTTACTAAAAATAATAATGAAATAAAAAAGATGCATAACAAACTAAAAGCAAAATAAAAAAATTATCTTTGTCTTATATATATATATATATATATATATATATATATATATATATATATTAGTAAGGTGTGATCTAAAAAATGAAAACAAAATAAAAAGTGTGTGTCTAGTTTTCTGTTTTTAAGAGCTAAATAAATAAAAAGGATTCTGAGGATAAGCTCTTGCAATAGAAATGATAAATAGTTATTCTATTGCAATTCCTTTCAACTACCTAGTTTTCTGTCTTGAATTCTCCTGAGTTTTGAATACGACTGTTTTGATATAAGAATTTACTCTGAACTTGAAACTCATGGGTAGCATATGCTTGATCTAAGTCTACGTAATTGATGGATATGATATGAGAAGGTCTGAGCTACTGTTTATCTTGTTCCAAGTGATACTAAAATTCTAGAGATTTATCTTTTGAAAAACATAAAAATCCTACATGATGAGCTCCTGTATGACAAAGTTTGAATTTCTACTAGAGCCATATATAATATTTAGATTAGGAAAACTTCCACATATATGTTGCTTGTATTGCATTGAGTTCAGTTAAACTTTGTTGATCCTTATGAGAGGTTTGTCATGCTCTTAAAATCAAGATCACGTACACACTATCCAAATATGCACTACTCCTACACTGGGGGTAGGCGCAACAATATGCCATTCCATCTAGATCCACCCAAAAATGTTTTACTCCTACACTGGCAGAAAACACCAAAAATAATCTTGATAGGATATCTATCAAATAAATGCTCCAAGTTCTTGTTGCTATCTCTCAATTTTTTTTTGCAGAAAACAAGCATGGGGCTATGCAAAAGTTATTCATAAAAAAAGAAGAGATGACAAAAAATGGACAAGTGTCCAAGATATTTAAAACAATGGGTACTCAGATGCCTGCCTGAAAAAAAAGAGAAGAAAGGATGAATAAGATAGCCCATGTTTTCTTGCAAAGTTGTTTCCAAGTTTCAAAGGAGAGATATTTTTAAGGAGCATAGTAGAATTAGGTTAGCCACCATATACATCCACACACATGCACATCTTGATTTGATTGTATGACTCAACTCTCTTTGAATCCGAGGTTTGACTTTACAATATATGTATTGCAAGTTTGCTCTTTTCTGTTTTTTCATTCCTATGAGCTCCACATAAGCCTTAGTTGTAGGAAGATAAAGGCATAACACCACTATTGCCTTGGTGAGGATCCACAAATACCACATATATTGAGAGACTTGAGAGTGTCATATAAAGAAAGCTCTGAGTTTTATTTTGAAAATCTATAAAAACTCCGGAATAATGGTAGAACAAAAAACTTGAGACATAATGCTTGACTTGATCGTTCTATCTTTCAATTGCTCAAGACCCAAGTGAAGACTGAGAAGCCACATAGTTGAATGTAATATGGGTATGTTTGGAAAGTCAGATCGGTTTATTCTAATCCGGAGAAGAATTCTTGTTTGAACGCATGTGTACTTTTGAGGAGTGAAAGCATCGACGCAACTCTTGATCCATTTAATGAGTTTAGCTTTGCTAAGGGACTAGCAAAGGTTAAGCTTGGTGGAGTTTGTTGACGGTAGTTAACAACCATTATAAACCATCAATATAACATATATAAGGGCATAAATATAATCACCAACAAAGTTATAGGGGTTTAAATGAACAAATTCCATGAGTTTTGGTGAATCTGTATTTTCTACGGGATTTATTTAGAAACCCATCAAGGTGGACCTAGATGTTAGACTTAATCATGCTTATCCATAATGAAACCAACCCTAGAAGGCTCTAGAAGACTCAAGAGGACTCTACACCAAAGCGGAGGGCGAGACGCCGCAGGTCGGCCCCACCTACAGGCCGATCAGCCCATGGGGCCCACTTGTCAGCCCTCCATTGCTATGTCAGTTCTCGACTGCCTCCTAGGATGCATCTATACGATCCTTTAAGTTGGTTTGATCCAAGGGCTCACGTTTGACGCTCCGACCTATATATATCGCACCCCTACCACCCCTAGGCATATAACCCTAGTCATCAAGTCATTTGAGAAGACAGAAACCCTAATCATTCTCAGAGCTCCATTATATTCTAGGGCATACCTTGTTAGGCTAGGTCTAGAGGGAGGCAAGCAAGCTTTGCTTGGATTCTCGATCGTGTCAAGAGTGTGGTTTGGTGTAATCTTTGTTTACCCTCGCTTTTGTATCTCCATTACTTTTATATGCTAGTTAAAATTGTTATGATAATATTAGTATTTATCTTATTTATGTTCTTCATGATAATATTCATCGTCTACTTTGATTATATGCTTATTATAGTTGGATTATCACCATGTTCATGCATAAGTTTGTATAATGCTCACTCTAAGGTATCATGGGTGAGTGGTCAACATTGTGTAAGCGTGGTGCTTATACGTTGTTTACCTACGGATACACCCTATATCCTGGGTCATATGGTAGATCACGGATGTGACACTCCCATTGAGTTCTTTGTAGTCCACTCCCCGAATATAGGCGCACATAGGGTCCGGTTACGAAGGAAGAATAAGCGTTGTTCTTAATCTTCCTTAGTAATATCCGTTATGTGTAGATATGACGATGGTCTTAGCAATGATTATTAGGTATAATTGCACTAATCAATGTATGCTTTGACTTATAATAAAGAATGACTTAGGAATTATTCCTCTAATATTCTACCTGACCATGCTAATGCCATAGAAAGGAGTACTCTGAGTGATTTATCATTATCATTGATCAATACTTATCATATATATATATATATAATACTTATCATATATATATATATATATATATATATATATATATATATATATATATATATATATATATATATCTTATCCTATGACTTACTCCTATTATGAGTAGAATATTTATTATGGTTTACTTCTCCATCAATAGTATAAGTTATCAATACATGTCCATGCTAGACCTTCCCTGTGGTAAAAATATAAATAACGATACATGAAATACTCTTGGGTAAAGTGCTACAATGGTATATTATCTATGCACTTGTAGATCCTTTTCATTTATATAGTTATATATATATATATTCTTTCTAGTCACATAAAATGATAAAAAACTGCTTAGTATTATTCTAGTAGTAATGCTATGTAGTACCAACAAGCATCTCTGGCATCATCACTAGGGATGACAACCTAGTGAAGTAATGTTAGGAGATATATGTTTATAATAGGTGGCTACTTAAAATAAGTTACACGTTAATAAATACCAACAGTTGGCCAAGGGCGGCTGTTCTATTTTCCAGAAATAACTTAATCAGGCCAAAAATAGCAATTTTTTTAATCCAGAGAGGCCCCCATCGGTCAGTCACCTACCCAAAAAATAGCAAGTCACGGATTTCAAACCCGCGACCTCCCCCTCGCGCGATACTCCTTTAACCACTGCACCTCTATAAGGAAAATGGACCCTAGGTCCATTTACTTTGGATTTTGGTGTTTGATGACCAACACAACCAAATTGGACTAATGAATTTGCAAGTAATTGTTTTGTAGTTCAATAGGGTGCAAGACATGACTTGGACAAAGGTGACATGATGATCCCACAATCAACACCATAAGCAAGATCCTAGAAGCACAAGAGAAGACCCAAGATATCAAGCATAGTCCAAGCACAAAAATGGGAACCAAGCCAGACGCAAGATCACGAAGAAATGAGCTCGGCAAAGGTGACCAGACACGGCCCTTATAGGGACTAGATGCGTTCGATCAGTTGCTCGACAACAGCAGGCATCAGCAGCAGCGATTAGATGCTGAGCGAGGTAGTGACCGGATGCATAGACTTCACTGTTCATCATCACGGCAATAATTCAGCATGACCGGATGCAGCGGCTGTGGATGATTGGACGCGCCAAGCAGTGGCATCCGATCGAGTCCAGAAAGGTTCCAGAGCGGTGCCAGCACGACCGGACGCGTCCGATCGATGATGACCGGACTCAGCCCAGAGTTCGATCAATGCACGCACTCTAACGGTCGGGACGATCGAACGCATCCGGTCAGGACGACAGCAGCGTCTGGTTAGTAGTAAAAAGATGAGTTTCGTCCCTAACGGCTCTAATGAGGACTAGGGGGAAGCTTGCATGCTTCTCGATACCTCGGTAAAAATACCAGAGTCATCGACGGGAGTTTGCATATCTCTACCTTACTATTTAGCTTCCGCATTTACCTTGCAATCTTGGTGTGTGCTTTACTTTCCTAGCTTAGTGTGAGGCTAGTTGATAGGTTTGGAACCTAGGTTGTATAACTCCTTTTGCGGTAGAGATAGCAACATACTAGCAAAACCGTAGTTGCACATTTAGATAGTTTATCTTTTGCATAGGTTTTGCTAAGGGTAGAAAAAGAGGTCATAGTTTAGATTTAGAGTTTTAAGTTGCCTAATTCACCCCCCCCCCTCTTAGGCGTCATGGTCCCTTTCAATTGGTATCAGAGCCAGTTGGCTCAATTTGGACCTTTGGCTTCACCGCCGTTGAGCCAACGCTATTTAGAGTAGTTGGGATGGATACCTCTAGGCCTCCACACTTTGATGATACTAACTTCCCCTACTATAAAGCTAGAATGGCTTGTCACCTTGAGGCAATTGATTTTAGTGTTTGGAGAGTCGCTCATGATGGGATGAAACCCATTAAGAATCCCGATAAACCCACAAAGAGTGAAGAAAAAAAATTCATTTCAATGCTAGAGTTAAGAATTGCTTGTTTGAATCTTTTAGCATGGATGTGTTTAACCAAGTGTTCACTTTAAATATGGCACATGAAATTTGGTTAAAACACCAAGAGCTCCATGACAGCACAACTAATGTCTGTGAGCAAAAACATTGTCTAGCTAAACAAAATTATGATTCCTTTGAAATGAATGATGATGAGCTTGTTCATGATGTGTATTCTAGTTTGAATCTAATTATCAATGAGCTCTATTCAATAGGATTAACTAAGCTAGATGATGCGGACATCGTGAGGAAGATCATCTCTGTGCTACCACAAAAGAAATATGCAAGCATTATCACCATCCTTCACAACATGGAGGACTTGAGCACCATGACCCCGGCCATAGTCATTGGCAAGATAGTGGCATTTGAAATGTCACGCAAGATGGGTCAAGAAGAAGCCTCTTCATCAAGCAAAGGCAAAGCTCTCACATGTAGTGAGAAAAATAAGATGAAGGGCAAGAAAGTTGAGACAAGCTCAAGCTCAAGCTCCTCAAGTGAAGATGAAGAAGAAGATGAGGATGATGACAACGAAGAATCAAGTGATGATGATCAATCTTCCTCCTCCACCTCTGACCTTGATGAAGAATCCATCAAGCTTATCAACAAGGTGGAGAAGATGATCTAAAAACTCAATGTCAAGGGTGTGCCATCCAAATTTAAGATTTCATCTTCACCAATTAAAGAAATGAGCAAAGAAAGAAAGGATGCTATGGATGTGGCGAGTTGGGGCACTTTGTGGAAGTTTGTCCAAACAAGACCACACCCAAGACAAAGAAGAAGACGTGCAAGGACAAAGCCCTGACATCAATAAGGTCATAGGACGATTCTTCAAGTGAAGAAGAAGACCACCACAAGAGGCGCAGGCACAAGCACTCATCATCAAGCACCTCACGTGTGTGCCTTATGGCACGAGGTAACAAAAAGCCTATCCCTAGTGATAGTGACAATGATAGTGATAGTGATGATGAGCTACCTTCTTATAATGAAATTGTGCAACAAAATCTTAATTTTGCTAAAGTTTGCACTAGTCAACAAAAGAAGCTTGAAAAATTAAAAGAAAAACTAGATAGCTCACAACAAGCTTATGCTACTTTGCTTGAACAAAATGAAATTTTTGCCAATCTTAATATGGATCTATCTACTAAAACTGAGCAACTTGAGACAAGTGCAAACACAAATAATTGCACAATCAATGATGAGCAACTTATAAAGAAAAATGAAAAATTAAAGGAAAAGTTAGCTAGCTCACAAGATGATTATAAAAGTTTGCTCGCTAAAATGGAAACCATGTGCAAACATTGTGATGAGCTAACTAATAAAGTTGCTAATCTTGAAGCCATCGATACAACCCCCACCGAGGCACCTAAAAAGAAAGGTTCAATTTTTGACATGCCTAAAAAGGATGCCTCTACTTCTTGTAATGATTTATGTTTAGACTCACCCTTGTGCAACCAAGTTTGTGTTGAGAAAGTTGTTGTAGAAACATGCACACAAGAGGTCGCAATGGAGAATGAGCAACTCAAGCAAGAAGTGGCTCGCCTCACCAAGGACTTGACTCAAGTGAAAGGCAAGACGGAGCAAGCCCAACTTCATCAAGATAACACCGTCAAGAGAGTGAAGAAGCTTGATGAAGGACAAACCATGGTTTGCTACGTATGCCACAAGGAAGGCCACAAGTCCTATGAGTGCAAAGTGAAGAATGGGGGAGGAGCTAAGAAGAAAGAGAAAAACAAAAAGGAAACAAGCAAGCTCTCCAACACCTACACCAACAAGGTGGACAAAAAGGCCTCCACACCTTATCTCTTGAAGAAGAAGAAAAATAACATGGTGGTGGCCATCAAGGTGAACAAGCAAGCCAACAATGGGGCCAAACGCATTTGGGTGGCAAAGGAGATCATTTCCAACATGAAGAGCACCAAAAAGGTTTGGATCCTGAAAGGGAAGTGAGAAGTCCGATGGACTTCAGGGAATTTGGAGACTTGGTAAAGTATGGATGCATTTTATGGGGTGCATTACATTGGATCATGTCAATTGCCAAGTGGGTTAGTGAACACTATGGACCCAAAATCCCCTTCCCATGTTAGGTACTAGATTTAATTTCTTGCAATTTCAATTAGCATCTAGTTCCTTTTCATGCCTAGATTTGCATGTGCATGCTTAAATCCTTTGTCATGCATACACTAGGTATATCTTATGGTAGGGTTGCTCTGTTTCACTCTTAACCCTTGGAGCAAACCTACATGGTTTAAATTGTTTAGGAGCACGGCACATAGCTTGTTTTACAATTGTTCATCTAACATGTGCCAAAGTCCAAATTATAGATAATTTCTCCCGAATATCACCTTTGAAAAATGATTCTCACATTCATGTGATGTCATCTTTCAAGTGGTATTTTTTATTCTAAAATTAATGTGCATATCTTCTACAAGTATTCTATACTTGTGTGCATAAACTTAGGGAGAGGTTACTCTACAAGTTGGATGCTTTAAGACTAACACCTTTTGAAGCTTATCATGTGTGTAGTAGTCTCATTGCAAGAAAAATGGAGTCCCTAGAGTTAAGCATCATACTTCAAATATTCACCACATATTGCAAGTTGTATAAATCAAATTGGTTTCCACATGTGGTATTTCTAAACCGATATCATCATGTTGATTTTATTTTGGTATTTATATGCTTTCTCCATGCATTATATAGATTAAACTCCTTTGAGTATTAATTTGCAAATTATGCATAAACTACATTCTCCATCATATGTATGCATATATTTGGGGGGAGTTTAGTCTATTTAATGTGAGAGTCAAATTTGGTGACCTATTCCACTTCACATACAAAGGATCACAAAGTTTGACTCGCCCTTGTGCTACTAATATCTTCCTTTTCGGTGTTTAATTCCAAAGGGGGAGAATTTGTAGGACCAAAAGCAAGCTTGATCATAATAATTTACAAGTGGTAATGGTAATAATTTACAAGTGATAATGGTCCGAGAAAGGAAGGATAGTGGATTATGAAGTTAGGAGGAGACTTAAATCCATAATGCCACATGGGGACATTTGCAAGGGCAAGATAAGTTTTCAAAGATGTTTACATGTGGTATCTTTCAGCATCATATAACCTTGCCATTTGCATTGCATCCTAGCAAGTAAATAGTTTTTAAATTCCAAAATTTTTATTATTTGCTTGCTTTGGTCGTATTGTCATCAATCACCAAAAAGGGGGAGATTGTAAGGAAAATGGACCCTAGGCCTATTTAATTTGGATTTTGATGTTTGATGACCAACACAACCAAATTGGAATAATGAATTTGCAAGTAATTGTTTTGTAGTTCAATAGGGTGCAAGACGTGACTTGGACGAAGGCGACATGATGATCCCACGATCAACACCATAAGCAAGACTCTAGAAGTATAAGAGAAGACCCAAGATATCAAGCATAGTCCAAGCACAAAGATGGGAACCAAGCCGGACGCAAGATCGCGAAGAAACGAGCTCGACAGAGGTGAACGGACGCGGCCCATATAGGGACCGGATGCATTCGATCAATTGCTCGGCAACAGCAGGCGCCAGCAGCAGTGACCAGACGCTGAGCGAGGTAGTGACCGGATGCACGGACTTCACTATTCATCATCGCGGCAATAATTCAGCGTGACTAGACGCAGCGGCTGTGGACGACCGGACGCGCCAGGCAGTGGCGTCCGATCGAGTCCAGAAAGGTTCTAGAGCGACGCCAACGCGACCGGACATGTCTGATCAATGATGACTGGACTCGGCCTAGAGTTCGATCAACACGCTCGCTCTAACGGTCGGGACGACCGGACGCGTCCGATCAGAACGACAGCAGCGTCCGGTTAGTAGCAGAAAGCTGGGTTTCGTCCCCAACGACTACTTTCTCCATGGGGCTTATAAATAGATCCCCCAACCGGCCATTTGAGATGTGGAGAGCTGAGGAAACATACCAAGGGTGTTGATACACCATTTTAGTGATCTCCACTTGCATAGTGCTTAGTGATTCATTAGGTGATTAGTGTAGGTGCTTTGCGAAGTGCTTAAGTTGATTAGACCACCGCTTATGTGCTTGCTCTAGGTTTGGGCCTAGTGTTTAGTGAGGTTTGCAAACATCTTATCACTCGGTGCTTGCGCGCACCATTGTTGTACATCAGAGGGGATTGTAGTCTTGCGAGATCACACCAACCGTGTTTGTGGTGTGACCGTCACCGTGTACTGAAGGGAACAAGGCCCGCGGTGTTTTGGCCGGAAGCTTGATAGTGAGGACGACGGGGAGCATCCGGGAGAGGCTTGTCGGAAGGCATGTCGGAGACCCACTTGCGCATGGGGAAGGCCCAAGGCTATCCACGGAGTTACCTGACCGGGAGCTTGGCCCTTGCGAGGGATTCCTCGCGAGAGGCTCCAACAAGGACTAGGGAGAAGCTTGTGCGCTTTTCAGTACCTCGGTAAAAATACCAGAGTCGTCGACGGGAGTTTGCATATCTCTATCTTACTCTTTAGCTACCGCATTTACATTATAATCTTAGTGTGTGCTTTACTTTCCTAACTTAGTGAGAGGCTAGTTGATAGGTTTGAAACCTAGGTTGCATAACTCCTTTTGCGTTAGAGATATCAACATAACTGTAGTTGCATATTTAGATAGTTTATCTTTTGCATAGGTTTTGCTAAGGGTAGAAAAAGATGCCATAGTTTAGAGTTAGAGTTTTAAGTTGCCTAATTCACCCCCCTTAGGCGTCACGTTCCCTTTCAACCTCACACTCACTTGTGTCTATATTGGATTTTCTTTCCCCTCATATTATCCTCAACCAAGTTTAAATTGAGTCTTTGGGACCCTAAATAAATTCAAATCAAAAAGTTCTCAACTACAAAGTTGTATAAGTTTTCAAGATCTACAACTTTCTTTTTTGTTGTTTGTCCATCCAAGGTCGTTTAAAAAATTGAATTTCAAAATTGAGAAATTCAAATGTAGTTTTCCTTGGCAAGATGATTTCAAATTAAAAAGTTGTCGACTATAAAGTTGCATAACTCTTTGAGATCTGCAACTTTCGCTTTTGTTGTTTGTCCATCCAAGGTCATTTAAAAAATTCAAATTTCAAATTTGAGAAATTTAAACGTAGTTTTCCTTTACAAAATGAATTTAAATGAAAACGTTATCAACTATAAAGTTGTATAACTTTTTGGGATCGACAACTTTCATTTAGGTTATTTCTCCATCCGAGGTCATTTAAAAAAATTTAAATTTCAAATTTAAGAAATTCGAATGTAATTTTCCTTAACAAAATGAATTCAAGTGAAAAAGTTGTCAACTACAAAGTTCTATAACTTTCTAAGATCTACAACTTTTATTTTGGTCATTTATTCATCTGTCATAGTGGTAGTGAAACTATAAGAGATATATGTAAAATTTGTGAACAATGTTACTACCACTTTGTCGGATGAAGAAATGACCAAAATAAAAATTGTACATCTTGATCAGGTCTATAACTTTTATGTTCATAACCTTTTCAGCTGAAATTATTTAATATTTTAAAATGGCGTTTGAAGTTGCCATTTTTTGAATTTCAAAATTCAAATTGATAAAACACAGTCACATGAAAAGATGACAAAAATAATAGCTGTAAGAACACAATAAATTGATAGAACATGATTTTAGAAAATTATAGAAAAAAATCATTAAATTTGAAGTTAGTATGAGAAAGAAAGACTAGTTATAAATTTTAGCCAGAGATTAAAAAGAGAAATCAGAGTTCTTCAATAATTTAAAAAATGAATTTATAACAGTATTTTGAAACACTAAATGATTTCAAATGAAAAAGTTGTAAACAACAAGTTCTATAACTTTTCGAGATCTAAAACTTTTATTTTGATCATTTATTTATCTGAGGTCGTTTGGAAAAATTCAAATTGGTATTGAGCCACCTCTATAAATTGGATTTGTAAGGGCGGCTGGATATAGAGCCGCCCCTACAAAAAAAAATGTCATTTGTAGGTGCGGCTGATAACACCAGCGGTTAGTTTGAGAACCATTTGTAGGGGCGACTCGTTTGGGAATCATTTGAAGGGACGGCGGAGCCTAAACAAAAGAGACGATGCTACAAATCGTTCTGTAGTAGTGAATTTGCATAGGACTAATGTGAAACACAATCACAAGACAGATGCCAAGACATAATTAGTTGATCGATCTGTTCTCACTGCATAGGTGCCGGAACACCTAAGCCCGGCCAGCCAGGCTGCTGAAACCGGTGCCCGGTCCTCAGGGCCGGTCCTAAGTATTTTTAGACCCGGAACGAAGCTAAAATTTTAGACCTTTTTTATATGAACATGATAATACTACTAGTACTACCCATTGGTAATATATACACATATATACAAAATGTTACTAATAAACAGTTAACTGAATGCAAAAGCAATATTCATATAAAATAATTTGTAGGTTCTGTTTCACTTGAATTAAGTACGTTCTCATGATCACTCACATTATGTTCATCCATGTCGATGTGAACATTGTCTTCCATATGATCGTAATCTTCTGGATTAGCATTAGCTGTTTTCTCCACAGCAACTATTGGCAATGCATCTAGATCTCTCGAAGTGCTTGTATTACTCTTAAGAAAGAAATTTACGAAGAGCCCTTCTCTATGATTCTACCAAATTATCTATTCGTTTTTTCTTCTTTGTTTTGTCGTTGCCAGAAGGATACTTTCATGATGACATGGTACTTAAAATTAAGATAATCAATTAGTAACTACAATTTTACAAAGTAGAGATCATGCGAGAAACAATTAGTAAATAAGTTTCAGATTCCTGGTTGCTGTCGCCTGGCGCCTGCCTTCGATCCCCTCCTCTGCGGCTCTTCTAGAACGTATTATTACTAGTGTATACGTATATGCATGGGTGGGGGCCCATCGGTGGAATGGACCTGGGACGGTCGTCCCTCCCGCCCCGCCCCAGGGCCGGGCCTGCCGGTCCTGTCAAGCTAGCTGCTTAATCGAGAGTCCAACCACCACCACCCTAGCTAACTAAGCTAATTCACATCTTGTCACCACCTCTCTCACACATCCATACATATAAACAAACGTTTTGGTTAGGATGGAACCATCACGGGAAACTGACATACAAATACAAATATAGGGTCGCATGCGATCCAACAAGTCATGTAGGCAAGGACGTATCCACCTATGGCTTCTATTTTTACACCGCCTCGGCGTCTGTGCATGCAGTGTCGCCGGTGAGCGAGCGAGGCCAGCACAGCACATGAGGTGAGGTCGATCGCCTTCGGTACGTACGTCACATGGTGCTGGTGGTAGGTCAGCTAACGCGCCGATCGGCCGGCGAGGAGGCGGGAAAAAGGTCGAGCCACACATGCACGCCCGCACTGTACGTCGTACGTACCCAACGCAACCAACCATAGCGCGCGCGCGGTTCATTTTTAAGGCGCGCGGCAGCGTTACAATAATGGTCGCCGCGCGCCGGCGGCCGATCCACGTCCACCGTCGATCGATCGAGTGCGCGCCACCTGCTACATGGCACGCCGCACGCCAGCACGCCGCAGTAGTCTCACCAACTCCGGCGACGCATGCATCCACGCGCCGTGGTGGCAGCCATGCATGCCCATGATTGGCCGACGGATTGGGATGGTCGGAGCTGTGCTAGCTCCAGCGTACGGAGGGACGACGACACCGCAGGCGCTCCGGCAAAGAATCTCTCTGCCACTCTCATCTATGGCCTACTACGCGCGCGTGTCCTGGTGCGGTTGGTTAATTTGTGCTTTTGGCACGGCGCCGGAGCCGGATTAAAGGCCAAAAAGCGTGCTTAGCTAGGCCACATGGTGAGCTAGTGAGTAAGCTGGGGTGACAGTGCGATCTGGCCACTCCAATCCAATGTGGGCACCATGATTTTACAAAGAAAACTCTGTGGATTAGATTGCTGATTGAAGAATCCGTCTGGACTACTCCAGGTGATCAATTTTTAACAGTTGCTGGGGCAGCTGGCCAGGCAATGTTTGGCAGGACTTTATCTAAACACACTCTATGAGTCATGTGTGAGTACATAGACCGAGTATCTACAGGACTAAACCGATGAAATGAATAATTGTATAGCTAGACACAAGCAACAAATGTGATTCTGTGTTTATCAATGATGAGATGACGATGGATCAACCTATTATGTTACTACGGCAGTGAGAGCAAACAAAAAAGTATGGCATCAAGCAAAAAAGAAAAAAAAACACATAAGTGACGACGTTTGAACTAGGACTCGAGGACATGCTATTTTAGGAATGCTAGCGACATAACCTTTTCTCATAGCCCAAGACACGGCACATCACCTAAAATTTGGGCCGTGTCAACACGACATGGACGCGAGTGTGTCATGTCATGCCTAGGATCTTTTTTTCGACACGATGGATTGCATGGCACCACCTGCATATATATTGAGTCGTGTTTGGGTTGGCATGGCACGAAAAAAGCCCATCTATTGTTCTTTCAGACAAACACAAAAGACGTGTTTTTGTGCAGGGAATATGCCACCATTTGTTAGTTATGAAAAGACAAATGTTAGTAAACTGGATATTCTCGTCTACAACATCCTCTAAAAATTAGACGTGAAGCCCACGACTAGATCTCAGTGCAATAATGACAACTATTGTCGATTGTTATGCATGGGTCTTGCTTGTGCTAAGACAGACTACTTCTCAAGCCATGCCAACATGGCTCGATGTGCCTCTTGTACGTGTAGCCTGAAGCGCCACAAAGCACGAAAGGACGTGTCGAGCTAGCACAACTGTTGGGGTTGAGGTTCTCAGTATCACTGCCCCCTATTTATCTGGAAGGTATTTTTATGATACCCTTAATTTTGTTTAGAGGACGACCAACGAGCCCTAAAGGTAGCAAGATGTGCCAAAAGGTCGACAAGAGGGGCATAGCCCCTAAAGGTATAAGTAACAATCCAAATGTCGATGCATGGTGTCTGGGCCTTGAGGCTTCATAGCAAAGATGGAGCATGAAGTTGATCACATGGGCCCTACATGCCACAAGCTGAATTAGAGCAGTGCGGTCTACTAAGAGCAAGTACAATAATGGTCTTATAGCCAAACTAGTTAGGCATATTTGTTGATGTGGAGGAGAGAAGAGAGGAGAGAGAAGAGAGCTTGGCTCCTATTCAAGTACTAAGCTGGGCATGGAAGCATAGTCATCTGTAGGCCTAAACAATAATGTATGTGAGGAGGAGTAGGAAAGAAAAAGTAAGACATGGTACCATATAATAATAAAATATTTTTATAGACAAATATAAAACAACTATTGTATGACTTGGCTCTTATAACTTGACTTATAACCCAGCACTTGGCTTTATTATTGGCCTTGCTATAAAGGGAAAAGTCGATAATCCACCCCTAAGCGGGTCTGATTTTCCCTCCTATTCTCCTAGGATTTGGTTGTTGAGCCCATGGTGGTAGTATGTAATCTTGCCAGTGGCCCTTGGCATTCCCTATACATACCCCCGATGGAGACTGCACAAGACATGATGTGATACAGTCTCTCATATGTACCAAGAGAAGGACTCTATAAACTCTTCATAAAGTATTGCTACCTTCGGAGCTCCAATAGAGATCTGCAAGGTACTACGTCCGTTTCAAATTATAGTTTATTTGACTTTTTTTACCCCAAGTTTGACCACTCGTTTTATTCAAAAATTTGTGCAAAAATATCACTTCTTTTGTTGTAGCTTGTTTTATTAACAAAAGTTCTTCAAGAATGACTTACTAAATTTGACTATGTTTGCATAAATTTTTTGAATAAGACAAGTGGTCAAATTTGAGGTAAAAAAAAATTAAACGAATTATAATTTGAAACGGAGGGAGTAATTGTTATCGTGTACTACAATATTATCTACGAATCTCTTTATAAATTAATTGAGCTTACATTATATCTTGTGTGTCCCTTGGGTTGCTTGAACACTCTTCTCTCTCTTTGAATGTTTGAGATTGAAAAAGTATCCCAGCAATAGTGCGACCCAATTCCCAGTTCTAAGTGAATAAGTGATGAGTCATTGTGACAGGTCCCTGTGATTAACTCGCCATTTTGTGAAATTAGCCTTATACTAGGTAGCGTGTCTGTGCGTTGCTATGGAACAACTAAACTTTTGTACTAAAAACACATGTATTATACGATAAGATAACAATGCTATAAGATATTAAACTAACATTTAATCCAAAAAGCAAAGTTTGTGAAATTAACAGTCACTAAGAGCACGGCACCGTAGGCTCACAAACTCTACTATATAGACCTTTCCGTGATACAACTAAAATAATATTTTATATCGGCAAGAAGTCTCCGATATTACAAACTAAATGAAGCAATCAAATATGTCAGACAAACATTGCTCAATCCACATATTTTGAACTTATTTGACCAATGAAAATGCACAAAATGACTATTATATTAAACTAAATTCATGTCCATCATCTATTCAAAGTGCATGTCACAAGTGTGTAAATAATTTCAATATTATTTAGTTCTCTAAATATATGAGACGCGGCACGGTGTCTTTAGCAAATTCTTGAACTCGGCGACGTCTGGCTTCATCAACAAGCAGACGATTGCGTAGGCCTATAAACAAATAAAAAACTTTAGGGTCAGTGTTGTAGTCAATAAATTAAATAATTGAATTACCCCAAAAGAATCTCACTTTGAAAATCATGCGCCTGATTACAAATAGGACTGAATACCAATTCGCCGAAATCGTCAGTAGTGGTCACTCCGCCTGTCGGTGCAGAAAGTGACCAACACGTAAATATTTGTAGTTTTGTCGTACGTTGTGATCGGAGGTGGCATAGCACTCAATGACACGGGGTTTATACTGGTTTAGGCAACGTGCCCTATGTCCAGTTTGAGTCGGTCGGTGACTTTATTCCTGAGACCAGATGCTTGAAGTTTGCAGTGGGGTTACAAATGAGGAGAAGAAAGATGGGGGTACAAGAGGTCCGGTCGGACTCCGGTCGGAAGGGCCAAGGGTGACGGGAGCTCCGCTATGAACTAAGTGTTCGAGTGTATGCTCGTGGTTTGAACCTGGTGGTTCTATTGTTGTGTGCTGGTGAACTTGATCGATCTAATGAATCTGAACCAACCTGAATGTTGGGAGAGAGCGCATCCCCTTTTATAGATGAAGGGGATGACCTTACAAGTGAGAGGGAGAGAGTACGTATGCTTCTAAGCCTTATTGCCCACGCCGGCAGGTATAGGATGATGGTAGGTGCCCATAATACTGTTGAATGTCAGATGCATGTGGGAGGTTGTGTTGTCTTCTTCGGGTATGGCAGACGTCGGTGCCTGCCACACTGTTGATACCTAGAGGCATGTAGGAGGTTTTACCATGTTCGCTTGGTATGGTAAATGTCGGCGTCCACAACACTGTCGATGCCCAGAGGCATGTGGGAGGAGCCTTACCATATGGGAGTTAATGGCGCCTACAATATTGTAGGGGAAAATGTCGGCGCCTACAACATTGCTTGGGCTCTGTTGTGCCAGGGAGGTTGTAGAGTACTATTTCTATAGGTGTACAGGACTCTGGTATTGTGGTTTGACTTGTGCGCCCTGCCTTACTTTCTCCGTCTGTTTTCTGGTCTTTACCGAGCGGGCGTCCCCGGACGGCTCTTATCGTGCCAGTTGGAGAAGAGTAGTGAGCAGGGGTTTGGCGCATCCCCGGTCGGAGACACGGGTCAGAGTCGGATGTAGTGCTTTGGTCAGGCCTTCTGGTCGGAGAGGCTATCTGGAGGCGGGCTGGAGACCGAAGCGAGCGCTCCAGTCGGAGAGGTGGCCGGAGTCAGAAACGGGCGTCGTTCCTCCTTGGCTAGACCTTCCGGTCGGTGATTGGATCGCCCTTTTGGCCTGTCATTTTAGGTACTTGGGCTGGCCCATGAGTTGCGCATTGTTTGCAATGTTGCCTGCTGTTGGGAAGCCAGTCCACGAGGGACCCCAAGTTTATGAACCCAACAGGAGCCCCCGAGCCCTTAGGCGATTCGGGTAGAATCGTCTAGGGTTTTTTGTCTTGACGGCAGGTGCGCGCGAGTGCACCCGCCGGTGTAGCCCCCAAGCCCCCGGGCGATTCGGGCAGAATCGTCCGGGGGGTTTTTTGTGTTGCCAGCTGGGAAGGTTTTTGTTTCGTCAGCGGGTGCACGCGAGCGCACCCGTGGGTGTAGCCCCTGAGCCCCTGGGCGGTTCGAGCGGAATTGTCTGGGGGGTTTTCCAGCGGGCATGTGTGCGTGTTTTTTAGTCAAGACAGAGTCGTCAACCAAGGCGTCGTTATGTAGCTGAGGTGGTTAGTTTTTAGGGATCGGGCGAGACGGAGCTCGTGGATCCCGGCATCGGTGCACGCCGTGGGATCGGGCGAGTCAGAGTCGTAGATCCTAGCATCGGTGCACGTCGTGGGATCGAGGCAATTAGTTTAGGGATCGGACAAAATGGAGCTCATGGATCCTGGCATTGGTGCATGCCATGGGATTGGGCAAGTCGGAGTCGTAGATCCTGGCATCGGTGCTGTCCCACGTAGCTGAGGCAGTTAGTCAGTTAGTTTAGGGATCGAGTGAGGCATAGCTCATGGATCCTGATGGGGTGAGTACGGGGTCATAGACCCAGGCGTTTGGTGTGCAGTCGAAGCATAGCCGAGGGATGGGGCGAGTTCAGGGTCGTAGACCTAGGTGTTTGGTGTGTAGTTGAAGCATAGCCAAGGATGGAGCGAGTTCGGGGTCGTAGACCTAGGCGTTTGGTGTGCAGTCAAAGCGTAGCCAAGGATGGGGTGAGTTCGGGGTCGCAGACCTAGGCGTTTGGTGTGCAGTCGAAGCATAGGCGAGGATGAGGCGAGTTCGGGGTCATAGACCCAAGCGTTTGGTGTCTTGAGCCCCCAAGCCCTATTGGGCTTTGGTAGGGGTCGATTTGAGTTTGTGTGCGTTACCCCGTCCTCGGTTTCTCACAACCGGAGGGGCTGAGTTTTGTCGCTTGGGCTCGAGTGGCGCGCTCGGTGAGCTCGCTAACGGGTGTGATCAAGTGGAATCCGGGTCCGTCGTTCGTGATAGGGTCAGCATAGCCCTCTTGTGACATTCCACTGCTCCTTTACCTACAACCTGGCAGATGCCTAGGTCATTTCGGAGACCGACCTAGGTGGCCTACTGGCCTCCCCTCGATGGAGATTTTGTGGGCTTGGCGAGAGGTTTAGGATCGAATGAGAAGGTTGAGATGACCCTGTTTGCTTTGGGGCAGACTGGGTGAGGGCTGCATAGGGCTCATCTACGTTTTCTCCCCTGGTTCTGTTTGACGTGGGGTGGCCTCGAGTCCTTCGTGGGCCAGCCTTCGAACCCTAGTCAGTCATTGCTCATGTTTGAATGAGGCAACTGCCGCTTCGTGATGCAACATAGAGCGTTGTGATGCATTTCGCTGCATGTGCGATGGCTTAGTTCTCGAGCCCCCAGGCGGTTCAGGGCTTGAATCGTCCAGGGGGCACGGGCGTATGGAATGAATGCGTGTATGGATGTATGAAATGATTAAATAAAGAAATAGCAGGGGTCGGTGTGGGGGTATGGCCCCCAAGACATGGGCCGCACCATCGGAGGTGGCCCGGCCCACAAGATCAAGGCGTGCACGGCGTTGCTCGGCGTGCACCGCAAGACATTGTATAGTACCAAATAGGATACTTTACTTGTAACCCTGCCCATCCAGAGTATATAAGGAGAGGCAGGGGTCCTCTACTCGACATCATATATTCAATACAATACACCAAAGACATAGGACGTAGGGTATTACGTCGATCAGACGGCCCAAACCTGTCTAAATCGCTGTCTCTGTGCTTTGTGTCACCATCCGGTTCCTGATCACGCGCATCCCCACCGACAAATCTACCATCGTGGGATACCCCTCGGTGGACTGCCGAGCATATTCTGTCGATAGTTGGCGCGCCAGGTAGGGGGTCCCTACCCGCCTTATATAGTCTGGGGGGCAAGGTTATAAGTCGGTTAGATCTGAGAGATAACCGGAAAGTAATAACAGATTACAAGAAACATGGGATCGTACATATCCTATTAGATCTCGTAACATCCTCAGGATATCCTCTCCGTGCCTTGCGGGGGCAGCCGAGCAGAATCGTGCCCCGCAAGTCTCCTTCTTGCAGGCTGGGCCGCCCCTGGAGGCATAGCCCATGTGACCTGCCGTGGGTATCCGGGGTCATACCCCCCACAGCTAGTCCCCGAGCGCCTTGTACCCGTTGTGCAACGCCATCTTGAGACTTTCCGAGCAGGTGCGAACCAAAACCGAGCTGTCCAAATCATGATCCGACCACCATAAGGAGTTGCCGAGCAGTTGTGAGAAACTGCCGAGCAGCATACAACATCGCCGATGTATGTTCTGAACACGGCTTGTCATAAGGGTGTAAGGAGCTCAAATCCAAAATTAAAAATTCCTGCATGGTTAAGTGAAGTGTGCCCACTTAGAATCCAAAAATAATGGTAAAGATACCTGGTTTATCCTTTGGATGCTCGAAGTCTTTCAGAAAAACAAGCACATTCACCACAAGGTGAAGTGTGCCCACTTAGTCCCCGAGCCTGACAGTAGGTGACGTAGTCACATGGTGCCGGGCTTAGAAATTAGTGAACCGTCCGAGCAGGTAGCCAGCCCCCGAGCATAGCCCCAAGACAAAAACAAGCACATTCACCGCAAGGTAAAGTGTGCCCACTTAGTCCCCGAGCCTGATAGTAGGTGACGTAGTCACGTGGTGTCGGGCTCAGAAATTAGTGAACCATCCGAGCAGGCAGCCAGTCCCCGTGTTTCTAGCGTAGATATCGGATAAATCAAATCGCGGCGAGAAATTCAGAGTAATGGTCGTACAATATCGGTTACTAAGCCTCATTAAAATGCGGAGAATTCGGAGAATGTGGTGGCAATAAATGAGCGGCGTGGGCTACTGTGATGCGATAGCCCAAGTTGCGGCCCATCAAACCATTTTGGAGGAATCGATGTAGCGCTGATCGTGGGAATGGTTTCCCAAAAACCCTCAGAGTCAAGGCAGAGTGGGGGAAGTGCTTTATAACCACGCCGCCACTCACATCACCACAAGGGCGAGATAGAGCTCATGGATCCAAAGGACTATGTCACCTACTGTCAGGCTCGGGGACTAAGTGGGCACACTTCACCTTGCGGTGAATGTGCTTGTTCTTATCTCGAGGCTACACCCGGGGACTGGCTGCCTGCTCAGCTGGTCTTCTACTTTATGACCCTAGCACCACATGACTACATCACCTACTATCAGGCTCAGAGACTAACTGTGGGGGTATGGCCCCCAAGATGTGGGCCGCACCATCGAAGGTGGCCCGGCCCATGAGATCAAGGCGTGCACGGCGCTGCTCGGCGTGCACCGCAAGACATTGTATAGTACCAAATAGGATACTTTACTTGTAACCCTACCAATCTAGAGTATATAAAGAGAGGCAGGGGTCCTCTACTTGACATCATATATTCAATACAATACACCAAAGACACAGGACGTAGGGTATTACGTCGATCACACGAGCCGAACCTGTCAAAATCGCTGTCTCTGTGCTTTGTGTCACCAACCGGTTCCTGATCACGCGCATCCCCACCGACAAATCTACCATCGTGGGATACCCCTCGGTGGACTGCCGAGCATATTCTATCGATAGTCGGTTGTGTTACCTTGATGACTCAAGTGACGGGGTTTGAAGAGCTCCAATAGGAAATGTCTGACCAGGACCCATGCTCGTCGTTCATGATGGAGTCAGCATGGCCTACATGGGGGCATCCCTTTACTCCTTACCTGTCTCTCATCGTGTTTTCCTAAGCCATTCGTTCAACTTAGGAAGCCCAATGGTCTCTCCTGGCAGGGATCCCTTTGTTTGGGTTTTTCCAAGACCCGCCTGGGGAGGCGGAGAGTCGCCTGCGCGTGGTGGCGCTTTGGTTTTTGTGCTTGGCATGCGGTAGTGGTGGGCCATACCCAGTCCATGTCCTGTCTTATTAGGCATCAATCTGTGTGACCAGACGTCGTTCTGTCGGTCAGTGTGCATCCCAGCGGTCAGGGTGCGTCCCATCCGCATTGAATGGGGGAAGGGAGAGAGTTTTTTGCTCTGATCTTTTGCCCCACTTCAGCTGTCGTGTTTCCTCCTTAAATAGGAGGAGGGAGAGGTCTTCTCGTCGTAGCCCTTTGCCTATTCTCCAACTATTGTCTCTCCTCCTTCTTCCTCACCGAGAGTGCCTGTATGCCATGGTGGTTCCTAAGTGAGAGAGAGGGTAAGCGAGGGGGAGGACTTACAGATCCTTTCATGAATCCAGAGCGCGATGTTGAGCTAGAGGCTACCCGGGGTGGTGCTGGCCATCTTTGCCTGAGAAGGGATGGCTTCCGCTGAAGGAGGTGGCGTGCTGGATTCATCTGCGAGGCCTTTTTCGGGATGGAGCTGTGTGTGGATTTTCTTCGGTGGATCTTCATCGGGTGAGCCTTGTCGGAGGGGAAGTTGCCCAGGATCGTGCTGGTGGAGGGTTTCGTTCCTATAGCTGCTCAGGTTGGCTAGTTAATAAAGTTTGATGAGATCTCTTCCAGCCATGATGGCCATACCTTGGTGGCCGCGTCCCTGCCCAGGAGCTATCTTGACTACATGAGAAGGGCAGGAGCTCCATGCTCTTGTGCTGAGCATCTATGGGTGTGATGCCCTTGAGGTACCCATTGCGCTCACCAAAGTTGAGGGAGCAGAACCGAGTGGGTCCCTTGAGGTACCGTTGCGCTCAGCGAAGTTGAGGGAGAGGAACCGGGCGGGCCCCCTGTGGCGGTGGTTATGTCCGATGGCGTGTGTTATGGCCTCTCCTTTGGCGTCAGGCGATGTCGTCGAGTGGCCGTAGTAGTATTTGGATTAGAAGTAGTTAGAAAATGTAATAGTTGAGTTCATGGGTGAGTCCCCGTGTGAATAGTTTTTTGTATCAATGAATACATCAGTTCTGTTTTTGTGATAGAATTACTATCTGTTCCTTGTTTTTATCCTAGCATGGCCTTTGTTTTTGTCCTTTCTTTTTCGCACCTGCCCATTTGTTCCGTAGGCTGCAGCTTTTAAGAACCTAGGCATGGCCCGCGGGGCTCGGCTGCACGTAACCGTAGGTCGTGGTGGGGTGTGTTTGATTAGGAGTAAGAACAAAGTTATGTAGGGCAATCACAGGAATGGAATGTGCTTTCGTTCGGGGACAAGGTTGTTTACCATGTGATAGTAAAATTGAGAGGTAATATTTAGTATTATATCCTCATGGAGCCCCCGAGCGACCCGAGCTAAAAGTGTTTGGGCTAGGGTGCTTTATAGGAGCAAGTGTTTGAAAAAAGCAGTAAGACCAACTTTAGGGGGAAAACGACGTAGCTGTTCAATGTTCCAAGTGTTGGTAAGAACGTTGCCGTTGTCGTCCTACAGTCGGTAGGTGCCCGGTCGGATCACTTCGGTCACCATATAGGGTCCTTCCTATGGTGGAGAGAGTTTGTGTTTTTCCTTCGTTGATTGGGTCCTCCGGAGTACGAGATCGCCGACTTCGAGTATCCTCCCCTGATCTTCCTTTCGTGGTACCTGCGGAGAGTTTGCTGGTAGCGAGCAGAGCGGATGACGGTCGTCTCATGGGTCTCCTCGAGCAGGTCGATTGCGTCTTGCTGAGCCTCCATGGCTCGGTCATGGTTGAAAGCCTTCACTCTTAGGGCGCCGTGGTTGAGGTCAGAGGGTAGTACTGCTTCAGTTCCATAGGCCAGGAAGAAGGGTGTGAACCCTGTGGATCGGTTTGGGGTCGTTCTTAGGTTCCAAAGGATTGCTATGACCTCTGTAAACCATCGCCCAGCGTACTTGTTGAGTCAGTCGAAGATGCGTGACTTGAGTCCTTGGAGGACCATGCCATTGGCACGCTCAACTTGACCGTTAGTACGTGGGTGTCCGACCGAGGCCCAATCGATTCTGCTGCCATATCCATCACTAAAGACCAGGAACTTCTTCCTAGTGAAGTTAGTCCCATGGTCAGTGATGATGCAGTTAGGAACGTCAATCCGGTATATGATGTTGAGGAAGAATTTGACCGCCTCTTCCAAACGGATGTTGGTGATGGGCTTGGCCTCTATCCACTTGGTGAACTTGTCAACTGCTACGAGTAGGTGAGTGAAACCACCTAGGCCCTTTTTGAGGGGTCCCACCATGTCGAGGCCCTAGACCACGAATGGCCTGGTGATAGGGATGGTTTGGAGCTCCTGTGCCGGCAAATGGGTTTACCGAGCGTAGAACTGGCATCGTTCACACCTGCGGACGACCTCCTGTGCATCTCGTAGCACGGTGGGCCAGTAAAAACCTTGGCGAAAGGCTTTTTCAACCAGCGACCTTGGGGCCATGTGATGTCCACAAATTCTGGCATGGACCTCGAGGAGGAGCTATTTCCCCTGGTTGGTGGGGATGCACTTCATGAGTACCCTTGATGGACTCTGTTTGTAGAGTTCATCATCGAGCGCGACGAAGGTCATGGTGTGTCGAGCGATCCATCGGGCTTCAGTCCTTTTGGGTGGGAGAACCTCCTTGAGGAGGTAGGCGAGTAGCAGTGCTCGCCAGTCGGTTTGATCGAGTGCCAATACGGTGACGTTGGTGGGTGACATCATCATGGAGGTACTAGGATCAGAGCCCCTGAGCACTGGCTTGGTGTTGGGGTTAGAGCCCCTAGATGCTGGCTTGGCGTCAGGGTGAGAACCCCCGGGTGCCAGCTAGGCATTGGGCTGTGTCTGGACTGGACCTTCCAGGATGCGGGCGGATGGCTCATGGACGTCGTTGATAAAGACCCCACCTAGGGATGGATCCTGCCTAGCGGCCAATTTTGCAAGAAAATCAGCGGCATCGTTGTCCTTTCGGGGGACGTGATGTAGCTCGATCCCCTAGAATTTGTCCTCGAGCTTGTGCACCTCTTGGCAGTATGCTGCCATGAGGGGGCTTTTGCAGGAGGACTCCTTCATGACCTGATCAACGACCAGCTCAGAGTCACCATGAACGTAGAGTCGCATAGCACCAAGCTCGATGGTGATGCGTAGTCTGTTGATGAGGGCCTCGTACTCTGTGGTGTTGTTTGAGGCTAAAAAGTGGAGGTGGATGGTGTAGCGGACCCTACTCCTATCTAGGGAGATCAGAACCACTCCAGCCCCTAAGTCGGGCACCATTATGGACCCGTTGAAGTACATTGTCCAGTACTCATGGGTGATGTACGGGGTCGGTAGCTGCACCTCTCTCTATTCGACGACAAAATCCGTGAGAGCTTGAGATTTAATGGTGGTACGGGGGATGTACCTTATGTCGTGGCCCATGAGTTCGAGTGCCCACTTTGAGATTTGTCCCGTGGTGTTGTGGTTGCGGATGATGTCCCCAAGCGGGTATGAAGTGACAACCATGAGTTCATGGTCGATGAAGTAGTGCAGGAGCTTCCGAGTTGCCATTAGCATGGCGTATAGGAGTTTCTGCACCTGGGGGTACCAAACCTTGGGGTTGGTGAGTACTTCCCCAATGAAGTATATGGGCCACTGGACCTTAAGGTGGTGTCCTGGCTCCTCCCTTTCGATGACCAACGCGACGCTTACCACATGGTTGCTGGCCACGATGTAGAGGAGAAGGGGTTCTCCCCGTTTGGGAGCGACGAGGATCGGGGCTGACGTCAGGGACACTTTGAGGCTCTCCAGAGCCTATTGAGCTTCCTTAGTCTAGACAAAAGTGTCTGTCTTTTTTAGGAGCTTGTAGAGTGGCATCCCCCATTCGCTGAGCCGGGAGATGAATCGGCTTAGGGTAGCCAGACAGCCAGTGAGCCTTTGCATGCCCTTGACGTTGTGTATGGGGCCCATGTTGGAGATGGCCATGATTTTTTTGGGGTTGGCCTCGATGCCGCGCTCAGACACAATGTATCCTAGCAGCTTCCCCTTTGAAACCCCAAAAACACATTTTTCGGGATTCAACTTAATGTTGAACCTTCGGGGGTTCACGAATGTTGCGGCCAAGTTTGCGATCAGGTCGCAAGCTTGAGCCGTTTTGACCACTATGTCATCAACATAGATGGCGATCGTTGGTCTCAACCGCTCGGCTTGATCAAGCTGATCGAGTGGGTCGATTTGGTCGATGAAACATTGCTGCATGCACCTTTGGTAGGTGGCTCTAGCGTTCTTCAAGCCGAAAGGCATGATTACGTAGCAGTACAAACCATATGGGGTGATGAACGAGGTTGTGAGCTAATCGGACTCTTTCATCACGATCTGGTGATAGCCCAAGTAGGCATCTAGAAAGGAGAGGATCTCGCAACCTAGGGTGGAGTCGACTATCTAGTCTATGCGCGGCGAAGGGATGTGATCCTTTGGACATGCTTTGTTCAGGCCAGTATAATCAACGCACATTCTCCACTTCCCGGTCTTCTTTTTAACAAGAGCAGGATTGGCAAGCCAGTCGGAGTGGAATACCTATCTGATGAACCTAGCTGCGAGGAGTTTGGCAATCTCTTTGCCTATGGCCCTGCGCCTCTCATCGTTGAAGTAGCATAGGTGCTACTGGCGGGCTTCGAACACGGTATGTCTGGCATGTCAGAAGGCTACCATGCGAAGACATCGCGATTAGCGCACAGGAAGTCGACGGGCTCGCATTCCTATTTGGCCGGGAGCTAGGTCCCGATCCGCACCGTCTTGGTTGGGCCGGTGGGTTCGATTCCCACCGCCTTGGTTTCCTCAAGCGGGTAGAAGGCCATTGAGGAGGTTGGTTTGTTATAGTCTGGGACTACCGGGGTTGATGACTCCCCGAGCCATGGGAGCTCGGACGAGTTGATGACCACGGTGGCGAGCTCGAAATGCTCGTGGTCACATGTGAAGGCATGCAAGAAGACATTGCTCACGGTGATGACGTCATTCGGTCCTGGCATCTTCAGCTTGAGGTAGGTGTAGTTGAGGATCGCCATGAATTTGGCGTAGCATGGCCGCCCCAAGATGGCGTGGTAGGACCCTAGGAAGTCCACCACTTTGAAGGTGAGGACCTTCAAGCAGAAGTTGGCTCGGTTGCCAAATGTGATGGGCAGATCGATCTGCCCAAGTGGGTATGCCTACGCTCCTAGGATCACCCTGTGGAAGGGAGAACCCGCAAGGCAGAGTTTTGATCGGGGGATGCGCATGGCGTCGAGGGTGTCGAAGTAGAGGATGTTGAGGCCGCTGCCTCCGTCCATCAGCACCTTGGTGAGGTGCTTCTTATGGATGATGGGGTTGACGATGAGCAGGTAGCATCCCGATCTCGCGACGTGGGAGGGATGGTCCCTCTGATCAAAGATGATCAGAGATTCTGACCAGCTGAGGAAGGAGGGGATGGCCGTCTCAGCGGTGCATGCCTCCCTATAGCGCACCTTATGCTGGCATTTGGTCCAGATGGCGTAGGATTCACCAAAGATCATGATGCATTCCTCAGGGTCGGGGAAGCCATCTCCATCCTTGCCCGCCGCGCCTCCTTTCTTGGCTATTGCCTCTTTGCCATCTCCTTCTTTCAGCACGCCGGCCTGTCGGAGGAAACATTTGAGGAGCTAGCAGTCTTTGTAGAGGTGTTTGATGGGGTAGGTGTGGTTAGTGCATGGACTATCCATGAGCTTGTTAAAGTGGTCAGGTAGGCCTTGTTGGGGCTGCTTGCCCATGCGATCAGCTGCGGCGACCAACGCAGTGTTGTCTGATCGGCAACCAACATGATGTTCTCCTTGCCCCTCTGTGTGGAGGGGCCCTCATCTTGGTCTGTGAGCTTGGCCTTGCCTTTGTCCTGGCCTCCGTTGAAGACTACCCAACTGCCTCATCACTGAAGGCGTGGTTAGTGGCGACGTCGAGCAGGTCATGGGTGGTACAGGGCTTTAGGCAGCCAAGCTTGTGGATTAGGGACTCGCAAGTTGTCCTAAAGAGGAATGCGCTGATGACGTCTGCGTCGATGACATCAGGGAGGGAGTTGCATCGTTGGGAGAACCTATGGATGTAATCCCACAGGGATTCGCTGGGCTCCTACTGACAGCTCTTGAGGTCCCAGGAGTTTCCAGGGCGGACATACATCCCCTGGAAATTTTTGATGAAGACCCTCTTGAGGTCCGCCCAGTCGCAGATGCTGTCGTGCGGGAGGAATTCAAGCCATGCCCGAACATGTTCCCCCACGCAGATGGGGAGATACTGAATGATGAAATAGTCATCATCCACCCCTCTGGCTTGGCAGGTGACCCAGAAATCTTTGAGCCAAATATCAGGGGTTGTCTCCCCGGTGTACTTGGTGATGTTGGTGTGTGGTCGGAAGCGCTATAGGAATGGCACTCTCTGGATAAGTCGGTCAAAGGCCCATGGTCCCGAACCCTCAAGGCTAGGACTCCGGTTGCCTGGTCGGCGACCATGCCAGGGGTGTGTTTCACCGCTCCCTTCGATGGTTCGACTAGGACCTGTGTCACCTGCCCTCATTGCTGCCCAGTGGACATCATCATCATGCCAAGCCTGGTGCCGATTGCTGATGATGCTACAAATGTCTTGGTGTGGACCGGGCCATTCGCATATCGGCGGTCGGTGTAGGGCAGGCACCAGGTCGGACCGTGGCACGGCCGCTGCCTCCCGAGCCGCACTTGGCAGCTGTAGCGGTGAGCGGATGGAGCGATCCATCTGGTGCATCCCCACTCCCCCGATGGGGAGAGAGGGCATGTGTCAGAGTCACGATGCGGAGCTTTCTGCCTGTTGAATGGTGGCAGCTTCTACCAGTACCCAGAGGTTCCAGTAGACCGCCCGCTCCTGGGGGTCGATGGGCTCAGGAACACCACGCAGAAACATTGTTGTAGCAGCGATGTTCTAGCTAGCTTGAGCAAACTATGGGGGATCATTCCCCTCATTCATGATGTCATGTTGGACCTGGCGGGCGCAACCCCAGGCGCCACCTACCAGGTCATGTGCATGGGGTGCAACGTGCTGTACCGAGTGTGCTAGCCCAGGCGGCAGCTGGTTCTACCACCGTTGTCATAATTCCTCAGCGTGCACTTGTGCAAACGCGAGGGCCCTCGCACGTCGGTCTGGAGGGTTGTGAGTCTGCATAGACTCCACAACCATCGGTGGCTGTCCTAGAGCATCTGCCATAGTGCACTCCTAGGATGGACGGTGGCTAGGTGCCACATCGTCGATGCTGGAGCCATCGCTCTCTCCCTCATCATCCAAGAGTTTGTGGAAAGTGGTAGGAGCATAGCTCACCATTCCCACGAATTTAGATGTAAGGGGGGATGGCGCCAGCATCCTTTGGAGCCCTCGAGCACACGCGTCCGTAGGGGACGCGAGGCCATAGGGGAACCGATCGTACGGTGTTCATGGTGCGGTCAATACGGTCCCTCCAGATAATCGGTTGGAGATAGTAAATAGAGAGTAAATAATAGTATGCATATTACTCATAGCGGGGTTTGAGCAGAGAGTTTGCTTGGAATGAAGCGCAGATGCCTCGTTGTTGAAGTCGTCTTGCGTCCTGGAGCCGATGGAGGGCGCCCCTCCAACGGGCGCCGAAACGAGTGCCTCCTTGCGGAGGTGTAGTATGCCGAGCTGGTCGGTGACGAAGTCTAGGCTTTCGAAGAGGAAGGCCTAGGACGGCTTAAAGATAGGTGGAACCCACATCCCAATAGGTGGGAGTGTGGGAAACTCAAGTGAGCCAAAGCGAGTAATATCGCCTGAGCCCACCATGGCGAAGGTGGCAGAAAAGTGGGCCATCCGATGACCAAAAAGTGTTGAACATACAACATCTTCCCCACTGACGGCACCAACTGTTGGTGTAGAAAGTGAGCAACACGTAAATATTTGTAGTTTTGCCATATGTTGTGATCGGAGGTGGCCTAGCACTCAATGACATAGGGTTTATACTAGTTTAGGCAACATGCCCTACGTCTAGTTTGAGTCGGTCAATGACTTTATTCCTAAGCCTAGGTGCTCAAAGTTTGCAGTGGGGTTACAAATGAGGAGGAGAAAGATGGGGGTACAAGAGGTCCAGTCGGACTCCGATAGGAAGGGCCGAGGGTGACGGGAGCTCCGCTATGAACTAAGTGTTCGAGCATGTGCTCATGGTTTGAACCTGGTGGTTCTGTTGTTGTGTGCTGGTGAACTTGATCGATCTAATGAATCTGAATGAACCTAAATGTTGGGAGAGAGCGCATCCCCTTTTATCGATGAAGGGGATGGCCTTACAAGTGAGAGGGAGAGAGTACGTATGCTTCTAAGATTTGTTGCCCACACTGGCGGATACAGGATGATGGTAGGCGTCCACAATATTATTGAATGTCAGATGCATGTGGGAGGTTGTGTTGTCTTCTTTGGGTATGGCAGACGTCGGTGCCTGCCACACTGTTGATACCTAGAGGCATGTAGGGGGTTTTACCATGTTCGCCTAGTATGGTAAATGTCGGCGCCCACAACACTGTCGATGCCCAGAGGCATGTGGGAGGAGCCTTACCGTATGGGAGTTAATGGCGCCTACAATACTATAGGAGAAAATGTCAGCGCCTACAACACTGCTTGGGCTCTGTTGTGCCAGGGAGGTTGCAGAGTACTATTTCTGCAGGTGTACAGGGTATGGACCCTGGTATTGTGGTTTGACTTGTGCGCCCTGCCTTACTTTCTCCGTCCATTTTTTGGTCTTTACCGAGCAGGCGTCCTGGTCGGCTGGTCCTAGTCGGCTCTGATCATGCCAGTTGGAGAAGAGCAGTGAGCAGGGGTTTGGTGCATCCCCGGTCGGAGACACGGGTCAGAGTCAGAAGTAGTGCTTTAGCCAGGCCTTCCGGTCGAAGAGGCCGTCTAGAGACGGGCTGGAGACCAAAGTGAGCGCTCCGATCGGAGAGGTGGCCGGAGTCAAAAATGGGTGCCGTTCCTCCTGGGCTAGACCTTACAGTCGGTGATTGGATCGCCCTTCTGGCCTGTCATTTTAGGTACTTGGGCTGGCCTATGAGTTGCGCGTTGTTTGCAATGTTGCCTACTAGGCCGAGCCTTTGTTGGGAAGCCGGTCCATGAGGGACCCTGGGTTTATGAACCCGACACCGCCTATCATGCACGAGCAAAAAAAAATGTAATAACTGATACTTTATTTAGTCAATACATATGAGGACATCAGTGATACAATACCTCTCTTTCTATTCATTTGTACATGGAGACCAGCTAAAATGCGCAATTCTGATGCCGCTCGCCGCCATTCCGATAAGTGACATCATATGTTTGTATACTTGATGGTTATTATGATGCAGTGGTACCTACGAGTTACAAAATTGATTAGTATCAAACAATAAAAAATTGATAGCATGGAGCAATGATAAAATTTTCAATCTAAGTACCTTTCATTCATCAGCACCACATATCTATACGGTCGCATCCCTGAGCAACAGAATAAGATTTGCAATAGAATAGAGGTACTTAAAACATCAAAGATTCCCTGAGCAGGGAAGTTTTTTACATGCAAAGGAACTTGGCCTCAATAAGATTTGCAAGTTTAGAAGTGGAACAACACAATAAGGTTTGCAAGTTTAGAACACAAACGGTGGAACACATTCATTCCTTTTCTGTTCGAACTGAAAGTTTACTTTTGGTTTCATAAGACATTGTTTTTTTACCAAAAAGGTAAAAATGAAGTCTAAAATTACAGGTGAACATCAATACTCCAGGTGCATTACCTGCAGAGCTCTAGTCCATAAGGAAGCTAAATGAGTAAGAAATTGCAAAGGAACCCAACCAACTAAAGGATCTCACAAAACATTGTACATAACAGCCTTTATTTATCTGTATACACCAGCTCAGCTTTGTAGCATTTATACGATGAGGAGAACCCATCTTCCACTCCTATCCATGAGTTTGGCCCCAAACAATGTAATTGGAATCTGAAATGATCATGGTTATAAACAAAGTGTTCTAATCAGTAACTTGTAGCCCTGAAAGCAATTTATCTCAAACCTGAATAATGCCAATGAAGATGGTTCCAAGTTTTTCAGGAAATCCTGAAGTTATGATAAAAGAAAAAAAATTCATAAAGGGCTGTTACAAAAGGCCAACACAGTATTGGAGACATTTGATTATCAGCAGAACTGAAAATATAGGTTGCATAGAAGGCAACACCATTTATCCCTCCGAGTTGCTGAAAAACCATGAAGCCAACACCCACCTGTGCATATAAGATTAGCAGTTATATACCTGATAAATATTCCAAAAAGTTTCATATGATCAAATTCCAAATTCAATGACCAAAAGAGATGCGTATTCTAAAGGAATGTAGTTGAATAAATGATTCGTTACAATGACTGCATGTTGTGCCTACCACCATGCAAGAACAATACTATATCTGTCCTTCTATCAGGTTGTCATGAAGATAGACATGTTTTGATAGCGCCACTCACCTGATTTTGGTCCAGTGAAGCCCTTTAGCATAGTTTTCAACTTTCCATGACCTCACCAAGGTAGGCACACTTCCTAATACAATCACAGCAGTATCATGCAAAATTTTGAAGGCCATACATAATCGACATTCACATCCATTTGCATATACACTCACAGCCATATTTACAATTGACAAAAAAAGGAGGAGAAAAAGGCAGAGCATACCTGAGTTGGAGGCAACATTATTGGCTCAGGGGCAGCGTGAGGGAGATGGCCACACGCTGGGGCGGTGGTCTGCAAGGGCTAGGCACGGGCGAGGTAAAGCAGCCTGATTGCGCCGGCGCTTGAGTATTCATGCTTGGCCGCCTCTGAGCTGTCGGAAGCCTCAAAATTTTCAACACGATAAGAGTATTAAAAAAATGACTCTTAGCTCATGCGTTGCAAAGGGAGCTAAAAAATCCTTTGCTATGGCTAAACTTCACACAGTCCAGGCATTTTTTTCTATACAAATTCAGCATACTTTATGATGGTTGACAAGTGCATTCATTCATCATGTTTGTCCTCGATCAAAATTAATTACAGTTTATTTCATTCATATTAGTTATCCAACAGTTCAATTCTTTTTGGGTGCTCTACAAAATTTTTACCGCACCAACGCCCAGCAATTTCATTCATATTAGTACTCGTCCTTTTCCATGGAAAAAAATTACACTAATCTAATTTGATCATGGTATCCCTTACTTTTGGGAAAAAATATATTCTTAGGTGATCATAGATTCATCACCCTTATTCTCCTTAAAAAGATGCATAAGTGTTATGTTCCCTTGTAGTGGCAGGGCAGATAGCCCCTGCCGCTCCTTTCAAAGCTTCATGAGAAGCCTGTAACCACTTGATGGCCAATTTGTAGCCTTGTCGAGAACATGTTAGCCCCAAAAAGGATCTGCACAAACAAAAATCTTGCTTAACCAAAGGAAGCACAACACCATCAAATGAGGCCATAATGGAAATTTGGATGTACAACATCTTCAAAATTAGTATTAGTGGAGGTAGCCTACTGCAGGTACTGGAGATGAAGTTTGAAGCTTCTAGGCCATAACTGAAATACTAAGACATGTCTTCCTCATACATTAGCACCCAATGGAATTATCCAAATGTGTACTAAACTAAAAAAAAGAAATGAATGTATCACAAATGCATTTACAATGTAATCAACCATGATATTTATTTGGTTATGTCAAACTAACAATAAGTGCCCTGCCTCAATCTTACATGATTTTTTACTTCATAATTGATTCACACAAAATGGGAAATAGGCAAGAAATTGCAATGGTCTTTCCAAACTGATGTTAAATAATATGACTAAAGCAAAAACAACCTTCTCCAATATATTTATATGTTTGCATAGCAAATGCAACCGATAGATATTATGGTAGTGACAGATTCGAGTCAAGAAGAGTGAAACCCAGATCACAGAACCGCGACTACAAAAAGTGCATTGAACTTTAAAGTCATCCAGATGCCAAGGAATTAACTAATGAGCTGGGATTGCTTAAATAAATTTGAGGGTGTATTCATATGCACACACTGTATAACCTAAATCCTTCTTCCAATATTTCTGTGTATCATCCCAAATAGCTGAACCTATAATTTCTTTATGTTCAATGCAGCAAGGTAGTTTTTCCTCACCTTTTATCTTAGTGTTTGATGTGTTATCCCACTTTACTTCCTTAAGTTCGATCTTAAATTCTGCAAAAAGAAGCGAGGTCAACATTTCAAATTTTTGTTCAACATTATAGGTGGATTGGCACAAGTTTGTGAACCATAGCAACTCTGTTTTTCTAACCAAAATGCATCAGTTTCACTCTTCATAGTTGCTATGTGATAGTACTATTGCTATATTGCCACCTCCATACTAAGCAATTAATCTCTCTGCAATACACAGATGTAAAAGACTTTTTTTATTATTTTCAATTCTAACTACACAGTGACATATCAGCAATGTGGGGTATCGGGTACCTGCAATGGAGGATCTCTGATGAAATGTTTGGTGATCAATCTGATGCCATGAGATGTGCTTTTGTCAGCAGAATGGATTCTACATGTTTGCACTCTACCAAGCTTGCATGATTGATCCCTCAAGAAAAGCTTGCATGATTGATGATGGAATCATTGATCAGCTACACAACCTTATAGTGCACACTTTCACCACTACACCAAGTAAATGAGCAGTCCCCTGCAACAATACAGTCAATAACACATAAGCTTAGAAATATGTTGGTCTAATAAAGGACAAAATAAGTAACTATTTGTGGTTTATCTCTTGCACTGGCCATTAAAAAGGTCATTTAACTATAGTTCAAGCATCGACAAAACCGCCTAAGATACATTGCTGTAGATAGGAATCTGCTTGGGCAGTAAGATAGTGTATTAATGTGCCAGGTCAGTAGTGACTCTTGGTTGATTACTTCTTGGGCCAGAGTGGGAGCTGGGCATGCCGAGTCAGTTCTATTTGAACCTAATGCTGTCAAATTAGCTCTGAATACCAGGTTGATAGCAGATATGCAAGCATTCCATGAGAGTGCTAAAAAAAAGCTCTCTCATGTGCATATGGAAAAATTCACAAACAAAAGCGGGCCATTGTAAGTTAATGGCAATTCACATGCATGTACCCATAAATTTCTACATAACAGCAGCTAGCTGTCCTCACATCTAGAGGAGCATACCATATGCAGTGGCTGATGTGCTTTAGTTTGTTTAGTCAGTGGCTCTGAATACTCTAATGAAAATAGTTCAAAAAAATCCAGTACCGTTGCCTCCTCTCAATACCCATTGTGGATTGTTGTTACCTCTAGAAATAGTTATGTAGGTTCCTGTTGCATATAATTACATAGTGAATATACGACACCTAACCTATGAGTACTACTCAAAGATGTTTCAAGAAAAATCATTAATACCTTTGGTTTCCTCGGTACATAAAAAAGGATGGGGTGTAGCAGACCTGCGATAAGAAAAATGATTAATAGATGTTAAACTTAATGGAATAAATAACATTCTAATAAGTTAGGCTATCCTGAAATTATTGAAGTCCCTAAAACTAATTTTCTTTTTCAAACAACAAGTACAAATAGAATAAAAGATAATGCATTCGCTCTGTAATCCTGCACATCGCCAGCCCATTACAATAATCTTACATATGAAAAAGAAGATTGTGACATGATCGATCATTTACCAACTTAATTTTTAAACAATCACGAAAAACATCAGAAAGATACACTGTTGTAAAGCAGCCACCCAACCATACCATTACAAATCCATAACCAGGTTTAGGTTCTTCATGTTTAGGCTTTTGGTTGGGAATCATTCAGAACAATACCCCATGACAAAGAACCAAAAAACACATGTCTGAAAAGGACTACAAACTGAATGCATCGGTCTGCTATCAAACTGAATGCATCAGTTTTTCCTAAGAATAAAGAATCCATATGCTAAAATTATAAGAAGTTACAACTACAATGGTTTTTCCTACTGTAATGGATGAACATGCAAGTTAAACAAACTGAGGAATGTTATTCTATATACAAACTCCTAGTAGATGATTAAAGCTGATTGTGGCATCCAATCTAAAGTTTTTCAGGATGTGTCCAACCTCAGGTTAGATCAAGCCCATTACAACAACCTTACATTTAGAGAAAGGTGGTAAATAGCACATCTCAAGCCTATGCATTCCAAAACAGAAGCATATTTATATATCTTAATAGCTAAATAGAGTGTTGTTCTAAAAGTAACAATACTAAAATAGCAAACGTGCCTTAGTTATACAATCAGCATGAAGTCATGACAAGTTTTATTACACAGGGAAGAAGCAGAGTTTGCTTCGTCTGATACCTGGGAGCATTATCAACCAATTTGTAGTTTTATATACCTAGGAGCACACTATCAACCAATTTGTCTAGCAATAATTTCCTTTGATATATGCCCAGCTAAAGAATTTTCATTTTGCCAATCAATATACTGGACATTGTGGAAACATAGCAGGCATAATACATGTACACACATGTAATTAGATCAGATCAGAATAGAAATAGCCAATTAGCTTAAGTTAGGGTTGGGTACTCGGTTTTGCACAGCAGGAAGGGAAGAGAAGGGGTTGGCACACCTGGTGGTAGCAGCGAGCCAGGGTGTAGGAGGACTTGAAGAAGCTACTGCTGCTCGACGTCCGCGCAACAGGCTTCACCAGCACCACGCGATGGCTGGGGCGGGCACCGGGCATCGCTCGCGATGCGGCGAGCAGGAGGGTCTCATCCGGTGCCCTCGGTGGCTGCGGCTTAGTCAGGGGCGCTCATCGGCGGCGGCGGCGTCGGGATCCATGCGATGATGGCATGTGGCGCGGGGAGCGGGGAGCATGCGACGATGGCCTGTGGCGTGGAGGCCGCGCTGTTGCGTCGCCATGATGGGGGGTCAGTGGGGGCGAGTTTCCTTTTGCATGGGCGGGCAGAGTATCGAGGTGGAAAAATCGCATGGGGACTGGGGCAGGATGCGTCGCCGCCTATAGAGAAAAAGGGGCGTCACCATCGGTCCTCATGCACTGATCCGCATGGAGGTGGGGGTGGCCGGTGGGGGCGGGATGCGGATGGCGTGAGGGGGCGCGACGGGGAGATGGGAAGGGAGGTGGCAGGAGGCAGGAGGGAGGGAGAGGACGCAGCGAGACGACGGCGAAGCGCAACGGGCTCAGGCGGCAGCGGCGCGGCCTACTGTGGGCGGGCACGGGCGTAGGGTGGGCGCGATGGGGGCACGTCGGTGAGCGACGTTTTTTTGGAAGGGAGATGGGCGTAGGGGGCATGGAGAAAGATCGCATGGGCAGCAGGCAGGCAGGACGATGGACGAATGTCGCACCAAAAAATGTCCATGTTTTGTTCTTTTTAGTTGTAGGAGATGTCCCAGCATCTTATCTGAATATACTCGACTCGTCACCCAACATCTAACCTTGGGCTGAAAAGCCGTGTCAATGCACATCCTCACGCAGGCCCTCGCCAGCCCACGCGACCAAACACTAGTGGATGGAGAGCGCGTGACCTAGTCATCAGCGTGGGCTGCTCGTTTCCTATTTTACCTGAGAAAAAGTCCACATTAACTCCTTCAACTTTTGCGAAAGTTTGTTTTTTCTTCCTGAACACTAAAACTAGATAAATCATCTCCCTAAACTTTTAAAACTATTCGTTTTACCTCCCTAACCAGTTATAAGCGGTTTTCAAATGTGGTTTTGTCAGGCGCCGACATGGGGCTGGTCTTTGTTTCGCCCCTTGGGATACGCATGAAGTATGTGGTCCGCCTCCATTTCCCTGCCTCCAATAATGTGGCTGAATACGAGGCGCTCTTCAACGTCCTAAGCATCGCCATTAAGTTGGGCATCCGATGGCTTGATGTTCGAGGCAACTCATAGCTGGTCATCAGTCAGATCATGAAGGAGTCAAGCAGCCATTGTAATAGAACCGCCCAATTTATACAAGATCAAGTACGGCTGTCCCCGCTAACATGTTGACACACGCATACTTTCACTTATATAAACCCGGTAGTCCGCCGAGTGTCCTGAAAGACCTCGGTAAATCAACATCACAACTAAGATCGCGTGATTAAGCAAATACACATCACATACGTAGAGTTACAGTGGAAATAATATTACAAATGGATTCACAAATAATAGTAAAAGTTTGGGTTTCAAAACCGATTATTGAAAACAACATAGCTTTCAAATGATTACATTAATATAAGTTCTAAATACACTGCTAGCATAAGTGACATCATCAGACAAAAGCATATAGATGAGAAGTAACTATAGAATCACTGAGCCTACCGGTGGTTAGCCACCATCTTCAACAGGCCGAGAACTTCACCTGCAACATGGTGGGATAAACCTTAAGTACTCGAATGTACTCAGCTAGACTTACCCATCATAAACCAGAAATAAAGTGACACCAAGGATTATGTAAGGCTTTAACAGTGGATCTAGCTGGACAACCTTTTTGCATAAACGCTTGAGTAACCATTAGCATTATTCACCTATACTAGCAGTGACTTTTAGCCATTACCTACCATCTATATTAGCACCTATACTAATTAATCACTTAATTAAGTTGCAAACAATAATAACCATATTAGGTATTTCATGGCTCATTATCATTATCATCATCATCATCATCATCATCATCATCATCATCATCATCATCATCATCATCATCCTTTAACCATATCTTTAAATTTAGTGAATCTGCATTCCTGCTGCTCAGTCAAGTTCTCACTATCCGAGGGAGACGGTGATTCGAATCAATTCCTATCTAGCTGGAGGGGTATTCCTAACACAAACCCTGCTTCCCTCGTTAGGGTCACAAATAAGTCACCTTTGGTACAATTCAGGAGTCGCGAGTCCAATCAGTGCTACAAAATCAGAGAACCACTCTGCCATGAGTGCTCAGTGACTTAACCCACCCTTGGGCTTACGCCAATGGTTCTCCACACATCCTTACTGCCATCTAGATTGCGACCAACTGCTCGTGTCCCTAGCCTAAATTGAGCTACTAGGCTTCGCGGTCGGAACGAGTTATCCGACCAGCTAAATGTTAGGCTGCATTCAACATGACATAAGGATGTACAACGTATCAGTCCTTAAACGACACAGATGGGGATAGATTCACACCCAATACCTCCATGCCTTGTTGTTGCACTATCGCCATCCCGTCCGGTCTCTTTTCATTATTAACACATGGTTCTTTTTCATGATAGCAAATATAGCCAACCGTGACCAAAGCTCATCCTACATCTCGCAGGTGACAGGAAATCACCTGACTTCTACCGGTCTAAGCATAGCTAAGCATCATTCGATCCTACACTTAATTAGGATCACATGATTTTATTTGGACAAGGTAAGGATATAATGCGACAATTGGTTCCAACCAATTCCTATACTTAATGCATCATCAACAATAAAAGATACTCAAGATATTTGTAAAAATATGGGAGGCTTAGAATGCTCTGGGGCATGCCTAGGATCCAACACAAGTTAGTTCAGTTAGCTTGCACCATCTTGGTGACATCTCTGGTCCTAGCACTTGCTTAGTCCTCCCATCTTCGGGATAGATCCACCAAACCCAATCTTTGAGTTTGGCTCCACATCACATCCTTCACGTGGTTCATCTAGCGTACCTAAATGAGATACAAGATGCATGTGTATGAATGTGATGAATGGTAACACAAGATGCATCACATAAGCATTCAAGACAAACACAAGATTATGCAAGACATAGACACCAATAGCTATTTAACTAACATCACACAACTAACTATAGAGAGCAAGCACATCAAGCATGACACAAGTTTAACAAGGTCACAAGTATCATAACTTGACCATCAACAAGGGCATAAGCCACACTTAGCAACACATGGAGTAAACAACCACAACTAGCATGTCTATTTCTGGACTGGAAACAACAGCTTTATGTTTGGATCATAACTAGAGTTATACAAATCCAATAGCCATGCAACAAGACATTCTGGAAAGCTTATGAAATTTTCTACAATTCATCGTTCATCATATTTAGCATGATTCTCAAGTTAATTAAGTTAAATATACCCATTTACAGAAACTGGTCCATAATTGACAGAGAGCAGCCATTTCTAAAACCCAACTTTAAACAAGCATAACTCACAAACCACAAGGCCAAATACCACCAAATTTTAACAGAACCTAGATACATGAATTATCTACAACTTTGTTATTATCACCAAAAGCTTATTCCAAAGCTAACTAGGTCAAACATGCCAATGTTTTAGATCTACACCGAACTAGGACAAAAAAGTAGTAGTTTCAAAATGGCATAACTGGAGTTACAGATATCAAACAAGCATAAACCTTATCTTTATAGAAATCTTATTAAATTATATAAAACATGTTTACTATCATCACAAGGTGATTCCACCATTAACAAGGTCAATCAAGCACAATTGAGCACCTCTGTCCAGACTTGGACAGATTCTAACATGCAACTTCGCAAGCTTATAACTGGAGCTCTACAACACCAAAATGGATGATCTTTAACAAATTTGGAAATCTCATGAAAGGCACTACACTTGTTCTATTATCTCTAAGACATGATTCAAAGCGTAGCTAAGTCAAACAAGACAATCATTCAGATCTCTACAGAGAGCATGTAAAATCTGACAATGAACTTACAAAATCTATAGCTCCTAAATTATCAGGCCTATGTCCATGCAATTTGAACACATGCAAGATTATGAAATTAGCTACAACTTTGGTATTCACTACGACCACAACAAACATCATTTCCGCCACAAAAATGATTGCACAAGCAAAAACTGCAAATGCAGCCCAATAGCAGTGGTACAGAAAACTGATAGGAACTTCAGAGAAGCATAACTGGAGTTCTATACCTCCAACAAACATGAACCATAACTTTTTGAAAATCTTAGGAAGTTACCTACAACTTTCTTATTCTCATATTAAGATGATTCTACAGTTATAAGGGTCAATTAATCCAATAATTGCATCTTTGTCCAAAACATAGACAGAAACTGACAAGCCACTTTAAACAGCTATAAATGAAGTTATACATGTCCAATAAATGTGGTTATAGACTTTTTAGAAAGCTTAGCAAATTCTAAACAACGTTGTTGTAAACACCTCAAGCTAATTCTACTATTAAGAAGGCCCCACAGTAAGAACAAGGAAACCCTCTCTAGGTTTGGGCAGAAACAGCCACAGAGATGTAAGCAAGTATAACTCAAGATCTACTTAACAACAAATCATGATATTTAGCTTTTTGAAAATCTTAATAAAAGTAATACAACTCATGTATTATCATAAAGTCATGATTCATAACTTAACTAAGCCAATTAATTCAAACATGTAGGACTATTCAGAATAGGAGCAAAGCAATACAGGTAATTTGTTATTTTTATAGATCTTAAACTATCAAGCCTAAAATATTGAAATTTTTACCAGACATCAAGAATAACCTTAGTAGCACTCCACAAAAATTTCACAATTATTTGAGCACAAGAACTGCAGTTATGAAAAAGACAAAACTCAACTAGCATTACAATCCTAACTGCATAAATCTATTTTTACAGCACAAACTTTATACTAAACAATGCAATATTATAGATCTACTGCATATATAACTTCACAAGGATTCCAAAAAGTCTACATTTGTTATTTTATGACTTTTTTACTAATTGCTACGATTTTCCAAAGTTCAGCACAAAAATCTGCAATTAAAAGATTAAACCAAAAAAAAGAAAACACTTTTGCATTGGGAACCCTGGACTTTACTCAAATCAACCAAGCCCATAAATGTAACTTCTTGTGTCTGGCTATTTTGCAAAGTGAACACGTTAAAAAGTTTCTATTTATGATTAGACCCTTCTTCTTCCTTTTGACGGGGCAGAGACGGGAGACGCGTCGGGGGCCATCGTGGCCGATTTGGCCGACCGACGAGGGGCTTCGGCCAGCCAGGGATGCGAGGGGGGAGGCCGGCCGGTGGTGCGGCCGGGCCAGCCATGGCCAGCTAGAGTGACGCCCAGCCCTGGGCTCGGCCGGTAGAGGCTGCAGGAGGGCCGGCTGCGGCAGCAGGCAACGCCGGCGGCGTCTTGCTCTGCCGAGAGCAGGGAGGCGAGAGCGAGCGAGGGAGAGAGGGGAGTGAGAAGCTCAGGCGTCTGCTTTGGAGGGCTCCGAGGTATGGCAGGAGGCAGGCGCACGCATCAATGGAGTGGGGCAAGCTCTCGCATGGCTGCCATGCTCACGGACATGCGTAGCCCATAGAGGCAATTCAGCGAACAGGTGGCGTGCGCCGGAGTGTCCGATGTGGGGCGCAGTTTTGGGCCAGATCTGGGCTGAATCAGCTATTGGGCCAAAAATGAAGTTTGCTCTACACAACCTGCTCTACGTTTCTTATTTAAGGTGCCTGATCATTTGAGCTCTGTAACAACAGGTAATTAAGCCTCAATATGATAGTGTCAACATGTTGATAACGGTCACGGGAACTCACCTTCGGAGGTCAAAACTCGGTCAAACTCAGTGCAACTTTTTGTATGCTCTTCTCCATAATATAACCTTCAACTTTTATTTTTGGACCAACTCAAGTTGCTTAGCAAAATTTGGAGAACGTGGGATGTCAATGTCGATGTCGGTGAATTCCGGACTACAAACACTGTTGGGTTGATTTCAGCTTTTCTATTAGACTTTGAGCCTTGTTTTGATCCATTTTGAAACCGAATCATGACTTGGTCTTTTAACAAAGTTTGTTATAATCAAAATTTTATTCAACTTTCATTTTTGGTCAAACCTCATATCTGGTCCAGAAGTCAACTTTATTTCTTGGTCAACGCAAAGCCCTTTTTGCTATAGAATCTAGGGTTTCCATTATTTTTGGATATTTTCTCCACCTTTGCTCAACATGAACCCTTCATAACTTTTGTGGTAGAGTTCAATTAGAGTTGTTTGAGCAAGGTTGCAAGGTGTGGTTGACTTCATAGGTTTCCATCCACTTGATAAAGCAATTCATGCAAAGATATGACTTATCATTTTATGTGACTTTTTGATTCCAAACTTCATGAAACTTTTCCAATGTTCAAGAGAGATTGATACTAAGGTGATGGACATGAGTGAGGTGTGTTTAACATTATTCAAGCATACATTTGAAAAGAGTCATCATGTAGGTAAAGGTGTGTTGTCCAAGTTTAAGTTGGAGCTCCTCTTGTAGATTTGATCTTGACACCTTCATTACCACTTGACATGTCATGTTTGAGCTTAAACCCATTGCTTAACTAGTGACAAACACTTGGGGTGTTACAGCCATGACACCAAGATGGCTGCTTACTATTAAGAAGTCCGCCAGCTAGAGGATAAGTTCGATGGCCTCAAACTCAATCACATCCCGAGGTGGCTCAACAAGGTGGCCAACACACTAGCGAAGATGGCGTGCAGCCAAGAGCCAATGCCGATGGGCGTCTTCGCTAGTAATCAACATAATCCTTCAGTCTGCTATGAGGAACGGGGACAGACTAAGGATAAGCTACTTGCCCTAGGCTTGAGGGCTGACCGACCACCCGCTCCCTTCGACCCCAAAGTCATGGAGCTTGACGAAGGTCTAGTGGCAGAGCCCAACCCCCTAGGTGACTGGAGGACCTTGTACCTCAATTGGGTTCTCTGCAAAGTGCTCTCGATGGACAAGACAAAGGCCCGGTAGATCGCACGCTGAGCCAAGTCTTTCGTTATTATCGAGGAGGAGCTCTACAAGCAAAGCCACACCAAGATCCTTCAGTGCTGCATTCCCATCGAACAAGGGAGGCAACTACTGAGGGACATTCACGGTGGGGGTCTGCGGACATCATGCCGCACCTAGAACCCTGGTTAGAAATACATTCTGACATGGCTTCTACTGGCCGACCGTGGTGGTCGATGCTGAGTAGATTGTGCACACCTACAAAGGGTGTCAATACTACGCTCGACATACCCACTTGTTGGACCAAGCACTCCAAATGATCCCCATCACATGGCCGTTCATGGTCTGGGGGCTCGATATGGTTGGACCTCTCAAAAGAACACCTTGGGGCTACACGCACTTGCTTGTCACCATAGACAAGTTTACAAAGTGGATAGAGGTTTGGCCGATCTCCGTGATCAAGTTCAAGCAAGCCATGTTATTTTTCCTCGACATCGTCCATCGCTTTGGAGTCCCAAACTCCATTATCACGGACAACGACACATAGTTCACCGGGAAGAAGTTCCTCTGATTCTACGATGAGTACCACATCCGCGTTGATTGGGTCGCCGTGGTGCACCCCTGCACGAATGGGTAGGTTGAGCATGTGAACGGCATGGTCCTATAGGGTGTCATGCCTAGGATTTTCAACCGGTTGAACAAGTTTGGCGGGCGTTGGGTCGTAGAGCTCCTCGCGGTGCTCTAGAGCTTGAGGACAACCCCTAGTCGGGCCACTGGCTACACACCCTTCTTCATGGTCTATGGTTCCAAGGCTATCCTCCTGACCGACCTCAACTATGGGGCACCGAGGGTCAGGGCATACAATGAGCAAGGAGCCAAGGCGTCCCTCGAGGATGCCATGGATCAACTCGATGAGGCACGCGATGTTGCCCTCCTTCGCTTGGCCAAGTACTAGCAGGCACTTTTTCAGTACCACAGACATTGGGTGTGGGGTCAGGCCTTCAACGTCGAGGACCTGGTACTCTGCGTCGTCCAAAGCAACAAAAACCGTCACAAGCTCTCCCCACTATGGAAGGGATCGTACACCATCGTAGAGGTGCTCCGACCCGGCACCTACAAGCTCAAGACCATCAATGGCAAGGTCTTCACCAATGCATGGAACATCAAGTAGCTACGTCGCTTTTACCCCTAGCCTATGCATATGCTTAAGAATGATATTTCTGAAATATGAAAACATTTTCTCATATCGTTTTCACTATCGTTCCCTCTATCTTTAGTGACACCCGACCCTGGCAATGGTAGGGGGTCGGGCATCAGTCGGGGGCTAATAAGAGTATATCTACTCAGAGACATTCTCTATGCTCGACCCTCCCTTACGTTAAGATCTCAATGTAAGGGCTGCAGAAACAATCCCTAAGTAAAACTGGTCGAACTGCAAGAAACCTACGCCCTAGCGACTATGGCATTTTTGCTCAGCAGCGTGATCAGAGTTGTTTCACCCGCATCCCAAGCTTTACAGCCCTAACCACAAAAAGGGTCAGAACATATTAACCTTTTTTATAAAAAAAGGAAATAACCAAAAGATTGTTCAACCATAGCAAAAATTGAAATCTTTCCATTTATCACAAGGTCACTATTTGGCCTAACTAACTAATTTTTCGCGTGGATGATCTCATCCTCCATCCTGGCAGATAAGTCCTATGCTAGAGGGGCCACCTCCTTCTTGATGTCCTCTAGTCGGCGTTGGAGTAACTGGGCATGAAGCCTTGGCTCATTGTCTCTAGATCGATGTTGTCATAGTGAAAACGAGCGATCATGAACGACCGATGAACGCCGAAGCAGAGTGCATCCCTCGCCATCTTGCATGCCCGATCTATGATCCAGATGGCATGGACCATGAGCGAGCTCGTCTCCTACGCTAGGGCCAGCTTGAGGTCATCGCAGACTAGCTAGATGGTGATGCATAGGGCATCGTGCTCATCGCTCTCCTTTAGGAGGGTGGCCTTCACCTTGCCGAGCTCCTTCTCTAGGCTACGACTCTTCGTCACCTCCACCCTAAGCCTATGATCAAGACCTACCAAAAACATGCACCAGCCATGTTGAAAAGCCTACCATGGATCCTAGAGAGAAGGACGACAAAGGAAGACTAGGGGCTTACCGTCCATGTCCGCCTGGAGCTAGCGTGCCTCGTCACACCGTCGGGCCACCTTGGCCTCCATGTTTCAGTCCTGCTCCTATTGCTAGCTAACCTCCATGGCAAGTCTAGCGGTCACTGCAACCTTTAGATCCTTCTCCCCCTAGAGCTTTCCCTCTAGGAGGTCGATTCGCTACTGGGCGTTGTCATGCTCCTTTTGTAGCCACTTGATCTCTGTGGCGTCCATGCGTGTACTCTTGATCAGGTCTAGGAGCTTCTCCCTAGCTTCGCGGGTGTCATCATGAGCCTCCACGTACTTGATCCAGAGGTTGGCCAACTCCTAGCAAATGGAGGCAAGTTTGGCCACTTCTTGATGAGGGGCAGCAAGCTGGGCGGCCGGTTCCTCATGTAGCCGCTCCCCCACGGCTCATAGCTACCCCTCTGCTATGAGGTGATCCCAAATGCCCTTCTTGCGGCGAAGGAATGTAGACTTCTCTTGGCCGTAGTCCATGAGAACCTATAGAAAGGGTATGAGTCAAAAGGCAAGAAAAGGGAAGACGAAGGTTGGAAACACTGATGCACTATACCTGGCCAATTGGAGTGACGACATCTTACAGCAAACTCAGCATGGTGGTCAGGGCATGGACCGTGACCCCACCTCCATGTGGATGCTCCCCCACTTCCTCTTCTCCGTGGCATCATCGAGGGTGAAGAGCATCACCCCTAGGTCTCGATAGTCAGCCCACCTGATCTGGGGTCCTCCCCAGGTGTGAGGGTCACCGCCGACCCAGACCAGAGGCCAAGATGCCTCCACGCCGACCCCTCTCATGACCGCAACTCCTCTAGAGAGGCCCCCAATGGTAGAGGGCACGAGCAACGTGGACGAGGAAGCCTACCCCACCGTCATGCCTGCCGAGGGTGCACCAGGCGTGGGCTCCTTTGTCCATCCTACCATGGGTGCCACCATCTGCTTGGATGACAGCCCCAGTTGCCCCATCACCGACGCGCTCACCAGCGTAGACAATGGCTCCTATCGAGCCATCTCTGCTTGTGGCATCGCGGCTGTGCCCAACCACATCGTGCCTGCCACGGGTGCTCTAGACATGCATTTCGCTGCCTGCTCTCCCCTAGACATAGCCGACTGCCATGCCTCCCTGGTCGACCCTATGGTTGCCCCAACCACACGCCCACCAGCCCCCGGCGTGGCGCTAGATGGGTCCTGGCGCACCCGCCAAAGGGTGAGAGTCTTCTTCGGTGCCAGCTTTAGGAGGGTCCCGCACCCCCAATGCCGTAGAAGGCACGACGGTTAGTTTGCAGTGAAAAATTCATCAAAAAACAAAAGAACAGAAAAACTCTCAGCTTACCTTGATGCCATCGGGCGCTAATGTTTTGGGGTTGGCCTGATCGACCCTGGCTATGACTCCTCATCGCGCTGCCATTTTGAGACCTCCCTTTGCTCGGGAGGCTTGGACGAGGCAAAGCCGCTGGCTCCCCTCAGCTCTGGCGGTGCCGTAGAAGGCTCGGATGGAGCAGGGCAACTCATTCCCGCCATCTCTAGGGGTGAGTCCTCCCAATCTTGCTCTAGGAGATGCCACAGGAAGGGCCCTGCCTACGGCGAAGGTGGGTCCTTGTCCCCATCGGCTAGATCATCCCAAGGGATGGGCAACCCAGAGCCATCGCCCCCTCCTCTTCTTCTTCTTCCTCCTCATCTTCCTCCTCCGATGAGCCTTGGTGCTGCTTCCCCCACTACAGCTTCGCCCACTCCTTCGCCCATCGTTTATTCTCCTTGTCATCCTTCTCCTTCTTTCTCCACTCATCTATAGCATGGTTCGTCTCCCTCATGGCTGCATGCTCTGGTAGCACCGCGACAGAGGCCTGAAAGCCCAAATCCACCAGTAGCTCAATGAAGCCCAGCTTCGGCCGCATCACAGGATGTCCTCCGCAATCTCGCTATTGCGAAGCGGCCCCTGAGCGAGCACCATCTAGCCAAGTTCCATGACAACCTCGAGGATGCTCCAAAGATGCCAGCTCCATGAAGCTCATGGCTCCTCAGCAACACAAAGGCCTCAAGGATGTCATGCATCTTTTTCTTCTCCTTGACAGGTGGCCCGCACGGCTACGTCGGCGGTGCCTCTTCGATCAAGTGCCCAGTGAAGTCCGACAAGGGGGCGGTGGGGTCATTCTTCAAGTAGAACCACTATGTGTGACACCCCTTATTGGATCTGGATAGCTGGCAGGGCATGTACTTAGCCACCCATTGCCCTCAGAAGTGGATGCCCGTGCATCCCATCAGCACCGGGATCTCCCTGCCTCTATGCTTCTTCTTGTGTAGGGAGATGGCGAAGAAGTACTTCCACAACTCGAAGTACGGCTCAATCCCTAGGTACCCCTCGCACATCGCCATAAAGTCCATGATGTGCTGCAACTCGATCTGGTAGTGGTGTAGCAGCCCTTAGAAGAACGGATGAGGGGGAATCGTGAGCCCATGCTCGTGGAAGGGTGCGAAGGAGATGATGTAACTGTTGGGCAGCATCAGCACCTCCTCATTGCTAGGAACCAGTCACTCCATCATGTTAGACCTCCCATGAAGAAGACCACGCTTGACGAGGCCTTCCATGCACGCGTGGGTGACATCAGAGCAGTACCATGACTCCATAGAAAGCAAAGACAGAGGAGCAAGGACTTTTTCGCGATGGTGGAAAAGCAAAAGCTATGGATCTAGGGCGCTGGCGGTGGACTAGCAGAGGTAGTAGATCCGAATGATGGCGGTCGAAAGGTAGGGAAGGCAAGATTGCAGTTTGGCATGCCAAAACATGAAGGAGGAGCCCACTATTTATAAGGCAGGGTGAGATGGGAGGCGAACCATCTGCCTAGATCAACATGCTCGGCATGCCCCATCACTTCGCCTCTCTGGGAATTGCACACATGCCACCCCATGGCCGCTCCTCGAAGGGCGCACTGGATAGCGGTTCGCACCCTCGATGGGCTAAAAACCGCCACACGTAAGTAGGGATACGGAGCTAAAAACACTCCACGACCCATTAAGGCCTAGGAGTTCGAAGGTTGTCCCATCGATGGGTTCCCAACTGCTCTAGGGAACCTTTAGAGTGAGGGGTGGAACAGGATGGGTAGAGTGAGGGGTGGAACAGGATGGGCCCACTAGCGGCCAATACCCAGGCGCACGAGCACCGTGGGCATCCCAACCCACGTTCGAGTCTTAATAGAGAATGGTCCATGGTTTTTCTCGAAGAAAGGCAATGAGCCCTCGGTACAATGGACCTATGAACTATATGGACTGGCCATCAGGAATCTAGATTTGGTCACTAGCTAACCCATTCTAGATCCACACAAACGGGGAGCCGGGGCCCCACTCGAACTTTCCCATCAATAGCTCATCGAGCACCATAGTTCATCCACCGAGGAAAACATGGCATGGCTCAACCCCTCTATTTTATCAAAAAAAAGCTTGAGGGAGGATGACCTTAAGATGAGCTAACCCCTCGACCAAACCCTTGCTGCGCGGGGGGGGGGGGGGCTCAAGAGTTGGACTCGCAAGGAGACCGAATACGCGGTCGCATAACAATGGTAGATTTCGAAGGAGTATACTACTCCTCTATAGGCTCAGGGGCTACTATCAGGTATTAGTATCAGGGATACCCAAAAGAAGGAAGCTAATGGCCGCAAATGCTAACTCCCTAGGATGGTTAAGAGCATATCTTGGTCTCGCTCGGCCCTGAGGGCACGGGCTCCATTTTGTCTGACCTCAAGGATACGGGATCCGGGTCACCTGATCCCAAAGGTGTGGGCTCTGTCTTGCCCGACCCCTCGGGTGAGAGCCCCTTCACATCTGACACCGAGGGCGCGGACTCTGCCTTGTTTGACCTCGAGGGCATGGACTCTACCTCGCTCAATCCTGAGAGCGCAAGCTCCATCTCACCTGACCCTAAGGGCACGGGCTTTGCCTCATCTAACCCCCTAGGGTGCGGGCTCCCCCTCACGTGATGGAGGTCCATACCACCCTCAACCACTACGAGTCTGAAAATTATGGGTCTAGGGTGAAACTTCTAACGCTAGAAGGGGAGCAGGCGTGTCTTGACAGGACCCGTGTAAAGGAGATGGAAGATGTTGCAATCCCAGAAACTTTCCTCTCCTCGTCTCTCTCTCTCTCTCTCTTTCTTTGATGTAACCTGCATCTTTCCCTTCATCTATAAAAGATGAAGCAGGGCCTCCCATAGGGGGAAAAAGAGACATCTAGCACGTCTGAGCGGCGACAGGCTTAGGCGCTTGGTAGTAGATAGGGAACTCAACCCGACCCACTCTTTTCACTAGAGACTTGGGACCTTATCCCTCTCTCGCCTATTTATAACCCCTACTACAAACCAAGTGTCGGTAACACGAGCAGCAGCAGATTGGACGTAGGGACATTCTGCCCGAACTAGTATAAATCCTTCTTTCCTCCGAGCACAGCCATCCGGGTTAGACGCGCAAACTAGAAATTTACTAGCTGGTGATTCAAAACACCGACAGTTGGCGCACTAGGTAGGGGCCATTTGCATGTCTCGTCGTCCACAATAGGCCATAGTTGGCTAGCCACGGCGTTAACTGAGTCCTGGGTGCGCACATGTGCTTCGGGAGCCTAGACTTCATCGTCGTCACAGAGGGAGAGGTGGCGTGGGCTCCTGCCCCCATCCAACTTCTTTGCTCCACTAGCCTCGATGCAACCATCGGGGCCCTCGAGAAGCTACAGCTGCGCACACCGGAGGCCCGTGACCCTGAGAGTGACTAGCTCCTCGACTTCAAATATGGAAGGCTGGAGCATCAAGAACCCCTCACAATCACCACGATCAGAGCCGGTGACAAGCATCTTCCTCCGCTAGATGATCCTTACTGCACCAAGTCACCTAGGTGGCGGCAACCACCAAGAGTAACAAGCGAATCCCGTAGCAAAACACGAACGCCAAGTGCCTCTAGATGAAATCACTCAAGTAATGAACTTAGATTCACTCCTAATCCCACAAAGATGATGAATCAATGATGGAGATGAGTGGGAGGGCTTTGGCTAAGGTCACAAGGTTCCTATGTGTTGGTGCGGAAAATGTGGTGATGCAGCCAACACACAGCAAGCCGGACGATCTGAACGGAATGAGATTGGAGATCTACTTGGCTTCAACATAGGACCAGTCGATTCTGAAGATCCAACGGCATGCTAGTCAATTTGACCTGCAATTGATAAGGAGAGAAAATCTTATTAGTAGTTTAAGGAGGAACATGTTGGTGTTGCTCCAAACAGTTCCAAATATGTTTGTAGATTCGATAACTAGGGATATTGTGTTAAACAAGTTATTTAACACAAGATCAATAAGTTTGATGTATATTATGGTTCATAAGAGATCAATCAGCTGATGCAGCCTTACAAACTATGACACACATAAAAGATCAATCAGCTGATGTAGCTTTACAAGCATAATACAAGTCGTGACAGTACTCACAGACAAGTCGGAGGTCGATCAGTCAATGTAGCCCTGCTTGTTGAAGAACTCACCGAGTTTCTATAGTACCCCTACTCCTAAGGGTTGGCGTGAAGCCGGAAAAAGTAATTGTATTGATTGATTGTCTTTTTTACAATAACCGAGGTCCAATATTTATACCCAAAACCTAAACATGAATCATACTCAAATATGACTCATTACAATTCTTGGAATAAAAGAAAACATTCCTAACTTAAAAACAACTTGGACCCTAATCTTTTCCTTTTTATAGAGTCCGACATATTTTTCCCCAACACCATCCGTACATAGTCTGTTGACGTTGTCCGCTGACGTCATCTATAAAATAGCCGATTCCGACACTGCATCAAAACCAACCAATATAGATTCACATCTGATCGATTTCTTGATAATACAATCGTAGAAGCTTTGAGTTCCCGTGTTCTTTTTTCCAAATTTTGGTGTAAACACATGCCCCCCAATTTTAGGATAAAAATGATTTTATTCTAAAATTTTGATTTACCTGCTCACCGTGTCGTAACAGTTTATTCTGAAATATACACATGACTCCTGATTTCTCTGCCCGAATTTTATATAATACCTCAATAGTATTATTTCCAACTCACTCGGCCTATTCGCTTTTCCCTTCTTTCTCTAGCAATCCTCAACAACCAAAGCCGCCATCACCAAGGCCTTAACCCTAGCAATTCCTCTGCCCCATCAAGCTATTATTCAAATAACCTTCCTCAGATTCAGATATATTTTGGCTACGATGGTGACCCACGACCACGTCCCTGAGGTATGCTTTCAAGTTCCTGTCTTCCAAGTATTAGCTGTTACCCTGCATTTCATTTCTTCTCAAATTTATTCTATCTAGTTTCTAGGAAATGAGGAACGAAATTTCAATTCCATCGGCTGTTGTTCCCAATGTCTCTTATTTTGGGCCTATGGGTGACCCTGATCCATCTGAATTTATTAGTCAAGAAACCAACCGAATCCCCTTTAAACAATCTGTAGTAGATTTGTCCTCCTGGAACATCAAAACTCCCTTTAGAAACTAGCCTAAAATGCCTAAGGGATGGAGAGATTGGTTTCATAGAGTATCGGAGGAAAAGGCTGGAGATTGGGAGATTTATGACTTGAATCAATGCTTGACACTCTCACTGTCTGGAATGGAGAGGAATGATTCACTTTTGATTTCTGCATCTTACTTCTGGTCCAACACCTTAAATGCTTTCATTTTTTGTCATGGCCCAATGACCATCACTTTGGCCAATGTTTATATGTTGACCGGCCTTAGAATAATAGGATCAATACAACCTTATGACTTCTTAAGTGCTGGATCCAAGAAATTAGTCAAAATATTAGACTGCACAGGATGGGTAAGCTACATTCTGAACCACATTGGAGATGGATCAATTGTTGCTGAAAGGGAACTTGTAGCTTTCTTGAACATGTGGCTGGAAAGATTCATCTTTTATGGATCATCCTGTGGTCCAACTTTCAATCATAAATACTTGGCAGAGTGTCTAGCAGCTAGCAATGAAATCCCTCTTGGAAAATACTTGCTAGGATCTACTTATCATCTGATGCACCAGGTAGCTGTCCAGTTACTGAAGAACGAACCAGTGCAAACCATTAGTGGCCCTTGGTGGTTAATACAACTATGGCTAAACCTGTATATGCATAAGATTGTAAGACCTAATCTCAGAAATCTGAGCTTTCCTTCTTCCAACTTTGCTGAAGATTACAAAGGAAAAGAAGAAAGAACTTGATAGTGCATGAATTATGGTGAGGCTGCATCAACCATAACAATTGCTATTGATGTAGGCCATCTCTTTAAGAAATTCTACAGAGGATTTGATGCAAACGTCTTGACTTGGCTACCTTATGATGAAGATGAAGACAATGAATTAGTTCTGCCAGTCAAATTTTGGTTTGAATCAGGCTACTCAGATAAAACAGCTGACGTAATTTTCAGTTGCATCATCAAACCCTGTGTATTGCCAGCTGAATTTTGCCATGGCCATGGCAAAATGGCTATCGGTTCTTTTCTCCCAGAAAATCTTCAAACTTATGAATTCTACAATCCTTGTTTCTTGGCCCATCAATTCGGCCTTGGTCAGCTGCCTCCTCAACTGTTCTTCAAGAATACACTGAAGCCAAGAGAAGGTATTAGTGAAGTAATGGAAGCCTTAAGAGTCTTTCAACTAGGATCAGATCTTTGTTCCTTTTGCTTGCATGACTAGACAAGAGTCACTTTCTCTTCCAACTTGTTTGACTCCTGGTGGCAAGAATAGCACTCCCATCTCTTCTATGGGTCAGTCCATCCTATCTGCTTAGCTCTAGATGAAGATTTTGCTTCTAACAGTGAGGTAACTTACCATTCATTTTTAGAAAAATTATTCAATAACCTACCAACTATTCTAACAAACTTTTTTAGGACATCGAATTCGATCCCCTAAGCATGGACAGGAAGAGGCATCCTATAGAATACTATCCACCATGTCTAGCCTCAAGAATTTGATCCACAACACCCACCTTAAAGAAGCTAATGAAGACCCCAGCTGCTCTAGCAATACTTACATACCAGCCTTCCAAACGCAAGGCAGCCAGAGGTGTGACTCAGAAAACCACCACTAGGGAAAGACTCTGTAGAACCAAACCATCAGCTGCTCAGGTAAATCAACTAATCTCCCTTCTCACATTAATATTTAATTTCTGATCCAATTCCCTTTTGCAGCCATCAAGTATTGCATCCCAGTCTATTTTGGGTGCTAAGCTACTGTCCCAGGCACTTGAATCAGCATCCACCAACATCTCATCGGCTGTTCCCACTATAGAGCCAATTATAGTTGAAACAACTGATGTTTCTAACAGACCTCAGGTGACAAAAGATGAGCATCTCTCTATTTCACCTCCTGATGCTACCAAGGTATCCTCTTAAGTCTCCTAATTTTATATAATTTTATTCTCTTCTAACCATTTACCTTGTTATACTCTACCTAAAAAGACATTTGCATAAGAACAAAGGTCTGATAATTCACCAGCTGATGATCATCCTGCTTATGCTGATGCCCAATCTACCAATTCTCCAGCTCAGCAAATAGTTGATGGTAAGAAATTCTCATGTTCATCTATCATTTCATACCAAACATAAACTGAAGCACTCCTTCATGTTTGCAGACACTATCCCTAAAAACCTAGAGCTGATTCAAACAACTATTGAAAAAGATGCTGACACATCATCAATTGTTCATTCTCTTCAACTAGAGACTCTTCTAGAAAAGGTACTGTGTTTACTTCACCATTTATCTTGTTATCAACTGATTTGATCCTCTTAATAAGATTTCCGTTGCTCATATATAGACACTTAATTCTCCAGCTCTGAGCTACTACTAAAACTTTGAAGAATACATAAATGAAGGTGAGATTAGCTCATTAGCCACCTCTCTCCAAGAGATTTTATCAGAAGAGACCAGAAATCGGCTAAGGGACATACTGCCAATGGTTGAGAAGGATATAGCCAATTTGGTCCATGATGCAGATCCAATGTGAAGAATCTTCTTACCTATCAAGGATAATTTGTCCCTAGATCTCATCAAAGCCTTGACACCTTTATCCATCATTGAAGATCAAGCCCCAAAGGTGAAAAAAGCTCAAAGAAATCTGTCTAACCGTGAAGCTTTGATGGCCAAGAAGAATTCCAATAAATAAGAAGCTAAAGCATTAGCACAACTAATTGACAATCTGCAGAATTCCTCTTCCAAAATTGAACCAGAGTTGAATTAGCTGAGAGCTAGGCGTGCTGAACTTGAAAAAGAACTAGAAGTGTGAAGGCAACCATCAATTGCCATGAGTCCAACTTGGTTTAGATCCCCAATGCCATCAAGTCCAACTTGGTTCAGATCCCCAATGCCATCAAATAGAAAAAACAAGAGATGTTGACCAAGGTCAAAGAAGGCAAGGCCATTCGCAGTAGCCTTGAGAATATTCCTAGATTAGCCGAAGAAGACAACCAACAAATTGCAAAAGTTGACACCATTTGGCTAAAAGCTTTGAAGGCAATCCAGGATGTTTTGAACTTCTAATCTAAATGTCAATATTTGAAACATATATCCTGTGTGAAACTAATGAGAACCAACCTGTCAATCTGTTTATCCCCTATTTTGGCTAAAAGAGCTGACTTGAAAATAGCCGATACTAGACTTCTGACTTCAATCCAATTAAGTCTAAAAACACGACCTCGACTAAGAAAACTCTTCAACTTTTGTTGTCAGTTATCAATGCCGCATCCTCTTCGGCATTAGCGGGGCAGTGCTTCACCTTCTATTAATTGCAGTTACTCTTCGCACGTCCTAAGATATCTACCATCTCATCCCTGTGACTTTAAATACCAGCCAAGGGCTCTGGCCTCAAACACATCTACACTTGCAACTGCCTTCATTTTCTCGCATCCTCCATCTTCTCAAACCCTATAGCGGTTTCTTCCTCCTCTCCATAGATCCAAACAAAATACATGGCCAGTGAGAACACCATGGCAAGTGTGCAGCAGTGGAGGTTCCAAAGGAGAACCTACCGATGAGCCAACGCCTCCGCTGTATGAGGTAAGACCAACATTTTTAGCTTATGTCAATGAATCCTTCTAACCTGTTTGCATGTTCATCTTAAATGATAGCCTCTGGCCACTTCCTCCTAGGGCCAGCGAGCCTTCTGCCGCCACGTCTACTGCTGCCATGCTGAACTCGTTGTTGGACTCCTCTGACTCCTACAACAGCGACAATGCCCGATGTTTCCTCTAGGAGTGGAGGGCGGCCAAGGACCGTTACTCTGAGGCAACTCGGGAGAACGGTCTGCTTGAGAGCCACCTCGAGACCTCTCAAGCTGCCCACCTTGCCACCGAGGAAGAGGCCAACGCCATCCGGCCATGGTTGGCCAAATCCGACGCCATGGTGGCAGGTAAGATGATCTTCAAGAAAACATCCATTCTCACTCCCTCTGCTTCTGTTTTGACAACCCGTTTATTCCTATGATTGCTAGCCCTAACGATCCAATTGGAGAACCTCCAACAGGCGACAAACATGGCTATAGCGGCTATCAACGCCCGAGGCCCTCTCCTTAACAATGGCCTGCACGATGTCCCGACACGCATCTAGGAGATTGCCCTCCATGGCGTTCACCACGGCGCGGCGGCGGCCCTAGCCACAGCGCAGGTCTAGACCGGGCATGATCTCCGCACCATGGAGCTAGGGTTCCTGATGGCCGACGACGCCGACATGCATGAGGACTTGATTGAGGACTTCGACGACGCAACGGAGGCCATCATGGACATCATATCCGCCTAGGATGTGATTAATAAAGTTTTTTTATTAGTTTGTACTAGGAACAAACAATCAATAAAGTCTTTCTTTATGAACTCATCTCTAAATCCGATTATCATGATCGTCTGAATGTATGTTTGTTTTTCTCTATAGGCAATACATATTGTTTCAGCTTTCACCCCTTTGGGTTAATTTTTTAACTAAAGGCGATACCCTTCTGGTACCGGCTATTAGAGCCGACGACTAACAAATCGGCTATCAAGCATTAACCCAGACGCTAGGATAATACTTCTTTAGATATTTTCCATTGATCGCTCTATCAAATTCTTCTCTCCCTTCTAGCATTTCCAAAATGTAAGCATTGCCAGGCACACAATGACTAATCCGATAAGGATCTTCCCAATTAGGTGACCATTTGCCAAACTTGCTGTCCTTAGACCCAATTGGTAATTTTACTTTTTAGACTAATTCTCCTTCACCAAATTGCTTGTTCTTGACCTTTTTTGTTATAACGCCTTGCAATCCTTAACTTATTGGCTTCAATATTCTCAAGAGCATGCAGACGATGACAACTTAAGTCCTCTAAATCATCCATCATTAGATTCTTATAGACTTTGGCTGTCAAATCATTCTGTAATATAACACATCTTGATCCAGTCTGGATTTCCCAAGGAAGAACAACATTATGCCCATATACTAACTCATAAGGTGATGATTTAATCGATCCGTGGCAAGCCATCCTGTATACTCACAATGCCTCATTGAGTGTTAAGTACCACTTCCTTGGTTGCTCCTCAATTTTCTTCTTAATCAATTTAATCATAATTTGATTGGATGCCTTTGCTTGGCCATTAGCCTGAGCATAGTAAGGATAAGAATTTAATAACTTTATTCCTATACTAATAGCAAAATCTCTAAACTCTTCTAATGTGAACATTGTCCCCTAATCAGTAGTAATAGTTTGAGGAATTCCAAAATGATACACAATATGTTCCTCGACAAAATCAACCATATTCTTTGATGTTACCGCCTTCAAAGGAATTGACTCAACCCACTTGGTAAAGTAACTTGTTGCTATCAATATAAACTTATGTCCTTTACTTGAAGGTGGAAAAATCTAGCCAATTAAATCAATTCCCCAACCTCGAAATGACCATGGTTTAATTATTGGATTCATAGCCAATGCAGGCGATTTCTGAATATTACCAAAACGTTGACAATCCTGACACCCCTTGAAATATTTAAAACAATCTTCTAGTATTGTTAGCCAGAAATATCTAGATCTGTGAATAATCCATTTCATCTTATAAGCCGATTGATGAGCTCCACATATCTCTTCATGTACTTCACCCATCAACACTTTAGCTTCTTCTTGATTTAAACATTTAAGCAACACCCTATTGACTGTCGTGTAATATAACTGATCATCTAACAAAACATACTTAGTCGATTTATACCTTAGTTTCCTATGAACCTTCTATGATGGATTCTTAAGATAATCGACTATTTCAACTCTCCAATCATTAGTCAAGGTTTCACTGCTTAAGATCTCTTGGAACACTCAATAACCTGACGCACTCTGAGCAAACCGATTAGCCTCTTGACTCTATGCTCTTGGAATATGCTGAAGAAAAATATGGGGAAACTCCTTGAGTAACCTCTGGCATTCATCATAGTATCCCCTTAGAATATCATCTTTACATTCATATAGGCCGATCAACTGATTAATAACTAACTGTGAATCTCCAAATACTTCAATTGACTCAGCCTTTACTTCAAAAAGAAGTTGAAGTCCCTTAGGAATAGGTTCATATTCTGCTTGATTGTTGGTAGTCACTGGTTTAATTAGAAAAGCAAACTCAAAACTTGCCCCCCGAGGTGAAACAATAACAATACCAATGCCACCACCTTGCTTGCATGATGATCCATCAAAGAACAATGTCCAAGGTATTAAATCTGCATGGCCAATACTTGGTTTATGATGCTGAGTAATAAAATTGGCTATTACTTGGCCCTTGACTGCTTTAGCCGATACGTACCTCAAGTCAAATTCTGATAATGCAAGAATCCACTTTCTCATTCTCCCATTTAATATTGGCATTCATAACACGTGCTTGATCACATTAGCCTTAGACACAATTGTACACTTCAACAAAGGAGAAAATGGTAGAACCCTTTCTGACAAATTTGAAATAAAGCTTCTGATAAAATTAATTTTACCAAGCAAAGAGTGTAACTCTACTTTAGTAGTCAGGGGTACTGCCTCATCAATTGCTTTCATACTTTTTAAACCAATTTCAATTCCTCACTCTCATGGACCATAAAACCCAAAAATTGTCTAGATGATACTTCAAAGGCACACTTACTAGGTTTCATCATTAAGCCATGTTTTCTTGTGCACTCTAAAGTTTCCCACAAATCAGCTAGATGTTCTTTGTACCCTTTGGATTTCACCACCACATCATCAATGTAGATTTCAACAATCCTGCCGATCAACTTATGAAAAATATAATTCATCGCCCTCTGATAAGTTGCACCAGCATTCTTCAAACCAAAGTTCAACACAACCCATTCAAATAAGCCGATTGCGCCAGGGCACCTAAAAGCTATTTTTGCTTTGTCTTCCTCAGCCATAAAAAATTGATTGTATCCTGCATTGCCGTCCATAAAACTAATAACCTTGTGCCTGGCTGCTGTATCTACCAACATATCGACTATTAGCATCGGATAACCATCCATGGGTGTAGCCTTATTCAGATCTCTAAAATCGATGCAAACTCTTAACTTCCCATTTTTCTTATACATAGGAACAACACTCGATATCCACTCTGCATAACGGCATGGTCGGATAAATTTTGCTTCTAGTAATCTTTTAGTCTCCTTTTTGATATCATCAAGAACATTTGGGTTAAATCTCCTTGGAGCTTGTTTAAATGGCCGATATCCAGGTTTGATTGGCAACCGATGTTCAACAATTGATCGATCTAGACTAGGCATTTCATAATATTCCCAAGCAAAACAATCTTCAAATTCCTTTAATAAATCTATCAACTCTCGCTTATACTCAGGATCCAGCTTAGCACTTATATACGTCGGCCTAGGCCTATCTCTAGGACCAATATCTATCTCCTCTAATTCATCAGCCAACGTAAAGCCATGTCCTAGTCTACCATCTGTACCATATATTGGATTATCCTTTAAAACAAACTCTCAGAGCCGACTGCTTGGATCGGTTGTTGGCTTTCATCATTGATCTTAATGAAGCCTCCTTCCCATCGCTTGCCACAAAAACACTCAAAATCTTCTAGTTCCCAATACATTGGGTCAGCTATTGCTATACTCACAGAATCATCAGCATGAACCAGCTCAACATCATCTCCATGTCACAGAATCAAGCATTGATGCATAGTCGATGGTACACAACAATTTGCATGAATCCAATCACGACCAAGGAGTAAACTATATGAACCCTTTCCATCAATGACAAATAATGTAGTGAGCAAAGTCTTACTTCTAATTGTCAATTCAATATTTATTGCCCCCTAGTCTTGGATGCATTACCCCCAAAATCCTTAAGTATCATGTCAGTCTCAATCAAATCTCCTGGTCCCTTACCAAGCTTGCGAAAAGTAGTATAAGGCATAAGATTAATAGAAGCACCTCCATCCACCAACATTTTGCTCATCGGCTTCCCATCAACGAAACCTTTCACATATAAAGCCTTCAAATGCCGATGCTTGACTGACTTATCAAATATAGCTTGTTGTATCACTATCAATTTGGCAACCATCTCCTCATATTTCAATTCATCAAAATCTAAATAGACTTCTTGATCTGCTGGAGCTATAAATTCTGACGGCAAAAGAAAAGCCATTTGAATATTAGTCGATGGTTGACCCTTATCGGTTGTTTGTTTAGCATGCCATACTTGACATTTACTAGATTTCTGAGCCTGTTCTAGCTCTCTATTCCTTAAGCATTGTACCCTTGTTTTCTGACTTCTTGTTAAACCTCCTGGACACCATTGCCCTTTCTACCAAACATACTCTTCCTCATCACCTTCTTCTTCACAATTAGCCTAATTTTGATCAACAACTCACTTCTCAAGCCAATCATAAACACTTCTATTTTTTAAGCGTCGATCCATATTATCATGATGATACTCAATTCAAGCATGGATAGACATGTGGTTGGCTTGAGATTACCTAAACTCCCAATATTGTTCACTACACTCTGGGCAATTATTTCTAGTAGACAATTTCAAACCTTCATTCCAACAATGTCTGAAAAAAGGACAATTCTAATATGGTTCAACTTGTTCTCTTTCATACCTCTCCTCTTCTTTTTGACACTGATATTCTCTCTTCTAAGCAATGCTGATAATCCTTTTCTTTCTACCATTGCCATTTATTCAATAAAATTTGAGATGTAACACGCAACCTCATCGCCCTATTTCTTGATGTCTCTCCCTACTCATATCGGCTCTTCTGTTGGTCTTGACGCCTTTTAATTTCTTTATATTTATCAGCCGATATTTGCATCTCTGGATCAACTATTCTAGTTTCCTTTGCCCTAATTGACATTAGAAATTTAGTCTTCCCTTTGAGCAACTTAGCACCAACCATATTCTGATCTTTTGGAAAAGGATTATCATCAACTTTCATATTCTGAGGTATATCAAATTTAAGCTTCCCTTGCTGAATAGCCCTCTGTATATGTTGCTGGAAAATTTTACACTCATTAGTAGAATGGGAAGTAGTATTATGAAATTTGTAGAACTTCTTATTCTTCAACTGATCAGGAGGTAATATAACATGATTGGCGGCCAATTTGATCTATCCTTTCTTAAGCAAGAAATCAAAGAGCTTGTCTGATTTTGTGACGTCAAAATCATAACTTTCTTCAACTCCTTTTCCCCAAGGATTTGCAACCGTCACTATCTTCTTACCCTAATTCCATTCAGCTACAACAATCTCCTCTTCTTCATCATCCTCACTATCACCATCAACTAAATATGGATTATAAGCTTCAGCAATTGCGGCATTCTTCTAGAACCAGGTATCTCTGCGCATGTTCTAGAATTGGCCATTAAATGCTGCCACCCATTGAGCCAACTGACCTAAATTGTCAAACTCTTACCCAAGCAGTTTTTCTCACCATGTTGGCAACATTCCTTGAATAGCCAAAGCAGCTAGCTGATCATCAGTTAGATTCAATGAAAAGCACAAATTTCTTGTTTCTCGGAACCTCTAAAGAAACTTAGCACCTGATTCATTAGTTCTCTACCTTATGGTCATGAAATCTGTGATTTTCCTTTCTCCTGTTCTGGTATAGAAATATGTATGAAATTTCTTCTCTAGGTCAGCCCAATTGGCAATAGAATTAATTGGTAACGATGAAAACTAGGTGAAAGCTGGTCCTGACAGGGATAAAGAGAAGAAACAAACTCGATGAGCTTCTTCAATGGATGCTTTACCTAGTTGAGTAAAATATCGACTGACATGTTCTATTGTACTTATACTATCTTGACCAGTGAACTTTGCAAATTCTGGAAGCCTATAATTTATAGGAAGAGTAACCAAATCATACCACTCTAGATATGGACATTTGTACAAAAATGTCTGTCCTTTTGGTTTTAAACCGAATTGATTCTTCTTCATTTTAGTTATTCTAAGCAACAACTCATCAGCATTTGAATTTGGATTTCTTTGTAATTGCTGACTCATCTGTGCCATAATGATATTCTTGTTGATACCCTGGATTTGGAATCATATGAAGGGTGTTATAATCTATGCCATAATGATATCCTTGTGGAATCTCTATCTATTGAGTCCTTTGTTGATTTGCTGCTTGAAGTCTCTGATTATAAATGTTGGGATCTGTATCTCTATGAATCATTTGAACTGATGGTGCTATTTTTTGAGCCAACGGTGGTATTTAGCCCGATGTGCCAAAATTAACCATTTGATTCTGAACTTGCCCCATCGGCTGTTGCACATGTTGCACTGATGATCTAGGATTATACTGTATTTGATTAGTAGTAGTACCCTAAACTTGCTTAGATGAGCTCTGAACTGCCTGGACATCATCATTGCTAGCTAGTGCTACTTCTTGATGGCTAGTACTGGCTTGATTAGTCCTCTGAGTCGATGGATGTGGAATGTTGTAATCAGCCAATCCAATCTGATCAATTGGATAATGTGGAATGTGTTCAAGAAAGCTATATTATGATTCAACATGGCATCATGAACAGATTTGTTGACAGCATCTACAAAGAAATGCCTATCATCAGCTTCATCTATATCTGACTACCAATGTAACAAAACTCTTGGTAGTGGATATTTCTGAACAACTTTATTGTCATGTGTCTTGGTGTAGGACAACAAACACTTGTTCTAAAACTCCTCTATAGCTTTACCAATGACATCTTTATCCTCATCAGGTAAGTCTTCAAAAGGCACCATAAGAATGTCCCTGTTGTTGTGAGCTGTCATGACGATTGTGGTCCCACCAGACGTGCCAAAAAGTGTGTTGCTACAAAAAAATGTGGCGATGCAGCCAACTCACAGCAAGCCGGATGATCTGAACAGAATGAGATTGGAGATCTGCTTGGCTTCAACATAGGACCAATTGATTCTGAAGATCCAACGGCGTGCTAGTCAATTTGACCTGCAATTGACAAAGAGAGAAAATCTTATCAGTAGTTTGAGGCAGAGCATGTTGGTGTTGCTCCAGA